>NC_059181.1:59732570-60344986 GCF_019923935.1 Bubalus bubalis
AGAAAGAGAAATTGAGGAAACAATACCATTTACCACTGCAATAACAACAGCAAAATACTGAGGAATAATCCTACCTAAAGACACAGAAGACCAGTACTCAGAAAACTATGATACTGATGAGGGGGGAAAGGAAGATGATGGAGGAATAAGACAGGGAGATCACTTTCTTACCCACAAATACATCAGAAATTCATTTGCATATGAAACAACTCTTACAGTACACCTTCAGAACACTAGTAGAAGACCCTAGACTTCCAAAAATGCAAGTCAATCTCTTTAGAATGAGGTAGGGCAAAAGACAAAGATAAAAAAAGAGAAAAAGTATTTCTGGACAGGGACCTGCACCCTGGGGAGGGAGTCATGAAGGAGAAAATTTTTGCAAACTCAGAAACCCCTTCATGAGTGAGGACAGGAGGGAACTCCAGAATCTCAGAGAGCAGCACAACAGAAGGTTCCCAGAAGGCAAAATGAAGAGGATTCACCACAGAGTTTGTTTCTGAACAACACTTCCACCTGAGAAGTGGCTCACATGCTTGTGCACATAGGAGAAGGTGGGGCACAGAGTGCCAAGGCTCAGGCTCGGGTATCAGACCCCAGGGAGAGGACCATGGTTGACTGCCATTAAGATACTCTGAGGGAGCTAGTACAACAGCTGAGGGAATCCAGGGAAAAGACTGGGTGTCACAGAGAGGCAAGATATCATTGTCATTGGGACACTTTAATTCCACGCACATTCACGGTGGCTGTGTGCCAGGGTGGCCACCAAAACCAGCAAAACCGGTAGGAGTGCCAGCAGTAGAATTAGAAGTGACTTGCAATTTACAACCCTAAAGCAGCAAACGTAAACCACTAGCCACTGTCAAAACCAGCGAAAGTGCCTGAGGCAGCAGACAAAATGCCACCTCTGTGATCCTGATCCCAGAGTTGGCAGCTGCCACCAATCTGTGATTATGCACAGGTTACTGCCAACACCTTCCTGGGAGCCCAAGAAGCTTGGTTTTCCTGGGGATCCACGACATTGGGCCAAATCCTCTGGAAGAGTGCACAACCCACCTCAGACTAACAACAACCTGCAAGTTTCTACCACTGGAGGCACTCATTGGTACATCTCAATTGCAGCTGCCTTACCACTCCCTCTCCCCAGTCCGAGTGAACAAGGGAGCCCTAATAAGCCTCAAACTTTGGCCCTTCTTTCCTCAGGAGCCAAAACTGGAAGACAGCCTACAAGCAGAGCCAGGCCCAAAACCAAAGTGTGACTGAAAAAGAGAAATGGAATTAGTTACTGTAGTCGCAGGGGCAGTGTATTAAATATCCACAATCAGCTTGAGATTGTGGACTTTAGGGACAACTGTAGACTTTGAGAGCAAGTACAAGGTGGAGTAAGGCCAGATTTGAGACTGAGTTGGCCCCACACTGCTAACAACAGGTCCAGAGACTTTCCTAGAAATATTGGAAGATTTTGGTGTGAGTGTCTTTAGGTATTCTGGGCTGTTGAGTGTTGATTTCACAAATAGTCTTGGGATATTGTCTTCTGTGCTGTGTGGCCTATGATGTCTTGGTGCTACAGTAGGGGGATGGGTCTGAACTCCTGACATGGGAGACCAGTCTACAGGACTCTGAATCACCAGGGAACTCCTAACCCATGAAATATTAATTTGTGTTTTCCCAAAGGCTTCCACTTCAACAATAAGACAAGGCCCCATTCAAAGGCCAGCAAGCTGCAGTGCTGAATGTCCCGTGCAATCCTTCAGCAAAAAAAGGGCCACAAAACTTTACATTAGCAGACAAGCTGCCTAAAGCCATAACAAATCCATAGACACCTAGTCACCCCAAAACTCACTACTGGACACAGCACTACCCTTCAGAGAGACAAGATCCAGCTCCACCCACAAGAATACAGGCACAAGTGCCACCAATCAGGAAACCTTTAGAAGGCACTGGTCCAGCACCACCCATGGAGGGCAGACTCCACATGTAAGAGGAACTATGACCTTCCATTCTGCAGAAAGAGGACCCAAAGCACAGCAAATTAAACAAAATGAAAAGACAGAAAAACATGCAGCAGATGAAAAAACATGGTAAAAACACACAACCAAACAAATGAAGAGGAAATAGGCAGTCTACCTGAAAAGAATTCAGAATAATGATAGTAAAGATGACCAAAATCTTGAAAATAAAATGGAGACACAGATAAATAGATCAGAGTCACAGATTGAGATAATACAAAAAATGTTTAATAAAGAAACTTTAAAAAAAATGAAAGAATACACAACCAGCAATGAAAAACAAACACTGAGATTAAAAATACACTAGAAGGAACACATAGCAGAGTCACTGAGGCATAAGAATGGGTAAGTGATCTGGAAGATATAATTCTAGAGATAACTCAAACAAAGCAGAATAAAGAAAAATGAATAAAAAGAAATGAGGAGTAACAACATTTGAATCATAGTAGTCCCAGAAGAAGAAGACAATACAAAAAGCATGAAAAATATTTGAGGCGATTATAGTAGAAACTTACCTAAAACGGGAAAGGAATTAGTCACCCAAGTCCAAGGAGTCCAGAGAGTCCCATAAAGGATAAACTGAAGAAGAAATGCACTAAGATACATCTTAATCAAACCAACAAAAATCAAACACAAAGACCAAATATTAAAAGCAGAAATGGAAAAGCAACAAATAATATACAAGGGAATCCCTATAAGAGTAACATGTGATCATTTAACAGAACCTCTCCAGGCAAGAAGAAGTAGCATGATATACTTAAAGTGATGAAAGGAAAAAAAACCTACAACCTAGATTACTGTACCAGCAAAGATTTCATTCATTCAAAGGAGAAATCAAAAGCTATACAAACAAGCAAAAATTAAGAGAATTCAGCACTGCCACCACCACTGTAAAGTTGTAATTAAGCTTTACTACAAATACTAAAGGAACTTCTCTACATAGGAAACACAAGAGAAAGAAAAGACCTACAAAAACAAACCCAAAACAATAAATGGTAATGTCAATGGACTAATTGCTCTAATCAAAAGACAAAGATTGGCAGAATGGATACGAAAGTAAAGAACCTTACATATGCTCTCTTCAAGAGACCCAACTTAGATGCAGAGATACAGACAGACTGAAAGTAAGGGGCTGGAAGACACATATTTCATGCAAACATAAATCAAAAGTAAGTGGGAGTAGCTATACTCATATGAGATAAAATAGACCTTAAAGTAAAGACCATTACAAGAGACAAGGAAGAACATTACATAAAGATCAAGGGATCAATCCATAAAGATATAACAATTGTAAATATTTATGCATCAAACACAGGAGCACATCAATACATAAGGCAAATGCTAACAACTATTAAAGGAGAAATCCACAGTAATACACTAACAGTAGGAGATTTAATACCCGACTCAAACCAATGGACAGATCATCAAGACAGAAAATTAAAAAGGAAGCACAAACTGTAAATGATACATGGATCATTTTGAGCTGATTGATATTTACAGGGCATTTCATCCAAAAACAGTAGATTTCACATTTTTCTCGTGTACATAGAATTTTCTTCAGGATAGATTAGAACTTGGGTCAGAATTTTAAAAGCTGAAATCATTTCTGACCATAACACTATAAGATTAGATATCAACTACGTGGGGGGAGGAACTATAAAAACTACAAAGACATGAAGGCTAAACAATACACTTCCGAATAACCAACAGATCACTGAAGAAATCAAAAAGGGAATCAAAATATACCTAGAGACAATGACAATGAAAATATGACAAATCTAAACCTATGGGATGCGGGGGTGGGAGGCGGGAAACAGTGCTCAGAGAGAAATTTATAGCAATACAAATCTACTTCAAGAGAAAGGAAAAGCATCGAATAAATAATTTCACATTACACCTAAAGCAACTAAAAAAAGAACAAAAACCCCAAAAGTTAGTAGAAGGAAAGACATCAAAAAATTAGAGCAGAAATAAATGAAAAAGATATAAAGAAGACAACAGCCAAGATCCATAAACCAAAACCTGATTCTTTGACAAGATAAAATTCACAAATCATTAACTTGACTCATCAAGGAAAAAAAGAGAGAAGAATCAAATCAATAAAATTAGAAATGAAAAGGAGAAGTTAAAACAGATAACACAGAAATACCAAGGATCATAACAGAATACTATGAGCAACTGTATTCCAATAAAAGGACAATCTGGAAGAAATGGAAAGATTTTTTTTAGAAAAGTATAACCTTCCAAAGCTGAACCAGGAAGAAATACAAAATATGAACATGCCAATCAGAAGCACAAAAATCGAAACTATGATCAAAATTTTTCCATTGAAACATGTGAAATATCATGTATGAAATGAGTTGCCAGTCCAGGTTCGATGCACGATACTGGATGCTTGGGGCTGGTGCACTGGGACGACCCAGAGGGATGGAATGGGGAGGGAGGAGGGAGGAGGGTTCAGGATGGGGAACACATGTATACCTGTGGCGGATTCATTTTGATATTTGGCAAATCTAATACAGTTATGTTAAGTTTAAAAATAAAATAAAATTAAAAAAATAAATAAATAAATAAAAGGTAAAAAAAAAAAAAAAAAAAAAATTTCCAACAAACAAAACCCCAGGGCCTGATAGTATCACAGGTGAATTCTATGAAATGTTTACAGAAGAGCTAACACTGAAATTCTCAAATTCTTCCAGAAAATTGCAGAGAAAGAAAAATTCCTGAACACACTCTACTAGGCCACCATCAACCTGATACCAAAAACAGATAAAAATGCCACACACAAAAAAGAAAACTACAGGCCAATATCATTGAAAAACATAGATGTAAAACTCTCAACAAATTTCCAGCAAACGGAATCTAACAACACATTAAAAGAATCATACATCATGATCAAGTGGGCTTTGTCCCATGGATGCAAGGATTCTTCAACAGATGCAAATCAATCAATATGATACATCATATTAACCAATTGAAAGATTAAAAAACATATGATCATCTCAATAGATGCAGAGAAAGCTTTTGACAAAATTCAACATTCATTTATGATAAAGAACTCTCTAGAAAATAGTCTTAATAAACACCATATATGAAAAACCCACAGCAAACATTAATCTCAATGGTGAATAAGTGAAAGCATTTGCACTAAGATCAAGAACAAGATGACCAGGCCCACTCTCACAACTATTTTACAACATAGTTTTGGAATTCTTTGTCACAGCAATCAAAGAACTAAAAGAAATAAAAGGAATCCAGATGGGAAAAGAAGAAACAAAACTCACACTTTTTGAAGATGACATATATAGAAAGGCCCAAAGATGCCAGCAGAAAATTATTAGAGCTAATTATGAATAAAATAAAGTTGCATGATATAAAATTAACACACAAAAGTCCCTTCATTCCTATACACTAAAATGAAACATGATAAATAGAAATTAAAGAAATAATCCCATTCACCATTGCAACAAAGAGAATGAAATGCATGGATATAAACCTACCTAAAGAGAGAGACCTTTATGCAGAAAATCTTAAAACATTGATGAAAGAAATCAAAGATGACACAAACAGATGGATAGATAAACCATGTTCTTGGATTGCAAGAATCAATATTGTGAAAATGACTATAAAACCCAAGGCAATCTACAGATTCAATGTAATTCCTATCAAATTACCAATGATACTTTTCATAAAACTAGAACAAAAAATTTCACAATTTGTATGGAAATGCAAAAGATCCTGGATAGCAAAAGCAACCTTGACAAAGAAAACTAGAACTGGAAGAATTAACCTTCCTGACTTCAGACTATACTACAAAGCTACAGTCATCAAGACAGTATGGTACTAGCTGAAAAGCAGAAATCTAGACCAATGGAACAAGATAGAAAGCTCAGTGATAAACCCACACATCTATGGGCACCTTATCTTTGACAAAGGATGCAAAAATATACAGTGGAAAAAAGACAGTCTCTTCAACAAGAGGTCCTCAGAAAACTGGTCAACTACATGTAAAAGAAAGAGATTAGAACACCTCCTACACCACACACACAAATAAACTCAAAATGGATTAGAGATATGACTGTAAGATCAGAAACTATAAAACTCTTAGAGGAAAACATAGGCAGAACACTCTATGTCATAAGTCACAGCAAGATCCTCTATGATCCAATCCTTGAGTAATGGAAATAAAAACAAAGTTAAACAAATGGGACCTAATTAAACTTAAAAGCTTTTACACAATGAAGGAAACTCTAAGCAAGGTGAAAAGACAATCCTTAGCATGGGAGAAACTAACAGCAAATGAAAAACTAATAGCAAAATAAAAACAAAGAGTTAATCTCCAAAATATACAAGCAGCTCATGCAGCTCAATATCAGACAAACAAACCAATCAAGAAGTGGGCAAAAGACCTAAACAGACATTTACTCAAAGAAGACATAGCAAAGATAGATAAACCAGATGGCTAATAAACACATGAAAAGATGCTCAACATTGCTCATTGTTAAAGTAATGCAAATCAAAACTACAATGAGCTATCACCTTAAAATGGGCAGAGAGGCTGTCATCAAAAAAAAAAAAAAAAAAAAAAAACCTAAAAACAATAAATGGTGCAGTGTGGTGAAAAAGGAACCCTCTTGCCCTGTCAGTGAGAATGTAAATTGATACACCCACTATGGAGAACAGTATAGAAATTCCTTAAAATCTAGGAATAAAACTACCATGCTGTGCTGTGCTTAGTTGCTCAGTCATGTCTGACTCTTTGCAACCCCATGGACTGAAGCCTGCCAGCCTCCTCTGTCCATGGGGATTCTTCAGGCAAGAATACTGAAGTGGGTTGCCATGCCCTCCTCCAGGGGATCTTCCCAGACCAGGGAACAAACCCAGTTCTCCCACATTGCAGGCAGATTTTTTACTGTCTGAGCCACCAGTGAAGTCCAAGCACAGGGTTCCTCCTGACCCAGGAATCGAACTGGGATCTCCTGAATTGCAGGTGGATTCTTTACCAGCTGAGCTACTTGGGAAGCCCAAAACTACCATATGACACTGCAATCCCACTTCTGGGCATGTACCCTGAGAAAACCACTATTGAAAGAGACACACATGCCCCAGTCATTCTGAGAGAGTCATTTCCTAGGCAGGTTGATAGGGAGTCTAGGGGTTCCCAAGGAGAGAGGGGTCTGGAATTATCAAGGAGGAAGAAAGGACAAACTTTTTTTCCTTCTCTACATTCCTTAGGATTATATAACAATAATGTATCCTGCCTGAGGACAGTCTTTGGATTAAACCTTCTGGCTAATTCTGTTATCTTAAAATGTAAATTATGGGAGTAGGTCTGATGAGGTCTTTACAACCTCCAGACATTCTTTGGATTATATAGCTTCATTGTTAACACTAGCAAGCGGGTACTCTTTCTGCCCACTTCTGATGCCTATGTCAGAAGCTTTCTCTATCTCCTTTATACTTTAATAAAACTTTATTACACAAAAGCTCTGAGCGATCAAGCCTTGTCTCTGGCCCCGGATTGAATTCTTCTCCTCTGGGGGCCAAGAATTCCGGTGTCTTCGCATGATTCAACAACAACCTTTGATCTTGGGGGCTCATCCGGGATCCTTCAGGACAAGGTAAGGATGCTTGGAGCTTTAGTTCTTTGTTCTCTTAGTGAACACATTTTCTGCTGTACTTTACTAACTCTACCGTGTGCTTGTGTGAATGAATGACATGTTCTGCGTGAAGCAAGTAAGGAGCCCTGCTCTGCAGTTCCACGGTGATCTCATACGGCTAATGGCAGAAACCTGTCGGGGGTTATACCGACCTGCCAATGCCAAGAGGCACCCAATGTCTCCTTCGGGAACCGACCAGAAATGGGCAAAGCATGTGGACTGAACTCTCCTTTCTCGGTCAAACTTTTCAGTCTCTTTGACCATTTCATAACTCCTTGGGAATTAGAAGTACTAACCTAATCTATCGGATCATAGACTTGCAAGGGATTTGTGATCTATACTGTTATTGTGTACTGTGGCTTAGGTCCCAAACTTGAATTGGTAGTCAAGAAAGTGCCTAGCCTCGCTAGGAATCAACGTTCGGAAGCTAGATGGAGCTCTAGCTCCCAGAACATCTCTGAGGTTAAAGGTTACTCAGATTGGGACTGCAATGGGTTTTTTTCCTTTGGTAACACCGGCTCTTAGTGGATCAGAGGAGGCTATTATACTGGTGTGGTGATGCTTGGAAAGAACACCTCAGTTTTATGTTCGTGTTGGTCTTATTGTGGTCAGGAAATACTCAGGGTCGTGCACAGGCACTCAGGTGATGAATGTTTCTCCCAGCAGTCTCTTAGGAGGCATTCCAGGAAGGTTACTCTGATTCACCCCTGGTGACATCAGAGGCAAGCAAAGTTAAAGGGTGAAGAGCTGGACGTCAAGTAGGGATGCTATCAAGTCTACCCCTGGTACATCCCCACCCCATCTCGGTGGTAGAACCGGGAGGGACGAGTATGGCGCCTGCATCAGTAAGGGACAGACTAAGTCCAACCAGGAAGGAAAAGCTTTTGGTGTAACGTCTGTCTACACCCCCATCTAGAGCAGGGAGGGATGCCTCCGGTAGAAAAATGGTGCTGGTCGCTTTTTTTCTCTCTTACAGATGGGAGCTAACAATTCCAGCCTCACTCCTTTGAACTGTATCCTGAAAAACTGGGATAGATTTGATACCCAGGGCTTAAAGAAGACACACGTGGTCTTCCTATGTGATACTGCATGGCCACGGTATCCATTGGAGGATGGAACGGTGGCCAGTTGGAGTGTCTTTTAAGTATAATACTGTTCTACAATTAGACCGGGTCCGTAAGGAACAAGGGAAATGGGTAGAAGTAGCATATGTGTTGCCCTTTTTCTCTCAGTGAAATATGCCAGACTTATGTCCTAAGGGTATAGATTTGGGTGTGAAACCTTCAGCTCCCTCCTTTACATCTCCTATCTCAGTACGACCTCAGACTACTCTGGCTTCAGTAGAAACTCAGACCATCGAAGTAAGAGATGAGATGGAGGACAGGAGACAAAGAGAAAAAGAAAAACAGGTTTCTCCAATCTATCCCTGGGATCATATGTGCAGAGCAGCCAGAGAGACTGAGGAACAGCCACACAAGCTGTTGCCTCTTTATGAAACATCCACCGGGAGAAATAATCAGTCTGTGAGAGTTAATAAGCCTTTCTCTTATCAAGAAATACAAAGAATCAAGGAGGATCTGTGAGACTATTTAGAGGACCCAGAAAAATATATTAGAGCTTTTAAAGGTGTTACTCTGCTTTATGACCTCACTTGGAAGGATGTGATGTATATCTTGGGACAAACGCTGACTCCCGAGTCAAAGACTCGAGTTTTGGGAAAAGCGGTTGCTTATGGAGATGAATGGCTTGGTAATGAATCAGTAGGGAAGAGGGAGAATGAGATAGCAGCCCTCCCCACTGGGAATCAGGGGGTCCCAACTATAGAACCAGACTGGGACTACAACACAACTAAAGGAAGATGGGATCAGAGTCATTTTGTTAGATGTATTCTTGAAGGACTTAGGCAGGTGCATTCTAAGCCTTTAAACTTTGGCAAATTGGCAGACATAGAACAGGAGGAGAAGGAAGCTCCTGATAAATTCCTAGATAGACTGAGAGGAGGCCTTCGCAGATTCACTGAGATTGATCCTGAAAGTGAAGAGGGAAAAGTGATCTTAAAGGATAGATTTCTCACTCAATCGGCCCCAGATATCGGCTGTAAGCTATTAAAACGGGCGTATGGACCAAATCAGTCTTTAGATACTCTGTTACAACTGGCTCAGACAGTCTATTATGATAGGGAATATGAGGAAAAGAAAGAAAGGCAAAAAAAGAAAAAGGAAAAGGTGGAAGCCTTCGCCATGGCTATGAAAAACGTTCTTAAACAGCCTGAGAAAAATGCCCAGAGGGGCCCAGGTGAAAAGGGATGGGCTTGCTATTACTGTGGAAAGGAGGGGCACCTCAAGCGGGATTGCCCTCAGGCATCTAAGCCGCCCCCGGCTCCATGTCCTGTCTGCAAAGGACCACACTGGAAGAGAGACTGCCCCCAGAGGCGTAGGTCTCCAGGGTCGGACTCTCAAGACAATCAGGACTGAAGGTGCCCGGGGGTCCCCACACAAGCTCCCGTCCTAATAACACCTGAGGAGCCCCAGGTATTAATAATTGTGGGGGGCCAATCCGTCGATTTCCTTTTAGATACCGGGGCAACTTATTCTGTGCTTAATGAAGCTCCTGGCCCACTTTCTTCCCGATCCGCTTCCGTAATGGGACTGTCTGGATGAGCCAAAAGGTATTATTTCAGTTATTCTTTATCTTGCAACTGGGATTCTGTGCTGTTTTCACACGAGTTTCTGATCGTGCCAGAATCTCCCTCACCCCTTTTGGGAAGGGATATACTGAGCAAGGTCCATGCCTCTGTTTTCATGAATATGGAGCCCTTTCTCTCCCTTTAGTTGAACAAAATGTAAATCCTAGAGTATGGGCTGATGGAAAATCTGTGGATCGAGCACAAAATGCTATTCCTGTAGTTGTTAAGCTCAAAGACCCGCAAGTATTCCTACATAAGAAGCAGTATCCACTGAAACCTGAGGTTAAGGAAGGGTTAAAACCCATCATCGAAAATTTAAAGGAGCAGGGACTATTAATTCCCTGTAACAGTCCTTGCAACACTCCTATTTTGGGTATAAAGAAATCGAATTGTAAATGGAGACTAGTTCAAGATTTACAAATAATAAATGAGGCTGTAGTCCCTTTACACCCCGTGGTGCCTAATCCTTATACTCTATTGTCTGAAATTCCTGAATGGGCCAAATATTTCTCAGTAATTGATTTAAAGGATGCCTTCTATTCAGTGCCTTTGGTGGAAGAAAGTCAATTTCTATTTGCCTTTGAAGACCCTACACAACCAGCTTCTCAGTTAACCTGGACAGTTTTGCCCTAGGGATTTCGTGACAGTCCTCACTTATTTGGACAAAGTTTGTCACGGGATCTACAAAACTTTAATAGCTCTGAAGTGGTGGTGTTACAATATGTAGATGATATGTTGCTCTGTGCTGAGACAGAGGAAGCTTGTTCGCGAGCCTCAGAAGATTTCTTAAACTTTCTGGCAGGCTGTGGTTACAAGGCATCAAGAGAAAAGGCTCAGCTTTGTCAACAATCGGTTAGATATCTGGGCCTAATCATATCAGAAGGGACTAGGGCCATAGGCCCTGAGAGAAACCTATACTAAATCATCCCCTATCTATGACTTTAAGACAATTGAGAGGATTTTGGGGAATCACAGGTTACTGTCGCATTTGGATTCCGGGTTACGGGGAACTTGCCCGGCCTTTATATAAACTTATAGCTGAAACTCAGCAGGCCCAAACCGACAAACTGGTTTGGTCTCCAGAAACTCAAAAGGCTTTTAAGGTTCTTCAGACTGCTGTCCTGCAAGCTACAGCTCTGAGCTTGCCCACAGGGTCAGAATTTAATTTGTTTGTCACTGAAAGAAAAGGTGTGGCATCGGGAGTTTTGACACAACCCTGAGGGCCTCACCAGCAACCTATTGCTTATCTAAGTAGAGAATTAGATGTAGTTTCATGTGGGTGGCCCCACTGCCTAAGAGTAATTGGGGCAGCGGCTTTATTAGCACCTGAAGCTTTAAAAATAATTAATGGACGAAACCTTACTGTACTGACTTCTCATGATGTGAGTGGAATCTTAAATTCTAAGGTTAATATTTGGATGACAGACAGTAGGCTTCTTAAGTATCAGTCATTGTTGTTAGAAGGACCAGTAACTAAGCTTAAAGTTTGTGGAAATTTAAATCCTGCCACTTTCCTTCCTGAGAAGGAAAATGAAACACCTGATCACGTTTGTTCTCAATTCCTAACTTTAAACTATGCAGCTCGGGAGGATCTAAAGGATACCCCTTTAGACAATCCTGACATGGAAATATTTACAGATGGCAGTTCTTTTGTTCAGGATGGAAAGCGTAAAGTAGGTTACGCCATGGTGACTGCTGAACAGGTTTTGGAAGCAAAATCTCTCCCCCGGAGAACCAGTACTCAGTTAGCGGAGCTTGTGGCTCTGACCCGAGCTCTAGAGTTAAGCAAAGGGCAGCGGATGGGCCTGATAATCTATGTGAGTCTTCTTCTGCTGATTCCAAATATCCTAAGTCTGCCGTTTGATCCTCAAGACAATGCCTTCCTGTCCTGGGCTCACTCCTATGCTGCATTCCACAATTGGTCTAACTGCTGGGTCTGTGGAGCGCTCCCCTCTTCATCAGTGGAAGGCTTCCAGAGGTGGACATCTCCACTTCAAGGAAAAGACTTTCTCCAAGTCTGTGAATACCTTCGACAACAATCACATGCGATGCCTCTTCTTCATCTGATGACATCTACCAACCCTAAAATGGACTGGTGCAATACTTTGCACTTTAACTATGGACATGATGTGACTTTTAATTTTTATTCTGATTGTTTTGTTCTTGCTGTTTGCTCCCTGCATCTGTAATTGTATAACTGGATTTGTTTCTAGCTGCATGAAAGCTTTTAAGTTACAAATGGCTGCTCAAACTCCTGCTACTGCTGCAGCTTCCTCCAACTACTATTTGGGGCCCCTGGATCAGATATCCTCAATATGAGGATTAGGAGAATATGTTGCCTCACCAATTTAGGGACAACACCCCTTGTCAGCTCGGAAGCAGTTATGGAACGAGAACGACGCCCCTTTTCCCTAGGCAACATAATTCTCCTAAAAGAAAAGGAGGGAATGACAGAGTCATTTCCTAGGCAGGTTGATAGGGAGTCTAGGGGTCCCCAAGGAGAGAGGGGTCTGGAATTATCAAGGAGGAAGAAAGGACAAACTTTTTTTCCTTCTCTACATTCCTTAGGATTATATAACAATAATGTATCCTGCCTGAGGACAGTCTTTGGATTAAACCTTCTGGCTAATTCTGTTATCTTAAAATGTAAATTATGGGAGTAGGTCTGATGAGGTCTTTACAACCTCCAGACATTCTTTGGATTATATAACTTCATTGTTAACACTAGCAAGCGGGTACTCTTTCTGCCCACTTCTGATGCCTATGTCAGAAGCTTTCTCTATCTCCTTTATACTTTAATAAAACTTTATTACACAAAAGCTCTGAGCGATCAAGCCTTGTCTCTGGCCCCGGATTGAATTCTTCTCCTCTGGGGGCCAAGAATCCCGGTGTCTTCACGTGATTCAACAACAACCTTTCAATTCCAGCACTACTTACAATGGCCAGGACATGGAAGCAACCTAGATGTCCATTGGCAGATGAATGGTTGTGATACATACATACAATGGAATATTACTCAGACATAAGAAGGAACATATTCAATTCACTTTAATGAGGTAGACAAACTTAGAGCCTATTATACTGAGTGAGAGAGATGAGATGCTTGTGCTCAGTTGAGTCTGACTCTGGGACGCTATGGACTAGCCCACCAGGCTCCTCTGTCCATGCAATTTTCCAGACAAGAATACTGGAGGGGGTTCCATTTCCTTCTTCAAAGGATCTTCTGGACCCAGGGATCAAATCCAGGTCTCTTGCATCCCCTGCATTGGCAGGCCAATTCTTTACCTGTAGCACCACCTGGGAAGCCCTATATAGGGTGAAGTAAGTAAGAAAGAGAAAAACAAATGTTATATATTAACATATATATATGAAATCTAAAAAGATGACACTGATAAGCCTATTTTCAGGGAAGCAGTGGAGATGCAGACATAAAGAACAGACTGGTGGACACAGTGGGTGAAGGATAGGGAGGGACAAATTGAAAGAATAATGCTGAAACATGTACATTACAATATGTGGAAGAGATAGCCAGTGGGAATTCAGAGAGCTCAAACCTGGTGGTCTCTGACAACATAGAGGAGTGGCCTGGTGTGGAAGGTAGTATGAGGTTCAAGAGAGATGGGGCATATGTATACCTATGACTGATTCATGTTGATGTATGGCAGAAACTAACAGAATATTGTAAAGCCATTATCCTCCAATTAAAAATAAATTTCAAAAAAAATCCTGATGAAAATGTCAAAGAAAACACAAATAGATGGAGAGATATGCCATATTCTTAGTTTTGAAGAATCAATATTGTAAAAATGACTATACTGCCCAAAGCAATCTACAGATTCAATGCAATCCCAATTAAATTACCAAAGGCATTTTTCACAGAATTACAATTTTACACTTCATATGGAAACACAAAAGACACTGAGTAGCCAAACAATCTTGAGAAAGAAGATTCCTGGAGGAATCAGGCCACTTGACCTCAGACTATACAAAGCTACAGTCATCACCAACAACAAAATAAGCGGGATACTTACAGAAAAACAGAGTTACAGATCAGTGGAACCAGAGTCCAGAAATAAAGCCACGCACCTATGCCCACCTAATCTATGAAAAAGAATACACAATGGGGAAAATATAGTGTCATCAATAAGTAGTCCTGGGAAAGCTGGAAAACCACATGTCAAAGAATTAAATTAGAGCACTCCCTAACACCATGTGGTGTGTGTGCTCATTAGTGTCTGATTCTTTGTGATCCCATGGATTCTAGTCCACCAGGTTCCTCTCTGTGTGGAATTTTCCTGGCAAGAATACTGGAGTGGGTTGCCATTTCCTACTCCAGGGGATCTTCCCATACCTGGGATCAAACCTGCATCTCCTGTCTCCTGCATTGGCAGGTAGATTCTTTACCACTGAGCCACCTGGGAAGCCCATCCCTAACACCATACTCACAAAAAAACCCTCAAAGTGGATTAAAAACCTAAATGCAAAGGCAGATACTATAAAACTCTTACAGGGAAATATAGATAGAACATTCCAGCATAAATCTCAGCAAGATATATTTTCTGTCCACCTTCTAGAATAATGAATACAAAAGCAAAAACAAGCAAATTGCACCTAACTAAACTTAAAAGCTTCTGTACCACGATGAAACCATAAACAGGATGAAAAGACAACACTCACAATGAGAGAAAATATTTGCAAATCAAACAACCAACAATAAATTTATCTCCCAAATAAACAAACAGCTCATGCAGCTCAATATCAAAAATATGAACAACCCAGTCAAAAAATGGGTGGAAGACCTAAATATAAATTTTTCCATAGAAGACATATAGATGGCCAAAAGACATATTAAAAGATGTTCAACATTATTAATTATTAGAGAAATGTAAATCAAAATTAAAATGAGTTTTCACCTCACAGAAAACTGAGTGGTTGCTATCAAAATTATATAAACAGTAAATGCCGCAGAGAGTGTGGAGAAAAGGGAACACTCCTACACTGTTGGTGGGAATGTAAATTGTTGCAACCACTATGGAGAACAGTATGGATGTTCCTTAAAAAAAATAAAAATAGAGATATCATATGATCCAATAATCCCATTGCTAGACATATAATCAGAAAAAAACAAAAATCATCATTGAAAAGGATGCATGCACTCTTATGTCCATTGCAGCACTATTTCCAGTAGCCAGTACAAGGAACTTCCCAAATGCCCATTGACAGAGGAATGGATAAAGAAGATGTGGTATATATGTGTATATACACACACACACACACACACACACACACACACACACACACAATGGAATGCTAGTCACAGAAAAAAATAAAATAGTGTTGTTTCTAGAGATGTGGATGGACTTAGAGACTGTCATACTGAGTGAAGTAAGAAAGAGAAAAATAAGTATAATACTAAATATCATATAATACCACTTGAAAGTAGAGTCACAGATGTAGAGATCAAACTTCTGGTTACCAAGGGAAAAGGAGTGATGGGATGAATTGGGAGATTGCGACTGGCATATATTCACTCATGCATGCGTGCTAAATAGCTTCAGTCATGTCTAACTCTGCAACCCTATGGACTGCAGCCCACCAGGCTCCTCTGTCCATGGGGTCTTCCAGGCAAGAGTAATGGAGTGGGTTAACATGCATTCCTCCCCGGGATCTTCTGGACCCAGGGATCTAACCCACATCTATTCAGTCTCCTGCATTTGGCAGGTGGGTTATTTACACTAGTGCTACCTAGAAAGTCCATATGTTGATTACTACATATAAAATATATAATTAAATGAAAACCTAATGTACAGCACAGGGAACTTTGCTCAGCGTTCTGTGGTGGCCTAAATGGGAAGGAAATCTAAAAATGAGTGGATATATGTATGCATATGACTGATTCATTTTTCTGTACAGCAAGAAACTAGCACAATATTATAAAGCAAATGTACTCCAGTAAAATTTAATTTAAAAGAAGTTGGTGTAGATTAGTTACCAAATCTTTTAGGAAATGATTATTCAACCAGCTGGAAATCAATATAACTTGCTCTATTTGCTATACATCTCTCCATTAATCAACTAGGATACTATAAATGATGTTTTGTCTAAGACACTGAGAGGTACATTTACTGCCTTGACCTTCCCACCCAATCATGCTTTAAAATAAAGAAATTATTAATAAATCCTATTTATACATCACCATTCATATTTTCTTTAGCACCTTTCTTTCACCAACACTTGACTTTTCCTCCTGACCTGTGGCTTACCTAACATCAGACATTGGTCCTATCTAGAAGCTTGCTTCCTTCTTTTTTTTACTCTAACTATACAATGCAGTTTCTGTCTCCATAAATACATTATCAGTTCAGTTCAGTCACTCAGTCATGTCCAACTCTTTGCGACCCCATGGACTGCAGCATGCCAGGCTTCCCTGTCCATCACCAACTCCTGGAGCTTACTCAAACTCATGTCCATCAAGTCTGTGATGCCATCCAGACATCTTATCCTTTGCCGTCCCCTTCTCCTCCTGCTTTCAATCTTTCCCAGCCTGGGGGTCTTTTCCAATGAGTCAATTCTTCGCATCAAGTGGCCAAAGTATTGGAGTTTCAGCTCCAGCATCAGTCCTTCCAATGATTATTCAGGACTGATTTCCTTTAGGATGGACTGGTTGGATCTCCTTGTAGTCCAAGGGACTCTCAACAGTCTTCTCCAACACCACAGTTCAAAAGCATCAACTCTTTGGTGCTCAGCTTTCTTTATAGTCCAACTCTCACATCTATACATGACTCCTGGAAAAACCATAATTTTGACTAGATGGACCTTTGTTGGCAAAGTAATGACTCTACTTTTTAATATGCTGTCTAGGTTGGTCATAGCTTTTCTTCCAAGAAGGAAGCATCTTTTAATTTCATGGCAAAAGTCACCATCTGCAGTGGTTTTGGAGCCCCACAAAATAGTCTCCCACTGTTTCCATTGTTTTCCCATCTCTTTGCCATGAAGTGGTGGGACCGGATTCCATGATCCTAGTTTTTTGAAAAAGTTGTGATCACTTGAGTCATATTTTAAGTACACAGTGAACTGTTTCTATTTCATCAGTAAAGGTATTAATCATTAGAAAACAAGGTCGCAAGGTAGGAAAGAAGGAGCAAAGGATATACAAAGAGTCAAAAAGCAATAAAGAAAATGGAAATAGTAAGTCTATCTATTAATAATTAGTTTAAATTAAAGGGATTATTATAGTAAAAGACATGGATTGCTGAATTGATTTTTTCTTTTCTTAATTTAAATTTAATTGATTTTTCAAAAGCACAATAGCCAATGATATACTGCCTACAAAAGACATTTTGGTTTTAAAGACACATATAGACTGAAAGTGTCAGACTTTATTTTTCTGGGCTCCAAAATCACTGCAGATGGTGACTGCAGCCATGAAATTAAAAGACACTTACTCCTTGGAAGGAAAGTTATGACCAACCTAGATAGCATACTAAAAAGCAGAGACATTACTTTGCCAACAAAAGTCCGTCTAGTCAAGGCTATGGTTTTTCCAGTGGTCATGTATGGATGTGAGAGTTGGACTGTGAAGAAAGCTGAGTGCCGAAAAATTGATGCTTTTGAACTGTGGTGTTGGAGAAGACTCTTGAGAGTCCCTTGGACTGCAAGGAGATCCAACCAGTCCATTCTGAAGGAGATCAGCCCTGGGATTTCTTTGGAAGGAATTATGCTAAAGCTGAAAGTCCAGTACTTTGGCCTCCTCATGCAAAGTGTTGACTCATTGGAAAAGACTCTGATGCTGGGAGGGATTGGGGGCAGGAGGAGAAGGAGACGACAGAGGATGAGATGGCTGGATGGCATCACCGACTCAATGGATGAGAGTCTGAGTGAACTCCAGGAGTTGGTGATGGACAGGGAGGCCTGGCATGCTGTGATTCATGGGGTTGCAAAGAGTCGGACACAACTGAGCGACTGAACAGAACTGAACTGAACTGAACTGATAGACTGAAAGTGAAGGAATGGAAAGAAATATGAAGCAAGGGTAGCTATATTTATATCTGATAAAATAGACTTTAAGAAGAAGATCATTATATAATGATGAAGAGGTCAATTATTGGTAAGAAAATATACTGAAAAATTCTATCCATCCAACATCACAGCACAGAAATGTGTAAAGCAAATACTAAAATAAGTAAAATGAGAAATACAAAGCAATGCAATACTTTAATACTCCACTCTCAATAATGAATAGACAATCCAGACAGTAAATTGATAACAATGGATTTCAACATTTTAGAGCAAATGGACCTAACATACATATATAGAATATACCACCCCAAAACACCAGAATACACATTCTTTTAATGTGCATATAAAATATTTTCTAGGCTGGATAATCTGTTAGGCCACAAATCAAAAGTGAACACATTTAGCAAGATTGAAATCATATCAATTTCTGAGGTTCAATGCATGAGCCAGGGTGCTCGGGGCTGGTGCACTGGTATGACCTAGAAGGATGGGATGGGGAGGGAGGTGGGAGGGGGGTTCAGGATGGGGAACATATGTACACCCATGACGATTCATGTCAGTGTATGGCAAAACCACTCCAATATTGTAAAATAATTAGCTTCCAATTAAAATAAATAAATTTATGTTTAAAAAATAAATTAGAAACCAACTGACAGGAAAAAAGCAGAAAAAAATCACAAATAAGAAATTAAACGCATTCAAAGTAACCAATGGGTCATTTAGTCAAAAGGGAAATTTTAAAATATCTTGATAGATGGGAAAATGAAAATCAAACATACCATAAATAATGGCATAAAGCAAAAGAAGTTCTAAGATAAAGTGGATTTTTATTTACTTTTTTGTTATTGATATACAATCAACTTATAACATAAGTCCCACGTTTACAACATAATAATTCAATACTTGTATATATTGCAAATTGGTCACCAGAATAAGTATAGTTAACACCCATAACCAAGCATAGTTACAATTTTTTCTTTTGAAGAACACTTTTAGGTTCACAATTTTAGTAACTTTCACATATACAATTCAGTTTTATTAACTATAATCTCTCATGAAACATGTTACATAATTGTGACTTATTCATTTCATAAGTGAAAATTTGTACCTTTCACCACTTTCACTCATTTCTCCCACACCCATCTCCCCATCTTTGGCAGCCTCAACAATCTATTCTCTGTATCTGTAAGATTGCTGTTATTGTTGTGTAAAATTTCATATGTAGGTGAGATCATACTGATATTTCTCTGTTTCTGACATTTCACTTAACATTATTAGCAAAATGCCTTCAAGGTCCATCCATATTTTCACAAATGGCAAGATGTGCTTCCTTTTAAAAGCTGAAATACATATACATATGCGTACACATATGTATCTCCCAGAGGAGAAAATGGCAACCCACTACGGTATTCTTTTTTTTTAATTTTTTTTAATTGAAGGATAATTGCTGTATAGTATTGTGATAGTTTCTACCAAACATCAACATAAATCAGCCATAGGTCTACCCATGAATAAGTTTACCCTTGTCTTAAAAATTCCATGGATAGAAGAGCCTGGAGGGCTACAGTCCACGAGGTCACAATAGTTGAACATGACTGAATGACTGAGCACACACACATGCACAATCATATAGGTGTGTGTGTGCGTGTGTGTGTGTGTGTGTGTGTGTAGGCTTCCCAGGTGTTGCTAGTTGTACAGAACCCATCCACCAATGCAGGAGGCATAATAGACACAGGTTTGATTCCTGAGTTGAGAAGATCCCCTGGAGGAGGGCATGGCAACCCACTCCATTATTCTTGCCTGGAGAGTTCCATGGACAGAGGAGCCTGGCAGGGGTTGCAAACTCTAAGACATGACTGAACAACTATGCACATATGCACATACTTAGTTTAACTTTGCTGAGTGTTTTCTGGCTAGTTAGTAGTTCTTCTTCTCATTTCTTATTCTCTTGTTCTCTTCCTTTGTAATTTGATGATTTTCTGTAGTGCCAATGTTTGGATTCCTTTATCTTTGTAGTAGATACTATAGGTTTTTGCTTTGTTGTTAGCATGAGGTTTACATGCAACAACTTATATTTATATAGCTGGTTTTTAAAGTTGATAAAAATTATTGTGCTTATGTTTACTTTTATTATTTTCTTTTAATCTTCATACTATAAGTGATTAACCCATCTCCTTTACATTATTCTAAATTTTACTATGTGTTTACATTTACCAGTGAGATTTATACTTTCATATGTTTTCCTGCTACTAAAGCTGCCCTTTCTTTTCAGCTTAAAGAATTCCCTTTAAAATTTTAAGTCCAGCTCATAAGTAATAATAAACTCATTTACCATTTGCTTGTCTGGAAAACTTTTCACCTCTCCTTCAATTTTGAATGCTAACTTTACAAAATAGAATGTTCTTTTTGGCAGATTTTTTTTTTAAGCACCTTGAATACATTGTAATGCTTTCTTCTGAACAGTAAAGTTTCCATTGAAAATCTGCTAATAGTCTTATGGGAGTTCCCTAGTACATAACGAGTTGTTTTTCTCTTGCTGTTTTTTAAGATATCTCCTTGTCTTTAAAGATTTTTTCTATATTTTTTAATTTTCACTTGAAGGATAATTGCTTTACAATATTGTATTGTTTCTGCTATACAACAATGTGAGCCAGCCATAAGTATACATATGCCCTCTCCCTCTTGAACCTCCCTCCCACCCTCACCCCATCTTACCTCTCTAAGTTGTCTACAGCTTTTGACACTTTAACTATAATATGTTTTTGTATAGTTCTCTGGTTTCATCTTATTTGGAACTTTCTGGACTCCTTGGATCTGTATATCTCTTTCTTTCCTCATGTTAAGGAAGTTTTCAGTCATTATTCCTCCAAATAAGTTTTCTACCCCTTTCTCTCTCTTTTCTCATTCTAGGACCACTGCAATAGGAATGTTGGAGTTAATTGATCTTTTCTTCTGATCCATCTAATCTTTTGTTAAATCCCTCTATTATGTTTTTCAACTCATTTATTGTTTTCTTCACCTCTGTGATTTTACTTGGTATTTTATCATATTTTCTATGTTGAAATTCTCACTTTGCTCATCTATTCTTCTTCTTGAGCTCATTAACAAATTTATGAGCATTATTTTAAATTCCTAATCAAGTATATTACATATCTTTCATCAAGTTATTTTTCTGAGACTTTATTTTTGGTTTTAAACATATTCCTCTGTTTCTTCTTTTCCCTTGACCTTCTGTTTTGGTTTCAATGCATTGGATAAAACAGTTACTGCTCTAAATCTTTTTTAAAGATTTATCTATTTATCTATTGACTGTGGTGGGTCTTTGTTGTTGCACATGGGCTTCCTCTAGTTGCAATGAGTGGAGGCTACTCTTCATTGCAGTGTGCAGGCTTCTAATTGTGGTGGCTTCTCTTGTTGCAGAGCACAGGCTCTAATTACACAACTTTCAATAGTTGGAGCACATGGGCTCAGTAGCTGTGGCTCATGAGTGCTAGAGAACTGGCTCATTATTTGTGATGCTCAGGTTTAGTTGCTCCACAGCATGTGGGATCTTCACAGACCAGGGATTGAACTGGTGTCTATTGCACAGCAAGGGAGATTTTTAACCACTGTACCACCAGGGAAAACCCTGATCCCAGTCTTGAAGGAGTGGTTTCATGTTGGAAATTAACCTTATTGTTCAACCCTGCCCAAGCCCTAGGTTGTCTCTCAAAACTATGTAATATACAAGTAAACTACTTCATTTTTAGTGGCTCCCAATAGTTTAGGGAGTGGTGGCTGTGCAGGTGCAGGAGGGTCGAGAGGAGCTACTCCACGTTCAAGCTCAGGAGGTGCAGCTGGGAAGAGATACCGTTCCTCCAAGGTAAGGAGCAGTGGCTGTGCTTTGCTGGAGCAGCCATGAAGAGATATCCCAAGTCCAAGATAAGAGAAACCCAAGTAAGACAGTAGGTGTTGCAAGAGGCATCAGAAGGCAGACACACTGAAACCATAATCACAGAAAACTAGTCAATCTAATCACACTAGGACCACAGCCTTGTCTAACTCAGTGAAACTAAGCCATGCCGTGTGGGGCCACCCAAGATGGGTGGGTCATGGTGGACAGGTCTGACAGAATGTGGTCCACTGGAGAAGGGAATGGCAAACCACTTCAGTATTCTTGCCTTGAGAACCCCATGAACAGTATGAAAAGGCAAAATGATAGGATACTGAAAGGGGAACTCCCCGGGTCTGTAGGTGCCCAATATGCTACTGGAGATCAGTGGAGAAATAACTCCAGAAAGAATGAAGGGATGGAGCCAAAGCAAAAACAATAACCAGTTGTGGAAGTGACTGGTGATAGAAGCAAGGTCCAATGCTGTAAAGAGCAATATTGCATAGGAACCTGGAATGTCAGGTCCATGAATCAAGGCAAATTGGAAGGTCAAACAGGAGATGGCAAGAGTGAATGTCGACATTCTAGGAGTCAGCGAATTAAAATGGACTGGAATGGGTGAATTTAATTATGATGACCATTATATCTACTACTGTGGGCAGGAATCCCTTACAAGAAATGGAGAAGCCATCATGGTAAACAAAAGAGTCCGAAATGGAGTACTTGGATGCAATCTCAAAAACGACAGAATGATCTCTGTTCGTTTCCAAGACAAATCATTCAATATCACAGTAATCCAAGTCTATGGCCAATCAGTAATGCTGAAGAAACTGAAGTTGAATGGTTCTATGAAGACCTATAAGATCTTTTAGAACTAACACCCAAAAAAAGATGTCCTTTACATTATAGGGGACTGGAATGAAAAGGAGGAAGTCAAGAAACACCTGGGGTAATAGACAAATTTGGCCTTGGAATACAGAATGAAGCAGGGCAAAGGCTAATAGAGTTTTCTCAAGAGAATGCACTGGTCATAGCAAACACCCTCCTCCAACAACACAAGAGAAGACTTTACACATGGACAGCATCAGATGGTCAACACCGAAATCAGATTGATTATATTCTTTGCAGCCAAAGATGGAGAAACTCTATATAGTCAGCAAAAACAAGACCAGGAGCTGACTGTGGCTCAGATCATGAACTCCTTATTGCCAAATTCAGACTGAAATTGAAGAAAGTAGGGAAAACCCCTAGACCATTCAGGTATGACCTAAATCAAATCCCTTGTGATTATACAGTGGAAGTGAGAAATAGATTTAAGGGACTAGATCTGATAGATAGAGTGCCTGATGAGCTATGGAATGAGGTTCGTGACATTGTACAGGAGACAGGGATCAAGACCATCCCCATGGAAAAGAAATGCAAAAAAGTAAAATGGCTGTCTGGGGAGGCCTTACAAATAGCTGTGAAAAGAAGAGAAAGTGAAAGTGAAATTGAAGTCGCTCAGTCCTGTCTGACTCTTTGCGACCCCATGGACTGTAGCCTATCAGGCTCCTCCGTCCATGGGATTTTCCAGGCAAGAGTGCTGGAGTGGATCGCCATTTCCTTCTCCAGGGGATCTTCCCAATCCAGGAATCGAACCCAGGTTTCCTGCATTGTGGGCAGACGCTTTATCGAAGCGAAGTGAAAAGCAAAGGAGAAAAGGAAATATATAAGCATCTGAATGCAGAGTTCCAAAGAATAGCAAGGAGAGATAAGAAAGACTTCCTCAGGGATCCATGCAAATCGTGGAAAACAACAGAATGGGAAAGACAAGAGATCTCTTCAATAAAATTAGAGATACCAAGGGAACATTTCATGCAAAGATGGGCTCGATAAAGAACAGAAATGGTATGGACTTAACAGAAGCAGAAGATATTAAGAAGAGGTGGCAAGAATACACAAAAGAACTGTACAAAAAAGATCTTCACAACCCAGATAATCACGATGGTGTGATCACTCACTTAGAGCCAGACATCCTGGAATGTGAAGTCAAGTGGGCCTTAGAAAGCATCACTAGGAACAAAGCTAGTGGAGGTGATGGAATTCCAGCTGAGCTATTTCAAATCCTGAAAGATGATGCTGTGAAAGTGCTGCACTCAATATGCCAGCAAATTTAAAAAACTCAACAGTGGCCACAGGACTGGAAAAATTCAGTTTTCATTGCAATTCCAAAGAAAGGCAATGCCAAAAAATGCTCAAACTACCGCACAATTGCACTCATCTCACACACTAGTAAAGTAATGCTCAAAATTCTGCAAGCCAGGCTTCAGCAATACGTGAACCATGAACTTCCTGATGTTCAAGCTGGTTTTAGAAAAGGCAGAGGAACCAAAGATCAAATTGCCAACATCTGCTGCATCATTGAAAAAGCAAGCGAGTTCCAGGAAAACATCTATTTCTGCTTTATTGACTATGCCAAAAACTTTGACTGTGTGGATCACAATAAACTGTGGAAAATTATCAAAGAGATGGGAATACCAGAACACCTGACCTGCCTTTTGAGAAACCTATATGCAGGTCAGGAAGCAGCAGTTAGAACTGGACATGGAACAACAGACTGGTTCCAAATAAGAAAAGGAGTACGTCAAGGCTGTATATTGTCACCCTGCTTATTGAACTTCTATGCAGAGTACATCATGAGAAATGCTGGGCTGGAAGAAACACAAGCTGGAATCAAGATTGCCGGGAGAAATAGCAATAACCTCAGATATGCAGATGACACCACCCTTATGGCAGAAAGTGAAGAGGAACTAAAAAGTTTCTTGATGAAAGTCAAGGAGGAGAATGAAAACTTTGGCTTCACACTCAACATTCAGAAAACGAAGATCATGGTATCTGGTCCCATCATTTCATGGGAAATAGATGGAGAAACAGTGGAAACAGTGTAAGACTTTTGGGGGGGCGGTGGCGCTTCAAAATCACTGCAGAGGTGATTGCAGCCATGAAATTAAAAGACTCTTACTCCTGGAAAGGAAAATTATGACCAACCTAGATAGCATATTAGAAAGCAGAGACATTACTTTGCCAACAAAGGTCCGTTTAGTCAAATCAATGGTTTTTCCAGTAGTCATGTATGGATGTGAGAGTTGGACTGTGAAGAAAGCTGAGCACTGAAGAATTGATGCTTTTGAACTGTGGCATTGGAGAAGACTCTTGAGAGTCCCTTGGACTGCAAGGAGATCCAACTAGTCTATTCTAAAAGAGATCAGTCCTGGGTGTTCTTTGGAAGGACTGATGCTAAAGCTGAAACTCCAATACTTTGGCCACCTCATGCAAAGAGCTGACTCATTGGAAAGGACTCTGATGCTGGTAGGGGTTGGGGGAAGGAGGAGAAGGGGACGACAGAGGATGAGATGGTTGGATGGCATCACTGACTTGATGGACATGAGTTTGAGCAAACTCCGGGAGTTGGTGATGGACAGGGAGACCTGGCCTGCTGCAATTCATGGGGTCGCAAAGTCGGACACGACTGAGAGACTGAACTGAACTGAATAGTTTAGGGTGTTGGATATGATTTAACCACTGAACAACAATAACAACAAATCTGTCAGTGTCCCAATCGGGAGGATCTGAGTCAGCACTGAGATTAAGGCATACTGGGATCCAGACACTTGGGAAGCTACTTTTAAAGTATGGAAATATGCACAGTGCTGTGAGACTCTGTGCATAATCCCTGCTGGCCACCAGATCCAGAAGATATAGAGTTGTCCTAGTAAAGGGCTACAAAATTAGGGGTGCCAGATAAATTTAGAAATTCCTTTCTGAAATATACCAGTGACCAGGAGCAAGGCAGAAGGATAGTCAAAGATGGTATCCACTTACCTCTGTCCCTAGGCAGCACTTCAGTATGTCCCTAGATGTATGCCAAACCAGTAGCCTTCCCTTCAGATCAAAATTCCTGGACCAGCAAATATGCCTCTTTCACAGAAAATCAAGTGTTATATTTCATTCTGTTCTCTGTGCTGTAGCCAGCTGAGAACTATTTCTCTGTTTGCATGAGTCTCATATTCCCATGGGACCCACAAAAAAGCCCTGCTGGCCAGCAAACAAGGGGCTTTCCTTGGGTGGCAGACACCAGAAGCAGAGCACCAGGTGTAAAAAACAGGGCACAAGAGGTGTGTACAAGTTCACCTCTAGGAGATACTAGAAGAAGAAATTTTATAGAAATAATTGAATACATCAAGCAAAAAAGATTTCAAATAATAATCTATCTTTGCACTTCAATAAATAGAAAAAATATAGAACTCAGCCCAGAGGTAATTGAAGTAAGAAAATAACAAAATTATAGCATAAATAAATAAAATAGAGACGGAAAAAATAATACTAAACATCACCCAAAGTAAAGACTTTTTCTGAAAAGTCTTTAATTCTTTGAAAATTTAAAACTATTAGCTAGACTAAGAAAAAAAAGAGGAGTTTAAAAAATAAAAACAGAAATGAAGTAGGAGTGATTACAACCAAAAACAGAAACTCAATCATAAGGAAATACTTTGGAAAATTATATGTTAACAAAATGGAAAACCTAGGAGAAAGGGATAAATTCCTGAAAAAATGAAGTTGTCAAAACTGATAAGAAATAAGATATTTGAACAAAAGAGTAATGAGTAAGGAGATTAAAACTCTAAACAGATCAACAAAAAGTAAGAATATTGAATCCATAAAGAAAAAATTCCCAACACAGAAAAGCTTAGGAATAGATGGTTTCACTTGTGAATTTTAACAGACATGTAAACAAAATTAATGACAATTCTTCTTAAATTCTTCCAAAATATTGAAATAAGAAGACTCTCCAAAACTCATTTTACAAAGCCAGCATTACACTTATACTAAAGCAGATAACACCATATGAGAAAGAAGACTATATGCTAATATCTCTGAAAATAATAGACATAAGCAAGCACCAAGAAAATACTAACAAACTGAATTCTATAGCACATTACAAGGATCACATTGCTTGATCAAGTGGTATTCATATCTAGGATGCAAAAATGGTTGAACATAACCAAAACAATAAATGCAATATATCACATTAATAGAATAAAAGATAAAAATCTAATTATCTCAAGAGATTCAGAGACAGTATTTGACAAAATTAAATAGCCATTCAAACAAACAAAAAAAATACTCTCAGCAAATTTGGTATAAAAACAATTACCTTAGAGGGAGATCAAGATGGTAGAGTAGGATAATGTGGAATTCACCACCTCCCCAAAAGCACATTAAAAATACGTCTACATGTGGAACAATTCTCATAGAAAGCTAACTGGAAACTGGTAGAAGAGCTCCTATACAACCAACACTGCAAAAAAGATCTTCACATAACTAGGTAAGATGGAAAAAATACAACAGTCAGTACCTGTGCCCCTAGTAGGGATCTCTAAGGGAAAGAAGGCACACACAGGTGGACATTTGCTCTGGGGAGTGGGAAAGTCAACTCACCATCTGGACATCCTAGTCCTGATTTCCTGCATAGAGGAGACACACACTCTTTCCTACTAGGAAATCTACTGAGCCGGAGAGAAGGGTTGAAGAAGCCTAGACTCTACTCTTGAAATACATGCATGCTGGCATGCTAACAATGGGGACAGAGAGAGCCTTGGACTGGTGCCTTCCACCCTGCTGTACTTTCCAAACTGAAGGGACTGACATTCTAGACCCATTCATTCCATACCACAGCCTGGCATGAGATCAGGGCAAAGTTTCCGTCTAGCTACTCAGAAACAGACTGGGTTACCTGGGGTGTGATCCAGGAGGAGAAGGCATAGAAACCATTGACAGTGTGTGCACTGGGTGGTACCACAATTAGTTCAGTTCAGTTCAGTTGCTCAGTCGTGTCTGATTCTTTCTGACCCCGTGGACTGCAACATACCAGGCTTCCCTGTCCATCACCAACTCCTGGAGCTTACTCAAACTCTTGTCCATTGAGTGGGTGACACCATCCAACCATCTCATCCTCTGTCATCCCCCTCTCCTTCCACCTTTAATCTTTCCCAGCATCAGGGTCTTTTCAAATGAGTCAGTTCTTTGCATCAGGTGACCAAAGTATTGGAGTTTCAGCTTCACCATCAGTCCTTCCAATGAATATTCAGGACTTATTGCCTTTAGGACTGACTGGTTTGATCTCCACGCAGTCCAAGGGACTCTCAAGAGTCTTCTCCAACACCACAGTTCAAAAGTATCAATTCTTTGGCGCTTAGCTTTCTTTAAAGCCCAACTCCCACATCCATGCATGACTACTGGAAAAAACCACAGCTTTGACTAGATGGACCTTTGTTAGCAAAGTAATGTCACTGCTTTTTAATATGCTGTCTAAGTTTGTCATAGCTTTTCTTCCAAGGAGCAAGCATCTTTTAATTTCATGGCTGCAGTCACCATCTGCAGTGATTTTGGACCCCCCAAAAATAAAGTCTGTCACTGTCTTGTGGTGGTGCCACAAGAATTTGCAAATGCTAAGTGGTGAATAACAGGCAAATAGACCATGTGAGAGAACTTGATCTAGCTATGTAGAGACAGTCCAGATGGCCTGGGGTGTGATCCAGGTGGAATTTCAGAGTTCATTGCCTGAACACATGTAGTGGCAGAGGATTTAGCCATAGCAGACATAGTCAGTGCTCACACCAGGCAGCATCACAAGAGCATGTAGCAACTCATTGCTAAAACTTGGGCAGACAGGTCATGGCCACAGCTTTGCACTAGATATGGGAAGAATACAACAAGGAACTTTGCTGCTACTGAGAAAAACCAAGGAGTCCTCAGTTTTGTGGGTTTGCTGTGACCCCACAGGCCTCAATTGCTTCATCAATCACATCCTTTGGGGCATGGCACATACTCAAAACTTCTACTCCAATTGGGAGCAGACCCACCCCTGGCAGGGTGGTGATAGCCATGAAGCAAAAAAGAAGCCACACCTCACATCCAGCAAGCCAACCACACTCCCTATCACTGGGAAAACTGCCAACACCCTCTGAAGAAAGATGGGGCTGGCATGCATATCAGAACAAGACCTCATGCAAAAAATATTGGATGAACACAGTATACACAAGAATACCCCAACACAAAAACTCCTTTTTAAGAACACAGTAGATAATTGATATTCCCAAATTCATATAAACAGAAATTAAAGTAAAATGAAAACGCAGAGGGACTATTTGAAATTACAAGGACAAGGGAACTCCCCTGAAAGAAAAAAAAATAAGAAACAGACCTCACCATTGTCCTAGACTCTGAGTTCAAAAATGAGGTAATAAAAATGTTAACTTAATTAAGAAAGATTATCAATAGAAATGCAGATTACTGTAACAAGGAATTAGAACTTATAAAAATAAACCAATTAAAAATAGACAAATTGCTCGAGATAAAAACCTATCTAGAAGCACTGGATAGCAGATTAATGGCACAGAATGAGTAAGTAATCTGAAAGATAGAATAATGGAAATCACCCAATCAGAACAGCAACAGAAAGAGAATAAAAAAATGAAAGCAACACATGAGATTTATGGGATAATATTAAGCCTGCCAACCTATGCATATTAGGGCTTATAAGAGAGTAAGAGAGAAAAGGTGATCAAACTGTATTTGAAGAAACTATGGCTGAAAAGTTCAAAAACTTAAAGAAGGAAAGAGATATCCAGGTACAGGAAGAACAGAGGGTCCCAAAGAAGATGAACCAAAACAGACTTACAACAAGATATATCATAATTAAAATGGCAAAATTTAAATGGAGGACACTAAAGGCAGCAAGAGAAAAACAAAAAAAGTCAGTTATGAGAGAATCCCCATAAGGTTATCAGCTGATTTCTCTGTGAAAAATTTGTAGGCCAGGAGGGAGTGACATTCAAATACTAAAAGGGAAAAATCTGCATCCTAGGATACCCTATGTAACAAGATTACAATTTAGAGTAGAAGGAGAGAGAAATAATTTTCAGATAAGCAAAAACTAAAAGAATTCAGCAATACTAAACCTACCCTACAAGAAATATTAAAAGGCCTTGTCTAAATAGAAAAGAAGCAGGAATCTATTAGAAAGGGAAAATCACAATAGGAAAGGCAAATATATACAATTATTAGTGATCACTTTAAAAGCCAGTACATGAACTTAAAAACAAGAAAAAATTGTAAAAGTGACTATAATTGCAATTAACATTAAAAAAAGCATGAAAATGAAATATGATATCAAAATCACAAAACATGAGGGAGAAAAGTAAGAAAATATAGATCATTTAGAATGTGTTTGAACTTGTATAACTGTCAGACTAAAGCAAGCAGATATATATATATGGGTTAATGAACTTGAGCTTACTAAAAAAGACGCTTACTCCTTGGAAGGAAAGTTATGACCAACCTAGATAGCATATTCAAAAGCAGAGACATTACTTTGCCAACAAAGGTTCGTCTAGTCAAGGCTATGGTTTTTCCTGTGGTCATATATGGATGTGAGAGTTGGACTATGAAGAAGGCTGAGTGCCGAAGAATTGATGCTTTTGAACTGTGGTGTTGGAGAAGACTCTTGAGAGTCCCTTGGACTGCAAGGAGATCCAACCAGTCCATTCTGAAGGAGATCAGCCCTGGGATTTCTTTGGAAGGAATGATGCTAAAGCTGAAACTCCAGTACTTTGGCCACCTCATGCGAAGAGTTGACTCATTGGAAAAGACTCTGATGCTGGGAGGGATTGGGGGCAAGAGGAGAAGGGGACGACAGAGGATGAGATGGCTGGATGGCATCACTGATTCGATGGACGTGAGTCTGGGTGAACTCCGGGAGTTGGTGATGGACATGGAGGCCTGGCATGCTGTGATTCATGGGGTCGCAAAGAGTCAGACACGACTCAGCGACTGATCTGATCTGATCTGATCTGAAACTTGAGCTACATGGTAACCATGAATCACATACAAAATAGATGCACAAAAATAAAAATAAAGCAACTCAAGCACACTACAAAAGAAAATCAACAAACCACAAAAGGAAAAACAAAAAGAAGAACTGAACAAAAAAGAACTAGAAAAAGAACTAGAAAACAAGGATCAACATAGAAGTTAGTGTATACTCATCAGTAATTATTTGAAAGGTCAATGAACTAAAAACACACAGAGTGGAAGACTGGATTAAAAAATAAGAACCTACAATATGCTGCCTACCCAAGACTTCAGGTAAAAGAGACACAAACTGAAAGTAAGGAAATGGAAAAGGATATTTCATGCAAATAAAATGGACAGAAAGGTAGAGGTTTTAAAATAGATTTTAAATAGATTTTAAAACAAGAACCATAGATTTTAAATATATTTTAAAACAAATACCATAAAGAAAGAAAGATAAAGGCATTATATAAGGTTAAATGGATCAATACAAAGAGAAGATATTATACTCATTAATATCCAAATAATATATCCAAAATATGAGCATGATGCTGTGAAAGTGCTGCACTTGATATGCCAGCAAATTTCGAAAACTCTGCAGTGGCCACAGGACTGGAAAAGGTCAGTTTTCATTCCAATCCCAAAGAAAGGCAATGCCAAAGAATTCTCAAACTACCGCACAAATGCACTCATCTTACACGCTAGTAAAGTAATGCTCAAAATTCTCCAAGCCAGGCTTCAGTTATACGTGAACCATGAACTTCCTGATGTTCAAGCTGGTTTTAGAAAAGTCAGAGGAACCAGAGACCAAATTGCCAACATCTGCTGGATCATGGAAAAAGCAAGAGAGTTCCAGAAAAACATCTATTTCTGCTTTATTGACTATGCCAAAGCCTTTGACTGTGTGGGTCACAATAAACTGTGGAAAATTCTCAAAGAGATGGGAATACTAGAACACCTGACCTGCCTTTTGAGAAACCTATATGCAGGTCAGGAAGCAGCAGTTAGAACTGGACATGGAACAACAGACTGGTTCCAAATAAGAAAAGGAGTACATCAAGGCTGTATATTGTCACCCTGCTTATTGAACTTCTATGCAGAGTACATCATGAGAAACGCTGGGCTGGAAGAAACACAAGCTGGAATCAAGATTGCCGGGAGAAATATCAATAACCTCAGATATGCAGATGACACCACCCTTATGGCAGAAAGTTAAGAAGAACTAAAAAGCCTCTTGATGAAAGTGAAAGTGGAGGGTGAAAAAGTTGGCTTAAAGCTCAACATTCAGAAAATGAAGATCATGGCATCTGGTCCCATCACTTCATGGCAAATAGATGGGGAAACAGTGGAAACAGTGTCAGACTTTATTTCCTGGGGCTCCAAAATCACTGCAGATGGTGACTGCAGCCATGAAATTAAAAGACACTTACTCCTTGGAAGGAAAGTTATGACCAACCTAGATAGCATATCAAAAAGCAGAGACATTACTTTGCCAACAAAGGTCCATCTAGTCAAGGCTATGCTTTTTCCTGTGGTCATGTATGGATGTGAGCGTTGGACTGTGAAGAAGGCTGAGCACCAAAGAATTGATGCTTTTGAACTGTGGTGTTGGAGAAGACTCTTGAGAGTCCCTTGGACTGCAAGGAGATCCAACCAGTCCATTCTGAAGGAGATCAGCCCTGGGATTTCTTTGGAAGGAATGCTAAAGCTGAAAGTCCAGTACTTTGGCCACCTCATGCGAAGAGTTGACTCATTGGAAAAGACTCTGATGCTGGGAGGGATTGGGGGCAGGAGGAGAAGGGGATGACAGAGGATGAGATGGTTGGATGGCATCACTGACTCGATGGACCTGAGTCTGAGTGAACTCCGGGAGTTGGTGATGGACATGGATGCCTGGCGTGCTGTGATTCATGTGGTCACAAAGAGTCAGACATGACTGAGTGACTGAACTGAACTGAACTGAAATATATAAAACCATACTAACAGATATAAAGGAGAAATGGAAAAGATAGTAGGAAAATTTAACAATCCACACACATCAATGGAAAGATCATGCAGACAGAAAATCAGTAAGGCAGCAGAGGTCTAACTTATGCAATAGACGAGTAGGACTTAACTGATACCTACCGGACACTATATCTGGAAAAAAATAGAATTTACAATGTTTTCAAGAGCACATGGGGTGTTTTCTAAGAGAGACCACAAACTAGGTCATAAAAAAGCCTTAACAAATTTGAGAGGATAGAAATTATCTCAAGCATCTTTTTTTAAAACAATGGTATGAAACTAGAAATCAGCCACAGAAAGAAAAATGGGAAAGGAGTGAATGTATGGAGACTAAACAACACGCTGTTAGAAAAAAATGGCTAAATGATGAAATCAAAGAAGAAATCAGAAAATATCTCAACACAGTTGAAAATGAAAACACAGCCTTATAATATCTATGGGATATAGCAAAAGTAGTTCTAAGATTAAAGTTTATAGTAATACAGACCTTCTTCAAGAGACAAGAAAAAAATAATCAAATAAACAACCTAACCTACTACCTAAAGGGATCAGGAAAAGAACATATAAAACCAAAGGTCAGCAGAAGGAAGGAAACAATAAAGATCAGAGAAGAAATAAAATAGGGATAAAATAGAAAAGATCAATATAAAAAAGAGCTGAGTTCTTAAGATAAAATTCACAATCCTCTAGCTAGGCTTATCAAGAAGAAAAGTGAGGAGACCAAAATCAATAAAATAAGGAATGAAAGAGAGGAAATAACAACAAACTGATACCACAAATTACAAAAAATTATAAGCAAATATCCCAACAAATTGGACAACCTAGAAGAAATGGATACGTTTCTAAAAATGTAAAACTTGTCAAGGCTGAGTAAAAAGGGAACATAATTGCAACAGACCAATAGAGTGTATAATTTTAAAACTCCCTCCAAACAAAAATCCACAACCAGATAGTTTCACCGGGGAAATTCATCCAAACATACAAAAAAGAACCTATACTTATCCTGTTCAAAGTATTCCAAGAAACTGAACAGATGAGAACACTTTCAAATTCCTTGTATGAAGCCATCATCAACCTGGCACCAAAACCAAAGATAACACACAAAAAAGAAAATTACAGACCAATATCTTTGATGAATATAGATGTAAAAATCCTCAAAATATTAGCAAGCTGAATTCAACAATATATAACAAGGATGATCAAGTGGGATTCACTCCAGGATCATAGGTTGGTTCAACAGACACAAATCAACTAATGTAATTAGGAACATTAACAAGAGGAAAGAAAAAAATCATATGATCATTTCATTAGATGCAGGAAATGTATTTGACACAATTCAGCATCGATTTATTTTAAAAACTCTCACCAAAATGTGCATAGAGGAAACATATATGTACATAATAAAGGCCACATATGACAAATCCATAGCCAACATTGGTGAAAAGATGAAAGCCTTTCATTCGCATTCTCAGTGGTGAAAAGAAATTTAGCCTTTCTGCTAAATTCAGGAAAAAAATAAAGATGCCCAGTCTCACCACTTCTACTTAACATAATATTGGAAGTCCCAGCCACAGTAGTCAAAAAAGAAAAAGAAATAAAATATATCTGAATTGGAAGGGAAGAATTAAAATGGTCACTATTTGCCAATGACATAAACACTAATATAGAGAACCCTAAGTCTCCATACAAAATTATTAGAACTAATAAAGGAATTCAACAAGGTAAGAGGATATAAAATTATTATACAGAAATCTGTTGCATTTCTTCACACTAAATGAAATATTGAAAAGGAAAGAATAAAATCTTATTTAAACCTTGTCACCAAAAAAAAAAAAAAAAAAAACTAAGAATAAACTTAACCTAGGAGATAAAAGATCTATCCACTCAAAACTATAAATATGGATAAAGGAAATTGAAGATGGTTCAAAAAAATGAAAATATATTCCATGCTCTTGGGTTGGAATAATTAATATTGTTATAATGGCCATACAATCCAAATTGACCTACAGATTTAATGCAATCCCTATCAATTTCCCAGGACATTTTTTTCACAAAGCTAGAAGAGATAATCCTAAAATTTACATGAAACCACAAAAGACACAGAAATGCCTAAGCAGTTCTGAGGGAAAAGAACAAAGCAAGAGGCATACCCCTCTTGGATGTCACAAAATACTACGAAGCTACAGTAATCAAAACAGCATGGTATTGGTGATAAAAAACTTACATGTAGGTCAGTGGAACACAATAGAAATTCCAGAAACAAACCCACATGCCCATGGCCAATTAATCTATGACAAAGGAGGCAAGAATATACAGTGGAGGAAATAACAGTCTCTTTAACAAGTGATGTTGGGAATCCTCGACAGCTACATGTAAATCACTGAAGTTAGAACACTCCTCACACCATATATGAAAATAATCTCAAAATATTTTAAAAACCTAAATATAAGACATGACACCATAAAACTTCTAAAATAGAACTTAAGCAAAATATTTTCTGACATAAATTGTAGAAACATTTTTTAGATCAGCCTCCCAAAAGAAAAGAAATAAAAGCAAAAACAAACAAATGGGACCTAATCAAACTTACAAGCTTTTATGCACAGCAAAGAAAATCAATAGAAGAAAAGACAACCTATGAAATGAAAGAAAATATTTGCAAATTATGCTACTGACAATAATAATATTCAACATATATAAATGGCTTATACAACTCAATATTAAAAAAAAAAGATTCAACCCAATCAAAAAACGGGCAGAAGATCTACATAGACATTTTTCTAAAGAAGACATACAGATGGCCAGCAGGCACATGAAACCATGCTCAGCATTGCTAATTATTAGAGAAATTGAAAACAAAACTACAATGAGGTATCACCTCACATGTGTCAGAATGGTTATCATCAAAAAAAATCTACAAATAATAAATGCTGAAGATGTGTAAAGGTAGTCCTTGTATACTGTAGCTGGGAGTGTGGATTGGTGCAACTATTTTTGAAAAAAGGTGTGGAACTTCCTTAAAACTAAAAATAGAGCTACTGTATGGTTGAAAAAATCTCATTTCTAAGTATATATTTGGAAAGAAAAGAAAATCTCTAAACAAAAAAACACTTCATTGTTCATAGCAGCACAATTTACAATAACCAAGACAAGGAAATAATCCAAGTGCATCAACAGATGATTAGTTGAAGAAGATGTTATATATATATATATAATGGAATATTACTTAACTGTAAGAAAGAGTGAAATACTGCCATTTGCAGCATTATGGATTGACCTCAGTTCAGTTCAGTCACTCAGTCATGTCCGACTCTTTGCGACCCCATGAATCACAGCACGCCAGTTCTCCCTGTCCATCACCAATTCCCAGAGCTCACTCAAACTCACGTCCAAAGAGTCGGTGATGCCATCCAGCCATCTCATCCTCTGTCGTCCCCTTCTCCTCCTGCCCCCAATCCATCCCAGCATCAGGGTCTTTTCCAATGAGTCAACTCTTCACATGAGGTGGCCAAAGTATTGGAGTTTCAGCTTCAGCATCAGTCCTTCCAATGAACACCCAGGACTGATCTCATTTAGAATGGACTGGTTGGATCTCCTTGCAGTCCAAGGGACTCTCAAGAGTCTTCTCCAACACCACAGTTCAAAAGCATCAATTCTTCGGTGCTCAGCCTTCTTCACAGTCCAACTCTCACATCCATACATGACTACTGGAAAAACCATAGCCTTGACTAGATGGACCTTTGTTGGCAAAGTAATGTCTCTGCTTTTGAATATGCTATCTAGGTTGGTCATAACTTTCCTTCCAAGGAGTAAGCGTCTTTTAACTTCATGGCTGCAATCACCATCTGCAGTGATTTTGGAGCCCCAAAAAATAGTCTGACACTGTTTCCACTGTTTCCCCATCTATTTCCCATGAAGTGATGGGACCAGATGGATTGACCTAGACAGCACTATACTTAAGTAAATCAGAGAAAGAGAAATATATGATAACATGATATGTGGAATCTAAAAAATAATACAAATTAAAATATAAATCCTAGGCTTCCCTGGTAGCTTAGAGGGTAAGGAATCTGCCCACAGTGAGAGAGACCTGGGTTCCATCCCTGGATTGGGACGATCCCCTGGAGGAGGGCATGGCAACCTACTCCATTGTTCTTTCCTGGAGAATACCCATGGACATAACAACCTAGCAGGCTACAGTTCATGAGGTCGCAAAGAGTCAGACATGACTAAGCGACTAAGCACAGCACAGTACATGCTATAATATGATAAAGATAATTTTAAAAGGAGTAAATTTCAGAGGAATATCACTTATGAATATTGATGCAAAAAATTCCAAAATAAAATTTTAGTGAGCAGATTTCAACAGCAAGTTAAGAAAACATCATAACCAGGAACATTTTATGAATAAACAGGAAGTTGATTCAATAATAAAAATCTATTAATATAAACTACTATATTAATGCATTAATAGTTCTGAAAAAACCTTTGAAAGCATTCAACATTTGCTGCCAGAAACTAGGGTGAAAGGAAATGTGGAAAAAGTGCTCAGTGACTGTAGGGCTTTATTTTCTAGTGATGAAAATGTTTTGTTTCTAAATTATGTGAATGTTCTAAATGAAATGTGTTCACTTTAAATTGTTATTTTTAAATTATGTGACCAGGTGGTGCAGTGGTAAAGAATCTGCTTGCCAATGCAGGAAACAAAGGAGACACAGGTTCATTCCCTGAGTCAGGAAGATCCCCAAGAGGAGGAAATGGCAACCCACCCTAGTATTCTTGCCTGGAGAATCACCATGGAGAGAGGAGCTTGGTGAGCTACAGTACATGGGGTCGCAAAGAGTCAGACACGACTGAGCGACTAAGCACTAATGCATATGCAAAACAAAAACACAATTACAGACATAGGAAAAAAACTTATGGTTATCAAGAAGAAAGGGAAAGAGAGGGACAAATGGGGAGTACAGGACTAAGAGATACAAACTACTATGCATTAAATAGATAAGCAGGAAGGTTTTATTGTATAGCACAGGAAATTATATTATCTTGTAATAACCTATAATGGAAAATAACCTGAAATATATATATATATATATATATATATATATATATATAATTGAATCACTTTTCTGTACACCTGAAATAACAAAATATTGTAAATCAACTATATTTCAATTAAAAAAGAATTATCTCAATATATAAAGGCAATATATCACAAACCCACAGTTAATATCATACTTAAGGTGAAAAACTGAAAACATTTATTTTTAAAATTTCAGGAATAAGGACAAGAGTTCCCTCTCTCACCATTCTATTCAACTTAGTCCTGGATGTCCTAGCCAGAGGAACTAAACAAAGAAAAGAAATAAAAGGCATCTGAATCAAAAAGAAAGAAATAAAATTGTCTTTGTTTTAAGATACTCTGTTATATAGAAAATTCTAAATACTCCACCAAAAAAATTTTAGATATAATCAATGAATTTCAGTAAAGTTGAAGGACATAAAATCAATGTAAAAAAAAATCAGTCATGTTTCTTTACCTTAACATGAAATATCAGAAGGAAATTAAAAAAAAAAAATCCCACTTATAATAGCATCAAAAACAATAAAAAATTCTTAGCCAACATTCATTGGATCATTGAAAAAGCAAAATAGTTCCAGAAAAACATCTACTTTTGCTTTATTGACTACGCCAAAGCCTTTGACTGTGTGGATCACAACAAACTGTGGAAAATTCTTAAAGCGAGGGGAATACCAGACTCCCTGACCTGCCGCCTGAGAAATCTGCATGCAGGTCAAGAAGCAAAGTTAGAACTGGACATGGAACAACAGACTGGTTCCAAATCAGGAAAGGAGTATTTTAAAGCTGTATATTGTCACCCTGTTTATTTAACTTATATGCAGAGTTCATCATGAGAAATGCTGGGCTGGATGAAGCACAAGCTGGAATCAAGATTGCCAGGAGAAATATCAATAACCTCAGATATGCAGATGACACCACCCTTATGGCATTAAGTGAAGAAAAACTAAAAAGCCACTTGATGAAAGTGAAAGAGGAGAGTGAAAAAGTTGGCTTAACACTCAACATTCAGAAAACTAAGATCATGGCATCTGGTCCCATCGCTTCATGACAAATAGATCAGAAAACAGTGAGAGACTTTATTTTAGGGGGCTCCAAAATCACTGCAGATGGTGACTGCAGCCATGAAATTAAAAGCTCCTTGGAAGAAAAGCTATGACCAACCTAGACAGCATATTAAAAAACAGAGACATTATGTTGTCAACAAAGGTCTGTCTACTCAAAGCTATGGTTTTTCCAGTAGTCATGCATGGATGTGAGAGTTGGACTATAAAGAAAGCTGAGCACAGAAAAATTGATGCTTTTGAACTGTGGTGTTGGAGAAGATTCTTGAGAGTCCCTTGGACTGCAAGGAGATCCCACCAGTCCATCCTAAAGGAAACCAGTCCTGAATATTCATTGGAAGGACTGATGATTAAGCTGAAACTCCAATAATTTGGCCACCTGATGTGAAGAACTGACTCAGTGGAAAAACCCTAATGCTGTGAAAGATTGAAGGTGGGAGGAGAAGACATAGAGGATGAGATGGTTGGATGGCATGATTGACTCAATGGACATGAGTTTGAGTCAGCTCCAGGAGTTGGTGATGGACAAGGAAGCCTGGCATGCTATAGTCTATGAGGTCGCAAAGAGTTGGACATGACTGAGCAACTGAACTGAATTGAGGAACAAATTTAACTATGGGAGTAAAATATCTCTGCAGTGAAAATTATAAGATATTGATGAAAGAAATTGAATCAGACACAACTGAAGAAAAATACATCTTATGTTCATGGCTTGGAGAATTAATATTGTTAAAATATTTATGTTACTCAAAGTCATCTACAGATTCAGTGGAATCCCTATCAAGATATCAGCGGTATTTTTATAAAAATAGAAAAATCCAACCATACAATTTGTATGAAACCACAAAAGATCCTGAACAGCTAAATCAATCCTGAAAAAGAAGAGCAAAGCAGGAAGCATCACACTTCTTAATTTTAAACTATATTACAAAGCTAAAGCAGTTTTAAAAATATAGTATTGGCATAAACACAGAACAATGGAAGAGAACCAAGAGCTTAAAAATAAACCTATGCATATTTGTTCAACTAATATTTGACAAGGAATCCAAGAATATTTAATGGCAAAGATGGCTTCTTCCAACTGGTTTAGAGAAATTTCGATGTTTAAATGTGAATAAATGAAACTCGGCCACTATTTACACCATTCACAAAAATTATCCCAAAGTGGATTAAGGACTTATATGTACAACGTTAAGTTATAAAATTCCTAGAAAAAATGGGGAAAATCTCCTTGACGTTGGTCTTGGCAATGATTTTTTTTTTTTTTTTGCATATTACACCTAAAGCACAGGCAATAAAAGCAAAAATAAATAATCATGGCTACATCAAAGTTAAAAGCTCTTGCACAGATAAATAATCAGCAGAATGAAGAGGCAACCTATGGAATGGAAGAAGATATTTGCAGTTCAATTACGTGATAAGGGGTTAATCTAAAAAAATTACACATAACTCATATAATAGCAAAATCATCATCATTTATCATCATCACCATCTATTCAGTCATGGCCTCAGCCTGAATAGTCATTTTTCCTAAGAAGGTATTCAAATCGCTAAGAGATATATGGAAAGGTGCTCCACATCACTAATCATCAGGGAAATAAAAATGAAACTGCAATGAGATACAACCTCACACCTGTTAGAAAAGCTATAACCAAAAAGACAAGAGATAACAAGTGTTGCTGAGGATGTAGGAAAAAAGAAAACCTTAGGGTACTATTGGTGGGAACATAAATTGGTATATCCACAGTAGGAAAAAAATATAGAGGTTTCTATAAAACTAAAATATAGTTATCAAATGACACAGCAATTCTACTTCTGGGTATATATTTGAAGGACATAAAATCACTACCTTGATGAGATATTTGCACCCCCATGTTTATTGCCACATTACTTCCAGTAGCCAAGACATGGAAACAACTTGTGTCCATTGTTAGAGGACTGGATAAAGAAAATGTGATGTACATATAAGGGATGACATATACGACCACAAAAAGAAAGAAATCTTGCCATTTGTGATAACATGAAAAATCCTGAAGGCGTTATGCTAAAAGTGAACTGTCAGACAAAAAAGACAAATTTTGTGTGATCTCATTTATATAGGGAACTAAAACATCTAAACTAATAGAAACAGAGAATAAATTTATGGTAGCTGGAGTTGGCGATAGGAGAGAGTAAAATTGTTGAAGGAAGCAAAAAGGTACAAAATATATTTATAATACAAAGTTACAGAGATATATTCAGCATGATCGCTACAGTCAATACTGTATTGTATATTTGGAATTTTCTAAGAGAGTAGATATTAACAGTTCTCATCACAAAAAAATCAACTATGTGAGGTAATAAATGTTAACCAAAGTTATTGTGGTTATCATTTTGCAATATATTCATTTATCAAATCATTATGCTGTATACCTTAAACAATAAAACTAAGAAAAAAGAATATATTGTGATTTAGTGTAGAATTAAGGCAGCTTCCATATCAATAGGGAATGTATAGATTACTGAATAAATGATACTAAGACAATTTATTCATTATTTGTGTTTGTCACAGTGGGCTTGTGACAGAGTTCTGGTCATTGAGATGCAAGTAGAAGACTTTACATTGGGCTTCTAGAAATGCTCTTTAAGTCAGAATGATTCATATTGTATATTTCTTTTACTCTCTGCCCTTTCTTTTTTTTTTTCTTATGTTTAAATGTATATGATACAGGAAATAGAGTAGCCATCTTACTGTCTTGAGAAGATATAGCTAGCCACAGGCAAATCATATGGTACCTTTGTTAGAAAGTGAAGGTATTACCTCCACACACAGGGTCAATTAATTTCAGCTTTCACTTACCCCTTCACTGGGCATCACTGGACAGTGAAGATTGTCACAACCAAATGTGACAGTCCAGGCTGAGTGGAAGACCAGAAACAGATTCAATTTCTCAGAACATGAAAGTGTCAACTACAATGTTCTTATAATTATGTGAGAAAAATAAGACCCATAATAAACAGAAAACCACCATTTTTTATTATTCATGGGTAAATACACTGTTTAACTTATATATCTATAGACAGGGCTCTTTGCTGAGGGCCATCAATGACAGGGCAAGAAGAAATCTATATCTTTTTCTGGGCACTTGGAAAAAATGGATTTTCCTTTGTTATGTGAAGTGCTTATTTGAAAATTGGGAAGAAATTGTTGGGTTTGGTTGCAAAAAATTTAAAATAAATTATTTCTTAGAAGTTTACTTCCCTCTAAGATGCCAAGAAAGAAAAAAAAGTGTTGCTGAAATGATGAGCTCTTATAATGGCCTAACAGATATTTGAGTGGGGGCATATAAACCAAGAGTTTGCATAAGCTGGCATTTTTGTGTTCCTTTATCCTATCAGTCATGTTCTGACACTGGACTGGGCACACACAAGCCAGAAAATACATAGTGGTAGAATTTTCCTACTGTCTGCATAGTGCACTTCCTCCCTGCTCTCCCAACATCTGTCTCCTAGACAGAAGACCACAGCCTAGTACTGACTTCATGGAATCCTGAGAGCATATCCAGTATTCAAGAATACTTTCTTACAGGCTGTCCCAAAGTTAGTGGGATGAGTAAGGGTTACACTAAGGCTTGGGACTGATCTAAAAGTCAGTATCTCAAACAAGTAAAAATCAAAGCCAAATGTATTCTCAAAGCATTTATCCAAAGTGGCTCATCTCAGTTAACAAATATACAAACCATATACTGCCACTAATAATCCACCATCAATCCACTCTCTTATAATTTTATGTACTAATCAGAGTACTCCCTCCCACCAAGTCCAGATAGAGTCAGATAATACTTCCCAATATGGTGTTCCAAGCAGTCACAACTAATTGATTTTTCCAGTACATTAAATACTATCTATATGTCACTCTGGGACTGGATATAAAGGGAGAATCTGAACACCATTAAGTAATGAGATGGTAAATGAAGATCAAGACAAAAGCAGAAAGATTAAAAAATTGAGTGCAGAAATGTAGCCTTGAGAAGTTTTGTGGAAGGTAACTGAGGATTAGGCAAGGAAAGGAAAAAACTGCTAGGGTTGCTGATTCAGTCTAGACAGGGGCATTTAAACAGTGCTGTCTTATAGGAGCCTTCAGGAGACAAAGCCTGTAGGGAATGCAAGACTGAAGGTCAAGTCAGAGAATTTTGATGTTGGGACTATGGAGAAGAGAAAGGAAGCAAGAAAAGAGGACATTAGGTTTATAGGCTATGTCTGGTCAAGTTTTCTAGGAGTTTAAGCATCCTATCCCTGCCTCTGGCTTGCATTTGCTGGACTATGGCCTCTGATGTAAATATTCTTATTTCCTCAAAACCTCTCTAAACTGGATCCTGTACTCTTGGCCCCTTGCTATAAGGCTGTTTTATAAACTTTGTTCTTTCAGATTCTTTGAGGCCTATTTATGTTGATATCTTATTTTGTCAAGCTCTGAGCTGATTCTGAAAAACAGAATCTGCTCAACTGCTCCTCAGAAAGATGTTTCCCTGAATGGACTTCAGTTCACAAGGCTAAACTTGCAAAAGTCCCTCTTTATGAGGCCACAGTTATTTGGAAGCCCCCAAAAAGCATTCAGTTTTTCTTCAGAAACTTATCAAAAGAAATTCCTTAGAGACTGAACAGCATCCTTTGTTATGTCCCAAACATCTTTCAAAACTGAGTAACCCATGGTTCTAAGATTAGGTACTTGTTTGTTTGATTTTTTTTCTACTCCCTTAGGATGAGTATCCTGCTCTCCAGGAGCAATTGCTGCCTCCATGCCTCAATTGGCTCATTTGTTGTCCTCTCTTTTTGTCCTAGAGTCTAATGTTTATTATCAGTTACAAAATTGCCCTCACTATATTTCCCAGGAGAGCTCAGACCTTGGTTTAACTGATTCCCCTGGTTTTAGTATCTACTAGCTCAAAATTCCAGAGTTGGGTATGTAGATTAAGCACTCTGCAATAATAATAATAACACATGTGTAAATAGAGCAGTAAAGCTTTTAAGGCACGCATGCTCATGATTTATTTTAATCCTTCCCTGTGAAATAAATGGATCAGAGGTTATTATCCCCATTTTCAAAATGAAAAAACTATGTTCCAGAGAAAGGTTATGACTTGTGCAAAGCCACATTGTACAACTATGTAATTCCCACTCTAATGTTCTTTCTGCTCTGCCATGGACCTCTGAATCAGGATAGTTTACACCCACAGTGGAATCAGCTTTCCACTGACAAGCCCCTATTTCCAGGGCCAAGGAGCTGGCAGCCTTAGAGCTCATCTGGTCTCCAGTGGATGAAGCTTTCAGTGATTGGTGACAGGCCCCACCCTCCAGTCCACTCCATTAGGAGCATTCTGTCTGAACTGCTGGAGGCACGCAAAGCTCTGCAGTATGTGAGTATGCAGCAGAAATCTGCTTTGCATTTGCAGTTTGAAAACTGCAAACCCAAAAGCACTGGATTGGGGCTAAAGAGGCATGAGAATGTTTGAGTGTGCCCACAGTCTAAGAAAAGGGAAACATTTCCAGTGCCAAATTCTTGGAAGAAGACAGGGAAGGCATATTTAAAACAGAAACTAAAAAAGATAGAAGTAAGTGCCAAAGTGGACCATTGAAATCCAACATGCACCATTTTTCAAGATGAGGGAACACTGAGACATAAAAGATGGAAGGACCTGGTTGAGGTTCTACTATCAATACCTGACAGTGGTGGGATTTGAATTCAATTTGTGTGTCCACAAACTGGTACTCTTTCCACTGTACTGCACTGCCATGCTAGGTGCCCTCACAGGAAATTTTCCTATTCCTGTTCGTTTACTTCCTTCCCTTAAGTCAAGGCCTAAGATGCTCAACCTTCAAGTCCCTAAGAGACACTGGTGAGGAGGAAGCATACAGCAGTGATAAAATGACTTTGGCTTGCTCTGCATGTATGATGAGAGAAGATGAAGGTTCCTGTTTCCAGTGTGTTCAGAAGATAGCAGTTCCTGCTGGCTTTCAGGCCGGCTTATTTAAGTTGTTTTTATATTATTTAATAATTCATAGCAAATGATTGATAATGTGCCTCACTCAGATACTCAAACAAAGAGATTTCTGATACCATGACTCTGTAAGTGAAATAAAAACAACCTAGTCTTGGCAAAATCATTACCTGAAGTATAAGCTAGAAAGCCTCACGATTGTTCACAGCTAAATATCTGGAGAAGGAGGCAGTGGCTAGGTTCAAATCCTGAATGTGCCTCACACTTGCCTTGTGAATTTTGGGTAGTCATTTAAGTCTTTGTTACTTCTGAGGAGGAAGAGATGCTGTCTATTTTTCCAGTACAGGACTATGAAGGATTGGGATTGGTTCAAATGTCTCTTTTCCTCTTTGAGCCTCAGTTTCTACATTAAACCATAAAGAGGTGGATTAACTATTACCTAAGGTTTTTCCAGTAGTCATGTATGGATGTGAGAGTTGGACTGTGAAGAAAACTGAGCGCCGAAGAATTGATGCTTTTGAACTATGGTGTTGGAGAAGACTCTTGAGAGTCCCTTGGACTGCAAGGAGATCCAACCAGTCCATTCTAAAGGAGATCAGTCCTGGGTGTTCTTTGGAAGGAATGGTGCTAAAGCTGAAACTCCAGTACTTTGGCCACCTCATGCAAAGAGTTGACTCATTGGAAAAGACTGGTGCTGGGAGGGATTGGGGGCAGGAAGAAAAGGGGATGAAAGAGGATGAGATGGCTGGATGGCATCACTGACTCGATGGACATGAGTCTCAGTGAACTCCGGGAATTGGTGATGAACAGGGAGGCCTGGCGTGCTGCGGTTCATGGGGTCGCAAAAAGTTGGACATGACTGAGTAACTGAACTGAATTGAACTGAAGGGCCTTTCTATTTCTGAAAGATTCCTTTGGGCCTTCACTGTACCCTCATACACACTTTGAAATGCTTTAATTTTTTAAAAATCATATAATGCAATATTATAAATTTACTGTACAACAATAAAAGAATGTAAACAACAACATAAAAATAAAAGAGAAAATAAGAATTTCATTACTTAGAGATAACCATTGTTAAAATTGAGAGCTATCTACCCTTCTAAACATTTTTCTGTGCAAATTTGCCTGTTTATTCTGTTTGAATTTTTCAAAAAATATGATCATGACACACAGACTATTTTGTAATCTGCTTTTTTCACTACGGAATGCATCATGAATGTTGCATGGAAAATGTACGCCAATCTTTTCATGCTGTGGATTTAAAATGAGGAGACCTCTGTTCTCTTTCCCCACAGAGTTTCATGCTAGTGAGGGACTTATTTCTTCAAAACCTTACTAATCCCATTTGTTCATACACACACACGCACACACACACACATTTAAATATATATTACAGTACTTAAAAACAGTATCCTTCTTTTCATTTTCTGTGCCTAGACACTTCTGACCTTCTTCCATATCCTATCTGTACGATAAAGCACTAGATAAGAGCCCAGAACCTGCCATTTAGCTATCTTTCGTCCTAACTCTCTTCTGCCTGCAATTGAAGCATGTAGCAAACTTTCATCCTCATTCATAGAACTGGCTGAGTAAATGTACACTTTTGCAGACTCATGAGAGGGAAAATGCCACAATTAAGCTTCAAACTTTCACTACTTTCTCTAAATCAAAGCTCTACTTGACAGTTATCTTGAGTAAAATTAGCATTTATTTTACACTTGGCTAGTGACCTTTGTGTATGCATCCCATTTTCAGAAATCTGAAGAAACAAACAAAAAAAGATGAATGGCATCCTGCTATTTAGCAATTATATATATATATATATATATATATATATATCAACTACATTTCCACATTGTCAGTTGAACTGGATACAGGTTACCTCATTGTAACTATGTCTCATATTTATTTTTAAAATTCCCTATTGTTGACTATTTAAACTGCTTCCTTTTTGGTCCAGGTTATAAGATCCATATGGAGAAAATTACAAAGTGCTGATAAAAGACATCGAAGAAAAACTAGACAGCAAAAGAGACACAGATGTAAAGAACAGACTTTTGGACTATGTGGGATAAGATGAGGGTGGGATGATTTGAGAGAATAGCATTGAAATATATATATATATTACCATATGTAAAATAGATGACCAATGCAAGTTTGATGCATGAAGCAGGGCACACAAAGCCGGTGTTTTGAGACAACCCAGAGGGCCGGGTGGGGAGGGAGGTGGGAGGGGGTTCAGAATGGGAGGACACATGTACACCCATGGCTGATTCATGCCGATGTATGGAAAAAACCACCAAAATATTGTAAAGTAATTAGCCTCCAATTAAAATAAATAAACTAGTTTAAAACAAAGAAAACCTAAAGAAATGGAAATACCGTGTTCATGGGTTGGAAGAATCAGCATGGTAAAGATGTCAATTCCTAAAAAAAATCCCAGCAAGATTTTTGCATATGCATAAAATATTATGCTCTTGATAAAATGTAAATATAAAGGCAAAGAACCTAGACTCACTAAAACAATTTTGGAAAAATGCTATAAAATGAGAGTAATAATTTTATGAGATATGAAGTCTTCCTATATAGCTACAATAATCAAGACTGCAGTACTGTCTGTGAGAAAGACATAAAGACCAATGGAACATAATAAAAGGATCAGAAATAGACCCACACGAATATGCTCAACTGAATGTTTTAGAAGGTGCAAAACAACTCAATGGAAGAAAGATAACTTTTTGGATATTCATGGACAAAAAACCAGGAGCTTTGATCTAAAATCATAGCTTATACAAAAATTCATCAAAACATCATCAACTTAAATAAAAAACACAAACATTAAAATGTTTATAAAAGTAGGAAAAAAATCTTTGGAATCTAAAGCTAAGCAATGAGTTTTTTGATTTGCCATCAAAGCATAATCCATCAGAAAAAAATTGATAAGTTGGAGCTCATTAAAAAGATAAAAGCTTTGTTCTGTGAAAGACCATGTAAGAAGAAGGAGAAGACAAACTACAGACCAGGAGAAAATATTTGCAAAACATATATCCAATTGAAGATATATATATATATATATATATATATATATATATGCACACATATATATACTTCCCTGGTGGCTCAGTTGGTAAAGAATCTGCCTGCAATGCAGGAGACCTGGGTTCATTTCCTGGGTCGGGAAGATCCCCTGGAGAAAAGAATGGCACCCCTCCTCCAGTATTCTTGCCTGGAGAATCCCATGGGCAGAGGAGCCTGGCGGGCTACAGTCCATGGGGTCATGAATGAGTAGGACATGACTTAGCAACTAAACCACTATATATATATATATATATATATATATATATATATATATATATATAATTTAAATATATTCAATACTAAAATTGTTTTTGCCATGACAGCACTGATCAAGTCCCCAGAGAAACTCATGACTATTACTTAAAAACAATAATTTAAAGACACAATAAGAAATGAATCGCCAGTCCAGGTTCGATGGAGGATACAGGATGCTTGGGGCTGGTGGTCTGGGATGACCCAGAGGGATGGTACGGGGAGGGAGGTGGGAGGGGGGCTCAGGATGGGGAACACGTGTACATCCGTGGCAGATTCATGTTGATGTGTGTCAAAACCAATACAATATTGTAAAGTAACTAAACTCCAATTAAAACAAATAAATTTATATTAAAAATTAAATTTAAAAAAAGACACTGGAAATGGTCTCAAAGGCAAACAGCAAATGAAGCAATATCTATTCAAGAAGAGATATGAAAATTAGATTCAAGAGTCTGTTTGAATCATTATCACACTCTCCTATTCTGCTACCAGATTAATAAGATGAAGATGCCAATCTAAAGAACTGCAGCTAAGAACACAGGGTTCCCTCTTTCCCCAACTACCACTAAGACAGCATTCTTCCCTGGAGGAACAAGACTTCAGGAAACAGCATTTCTCATGTTGCCACCACATGCTTGTTGCTGAGGCTAAATACTAGTTGTGTTCAGTCTAGAGGTGGGGGCTCCCTTATGCATAACCTCTACATATGGAATGGAGTCTATACCTTGAGCATGGCGTGTTGATAATACTGAGGTACTAATAGCTTTCACTCTAGCATGTGAGATGGGTTCAACACCAAGAGGAACAAGATGAGAGGATTTCAGGCTACTGACCAGCTTCCTCACCACCACTGACCACTCAGCTCCTATAATAGGATTGCCACTCAGAGATATGCTTGCCATTGTGGCAGCTCCAGAGCCTAGCTCAGAGATTTTGCCTGGGTAGAAAAGGAGGATTTAAAACTGACACCTTTTAATCCCTTCTTAATGGAAGCAACAGTGGGTAGAGAATCTGCCAGCAATGTAGACGATGCAGGGAGACGCTAGTTTGATTCACAAGTAGGGAAGATCTCCTAGAGGAGGGCACAGCAACCCACTCCAGTATTCTTGCCTGGAGAATCCCATGGACAGAGAATCTGGTGGGCTGCAGTCCATGAGGTTGCACAGAGTTGGACACGACTTAGGCAACATAGCATGCAATGGAAGCAACTTCATTCATGAGAATATGGAAAAGTATAAAACTAAGAGTACTGTCAAACCCATTGAGGTTGTGGTGAAGGGAATTGAGAGTAAATTCATATATCTAATGAACAAACAATATAAAATGTAGACTGGCTAATTTGGAGGAGAAAACTAGGGGAAAAGAAAGCCAGGAGGAGCTCTGTTGAGGTCAGAACAAATATCAAATACTAATCACTGAAACAGTTCCATAAAAGGAGCACAATTTTATTAAATTAGTTTGTAGGTGAATTTTACACTCCATCACATTATGTAAGCAATAGATCAATAAAGGACCAATTAGTGGAGCTTAGCAGCTGAATATTGTCAGAGAAAGAGAGGAAGCAAGTCCTACCATTACCACTATCATTCCCTGGTAACCGTAGACATACCCAAAGTTTCATCTCACTGAGGAATATCAGAGATTTAAAACTGAAAAGTTGAAATGTAGTAGACTTCAGTAAAATAATTAAGACATTCATTAAACAAGTTAATAATAATAACAATTTCCAGTATAGGAGGTCCAGTACACATAATTGCTAAAATATAATATATAAAATTTCCAGTTTCCAACAAAAAATATTACAAAGACTACAAAGAAATAGGAAAACATGACCATAAAGAGGAAAGCAAGAGAAACTACCTGTTGGAGTCACTAGATGTTAGATTTAAGAAGAAAATATTTTAAAGTAGCCATTATAAATGTGTTCACAGAAACAAAGAAAAGTTTGAATAAAGAAGTAAAAGAAATGAAGAAAGAATTGATCAAAATGATTATAAATATACAAGAAAAAGAAGAACAAGCAAAACCTAAATTCAGCAGAAGGAAGGAAATAATTAAGATCATGGAGGAAACAAAATAGACATTAAAAAACAGAAGAAATCAATAAAATAAAGAGCTGGTTCTTTGAAAGGGTAAACAAAAGTACCAACCTCTGTCCAGGCCCACCAAGAAGGAAAGAAAAAGAACCCAAATAAACAAAATTTTAAAAATGAAAGAGAAAAACCTCCACTCATACCACAAAAATGCAAAAAACCCTAACAGAAAACTGTAAAAAACTATGCAACAAATTTTGCAACCTAGAAGAAATGGACAACTTTCTAGAAATATACAGCTCACCAAAATTCTATCAACAAGAAATAGATAATTTTAACAGATCAATTAGAAGAAGTGAAGTAGAATATGTGATTTTAAAAAACTCCCTACAGAAAAAAGTCCAGGACCAGAAAGCTTTACACATGAAATCCATCAAATATACAAAAACTTATACTGATTCTCCTCAAAGTCTTCCAAAAAATTGAAGGGAAGGAATACTCACAAGGACATCCTATGAAGTCACCATCACCGTGATACCAAAACCAGACAAAGATGCCACCAAAAAAAGAAAATTATAGGCCAAAATCTTTGGTGAAAATACATGCAAAATCTCAACAAAATATTGAAAAGTCAAATCGAGCATAAAAAAAGATCATACGCTATGACCAAGTGGGATTCACTCCAGTGTCACAAGGATGGTTCAACATATGCAAATCAATTGATATAATACACAACCTTAACAAATATCAAAAATCACCTGATCATCTCAATAGATGCAGAAAAAGCATTTGACACAATTTGACATCCATTCATGATAAAACAAACAAACTCTTTCCAAAGTGAGTACACCAGGAACATTTCTCAACATAATGAAAACTACATATGACAAACACAGCCAATATAATAATTGTGAAAAGCTGAAAAATGTCAAGTGAAAGTCATTCAGTCATGTCTGACTCTTTGCAACCCCATGGGCTGTATAGTCCATGGAATTCTCCAGGCCAGCATATTGGAAATGTTAGCCTTTCCCCTCTCCAGGGGATTTCCCCAACCCAGGGATCAAAGCCAGGTCTCCCACATTGCAGGCAGATTCTTTACCAGTTGAACCACCAGGGAAGCCCCAAAAGCTGAAAGACTTCTGCTAAAATCTGGAATAAAACATAGATGCCCACTCTCACCACTTTTTTTGACATTTCATTTTCTATGTTGTTGTTTTATTTTATCTTTTGATTAAAGGGTAATTGCTTTACAGAATTTTGTGGTTTTCTGTCATACATCAACAAGAATCAGCCATAGGTAGACTCATGTCCCCTCCCTCCCAAACCTCCCTTCCATCTCCCTCCCCAACCTCCCTTCCATCTCCCTCCCCATCCCACCGTTCAGCCTTGTCGCAGAACCCCTGTTTGACTTCCCTGAGTCACACAGCAAATATACGGAATATAAAAAGATGGCACTGATGAATTTATTTTCAGGGCAGCAATGGAGAAACAGACATAGAGAACAGACCTATGGACATGGTGGGAGGAGAGGAAGGAGAAGGTGAAATGTATGGAGAGAGTAACATGGAAATTTACAATACCATGTGGAAAATAGATAGCCAATGGGAATTTGCTGTGTGACTCACAATTTTTATTCAACATAGTATTGGAAGTCCTAGCCATAGCAATTATACCAAAAAAATTAAAAAATAATAAATACCCAAATTGGAAGGGAAGAGGTAAAATTGTCACTATATGTAGATGGTATAATACTGCATATAGGAAAGACTGCACACAAAAACTCCTAGATCTAATAAATGAATTTGGCAAAGTAGCAGGACACAAGTTTAACATTTAGAAATTGATGGTATTTCTTTACACTAACAATGAAGTATCAGAAAGGGAATGTAAAAAATATGCCTTTTAAAATTGTACCAAAAATACCTTAGGAATAAACCTGACCAACGAGGTGAAAGACTTATATGCTGTGAACTATAGAACAGTAATAAAGGAAATTAAAGATAATTCAAAGGAATGGAAAGCTATCCCATGCTCTTGGATTGCAAGAATTGGCATTATTATAATGTTAACTCCATCCAACTGAAAGGTCCATTTTCATTCCAATCCCAAAGAAGGGCAATGAGAAAGAATGTTCAAACTACTGCACAATTACACTCATCTTACACACTAGCAAACTAATGCCCAAAATTCTCAATGCCAGACTTCAACAGTATGTGAACTGAGAATGTCCAGATGTTCAACCTGAATTTAGAAAAGGCAGAAGAACCAGAGATCAAATTGCCAACATTTGATGAATCATAGAAAAAGCAAGAGAATTCCAGAAAAAAAAAAAAAAAAACCTACTTCTTTTTTATTGATTATTCCAAAGCCTTTGTGTAGATCACAACAAACTGTGGAAAATTCTTCAACAAATGGCAATACCAGACCACCATAACTGCCTCCTGATAAATCTGTATGGAGGTCCAGAAGCAACAGAACGGGACATGGAACAACAGACTGGTTCCAAATTGGGAAAGAAGTATGTCATATTGTCACCCTGCTTATTTAACTTATATGCAGAGTACATCATGTGAAATGCTGGGCTGGATAAAGCACAAGCTGGGATAAAGATTGCTGGGAGAAATATGAATAACTTGAGATATGCAGATAATACCTCTTTTATGGCAGAAAGAGAAGAATTAAGAGCCTCTTGATCAAAGTGAAAGAAGAGGGTGAAAAAGCTGGCTTAAAACTCAACATTCAAAAAACTAAGATCATGACACCCGGTTCCATCACTTCATGGCAAATAGATGGGCAAATAATGGAAACAGTGACAGACTTTATTCTCTTGGGCTACAAAATCACTGCAGATGGTGACTGCAGTGACAAAATTAAAAGACGCTTGCTCCTTGGAAGAAAAGCTATGACCAAACTAGACAGCATATTAAAAAGCAGAGACAATAGTTTACCATCAAAGGTCTGTCTAGTCAAAGTTATGGTTTTTCAAGTAATCATGTATGGATGTCAGAGTTGGACTGTAAGAAAACTGAGCACTGAAAAATTGATGCTTTTGAACTGTGGTGTTGGAGAAGAATCTTGAGAGTCCCTTGGACTGCAAGATCAAACCAGTCAATTCTAAAAAAAATCAGTCCTGAATATTCATTGGAAGGACTGATGCTGAAGCTGAAACTCCAATACTTTGACCACATGATGCAAAGAGCTGACTCATTTGCAAAGACCCTGATGATGGGCAAGGAAGACAGGAAGAGAAGGGGATGACAGAGGATGAGTTGGTTGGATGGCATCACCAACTTGATGGACACGAGTTTGAGCAAGCTCCTGGAGTTGGTGATGGACAGGGAAGCCTGGCATGCTGCAGTCCATAGGGTTGCAAAGAGTTGGACATGACTGAGTGACTGAACTGAACCCAAAAGCAATCTTCAAATTTAATGCAATCCTTATCAAATTATCCATATTATCTATGGTTTTCCATAGAACCAGAGCAAATAATCCAAATATTTGTATGGAACAATAAAAGACCCAGAATTGCCAAAGTAATTCTGAGGAACAAATGTAAAACAAGAAGTATAACTCATCCAGCTTCAGACAATACTGCAAAGTTACAGTACTCAAAACAGTGTAGTATTGATACAAAAATATCAGATCAATAGAACATGATAGTGAAACCAGAAATGAATCCACACATCTATGGTCAATCAATCTTCAACAAAGCAGATAAGAATATAAAATGGGAAAAATACATTCTTCTCAGCAAGTGGTGCTAGGAAAATTGGAAAGCTGCATGTAAACCAATGAAGTTAGAACACATCCTCATACCATGCACAAAAATAAACTTAAAATGGATTAAGGACTTAAACATAAGACATAACACCAAAAAAACTCTTAGAGCAGAGACAAAACATTCTCTGACATAAATCATGTCAATGTTTCCTTAGGTCCACCTAGCAAGACAATCGAAATAAAAGCAAAAATAAACAAATAAGACCTAAACAAACTTACAAGATTTAGCACAGAAAATGAAACAATAAGCAAAACAAAAAGACAACTAGGGAATGGGATAAAATATATGCAAATAATGTGGCCGACAAAGGCTTTAATCTCCAAAATGTAGAAACAGCTCATTCAACTCAACAAGAAAAATACCAAACAAATAAATCCCCCCCCCCAAAAAATAAATGAGCAGATCTTAATAGACATTTCTCCAAGTTGCTCAGTCGTGTCTGACTCTTTGTGACTCCATGGCCTGTAGCATGCCAGGCTTCCCTGTCCTTCACTATCTCCTGGAGTTTGCTCAAACTCATGTCAATTGGATCAATAATGCCATCAAACCATCTCACCTTCTGTTGCCTCCTTCTCCTCCTGCCCTCAATCTTTCCCAGCATCAGGATCTTTTCCAATAGAATTGGCTCATCACATTCAAGGATGGCCAGTAGGGACATAGAAAGATGCTCAACTTTGCTCATTATTAGAGAAATGCAAAACAAAACTACATTGAGAACAACCTCACATTGGTCAGAATGGCCATCATTAAAGGCTACAAATAAATGCTGGATATGGTGTACAGAAAAGTGAACCTTATTATAATGTTGGTGGGAATATAAGTTTGTGCACTCCTATGAAAAAGAGTCTACAGGTTCCTCAGCAAACTAAACATAGAATTGCCATATTGTCCAGCAAACCTATTTTTGGGTATATACTCAAACAAAACTGATTAATTCAGAAAGATAAACACACCCCTGTGTTCATAGCAGCACTATTCACAGTAGCCAAAACATGGAAACAACCTTAATGTCCATCAAGAGATGAATGGATAAAGACGTGGTACATATGAGGAGGAGCCAAGATGGCGGAGGAGTAGGACGGGGAGAACACTTTCTCCCCCACAAATTCATCAAAAGAGCATTTAAACGTCGAGTAAATTCCACAAAACAACTTCTGAATGCCGGCAGAGGACATCAGGCACCCAGAAAAGCAGCCCAACTCTTCGAAAGGAGGTAGGAAAAAATAGAAAAGACAAAAAAAGAGACAAAAGAGGGAGGGACGGAGTTCCGTCCCGGGAAGGGAGTCTTAAAAAGAGAGAAGTTTCCAAACACCAGGAAACCCTCTCACTGCCGAATCTGTGCCGAGCTTTGGAAGCACAGAGGGCAACATAAAAGGGAGGGGAAAAATAAATAAATAAATAAACAATTAAAAATCGCGGATTGTGAGCCCTACGGTAACTCCCCCAGCGGAGAAGCAGCGCAGACGCCTACACACGGCATTAGCAAGCGGGGGCTGGGCAGGGAAGTGCGGCACGGGCTGTGTCCCTTAGAGTAAGAATCGGGCCGAATGTCCTGAGCGCTATCTGAGTGAAATAATCTGGGCTAGCAAACCAGACTGTGGGATATCTACCACGCGAAAAGCCAGCCCTAACCTAAGACACCGCCAGGCCCGCGCACAGAACAAAGGACTGAACAGAGATAGCCGGCTGCAGACCTTCCCCCTCCGGTGACAGGCAGCCAGAGCCAGAAGGGGGCAATCGCAGCCCCAGAGAGTCACTATCTATAAAACTGTAAGCAGGCTTCTTTGCTAACTAAAACTTCTTGGGGGTCTGGACGGTCAACATCTGCCTGAGAAGGTGCGCCGGTTTTACACCCAGATAACCAAGTGGCGGGGAGGCGATAAGTCGCAGCATTGGCGCCCGCCAAACACCTCATCACCTGAGCTGCTCGACCTGGGAAGAACACAAAACGCAGACCCAACCGAGTCTGCGCCTCTGAGGACTACCCGAGTGCCTGAACCTGAGCGGCTTGGACCTGGGAGTTCAGTCCAGGGCCGGCCTCTGATTGTTCCCGGCGGAACAACCTAGAGCCCAAGCAGTGTGGGCAGGGAGGCTACACGCCCCGTGAGCGGGGGCAGACCCAGTGTGGCTGAGGCACTGCGAGCGCACGCCAGTGTTATCTGTTTGCAGCATCCCTCCCTCCCTCCCCACAGCGCGGCTGAACAAGTGAGCCTAAATTAAAAAAAAAAAAAAAAAAAAATAGTGTCCTCAACCATCCCCTTTGTGTCAGGGCGGGAACCAGACACTGAAGAGACCAGCAAACAGAAGAAGCTATAACAGAGGGAAACGCCTTGGAAGCTACAGGCCATAGATTAAAACCCTGTGGTTACTACGGATTACATAGGAAGGGGCCTATAGATCTGGAGAAATATAAGTCGGACTAAGGAACTGCCAAAAATGAACTGAACCCACAATACTCACAACAAAACCAGAGAAAGACCTAGATATATTTTTACTATTTTTACGATCAATCTTTCTTTCTTTCTTTTTTTTTTTAATTAAAAAAAAATTTTTTTAAGTCCTCTATTGTCCTTTAATTTTCACTTTTATAACTATTACTTTGCAAAAAAAAAAAAAAAGAGAGACCCTATTTTTTTTTTTCTCCTTCAGCAAACTTCATATATATATTTTATAATTTTTTGACCGTGGTTTTTTTTTTTTCTTTTTTCTTTTTCTTCTTTTCTTTAACATTGTATTTTTGAAATTCCAAACTCTACTCTAGATTTTCAATTTTAGCCTTTTGATATATGTTATCAATTTTGTACCTATAGTTTTTTTCATAATTGCTGTGACTTTTTTTTTCCTCTGTTTCTTTCTCTTCTTCTTTTATATAACATCGTATATCTGCAATTCCAAACTCTACTCAAGATTTTTAATTTATGCTTTTTGGTATTTGATATCAATTTTGTACCTGTATTTTCTTTATAATTTTTGCGACATTGTTTTTGTTGGTTTGTTTGTTTTCTCTCTTTATTTTTCTTCTTCTTCTTCTTTTTTTTTTTTTTTTAACGTTGTATTTTTGAAATTCCAAACTCTACTCTAGATTTTTAATTTTTGCTGTTTGGTATTAGTTATCAATTTTGTACCTGTAGTTTCTTTATTACTTTCACGACCTTGTTTGTTTTTCTTTGTTCGTTTTTTCTCTCTTTCTTTTCCTTCTTCTTTTCATCAACATCACATTTTTGAAATTCCAAACTCTACTCTAGATTTCTAATTTTTGTTTTTATGTATTTGTTACCAATTTTGTACCTTTAAGAACCCAATCTTCAGGACCCATTTTTCACTAGTGTACAAGATTACTGGCTTGACTGCTCTCTCTCCCTTTGGACTCTCCATTTTCTCCACCAGGTCACCTGTATCTCCTCCCTAACCCCTCTCTACTCTACCTAACTCTGTGAATTTCTGTGTGTTCCAGACGGTGGAGAACACTTAAGGAACTGATTACTGGCTGGATCTGTCTCCCTCCTTTTCATTTCCCCCTTTTATCCTTCTGGCCACCTCTGTCTCCTGCCTCCTTCTTCTCTTCCCTGTATAACTCCGTAAACATCTCTGAGTGGTCCAGTTGTGGAGTGCACATAAGGAAGTGACTACTGGCTAGCCACTCTCTCCACTATTGATTCCACCTCATCTCATTTGGGTCACCTCTAACTCCCTCCTCCCTCTTCTCTTCTCCATGTAACGCTGTGAACCTCTCTGAGTGACCCTCACAGTAGAGAAACTTTTCATCTTTAACGTAGATGTTTTATCAGTGGTGCTGTATAGAAGGAGAAGTTTTGAAACTACTGTAAAATTAAGACCGATAACTGGAAGTAGGAGGCTTAAGTCCAATCCCTGACTCCAGGGAACTCCTGACTCCAAGGAACATTAATTGACAGGAGCTCATCAAACGCCTCCATACCGACACTGAAACCAAGCACCACACAAGGGCCAACAAGTTCCAGGGAAAGACATAACAAGCAAATTCTCCAGCAACAAAGGAACACAGCCCTGAGCTTCAAGATACAGGCTGCCCAAAGTCACCCCAAAACCATAGACATCTCATAACTCATTACTGGACATTTCATTACACTCCAGAGAGAAGAAATACAGCTCCATCCACCAGAACATCGATACAAGCTTCCCTAACCAGGAAACCTTAACAAGCCACCTGTACAAACCCACACACAGTGAGGAAATGCCACAATAAAGAGAACTCCACAAACTGCCAGAATACAGAAAGGACACCCCAAACTCAGCAATTTAAACAAGATGAAGAGACAGAGGAATAGCCAGCAGATAAAGGAACAGGATAAATGCCCACCAAACCAAACAAAAGAGGAAGAGATAGGGAATCTACCTGATAAAGAATTCCGAATAATGATAGTGAAATTGATCCAAAATCTTGAAATTAAAATGGAATCACAGATAAATAGCCTGGAGGCAAGGATTGAGAAGATGCAAGAAAGGTTTAACAAGGACTTAGAAGAAATAAAAAAGAGTCAATATATAATGAATAATGCAATAAGTGAAATTAAAAACACTCTGGAGGCAACAAATAGTAGAATAACAGAGGCAGAAGATAGGATTAGTGAATTAGAAGATAGAATGGTAGAAATAAATGAATCAGAGAGGTTAAAAGAAAAACGAATTAAAAGAAATGAGGACAATCTCAGAGACCTCCAGGACAATATTAAACGCTACAACATTCGAATCATAGGGGTCCCAGAAGAAGAAGACAAAAAGAAAGACCATGAGAAAATACTTGAGGAGATAATAGTTGAAAACTTCCCTAAAATGGGGAAGGAAATAATCACCCAAGTCCAAGAAACCCAGAGAGTCCCAAACAGGATAAACCCAAGGCGAAACACCCCAAGACACATAGTAATCAAATTAACAAAGATCAAACACAAAGAACAAATATTAAAAGCAGCAAGGGAAAAACAACAAATAACACACAAGGGAATTCCCATAAGGATAACAGCTGATCTTTCAATAGAAACTCTTCAAGCCAGGAGGGAATGGCAAGACATACTTAAAATGATGAAAGAAAATAACCTACAGCCCAGATTATTGTACCCAGCAAGGATCTCATTCAAGTATGAAGGAGAAATCAAAAGCTTTTCAGACAAACAAAAGCTGAGAGAATTCTGCACCACCAAACCAGCTCTCCAACAAATACTAAAGGATATTCTCTAGACAGGAAACACAAAAATTGTGTATAAATTCGAACCCAAAACAATAAAGTAAATGGCAACAGGGTCATACTTATCAGTAATTACCTTAAACGTAAATGGGTTGAATGCCCCAACCAAAAGACAAAGACTGGCTGAATGGATACAAAAACAAGACCCCTGCATATGTTGTCTACAAGAGACCCACCTCAAAACAGGGGACACATACAGACTGAAAGTGAAGGGCTGGAAAAAGATTTTCCATGCGAATAGGGACCAAAAGAAAGCAGGAGTAGCAATACTCATATCAGATAAAATAGACTTTAAAACAAAGACTGTGAAAAGAGACAAAGATGATCACTACATAATGATCAAAGGATCAATCCAAGAAGAAGATATAACAATTATAAATATATATGCACCCAACACGGGAGCACCGCAGTATGTAAGACAAATGCTAACAAGTATGAAAGGAGAAATTAACAATAACACAATAATAGTGGGAGACTTTAATACCCCACTCACACCTATGGATAGATCAACTAAACAGAAAATTAACAAGGAAACACAAACTTTAAACGATACAATAGACCAGTTAGACCTAATTGATATCTATAGGACATTTCATCCCAAAACAATGAATTTCACCTTCTTCTCAAGCGCACATGGAACCTTCTCCAGGATAGATCACATCCTGGGCCATAAAGCTAGCCTTGGTAAATTCAAAAAAATAGAAATCATTCCAAGCATCTTTTCTGACCACAATGCAGTAAGATTAGATCTCAATTACAGGAGAAAAACTATTAAAAAATCCAACATATGGAGGCTGAACAACACGCTGCTGAATAACCAACAAATCACAGAAGAAATCAAAAAAGAAATCAAAATTTGCATAGAAACGAATGAAAATGAAAACACAACAACCCAAAACCTGTGGGACACGGTAAAAGCAGTCCTAAGGGGAAAGTTCATAGCAATACAGGCACACCTCAAGAAACAAGAAAAAAGTCAAATAAATAGCCTAACTCTACACCTAAAGCAACTAGAAAAGGAAGAAATGAAGAACCCCAGGGTTAGTAGAAGGAAAGAAATCTTAAAAATTAGAGCAGAAATAAATGCAAAAGAAACAAAAGAGACCATAGCAAAAATCAACAAAACCAAAAGCTGGTTGTTTGAAAGGATAAATAAAATTGACAAACCATTAGCCAGACTCATCAAGAAACAAAGGGAGAAAAATCAAATCAATAAAATTAGAAATGAAAATGGAGAGATCACAACAGACAACACAGAAATACAAAGGATCATAAGAGACTACTATCAACAATTATATGCCAATAAAATGGACAACGAGTAAGAAATGGACAAATTCTTAGAAAAGTACAACTTTCCAAAACTCAATCAGGAAGAAATAGAAAATCTTAACAGACCCATCACAAGCACGGAAATTGAAACTGTAATCAAAAATCTTCCAGCAAACAAAAGCCCAGGTCCAGACGGCTTCACAGCTGAATTCTACCAAAAATTTAGAGAAGAGCTAACACCTATCCTGCTCAAACTCTTCCAGAAAATTGCAGAGGATGGTAAACTTCCAAACTCATTCTATGAGGCCACCATCACCCTAATACCAAAACCTGACAAACATCCCACAAAAAAAGAAAACTACAGGCCAATATCACTGATGAACATAGATGCAAAAATCCTTAACAAAATTCTAGCAATCAGAATCCAACAACACATTAAAAAGATCATACACCATGACCAAGTGGGCTTTATCCCAGGGATGCAAGGATTCTTCAATATCCGCAAATCAATCAATGTAATACACCACATTAACAAATTGAAAAATAAAAACCATATGATTATCTCAATAGATGCAGAGAAAGCCTTTGACAAAATTCAACATCCATTTATGATAAAAACTCTCCAGAAAGCAGGAATAGAAGGAACATACCTCAACATAATCAAAGCTATATATGACAAACCCACAGCAAACATTATCCTCAATGGTGAAAAATTGAAAGCATTTCCTCTAAAGTCAGGAACAAGACAAGGGTGCCCACTTTCACCATTACTATTCAACATAGTTTTGGAAGTTTTGGCCACAGCAATCAGAACAGAAAAAGAAATAAAAGGAATCCAAATTGGAAAAGAAGAAGTAAAGCTCTCACTGTTTGCAGATGACATGATCCTCTACATAGAAAACCCTAAAGACTCCACCAGAAAATTACTAGAACTAATCAATGACTATAGTAAAGTTGGAGGATATAAAATCAACACACAGAAATCCCTTGCATTCCTATACACTAATAATGAGAAAACAGAAAGAGAAATTAAGGAAACAATTCCATTCACCATTGCAACGGAAAGAATAAAATACTTAGGAATATATCTACCTAAAGAATCTAAAGACCTATATATAGAAAACTATAAAACACTGGTGAAAGAAATCAAAGAGGACACTAACAGATGGAGAAATATACCATGTTCATGGATTGGAAGAATCAATGTAGTGAAAATGAGTATACTACCCAAAGCAATCTATAGATTCAATGCAATCCCTATCAAGCTACCAACAGCATTCTTCACAGAGCTAGAACAAATAATTTCACAATTTGTATGGAAAAACAAAAAACCTCGAATAGCCAAAGTGATCTTGAGAAAGAAGAATGGAACTGGAGGAATCAACCTACCTGACTTCAGGCTCTACTACAAAGCCACAGTTATCAAGACAGTATGGTACTGGCACAAAGACAGGAATATAGATCAATGGAACAAAATAGAAAGCCCAGAGATAAATCCACGCACATATGGACACCTTATCTTTGACAAAGGAGGCAAGAATATACAATGGATTAAAGACAATCTCTTTAACAAGTGGTGCTGGGAACTCTGGTCAACCACTTGTAAAAGAATGAAACTAGAACACTTTCTAACACCATACACAAAAATAAACTCAAAATGGATTAAAGATCTAAACGTAAGACCAGAAACTATAAAACTCCTAGAGGAGAACATAGGCAAAACACTCTCTGACATACATCACAGCAGGATCCTCTATGACCCACCTCCCAGAATATTGGAAATAAAAGCAAAAATAAACAAATGGGACCTAATTAACCTTAAAAGCTTCTGCACATCAAAGGAAACTATTAGGAAGGTGAAAAGACAGCCTTCAGAATGGGAGAAGATAATAGCAAATGAAGCAACTGACAAACAACTAATCTCGAGAATATACAAGCAACTCCTACAGCTCAACTCCAGAAAAATAAATGACCCAATCAAAAAATGGGCCAAAGAACTAAATAGACATTTCTCCAAGAAGACATACAGATGGCTAACAAACACATGAAAAGATGCTCAACATCACTCATTATCAGAGAAATGCAAATCAAAACCACTATGAGGTACCATTTCACACCAGTCAGAATGGCTGCAATCCAAAAGTCTACAAGTAATAAATGCTGGAGAGGGTGTGGAGAAAAGGGAACCCTCTTACACTGTTGGTGGGAATGCAAACTAGTACAGCCACTCTGGAGAACAGTGTGGAGATTCCTTAAAAAACTGGAAATAGACATGCCTTATGATCCAGCAATCCCACTGCTGGGCATACACACTGAGAAAACCAGAAGGGAAAGAGACACGAGTACCCCAATGTTCATCGCAGCACTGTTTATAATAGCCAGGACATGGAAGCAACCTAGATGTCCATCAGCAGATGAATGGATAAGAAAGCTGTGGTACATATACACAATGGAGTATTATTCAGCCATTAAAAAGAATACATTTGAATCAGTTCTAATGAGGTGGATGAAACTGGAGCCTATTATACAGAGTGAAGTAAGCCAGAAAGAAAAACACCAATACAGTATACTAACGCATATATATGGAATTTAGAAAGATGGTAACAATAACCCTGTGTACGAGACAGCAAAAGAGACACTGATGTATAGAACAGTCTTATGGACTCTGTGGGAGAGGGAGAGGGTGGGAAGATTTGGGAGAATGGCATTGAAACATGTAAAATATCATGTATGAAACGAATTGCCAGTCCAGGTTCGATGCACGATACTGGATGCTTGGGGCTGGTGCACTGGGACGACCCAGAGGGATGGAATGGGGAGGGAGGAGGGAAGAGGGTTCAGGATGGGGAACACATGTATACCTGTGGCAGATTCATTTTGATATTTGGCAAATCTAATACAGTTATGTAAAGTTTAAAAATAAAATAAAATTTAAATAAAATAAATAAATAAAGTTACTATAAAATCTTAAAAAAAAAAAAAAAGATGTGGTACATATATACAACGGAATACTACTCAGCCACGAAAAAGAACAAAATAATGCCATTTGCAGAAACAAGGATGCTGCTGGAGATTTACATACTAAGTGAGGTAAGTCAAAAAGAGAATGAAAAATTCCATACGATATCACTTATATGTGGAAACTAAAATATGATATAAATGAACTTATCTGAAAAACAGACTCAAAGACATAGAGATCAGACTTGTGTTGGCCAAAGGGGGTTGGGGGAGGGAGACTGATGGACTGGGAATTTTGGTTTGGTCAGTGAAAAGTATTACATTTAGAATGGATAAACAACAAGGTCCTACTGTATAGCACAAGGTCCTACTGTATATCCAATCTCCTGTGATAAACCACAATGGAGAAGAACATTTTTTAAACAATGTATATATGTTTAAAACTGAGTCCTCTTGCTGTACATCAAAAATTGGCACAACATTGTAAATCTACTATACTTCAATAAAAAAAGATAATGCATAAATAGATAGGAATTTAAAAAAAAAACTTAAAGAATCAATTTTTTTAAAAGAACCAAATGTAAATTCTGAACTTTAAAACTGCAATAACTGAAATAAAATTCTTACCAGAGGGGTTAAACAACAGATTTGACAGGCAATAAAATAATTAGCAAATTGAACACAAATGGATAGATTAACAGAGCTAAAGAACAGAGAAAAAGGAATGAAGAAACATTAACAGAGCTTTGGAGAAATGTAAGACAACACTGAGAAAATTAACATGTGTCTATTGGGGATAACAGAAGGAGATGGGAGAAATAAGGTGAAGAAAATTATTCAAAGAAATACTAGCTGAAAGCTTCTCAAATTTGTTTTTAAAATTATAATATACATATCTAGGAAGCTCAATGAAGACCAAGTGGGATAAACTCAAACAGACTAATAAACAGACACATGATGGTAAAAGGCTGAAAATCAGCAACAATAAGAAAATTTTAAACACTGAAAAAGAAAAAAATATTTCTATTATAAAAGAACCCCAATATGGTTTAAAAGTGATGTCTCAAAAAACAATGGAAGCCAAAAGGCAGTAGGATAATGTATTCAAAGTGTTCAAGGAAAAACACTTTCAACCAAGGATTCTACATACAGCAAAATTAATATTAAAATTTAAGGTGAAAGGAAGGCCTTAATAAAGACCAAATAAACAAGAATTGAGGAAACCCATTGATAGAAGACTTGCTTTATGAGAAACACCTAAAAATGTTTTTCAGGCTGAAAAGAATTGACCTCAGATGATAATTTGGTAATTTAAATTTGCATGAAGCAGAAGAAGATATTTGTAGGTATTCTTATGTAATTGTAGTAGACACCATTAATACATAATTTACTCATTTTTCTCTTAATTCATTTAAATAGCAGTAGTTTAAAATTATATGTATATATATCATATATACTTGATGTTACATATGCAACTATCTAAAATTATATATTTATTGTTATTCAGTTGCTAAGTCATATCTGACTCTTTGAGACCCCATGGACTGCAGCTTGCCAGGCTTCCTTGTCCTTCACCGTCTCCTGGAGTTTGCCCAGGCTCATGTCATCCAGCCATCTCATTCTCTGTCATTCCCTTTTCCTCCTGCTTTCAATCTTTCCTAGCATCATGGTCTTTTCTCATCAGTTGGCTTTTCACATCAGGTTGGCAAAGTATTGGAGCTTCAGCTTCAGCATCAGTCCTTCCAAAGAACATGCGGGGTTGATTTCCTTTAGGATTGATTGACTGGTATGATCTCCTTGAAGTCCAAGGGTCTCTCAAGAGTCTTCTCCACCACAGTGCAAAAGCATCAATTCTTAGGGGTTCAGCCTTCTTTGTGGTCAAGCTCTCACATCCATACATGACTACTGGAAAAACCATACCTATAACTATACGGACCTCTGTCCACAAAGTGATGTGTCTGCTTTTTAATACATTGTCAAGATTTGGCATACCTTTTTTTCCAAGGAGCAAGCGTCTTTTAATTTCATGGCTGCAGTGATTTTGGAACCCAAGAAAATAAAATCTGTCACTGTTTCCATTTTTCCCATTTATTGCCATGAAGTGATGCGACCGGCGCGCTAAGCATGACTGAAAGGAGCCACCCCACCTCCGAGGTCAGGGGGGGCAGCTGAGAGGAGTTACCCCACGTCCGATGTCAGGGGCTGCGACCAGGAGGGGCTACCCCACGCCCCTAAGCCCAGGGCCAGGGGCAGGGGCCAAGAGGAGCTACCCCACGCCCCCACTCCCGAGGCCAGGGGCGGCCGCTGGGAGGAGCAACCCATGCCCAAGGCCAGGGGCGGTGGCCAGGAGGACCAACCCCACATCCAAGGAGCCATGGCTGCGTGGGTGCAGGAGGGCCTAGAGGAGCTATCCCACGTTGAAGGTCAGGATGGGTGGTGGTGAGGAGATACCCCTCGTCCAAGGTAAGGAGCAATGGCTGTGCTTTGCTGGAGCAGCTGTGAAGAGATAACCCACGTCCAAGGTAAGAGAAGCCCAAGTAAGACGGTAGGTGTTGCAAGAGGGCATCAGAGGGCAAACACACTGAAACCATACTCACAGAAAACTAGTCAATCTAATCACACTAGGACCACAGCCTTGTCTAACTCAATGAAACTAAGCCATGCCCGTGGGGCAACCCAAGATGGGAGGGTCATGGTGGAGAGATCTGACAGAATGTGGTCCACTGGAGAAGGGAATGGCAAACCACTCCAGTATTCTTGCCTTGAACCCCATGAACAGTATGAAAAGGCAAAATGATAGGATACTGAAAGAGGAACTCCCCAGGTCAGTAGGTGCCCAATATGCTACTGGAGATCAGTGGAGAAATAACTCCAGAAAGAATGAAGGGATGGAGCCAAAGAAAAAAGAATACCCAGCTGTGGATGTGACTGGTGATAGAAGCAAGGTCCGATGCTGTAAAGAGCAATATTGCATAGGAACCTGGAATGTCAGGTCCATGAATCAAGGCAAACTGGACGTGGTCAAACAAGAGATGGCAAGAGTGAATGTCAACATTCTAGGAATCAGCCAACTCAAATGGACTGGAATGGGTGAATTTAACTCAGATGACCATTATATCTACTACTGCAGGCAGGAATCCCTCAGAAGAAATGGAGTAGCCATCATGGTAAACAAAAGAGTCCGAAATGCAGTACTTGGATACAGTCTCAAAAACGACAGAATGATCTCTGTTTGTTTCCAAGGCAAACCATTCAATATCACAGTAATCCAACTCTATGCCCCAACCAGTAATGCTGAAGAAGCTGAAGTTGAACGGTTCTATGAAGACCTACAAGACCTTTTAGCACTAACATCCAAAAAAGATGTTCTTTTCATTATAGGGGACTGGAATGCAAAAGTAGGAAGTCAAGAAATACCTGGCTGCGGCTGCTGCTAAGTCGCTTCAGTCGTGTCCGACTCTGTGTGACCCCATAGACGGCAGCCCACCAGGCCCCACTGTCCCTGGGATTCTCTAGGCAAGAACACTGGAGTGCATTGCCATTTCCTCCTCCAGTGCATGAAAGTGAAAAGTGAAAGTGAAGTCGCTCAGTCGTGTCCGACTCTTAGCGGCCCCATGGACTGCAGCCTACCAGGCTCCTCCATCCATGGGATTTTCCAGGCAAGAGTACTTGAGAAACACCTGGAATAACAGGCAAATTTGAAATTGGAATACGGAATGAAGCAGGGCAAAGACTAATAGAGTTTTGCCAAGAAAATGCACTGGTCATAGCAAACACCCTTTTCCAACAACACAAGAGAAGACTATACATGGACATCACCAGATGGTCAACACCGAAATCAGATTGATTATATTTTTTGCAGCCAAAAATGGAGAAGCTCTATACAGTCAGCAAAAACAAGACCAGGAGCTGACTGTGGCTCAGACCATGAACTCCTTATTGCCAAATTCAGACTGAAATTGAAGAAAGTAGGGAAAACCACTAGACCATTCAGGCATGACCTAAATCAAATCCCTTATGATTATACAGTGGAAGTGAGAAATAGATTTAAGGGCCTAGATCTGATAGATAGAGTGCCTGATGAGCTATGGAATGAGGTTCGTGGCATTGTACAGGAGACAGGGATCAAGACCATCCCCATGGAAAAGAAATGCAAAAAAGCAAAATGGCTGTCTGGGGAGGCCTTACAAATAGCTGTGAAAAGAAGACAAGCAAAAAGCAAAGGAGAAAAGGAAAGATATAAACATCTGAATGAAGAGTTCCAAAGAATAGCAAGAAGAGATAAGAAAGCCTTCCTCAGCGATCAATGCAAAGAAATAGAGGAAAACAACAGAATGGGGAAGTCTAGAGATCTCTTCAAGAAAATCAGAGATACCAAAGGAACATTTCATGCAAAGATGGGCTGGATAAAGGACAGAAATGGTATGGACCTAACAGAAGCAGAAGATATTAAGAAGAGATGGCAAGAATACACAGAAGAACTGTACAAAAAAGATCTTCATGACCCAGATAATCACAATGGTGTGATCACTGACCTAGAGCCAGACATCCTGGAATGTGAAGGCTAGTGGGCGTTAGAAAGCATCACTACGAACAAAGCTAGTGGAGGTGATAGAATTCCAGTTGAGCTATTCCAAATCCTGAAAGATGATGCTGTGAAAGTGCTGCACTCAATATGCCAGCAAATTTGGAAAACTCAGCAGTGGCCACAGGACTGGAAAAGGTCAGTTTTCATTCCAATCCCAAAGAAAGGCAATGTCAAAGAACGCTCAGACTACCACACAATTGCACTCATCTCACATGCTAGTAAAGTAATGCTCAAAATTCTCCAAGCCAGGCTTCAGCAATATGTGAACCGTGAACTTCCTGATGTTCAAGCTGGTTTTAGAAAAGGCAGGGGAACCAGAGATCAAATTGCCAACATCCTCTGGATCATGGAAAAGCAAGAGGGCTTCAGAAAAACATCTATTTGTGTTTTATTGACTATGCCAAAGCCTTTGACTGTGTGGATCACAATAAACTGAGGAAAATTCTGAAAGATGTGAATACCAGACCACCTGACCTGCCTCTTGAGAAATTTGCATGCAGGTCAGGAAGCAACAGTTAGAACCGGACATGGAACAACAGACTGGTTCCAAATAGGAAAAGGAGTACGTCAAAGCTGCATATTGTCACCCTGTTTATTTAACTTATATGCAGAGTACATCATGAGAAACGCTGGACTGGAAGAAACACAAGCTGGAATCAAGATTGTCAGAAGAAATATCAATAATCTCAGATATGCAGATGACACCACCCTTATGGAAGAAAGTGAAGAGGCACTCAAAAGCCTCTTGATGAAAGTGAAAGAGGAGAGTGAAAAAGTTGGCTTAAAGCTCAACATTCAGAAAACAAAGATCATGGCATCTGGTCCCACCACTTCATGGGAAATAGATGGGGAAACAGTGGAAACAGTGTCAGACTTTATTTTTCTGGGCTCCAAAATCACTGCAGATGATGACTGCAGCCATGAAATTAAAAGACACTTACTCCTTGGAAGGAAAGTTCTGACCAACCTAGACAGCATATTCAAAAGCAGAGACATTACTTTGCCAACAAAGGTTCGTCTAGTCAAGGCTATGGTTTTTCCTGTGGTCATGTATGAATGTGAAAGTTAGACTGTGAAGAAGGCTGAGCGCTGAAGAATTGATGCTTTTGAACTGTGGTGTTGGAGAAGACTCTTGAGAGTCCCTTGGACTGCAAGGAGATCCAACCAGTCCATTCTAAAGGAGATCAGCCCTGGGATGTCTTTGGAAGGAATGGTGCTAAAGCTGAAACTCCAGTACTTTGGCCACCTCATGCGAAGAGTTGACTCATTGGAAAAGACTCTGATGCTGGGAGGGATTGGGGGCAAGAGGAGAAGGGGACGACAGAGCATGAGATGCCTGGATGGCGTCACTGACTCGATGGACGTGATTCTCAGTGAACTCCGGGAGTTGGTGATAGACAGGGAGGCCTGGCATGCTGCGATTCATGGGGTTGCAAAGAGTCGGACACAACTGAGCAACTGATCTGATCTGATCTGATCTGATCTGATGGGACCAGATGCCAGCTTTTGCATTCTCCTCTTTCACCTTCAATAAGAAGCTCTTTAGTTCTTCTTCACTTTCTGCCATTTGGGTGATGTCATCTACATATAGTGTATATTATACATTGTATTATATATTATAAAATTGTTATATAAATTGTATGCAGTCTTATTGAAGTTTACTTGATTTACACCAGCCAGAACTTGGGAAAAGTGGTTTAATATTCTTTAAATATGTACCTATGAGTAGAATTACTGCGATATGGTAGTTTGTTATTTACTTTTTTGATGAACCACCATACTGCTTCCACAGTGGCTCAACTAGTTTACATTCCAACTAACAGTGTACTAAGGGCTTCCATTTTTGCAGTCCTTACCAGCATTTGATATTTGTAATTTTTTGTTGATAGCCATTCTGACTGGTGTGAGGTGATATCTCATTGTGGTTTTGATTTGCATTTCCTGAGGATTAGCAATGTTGTGTGTTTTTTCATAAGCCTCTTGGTCATCAGTATGTCTTCTTAGGAAAGATGTCTATTCAGATCTTTTGTCCATTTATTGACTGAGTCGTTTGTTTTTTGATGTTGAGTCTTATGAATTGTATATATTCCAACCTCTACTGGTTATATAACATGCAGATACATTCTCCCATTTGGTAAATTATCTCTTTTTGTCAAAGGTTTCTTTTGCTGTGCAAAAACTTTTAAATTGGGTCCCATTTATTTTTGCTTTTGTTCCCTTTGCTATAGTAGACAGACTTATAAAAAATTATTGCTACAATGTATGTCAAAGAGTGTTCTATGTTTTCCTCTAGTAGTCTTATGACTTGCAGTGTTAAAATTAGGGTTTTAATTCATTTTTATTTTCTTTTGCATATGCTGTGAGAAAATATTCTAATTTCATTATTTTAACTGTAGCTGCCCAGTTTTCTCAAGACCACTTATTAAAGAGACTTTCTTTTCCCCACTGTATATTCCTGCCTCCTTTGTCATACACTAATTGACCATAAGTGGGTTGGTTTATTTCTGGATTTAGTATTCTGTTCCAAGGATCTATATGTCTGTTCTTATATGAATATCATACTGGTTTGATTACTATAGCTTTCTAGTGTAGTCTGAGGTCTTGGCACATGATACTCCAGCTTTGTTCTCTTTCTCAAGATTGCTTTGGAAATTCAGGGTCTTTTGTTGTTCCATATAAATTTTAGGGTTATTTATTCTAGTTCAGTGAAATATGCTATGGGTATGTTGATGGGATTGCATTACATATGTAGATTGCTTTGTTTAGTGTGGAAATTAAAGCAATATTCATTCTTGCACTCCATGAATCTGGAACGTTATTTCTCTTATCATTTTCAGTTTCATCAATATCTTATCATTTTCAAAATATGAGGCTTTGTTCCTTTGTGTTTTATTCTTTTGGGTAAGATTTTAAATGGGTTTGCTTTTCATATTTTGTCTTGGATAGTTCATTATTAATGTATGGGAAAGCAACAAATTTCTGTATATTAATCTTGTCTTGAATTTTACTGAATTCACTGATTAGTCATAATAGTTTTGGTAGAGACTTTGAGATTTTCTATAAATAGTGTCGGAGAAGGCAATAGCACCCCACTCCAGTACTCTTGCCTGGAAAAATCCCATGGACAGAGAAGCCTGGTAGGCTGCAGTCCATGGGATCGCAAAGAGTAGGACACAACAGCGACTTCACTTTCACTTTTCACTTTCATGCGTTGGAGAAGGAAATGGCAACCCACTCCAGTGTTCTTGCCTGGAGAATCCCAGGGACGGGGGCGCCTGGTGGGCTGCCGTCTATGGGGTCGCACAGAGTCGGACACGACTGAAGTGACTTACCTTATAAATAGCGTCATGTCATCTGCCAATAGTGACATGGTTTTACTTCTTCCTTTCCAAGTTGGATGCCTTACATTTCTTTCTTTAAAAAAAAAAAATCAATTTATTTATTTTAATTGGAGGCTAATTACTTTACAGTGTTGTAGTGTTTTTTGACATACATTGACGTGCATCAGCCATGGGTGTACATGTGTCCCCCATCTTGAACCCCCCTCCCACCTCCCTCCTCATCCCATCTCTCAGGGTCATCCCAGTGCACCAGCCCTGAGCTCCCTGCCTTACATTTCTTTTTCTTGTCTTATTGTGTGATTTTTAAAAGCTTCAAGTACCATGTTAAACAGAAATGATGAGAGTGGACATCTTCCTCTTGTTCATGATTTGAGAGAAAAAGCTTTCACCTTGTCCCCACTGAATATAGTGTTAGCTATGGGTTTGTCAAATATGACCTGTATTATAATGAGGCATGTTCCCTCTATATCAACTTTACTGAGTGTTATTCCATGAATGGATGTCGAATTTTTTCAAATGCACTTTTCTACCTCTGTTGAGGTGATAATGTGATGTTTATTATTCTTTTGTTGATGTGGTGTAGCACATGGGTTGATTTGTGGATATTGAACCATCCTTGATTCTTGGAATACATCCCACTTGACCATGATATTTTAAATATATTGGGATGTAGTTTGCTAATATTTTGTTGAGGAATTTTCACCTATGTTCATTAGGAATACAGGTCTGTAAATTATTTGGGGTAGTGTCTTTGTCTGGTTTTGGTATCAGGGTAATGGTGGCATCATAGCATAAATTTGGGAGTGTTCTCCCTGGAGAAGGGAAAGGCTACCCTCTCCAGTATTCTAGCCTAGAGAATCCCATGGACAGTCCATGGGATCACAAAGAGTCAGACATGACTAAGCGACTTTCATTTTCACTGCTTTAATTTTTTTTTAATAGCTTGATAAGGATAAGTATTAGTCTTTATACCTTTGGAAGAATTCCTCTCCGAAGAGGCACAGTTCTGGATGTTACTTTGCCTAGAGTTGTTGTTGGTTTTTTCCCCCTAATTCAATTTCAGTAACACTGATTGGTCTGTTCATATTGCCTATTTTTTCCTGATTCAGTCTGTGAAGATTACATGTTTCTAGAAATGTATCTATTTCTTCTCAGTTGTCTAATTGTTGACATATAACTGGTTTTAGTATTTGCTCATGAATTTTTATATCTCTGTGATATTGGTTGTAATTGCTCTCAATTACATGTACTTCATTGACTACACTAAAGACTTTGTGTGGATCACAATAAACTGTGGAAAATTCCTAAAGAGATGTGAATACAAGACCACCTTACCTGCTTCCTAAGAAACCTGTATGCAGGTCAAGAAGCAACAGTTAGAACTGGACGTGGAGCAATGGACTGGTTGGTTCAAAATTGACAAAGCAGTTCATCAACACTGTATATTATCAACCTGCTTATTTAACTTCTATGCAGAGTACATCATGTGAAAATGCTAGGCTGGATGAATCACAAGCTGGAATCAAGATTGTGAGGAGAAATATGAATAACCTATGATATTCAGATGACACCACCCTAATGGCAGAAAGCAAAGAGGAAATAAAGAGCCTCTTGATGAGGGTGAAAGAGGAGAATGAAAAAGCTGGCTTAAAACTCAACATTCAAAAAACAAAGATCCAAGTGATGGGCATCCAGTCCCATCACTTCAAGGCACATATTTGGGGAAAAAATGGAAACAGTGACAAACTTTATTTTCTTGGGCTCCAAAATCACTGAAGACAGTGACTGCAGGCATGAAATTAAAAGATGTTTGCTCCTTGGAACAAGAGCTATGACAAACAGACAGTGTATTAAAAAGCAGAGACATCACTTTGTGAACAAAGGCTCACATAGTCAAAGCTATGGTTTTTCCAGTAGTCATGTACAGATGTGAGAGTTGGACCATAAATAACACTGAGCAATGAAGAATTGATGCATTCAAATTTTGGTGCTGGAGAAGACTCTTGAGAGTCCCTTGGACAGCAGGGATATCAAACCAGTCAATCCTCAAGGAAATAACCCCTGAATACCCATTAGAAGGGCTGATGCTGAAACTGAAGCTCCAAACTTTGGCCAGCTGATGTGAAGACTGACTCATTGGAAAAGACCCTGATGTAAGGGAAATGAGAGCAGGAGGAGTAGAGAGCAACAGAGAATGAGGTGGTTAGATGGCATCATCGACTTAATGGACATGAGATTGAGCAAATTTCAGGAGATGGTGAAGGACAGGAAGCCTGATGTGATGGGGTCCATGGGTTAGGAAAGAGTCAAACATGACTGATTGATGGAACAACAAATTTTAGTCTTTATTTTTCACATGAGCATGGCCAAAGGCTTATCACTTTGTTTTTTTTTTTGTAAGAAAACAGCTCTTTCACTGACAGTTTCTTTTATTTTGGCCTCTGTTTTATTCATTTCCTCACAGATCTTTATTGTTCCCTTCCTTCTGCTGACTTTGGGCCATATTTATTCTTATTTTTCTAATTTCTTCACAGATAAGTTTCATTAGTTAAGATTTTTCCTATTTCTTGAGTAGACCTGGGTTACTGTCAACTTCCCTCTTTACACTGCTTTTGCTGCATCTGATAGATTTTGGAAAGTTGTGTTTTGATTTCAATTTGTCTCAAGGGATTTGTTGATTTCCTCTTTCATTTGTTCATTAACTGATTTGTCTTTTAGTAACCAACTGATTTGGTCTTTTAGGTTTCAGTTCAATTAAGTTCAGTTCAGTTGTGTCCGACTCTTTGCAACCCCATGAATCGCAGCATGCCAGGCCTCCCTGTCCATCACCATCTCCCGGAGTTCACTCAAACTCATGTCCATTGAGTCGGTGATGCCATCCAGCCATCTCATCCTCTGTCGTCCCCTCTTCTTCCTGCCCCCAATCTCTCTGAGGGTCAGAGTCTTTTCCAATGAGTCAACTCTTCGCAATGAGGTGGCCAAAGTACTGGAGTTTCAGTTTTAGCATCATTCCTTCCAAAGAAATCCCAGGGCTGATCTCCTTTGGAATGGACTGGTTGGATCTCCTTGCAGTCCAAGGGACTCTCAAGAGTCTTCTCCAACACCACAGTTCAAAAGCATCAATTCTTCGGCGCTCAGCTTTCTTCATAGTCCAACTCTCACATCCATACATGACTACTGGAAAAACCATAGCCTTGACTAGACGGACCTTTGTTGGCAAAGTAATGTCTCTGCTTTTGAATATGCTGTCTAGGTTGGTCATAACTTTCCTTCCAAGGAGTGAGCGTCTTTTAATTTCATGGCTGCAGTCACCATCTGCAGTGATTTTGGAGCCCCAAAAAATAAAGTCTGAGACTAAACAGTCTCTTTTCCCCATCTGTTTCCCCATCTATTTCCCATGAAGTGATGGGACCAGATGCCATGATCTTCGTTTTCTGAATGTTGAACTTTAAGACAACTTTTTCACTCTCTTCTTTCACTTTCATCAAGAGGCTTTTTAGTTCCTCTTCACTTTCTGCCATAAGGGTGGTGTCATCTGCATATCTGAGGTTATTGCTATTTCTCCCAGCAATCTTGATTCTAGCTTGTGCTTCTTCCAGCCCAGCATTTCTCATGATGTACTCTGCATATAAGTTAAATAAGCAGGGTGACAATATACAGCCTTGACGTACTCCTTTTCCTATTTGGAACCAGTCTGTTGTTCCATGTCCAGTTCTAACTGTTGCTTCCTGACCTGCATATAGGTTTCTCAAGAGGCAGGTCAGGTGGTCTGGTTTTCCCATCTTTCCAAGTATTTGTGTTTTTCCCATTTCTCATTCTGTAATTGAATTCTTGTTTCACACCATTCTGGTTTGAAAAGCTACTTGATAAAATTTCTATCCTCTGAAACATTTTAAGACTTGTTTTGTGGCCTAACATTGGATCTATAGTGAAGAAATCCCTTGTGCACTTGAAAAGAATCTACACTCTCCTGTTTCTGCATGGAATGTCATGTAGATATTTATTAAGCCCAATGGTGTATTATTTCATGTGGAACCTTTGCTACATTATTGATTTTCTCTCTGCATTTATCGGTCAACTGATGTCTGTGAGGTGTTAAAATTCCATACTATTGCTGTATTATTTTCAATTTCTCCTTTTATTTCTGTTATTATTTGCTTTATACATTAAAGTGCTCCTATAATTAGAAGCATATATCAATGAGTATAATATTATCTTCTTGTGTTGATCTTGTATTCATCATTTTATAATGCTTGCTTTATCTTTTGTTATGGACTTTATTTTAAAATCTACTTAGTCTGAGTATTGCTATCCTTGATTACTTGTTATTTCCATTTGCATGAAATATCTTTTTCCAACCCTTCACTATCAGTCCTTATGTATCTTTACATCTGAAGTGAATCTCTTGTCAGCAGCATATAGATGGTTCTGATTTTCATATGCAACCAGCCATCTTATTCATTTTGATAGGAGCATTTATTCATTGATATTTAAAGATGATTTTTAGCCAATTCTACATTATTAAGATTTATACAATTTTCACACAATGGTAGGATACAAATTCTATTCACTTTCCCATAGGCTATAAATTAGGAGACACTGGAATATATCCAGGGACAAAGAATAAGGTGCAAAAAAAATCACAGTCTAGAGATGTTGAAATCATAGAGTCTGTTCTCTTATCACTGTGGAATTATGTTAGAAATCAATATCAAAAGATTTTTTTTTAAAAACCCACTAATTTTTCAAGGGACTTCCCAGGTGGCACTAGTGGTAAAGTACCCCAATGCCAAAGCAGGATACATGAGATGTAGGTTCAGTCACTGGATTGAGAAAATCCTCTAGAGGAGGGCATGGCAACCCACTCCAGTATTCTTTCCAGGATAATCCCATACAGAAGAGCCTGGAGGGCTAGAATTCATAGGGTCACAAAAAATCGAACAAAAATGAAGTGGCTTAGCATGCATGCACGCACATATTTTCAAGTACAATGTGACATTTACTAAGATAGATGTTTGACTTAGCTATTGAAAGCCTCAATAAAGTTAGAAGACTGAAAAAAACACAGAGTAATTGAGGAGAAGAATGCATTTAAATGAGAAATTGATATCAAAATTAGAAATTAATGTCAAAGATAATTTTAAAGCCCATGTATTTGGAAATTAGATGCCCACTTTTAAATGATAAGTGTATCTAAGAAGTCATAAAAGGAAAATTAGAAAGTGTTTGTAATAGAATAGAAGTGTAAAAAGAATTTATCAAAATTTGTTCTATGCAATTCAAGTTGCACAATGCAATTAAATGCAACATGGAGCCTTGAATAAGGTATGAAAACAAATAATCAGATCAGATCAGTCGCTCAGTTGTGTCCTACTCTTTGCGACCCCATGAATCGCAGCAGGCCAGGCCTCCCTGTCCATCACCAACTCTGGGAGTTCACTCAGACTCACGTCCATCGATTCAGTGATGCCATCCAGCCATCCCATCCTCTGTCGTCCCCTTCTCCTCTTGCCCCCAATCCCTCCCAGTATCAGAGTCTTTTCCAATGAGTCAACTCTTCGCATGAGGTGGCCAAAGTACTGGAGTTTCAGCTTTAGCACCATTCCTTCCAAAGAAATCCCAGGGCTGATCTCCTTCAGAATGGACTGGTTGGATCTCCTTGCAGTCCAAGGGACTCTCAAGAGTCTTCTCCAACACCACAGTTCAATAGCATCAATTCTTCGGTGCTCAGCCTTCTTCAGAGTCCAAATCTCACATCCATACATGACCACAGGAAAAACCATAGCCTTGACTAGACGAACCTTTGTTGGCAAAGTAATGTCTCTGCTTTTTAGTATGCTATCTAGGTTGGTCATAACTTTCCTTCCAAGGAGTAAGTGTCTTTTAATTTCATGGCTGCAGTCATCATCTGCAGTGATTTTGGAGCCCAGAAAAATAAAGTCTGACACTGTTTTCCCATCTATTTGCCATGAAGTGATGGGACCAGATGCCATGATCTTTGTTTGCTGAATGTTGAGCTTTAAGCCAACTTTTTCACTCTCCCCTTTCACCTTCATCAAGAGGCTTTTTAGTTCCTCTTCACTTTCTGCCATAAGGGTGGTGTCATCTGCATATCTGAGGTTATTGCTATTTCTCCCAGCAATCTTGATTCCAGCTTGTGTTTCTTCCAGTCCAGCGTTTCTCATGATGTACCCTGAATATAAGTTAAATAAGCAGGGTGACAATATACAGCCTTGACGTATTCCTTTTCCTATTTGGAACCAGTCTGTTGGTCCATGTCCAGTTCTAACTGTTGCTTCCTAACCTGCATACAAATTTCTCAAGAACCAGGTCAGGTGTTCTGGTATTCCCATCTCTTTCAGAATTTTCCACAGTTTATTGTGATCCACACAGTCAAAGGCTTTGGCATAGTCAATAAAGCAGAAATAGATGTTTTTCTGGAGCCCTCTTGCTTTTCCATGATCCAGAGGATGTTGGCAATTTGATCTCTGGTTCCCCTGCCTTTTCTAAAACCAGCTTTAACATCAGAAAGTTCATGGTTTACATATTGCTGAAGCCTGGCTTGCAGAATTTTGAGCATTACTTTACTAGCGTGTGAGATGAGTGCAATTGTGCGGTAGTTTGAGCATTCTTTCGCATTGCCCTTCTTTGGGATTGGAATGAAAACTGACCTTTTCCAGTCCTGTGGCCACTGCTGAGTTTTCCAAATTTGCTGGCATATTGAGTGCAGCACTTTCACAGCATCATCTTTCAGGATTTGGAAAAGCTCAACTGGAATTCTATCACCTCCACTAGCTTTGTTCGTAGTGATGCTTTCTAAGGCCCACTTGACTTCACATTCCAGGATGTCTGGCTCTAGGTCAGTGATCACACCATTGTGATTATCTGGGTCGTGAAGATCTTTTTTGTACAGTTCTTCAGTGTATTCTTGCCATCTCTTCTTAATATCTTCTGCTTCTGTTAAGTCCATACCATTTCTGTCCTTTATCCAGCCCATCTTTGCATGAAATGTTCCTTTGGTATCTCTGATTTTCTTGAAGAGATTTCTAGTCTTTCCCATTCTGTTGTTTTCCTCTATTTCTTTGCATTGATTGCTGAAGAAGGCTTTCTTATCTCTTCTTGCTATTCTTTGGAACTCTTCATTCAGATGTTTATATCTTTCCTTTTCTCCTTTGCTTTTTGCTTGTCTTCTTTTCACAGCTATTTGTAAGGCCTCCCCAGACAGCCATTTTGCTTTTTAGCATTTCTTTTCCATGGGGATGGTCTTGATCCCTGTCTCCTGTACAATGCCACGAACCTCAGTCGATAGCTCATCAGGCACTCTATCTATCAGATCTAGGCCCTTAAATCTATTTCTCACTTCCACTGTATAATCATAAGGGATTTGATTTAGGTCATGCCTGAATGGTCTAGTGGTTTTCCCTACTTTCTTCAATTTCAGTCTGAATTTGGCAATAAGGAGTTCATGGTCTGAGCCACAGTCAGCTCCTGGTCTTGTTTTTGCTGACTAATGGACATGCATAAAATTTTGTGACATTTGGACAAAATCTGTATTTTAGTTAAATTGCTGTGTGACATGTTGATTTCTTTTTTAAAAAACATAGTATTTCTTTATATTCTCAGAATTGGAATAGAAGTTTCAAGTCCAATTCAAAATTTTTAAATAATTAGATAATAAACTTTCTAGACTGTTAGCAGAAATACTAGATGCCAAAATACCTGGAATTATATCAAATTTTTGAGGCAATATAAATTTGAAATGTAGCATTCTGTTCATACTAAGTCAATAAAGTGGAAGCAAAATATTTTTGGCTAGGTAAAAATTCATAAGTTTCATGAAATACATATATTATATTATGCATACTATAAACATATGGGCTTCCTGGTAGCTCTGTTTCTGCCAGCATTGCAGGAGACCCTGGTTCCATCCTGGGATAGGGAGATCCCCTGGAGAATGGACAGGCTACCCACCCCAGTATTCTTGGGCTTCCCTGGTGACTCAGATGGTAAAGAATCCACCTGCAATGTGGGAGACCTCGTTTTTGATCCCTAAGTTGGGAAGGTCCCCTAGTGGAGGGTATGGTCACCCACTCGAGTATTCTTGCCTGGAGAATGCCCACGGACAAAGGAGTCTGGCAGGCCACAGTCCATGGGGTTGCAAAGAGTCAGATAGGACTGAGCAACAAAGAACAGCACACACACACAAGCTTTTCTACTTTGTTTGATAACGTCTTGAGAAAGAACAACAAAAAAGGAGATGGAGAAATTGTAAAACATAAACTAAATCTAAATGAAATGATAGCACTGAATATGAAATAGAAAAAGTGAAGCAAATTAGATAAAAGTAAATGACCATAATATAGTCCAGTTGTTTTAAAACATGGCTGCTCTTAGATACACATCTGGAGCTTTGGAGAAAAAAGCAATACCTGGACGTTTATATTTTTCAAAAAATTCCAAGATAATTCTGATATGCATCTGAATCTTAAAATGTGATTACAGATTTTTCTAGTAATGGTATTTTTACTGATATTGGCCCTCCCTGGTGGCTCAGATGGTAAAGAATGTGCCTGCAATGCTGGCGACCTGAGTTTGGTCCCTGGGTTGGGAAGATCCCTTGGAGAAGGAAATGGCATTCCACTCCAGTATTCTTGCCTTGAGAATCCCATGGACAGAGGAGCCTGGCAGGCTACAGTTCATGGGGTCACAAAGAGTAGGACATAACCGAGTGACTAACACTTTCACTTTCACTTCACTTTACTAATATCGAATTCTATTATTTTCTGTCGACCAATCATGATACAATGGTATCAAGCAAATAATAACTACATAATCACAATATTAAAAGATGTTTATCAATTTTCCCAATTAATAGCCAGAACCAAAATAAAAGTTAAAATCACAAGCCATAATTGAAACGTGATTAATCTAACAATATAAAATAATTACACACAATGTGGGGAGTTGAGCAGAGAGATGCGGTAAGTGGAAGTGCATACATGAACAGGTTTTCATCTACACAAGCAGTCTATGGTTTTGTTTGGTACATTTAATCCATTTACACTTAAGGTAATTATCAATACGTATGATCTTCTTACCTTTTTCTTAATTATTTTGGGTTTATTTTGTGCAGATCTTTTCCTTCTTTTGTGTTTTTTGCCTAGAGAAGTTTCTTTAGCATTTTTTGTAAAGTTTGTTGGTGCTGCTGAATTTTCTTAACTTTTTCTTGTCTGAAAACTGTTGATTTCTCCATCAAATCTGAAAGAGATTCTTGCTTTTTCAAGTTTTCATGGTTGTAGGTTCTTCCCTTTCATCACTTTAAATGTATGATGACATTCTCTTCTGGCTTGTAGAATGTCTGTTGAAAAATCAGCTGATAACCTAATGGGAGTTCCCTTTTATGTTATTTGTCATTTTTTTCCTTGTTGATTTCAATACTTTATCTTTGTTTTTAATTTTGTTGCTTTGATTACCATGTGTCTCTATGTGTTCTTCCTTGGGTTTACCTTGTCTGGGACTCTCTGCACTTCCTGTACTTGGTTGACTATTTCCTTTCCCATGTTAGGGAGCGTTTCAGCTGTTATTTCTTCAAATATTTCCAGGTCCTTTCTCTCTCTCTTGTCTTTCTGGGACCCCTACAATGCAAATGTTGGTGCATTTAATGTTGTCCAGAGGTCTCTTAGTTCAGTTCAGTTCAGTCACTCAGTCGTGTCCGACTCTTTGCAACCCCATGAACCACAGCACGCCAGTCCTCCCTGTCCATCACCAACTCCCAGAGTTTACCCAAACTCATGTCCATTGAGTCGGTGATGCTATCCAACTCATCCTCTGTCGTCCCCTTCTCCTCCTGCCCTCAATCTTTCCCAGCATCAGGGTCTTTTCAAATGAGTCAGCTTTTCACATCATGTGGCCAAAGTATCGGAGTTTCAGCTTCAACATCAGTCCTTTTAGTGAACACCCAGGACTGATTTCCTTTAGGATGGACTGGTTGGATCTCCTTGCAGTCCAAGGGACTCTCAAGAGTCTTCTCCAACACCACAGTTCAAAAGCATCAATTCTTCAGTGCTCAGCTTTCTTTATAGTCCAACTCTCACATCCATACAACACTACTGGAAAAACCATAGCCTTGACTAGATGGACCTTTGTTGGCAAAGTAATGTCTCTGCTTTTCAATATGCTGTCTAGGTTGGCCATAACTCTCCTTCCAAGGAGCAAGCATCTTTTTATTTTATGTCTTCAGTCACCATCTGCAGTGATTTTGGAGCCCAGAAAAATAAAGTCTGAGACTGTTTCCACTGTTTTCCCATCTATTTCCCATGAAGTGATGGGACAAGATGCCATGATCTTCGTTTTCTGAATGTTGAGCTTTAAGCCAACTTTTTCACTCTCCTCTTTCACTTTCATCAGGAGGCTCTTTAGTTCTTCACTTTCTGCCATAAGGGTGGTGTCATCTGCATATCTGAGGTTATTGTTATTTCTCCTGGCAATCTCAATTCCAGCTTGTGCTTCCTCCAGCCCAGCGTTTCTCATGATGTACTCTGCATATAAGTTAAATAAGCAGGGTGACAATATACAGCCTTGACTTACTGCTTTTCCTATTTTGAACCAGTCTGTTGTTCCATGTCCAGTTCCAACTTTTGCTCCCTGACCTGCATACAGGTTCCTCAAGAGGCTGGTCAGGTAGTCTGGTATTCCCATCTCTTTCAGAATTTTCCACAGTTTACTGTGATGCACACAGTCAAAAGCTTTGGCATAGTCAATAAAGCAGAAATAGATGTTTTTCTGGAACTCTCTTGCTTTTTTGATGATCCAGAAAATGTTGGCAATTTGATCTCTGATTCCTCTGCCTTTTCTAAAACCAGCTTGAACATCTGGAAGTTCACGGTTCACGTATTGCTGAAACCTGGCTTGGGGAATTTTGAGCATTACTTTACTAGCTTGTGAGATGAGTGCAATTGTGTGGTAGTTTGAGCATTCTTTGGCATTGCCTTTCTTTTAATTGGGATAAAAGCTGACCTTTTCCATTCCTGTGGCCACTGGCTGTCTTCATTTCTTTTTTTTTTTTTTTATTGTTATATGGCAGTGATTTCCACCATTCTGTCCTCAAAATCAGTTATCCATTCTTCTACCTCAGTTATTCTGCACTGATTCCTAGTTTATTGTTCATCTTTGCTTGTTATTTAATTCTACTTGGTTTTGGTAAACATTTCATTTATCTATCTTCTCCATTCTGTTTCTGAGATCCTGGATCATCTTCACTGTCATTATTCTGAATTCTTTTTCTGGAAGGTTGCCTATCTCCATTTCATTTAGCAGCTTTCCTGGAGGTTTATCTTGTCCCATCATTTGGGATATAGTCCTCTGCTTTTTCATTCTGATTTACTTCCTGTAAAGTGGTTTCCATTGTAGGTGCTTCAGGATTGTGGTTCTTCTTATTTCTTCTGTCTTCCCTCTGGTGGATGAGGCTAAAAGACTTGTGTAAACCTCCTGTTGGGAGGTACTGGTGGTGGCAAGATCTGAATCCTGCTCTGGTTTACAGGGCTGTACTTAGTAAAACTTCAATCTTATTATCTACTGATGGATGAGTTTGTGCTCTCTCCCTGTTAGTTGTTTAGCCTGAGGCAACCCAGCTCTGGGTTTCATCAAGTACATTTTCAGCCATTGTCTCTGGCACCCAATAATGCTTGTTATTGTCCCCAACGTCATATAAACTATCATTTCATTTATTTATTTACTGGTTGTTCTTATTGGGTGATTTCCATTATTCTGTTTTCCAGATTACTTATGTTTCTCTTGTTTCATATAGTCTGCATTTTATTTATTTTGTGTGCTTTTTATTTTGGTTATTGTATTCTTCAGATTGACAGGTTCTCATTTTAATATTTTTTAATTCCTTGTTAAAATTCTCCCCATGTTAATCTATTCTCCTCCCTATTTCAGTTAGCATACTTATTGCTAATTTTTTGAATCATTTATTTGGTAAATTACCTCTGTTTCATTAGTTTTTAAGGATTTTTCCTTTGTTTTTTGATTTGGGACAAATTTCTGTCCTCTCTTTTTGCTTAACTTTCTGTGTCTCTGTTAAGTTAGTTGAAATAGTTACCTATCTTGTTCTTAATATGGTGTCCTTGTGTGGAAGTATCCTTATGCAGTCTACCAGTGTTCCGTGGTTTTGTTGGGAGTGTTGGATCTGAAGTTAGAATGGGCCACTTCTTGCCCCAGTGTCGACTGACAGCTATCACCTTGGTGGGTGATAGGGCTGGAGATAGAATGGATATATCCCAACCCAGGTGTAAACCAGAGTTTCTTTTCTAAACTATCATGGACAGAACTAGGTCTTAAAGTGCTGAAGCTGAAGTCCTGAGGATCAATCTGATCTGGTTTATTCCCTCAATATGTGTGCTCTTTCTCCACCCAAACATAGCACTTTCTCACCAGAGGAGAGCAGCACTGGTCCAAACAGGGGCCAGAGTGCATGCTCAGCATGGGATGTGGCCTGATCTACGGCAGTCTCAGAACACCAATGAGCTCCAGACTGCTCCCTATCAGATGCCACCAAGAATGCCATCAATGGTCATTCTTGCTCAGTTTGGCTGTTGTGCCAAGTCCAAACTGCTCCATCTCTAACAATTGCATACTCTCTTCAGTAATGGCAGGCTTCTCCCTTTTATGAAGCTGCGCCAGAGCCAATAGGGCAAGAGTGGGTCTTCAGCATTGGCCTACACACATGCTTGGGGGTCTTGGCCCATTAGTCAGAGTTCCAAACCTCTCCTAACCTGCTGCCAAGTGAATGCCAGTAATGGACACCCTTGCCTTATTTGGATGCTGTGCCAAGTTTCAGTTGGCTCTGTCCTCCCAATCTGCACTCTCTTTGGCAATGTTAGCCTTTGCCCTAGTGTGGAGCTGCTCTGGGCTAAATGTTCCAGAGCAGGCACTCAGTGCCAGAAGAGAACTCATATGCTGAAGTAGTCATGGGAAAATGACTAGAGTTGCAAGCACTTTCAATCTTCTCCCTCCTCCTTGTACCTGGGAGTAAGCAAGCATATGTGTGCTCTTTACAAGTGCAATCTCAGTTTCTTTCATCCCTCTAGTAAGTCCTACTGGTCTTCAAACCAGCTAAGGTGACTCAGTCCTGGTGCCATACCCCAGGGTTGTGGTGCCCAATGCATAGTTCAAACTGCTCACTTCCTGGGGTAGAATCTCTGAACCCAAGATATCCCTCTCCTCTTCTATGTCCTCACCTAGGAGCATAGGTCCCAACCTGTTTCTCTTCTATTCTTATCCAACTCCATGCAGACCTTTTCTTATAGCCATGGTTATGTAAAAGTCTTTCTGACAGTCTCCAGTTTATATTCCAGTGAGAACTGTTCCACGTGTAGATGAATTTTTGATGTGTTCATGGGGTAAGGTGAGCTCAGCATCCTCCTACTGTGCTATCGTGATCTCCTCCTATATATATTGTTTTAGAATACTGATTTTTAAACGAGTTAAGAGAAAAAAGTAGTAAAATATGGGACTAAATATAAATAATTCATTTTATATATAAACATATTATATATAATGTATTACTTTGTCTGTGACACACAGAAATTAATGTATGGATAATATATTTGCCAATAACAGCACAGAGTAATTGGATATAAACAAAGTTGCAGTGGGCTTGCTGCTGCTGCTGCTAAGTCGCTTCAGTCGTGTCCGACTCTGTGCGGCCCCATAGACAGCAGCCCACCAGGCTCCCCCGTCCCTGGGATTCTCTAGGCAAGAACATTGGAGTGGGTTGCCATTTCCTTCTCCAATGCATGAAAGTGAAAGTGAAAGTGAAGTCGTGTCTGACTCTTTGTGACCCCATGGACTGCAGCCTACCAGGCTCCTCCATCCATGGGATTTTCCAGGCAAGAGTACTGGAGTGGGGTGCCCTTAGAAAATTACATAATAGACAATTTAATGACATAAATAGGTAACAATAATTATAACCATATATTATTGCATTCATAGTGTCAATAGTGTACACCAAAATATAACAAAGAAGAAAAGTGAATATAGGTATACAAGCATAACATTTCAGTATATAATCTTGGAATTTACTAAAGATCTGAAACTGGTTCTAATAAGGGATATGGTGAACACAAAAGCAACCACTAAAAAATAATTCAAAAATATTAAGAAAAAATCATTAATGAAAGTAAATGCTACATTAGAAAATATTCACTCAACACAAATAAGTTGGTGAAGGAAGAGGAGATTAATAATAAAGATATGAAAGCTATGGAAAACAAAAAGATGGCAGAGGTAAATCCAACTATACTTGTAATAATTTTAAATGTGAATGGTACAAATAATCTAACCAAAAGATAGATTAAAAACATGATCCAACTATACGTTGTGTATAGAAAACAAATTTTTGATTTAAAAAGCACAAATTGAAACTAAAATGGCTAAACTACATATTATGCAAACAACAGGAAAACTGGAGTGGTTATACTATTATCAGACAAAGCAACATTAAAACAAAGCTTTGCTAGATATTTTCCTTAAAGGAAAAAAATCAGTCACAAAAGACCACATACTATGTGATTTCATTCATAGGAATTTCACAATAGTAAAATCTATAGAAACAGAGGGCTTCCCAGATGGGTCAGTGATAAAACATCTGTCTACCAATGCAAGAGACATAGGTTCAATCTCTGGGTCAGGAAGATCCCCTGGAGAAGGAAATGGCAATCCACCCCAATAATCTTGCCTGGGAAATCCCATGGACAGAGGATCCTAATGGATTACAGTCCATGGCATCACAAAAAGTCAATAATGACTTAGCATCTGAGCGTATAAGCCTGCATAGAGACAGGAAGTAGACTACAGTTGGACTTCCCTGGCAGTCCAGTGGTTATGACTCTGCACTTCCAATGCAATGGGCACAGGATAAATCCCTGGTTGGAAACTACAATTCTGCATGCCACCATGTCATGCAGCATGGCCAAAAAAATTTTTTAAAGCTAGATTGAAGTAAGAACCCCAGGTGTATCAGAAAGTAGCTTAGTGTCTGCTTGGATATAAGTTGGGAAAGGCAAATAGGAAGATGCATAGGAGGAAATAGTCTAAAAAATATTTGATTCTTTTCTTTATTGATGAAAATATTCTAAAGTTGAATGATAATGATTATACATGTCTATGAATATAAGAAAACTCATTGAACTGCATACTTTATGAGTGAATTGGATGATATATGAATTCTGTCAAAGAAACTCTTTTAAAAACAACTGAACAGCAAAGAAAAATATACGATTATAAAATAGGGAAAATATATGTAAAAACAAATTTTGCTAATGATACACAAATGGCAGATGAACAGATGAAAAGATGTTCAATATAATTTTCAATCAGGGAAATGCATACTAAACCACAATGACATATCATCATATATGTACCAGAATGATTAAAATAAAAAATATTTACAATACCAAATGATGACACAGATGTGCCAGTCACTCACACAATTTGGATTGGACTGCAAGATATTACAGCCACTATGGAAAATAGTTTGACAGTTTCTTAAAAACTAAAGTGTGGCCATCACTTGACCTAGCAATTGGACACCTAGGCATTTATTTTTAAAAAAAGAAAAGAAAACTAATGTTCCCAAAGAATCCTATAAACTAATGACCATAGCATATTTATTTATAATATCTTAAAACTGGAATCAGCCTGGATGTGTCTCAATTGGTGAATGATAAAAGAATAAAGACTAAAGTAGTACTACTCAGCAATAAAATAGAACAAATTATTGAAACATGAAACCACTTGAATGAATATCCAAGTAATTATGCTGAATGGAGAAAAAAAAAGGCCAATAAGAAAATGTTACACAGTGTATTACTCCACTTAAATGATATTTTTGAAATAAAATTTTATGTTAGGTTTGAAATAGAGGAAAGAGGCAGGGGGGTAGTAGGTCTGGTTATAAAAGAGTAACGTGATAAATCCTTGGAATGGATCACTAACTTGTCTCCGGCATGAAACAGGGATGTTGAGACTATCCGTAATTTGACTGTGATGTGTCTATAGGAATCTATACCATTGATACAATATTATAGGACTAAATATACACACCTAGGGGCTTCCTTGGTGGCTCAGTGGTAAAGAATCTGCTGGCATTGCAGGAGACCTGGGTTCCATCCCTGTGTTGGAAAGATCCACTGGAGGAGGGCATGGAAACCCAGTCCAGTACTCTCTCTTGGAGAAGTCCATGGACAGAGGACCTGGAGGACTACAGTCCAAAGGATCACGCAGAGCCAGAGACGACTGAAGCAACAAAGTAGCAGCAGCAGTATGCATGCCTAGTTGTTGTCTTTCAGTCAATCAGTCATGTCTGACTCTTTGAAACTCCATGGACAGCAGCACGCCAGGCTTCTCTGTCTTTCACCATCTCTTAGAGCTTGCTCAAACTCATGTCCATCTAATTGGCGATGTCATTCAACCATCTCGTCCTCTGTCTTCCCCTTCTCCTCCTGCCTTCAATCTTTCCCATCATCAGGATCTTTTCTAATGAGTCAGCTCTTTTCATCAGGTAGCCAAAGTATTGTAGCTTCAGCATCAGTCACAAATGAATATTCAGGACTGATTTCCTTTTGTATTGACTGGTTGGATCTCCTTGCAGTCCAAGGGACTCGCAAAAGTCTTCTCCAACACCACAGTTCATATGCATCAATTCTTTGGCACTCAACGTTCTTTATAGTCAACACATCCATATATGACTACTGCAAAAACCATAGCTTTGACTAGACAGACCTTTGTTGGCAAAGTAATGTCTCTGCTTTTTAATATGCTGTATAGCTTGGTCATAGCTTTCCTTCCAAGGAGTAAGTGTCTTTTAATTTCATGGCTGCAAGTCAACATCTGCAGTGATTTTGGAGCCCAAGAAAATATAGTCTGTCACTGTTTACATTATAAATATAGTCTGTCCACTGCTTTCCCTGTCTAGTTGCCATGAAATGATGGGACTGGATGCCATAATTTCCATTTTTTGAATGCTGAGTTATAAGCCAGCTTTTCACTCTCCCCTTTCACCTTCATCACCTAGACACACACACAAATGATTAAAAATCTGAAGAAATCTGAATAAGATCTACTGTTGCTGCTGTTCAGTCACTAAGTCAAGTCTGATTATTTGCAACCCCATGGAATGCACATGCCAGGCTTCTCTGTCCTTCACTATCTTCTGGAATTTGCTCAAACTCATGTTCATTGAGTCAGTAATGCCATCCAACCATCTCATCTTCTCTCACCACCTTCTCCTCCTGCCCTCAATCTTTCACAGCATCAGGGACTTTTCCCATGAGTCGGCTCTTCACATCAGTTAGCCAAAGTATTGGAGCTTCAGCTTCGGCATCAGTCCTTCCAATGAATATTCACAGTTGATTTTCTTTAGGATTAACTGATTTGATCTCCTTGCAGTCCAAGGGACTCTTAAGAGTCTTCTCCAGCACACAGTTCAAAAGCATCAATTCTTAGATTGTATCAATGTCAGTATCTCCAATATTATGCTATAGTTTTGCAAAATGTCACCATTATGAGAACCTAGACAAAGTGCACAAGGAATCTTTCTGTGTTACTTCTTACAATTTCATGTAAATCTACAATTATCTAAATTAAAATTTCAATTAAAAATAATCCTATGAAATTTTCTGGTGGGCCACTACAGTCTATCTCACCTATGATTTCAACTAAAATATCTGGACAAAAATGCAAAAAGCAACCACCTGAAAACTTTAAATAGTTAATAACAGTGAGTAGATTCATGAAGGAATTAAAACCAGAATGATCCCTATGGGAGTGAGTTTACTGGGTTTTATCCCCATTTTCTTTTCTTGGCTTTGTCCTTAAGTCAGGCCTAGTGCAGAACTACACAGCAGGCAGGGACAGCAAAAACTCTGAAAGAAACATGTCTTGCTGGCAGTAAGATTGGAAAAGAAGGTCATCTTGAGCCAGAGAGTGTTGAAATAAGCCTTGTTTTTATTTTTTCCCCCTCGGGCTCTCTCCAGGCCCTGCATCAAGAGTAGCCTTAATCATAGAGTTGTACTGTAGCAGCTGTGGTACAGTGGTACCTAAAGCTACAAGAGAAAATTCATCTTTTTTGTTGAAGAAAAGGGAAAAGGAGATTCTGTGGTTCAGAGACTGTCTTTACAATTTTATCTTTTTCTCCCAATTTTTCCCTCTGAGAATGGCCTCAGATATATGTAACTGCATGGTACCATGAGTGAATAAAACCCTGAAAGAAAGACCATCTTTACAACTAGAGTATAACTAGATTGTAAATCCAAGGAATCTGTATATCAGCCTAATTCTCACTTAAGGTAATCCGGGTGAGGGAGATAAAAGAACCTAGATAGTGCAAAACTGAGCAGCTATCCATAGGCAGGAGAGAATTTGTGAAAGTTCAGCCTGCCTGAAGGGGGATTCCCACACACCCATCAGAATGGGTTAGAGACAACTTTGGATACAGAAGAGAGGGAAGAACACACCAAGGCAGCCCCCTTCACCAGGATGATACTTCAAGAGTCTGGGCATTTGACCACAGCAGCATCAACTTTTTTGGCAGAGAAGGTAGAAAGTGGTGAATGTTTCCATGAAAGAGGTAAAAAGTGAAATTGGTAAGCGACTGTCCAGATACCCAGATGTGCAGGTTGTAACTGAAACAACCCCTTTCTCTCCAAAAGCATTTGAGTTGCTGAGGAGGGCCCTTCATGTCTGGAGTAAGTGAGGCAGCAGATAAGAATATCAAAGAGCATTAAAAGAATGTGTTCCCTGATGTTTACTTCAGGACTTCAGAAGGAACTGTGCTCAGAAAACTCTAGGAATACCTCTACTCAAGGATGCCTCCACCAGGCCTATGGGTACGATGAAAACCTGATGAGCTAAATCCACAATTCACCCCACTCTGCTGCCATGCCCTTGTGATGCTTCTGAGTGCACTTATGAATGTAAGCTCTGGTAGACACAGAATGAACTCAGAAAAAATCAAAGTCCATGGGCAAGGGAGAAACCACAAACATGAACTATAATGCCACCTTCTGGAAGACAAAAGAAGTATTGCTAATAGCCAGCCTGCTAAATTGCACAAAACAAAGAAGGTATCAAAAACTTAATTAAGGGGCTATCTGTTACTTCAAATGCTAAATCCAAAGCACATACCTACAAGCACTAAAACCATAAAGGAAAAATTATATCAAAGGAAATTATAATTATCCAGTAACTGAACTTAAAGGCACAGAATATTGTGATCTAACTGATAAAGAATTCCAAAATAGCTATTATGAAGAAATTCAATGAAGTACAAGAAACCTCATAACACAATTCAATGAACTCAGGAATAAAATTGATAAACCTAAGGAATTCTTTATGAAAGAAGTTGCAATTACAAAAAAGAACCAAACAGAAATCTGGAACTGACTGAAGAATTTGATGAAGCAAAGAATGTAAGAAAGCAAATCAGTAGTAGGACAAACATGATGGAAGAAAGAATAAGTGACTTGGAGGATAGAAATACAGCAATAACTCAGTGAGATGAAGAGAAAGAAGTAGGACATTTTAAAAGTGAAGAAAATATGAGAGTTATCAGAGTCTATAAGAGAGGCAAAAATTAGAATAATCAGTGTCCTAAAAGGAGAAGAGAAGGGGAAGGAGGTATAGAGTTTAAAGACATATATACACTATCATGTGTAAAATAGATAACTAGTGGGAAGCTGCTATACATTAGGTTGGTGTGAAGGTAATTTTAGTTTTTGCATTGTTGAAATTTACCACTTGATATTGGAATATATTCTTAAATGTGATTATGTTATATACCATTTTAAAGCACATGTCTTGCTTTATTTTTTTGCTAATGATTTATTACTTGCTGTGTATTTTATATTTGTTTTATTATTATTTAAATAATGTTAGACAAAAAACAAATTTGAGTGGTTTTCTTATTTGAATCAAAAATAGGTTGTAAAGCAGTGAAGAGAACTCACAACATGAACAATGCATTTGACCCCAGAACTGCTAACAAAAGTACAGTGCAGTGGTGTTTCAAGAAGTTTACAAAGTTTTGAAAATAAGAAGTGTAGTGGCTGACTATCAGAAGTTGACAACAACCAATGAGAGCCACCATCAAAGCCGATCTTCTTACAACAACACGAGAAGTTGCTGGAGAACTCGGCATCAGCTATTCTATGTTATTTGGCACTTGAAGCAAATTGAAAAGGTGAAAAAGGTCAATAAGTGGGTGCCACATGAACTGGGTGGAAATAAAAAAAAACGTGTTTTGAAGTGTTGTCTTCTTTTATTCTATACAACAACAAACCATTTCTTGATTGTATTGTGATGTGTGACAAAAAGTGGATTTTATATGACAACTGGTGATGAAGACCAGCTCAATGATTGGACCAAGAAGATGGTCCAAAGCACTTCCCAAAGCCAAATGTGCACCCAGAAAAAGGTCATGGTCACTGTTTGGCGGTCTGCTGCTTGTCTGATCCACTACAGCTTTCTGAATCATGGCAAATCTGAGAAGTATGCTCAGCAAATCGATGAGATGAACCCAAAACTGCAACACCTGTAGCCAGTATTGGTCAATAGAAAGAGCCCAATTCTTCTCAATGACAATGCCTGCCCAACTACACGTTGCACAACCAATGCTTCAAAAGTTGAACAAACTGGGCTATGAAGTTTTGCCTCATCCACTATATTCACCTGACATCACTTCTTCAAGCACCTCTACAACTTTTTGCAGGGGAAAAGCACTTCCACAACTAGCAGGATACATAAAATGCTTTCCAAGAGTCCGTTGAATCCTGAAGCATGGATTGTTTATGCTACATACAAACTTATTTCTCATTGGAAAAAATGTGTTGATTGTAATGGTTCCTATTTTGATTAATAAAGATGTGTTTGAGCCTAGTTATAATGATTTGAAGTTCAACATCTGAAACCGCAATTACTTTTGCACCACCTAATAACAGAGGCATCCCATGCTCTGTGATGACCTAGAGGGATGGGTTGGGCGGGGAGTGGAAGAGAGGATCAGGAGGGAGGGGAGATATATACAAACACACACACACACACATATGTGTGTGTGTGTGTGTGTTTGTATAGATATATATAATTATGACTGATTTGCATTTTTGTACTGTAGAAACAAACACGACACTGTAAGGCAAGTATCCTCTAAAAAATAAAAGAATAAAATGAAAAAAAAAGAAAAGAAATAATAACTGAGAACTTCACAGACCTGGGAAATAACTTTTACATACAATCCATGAAGCTACTACAACACTCTATTATCTCAATGCCAGAAGACCTTCTCTAAGTCACATTATGCTTGTTTTTAATCTATTTTATTGAAGTATATTTGATTTATAATTTTGTGTTAGTTTCTGACATACAGCAAAGTGATTCAGTTATACATATATATAATGATTTGCATTTGCTAATCTCAAACTTTCAATTCATCCATCTCATTCTCCCCTTCCCCTTGGCAACCACAAAGTCTGTACTTTATGTCTGTGAGTCTGTTTCTGTTTAAGTTCATTTGTGTCATGTTTTAGACTCCGCATACAAGTGATATCATATGATATGTCTTTCTCTTTCTGAATTTGTTCACTTAGTATGAAACTCTCTAGGTCCATCCGTGTTGCTGCAAATGGCAGTATTTCATTATTTTTTAATACCAAGTAGTATTCCATTTCATATATATGTACCACATCTTCTGTAGCCATTTATCTGTTGATGGACATTTATGTTGCTTCCATGTCTTGGGTACTGTGAAGAGTGCTGCTATGAAGATAGAGTTGAATGTATCCTTTTGAATTATAGTTTTGTCCAGATATATACCCAAAAGTCAGATTACTGGATCATATGGCAATTCTATTTTTAGCTCTTTGAGGAACATCCATAATCTTTTCCATAGTGGTTGCACCAATTTACATCACCACCAACAGTGAAGGTTTTCCTTTTCTCCACACCCTCTCCAGTATTTGTTAATTTTATACATTTTTAAAAATAATGAACAGGTTGACCAGTTTCAAGTGGTACTTCAAGCTTGCAAAACTTTCAGTTTTGGTTTGCATTTCTTGCAAGGGGTTAAAAACAAGTCATTGATGAATGATAACCAGTTTTAGTACACTTCATGCAATTATTTATCTGCATTGGAAAGCTACTGTACAAATCACAAAATGTATGCTCTGCCACAAGATTATATATTAAAATCACTTCTTAAATTACTTTGTATTTGGTGCTGACAGAGTTCTTGAGAAAGTTCTATGCAATCTGAAGGTTATAGAAATTTTAAAATTATAATCAGAAAAAAAACATACAAAAATGTGTAAACAAAAAGAAGCTTTAGAGTTGCAGGACATTATAAAATCCATAAAGGTTTAAGACAAAAAAAAAAAAGATCACCTCTTGTCTGTTTTAAAAAATTGCTAGTATAATCCTAAAAGTTCAGAATTGTGTTGTCAACAGCAAAAGTCCCTGGGTGTGGGGTGTGGGGTGCCCACGCTGCCCAGGGCAGGGGTCCTGCAGCCACCAGCTTGAACCTGCCACCCACGTGCAGGGACGTGGAAAAGATCCCATGACCAGTCCCACCTGGAAGGGGCTCTAGCACTAATGCATTTACAATCCTCTTTCATCTACCCTGTTAGAGAGGAAAGAGATTATTAACAGTATAAATTCTGGTAAAGCACTGAGAGTTTTTAAATTCAACCTCATTTTGCAAAATATCTACCTGGAATTTTTCATTTGAAAATAAAAACTTAGCACATACACATAAGTGTGTAAATGGTTTCATGAATGAACGAGTTAGATTCCATGTTTCCTTAAACACTGTACATACTTTCCTTTACTCCAGAACGGGATCTGCGTGAATGCTCAAACTACCACACAATTGCACTCATCTCACACGCTAGTAAAGTAATGCTCAAAATTCTCCAAGCCAGGATTCAGCAGTACATGAACTGTGAACTTCCAGATGTTCAAGCTGGTTTAAGAAAAAGCAGACGAACCAGAGAATCAAATTGCCAACATCCACTGGATCATGGAAAAAGCAAGAGAGTTCCAGAAAAACATCTATTTCTGCTTTATTGAATATGCCAAAGCCTTTGACTGTGTGGATCAAAATAAACTGTGGAAAATTCTGAAAGAGATGGGAATACCAGACCACCTGACCTGCCTCTTGAGAAACCTATATGCAGGTCAGGAAGCAACAGTTAGAACTGGACATGGAACAACAGACTGGTTCCAAATAGAAAAAGGAGTACGTCAAGGCTGTATATTGTCACCCTGTTTATTTAACTTATATGCAGAACACATCATGAGAAATGCTGGCCTGGAAGAAACACAAGCTGGAATACAGATAGCCGGGAGAAATATCAATAACCTCAGATATGCGGATGACACCACCCTTATGGCAGACAATGAAGAGGAACTAAAGAGCCTCTTGATGAAAGTGAAGAGGAGAGTGAAAAAGTTGGCTTAAAGCTCAACTGATTCAGAAAACGAAGATCATAGCATCTGGTCCCATCACTTCATGGCAAAGAGATGGGGAAACAGTGGAAACAGTGTCAGACTTTATTTTGAGGGGCTCCAAAATTACTGCAGATGGTGACTGCAGCCATGAAATTAAAAGACGCTCACTCCTTGGAAGGAAAGTTATGACCAACCTAGACAGCATATTCAAAAGCAGAGACATTACTTTGCCAACAAAGGTCCATCTAGTTAAGGCTATGGTTTTTCCAGTAGTCATGTATGGATGTGAGAGTTGGACTATGAAGAAAGCTGAGCGCCGAAGAATTGATGCTTTTGAACTGTGGTGTTGGAGAAGACTCTTGAGAGTCCCTTGGACTGCAAGGAGATCCAACCAGTCCATTCTGAAGGAGATTAGCCCTGGGATTTCTTTGGAAGGAATGGTGCTAAAGCTGAAACTCCAATACTTTGGCCACCTCATGCGAAGAGTTGACTCATTGGAAGAGACTCTGATGCTGGGAGGGATTGGGGGCAGGAGGAGAAGGGGACGACAGAGGATGAGATGGCTGGATGTCATCCCTGACTCGATGGACATGAGTTTGAGTGAACTCCGGGAGTTGGTGATGGACAGGGAGGCCTGGCGTGCTGCAATTAATGGAGTCACAAAGAGTCGGACACGACTGAGCGACTGAACTGAACTGAACTGAATAATTAGCAACGTTGAGCATTTATTCATGTGTCTATTGGCCATTTGTTGTCTTCTTTAGAGATATGTCTATTGAGGACTTCTGCCCATTTTTTATTGGGTTGTATTTGTTGTTCTATTATTGAATTATATGACCTCTTTGGATATTTTGGAAATAAAACCCTTATTGGTTGTATAATTTGCAAGTATTTTCTCCCAGTTCATATGCCTTCCAATGAACAGTATAATGAAAATATCAAAAATCTATAAAAATAGATATTAAAAGCAGCCAGGGGTAAAAAAGAAAGTAACCTACAAAAGAATTCTTATTAGGCTATCAGCAGATTTCTAAGGACAAATTTCAAGTCAGGAGAAAATTGTAGCTGTTCAGTTGCTCGGTTGTGTCCAACTCTTTCCGACCCCATGGACTGTAGCATGCCAGGCTTCCCTGTCCTTCACTATCTCCAGGAGCTTGCTCAAACTCATATTCATTGAGTCAGTGATGCCACCCAACCATCTCATACTCTGTCCTTCCTACTCCTCCTGCCCTCATTCTTTCCCTGCATCAGGGTATTTTCTAAGGAATTTATAAATGTAGGGTATTTGGCTTTTCGTATCAGGTGGCCAAAGTATTGGAGCTTCAGCTGCAGTATCAGTCCTCCCAATGAATATTCAGGATGGATTGTCTTTAGGATTGACTGGTTTGATCTCCTTTCAGGCCAAGGGACTCTCAAGAGTCTTCTCTAACACCACAGTTCAAATGCTTCAGAGCTCAGCCTTCTTTATGGTCCAACTCTCACATCCATACATGACTAAAGGAAAAACCATAGCTTTGACTAGATGGACCTTTGTTGGCAAAGTAATGTCTCTGTTTTTTAATATGCTGTCTAGGTTGATTATCGGAGAAGGCGATGGCACCCCACTCCAGTACTCTTGCCTGGAAAATCCCATGGATGGAGGAGCCTGGTAAACTGCACTTCATGGGGTCGCGAAGAGTCGGACACGACTGAGTGACTTCACTTTCAATTTTCACTTTCATGCATTGGAGAAGAAAATGGCAACCCACTCCAATGTTCTAGCCTGGAAAATCCCAGGGACGGGGGAGCCTGATGGACTGCCATCTATGGGGTTGCACAAAGTCGGACAGGACTGAAGCAACTTAGCAGCAGCTAGGTTGATCATAGCTTTTCTTCCAAGGAGCAAGCGTCTTTTAATTTCGTGGCTGCAGTCACCATCTGCAGTGAATTTGGAGCCCAAGAAAATAAAGTTATGTTACTGTTTCTATTGTTTCCCCATCTATGTGCCATATGTGATGGGACAAGTTGCCATGAACTTCATTTTCTGAACGTTGAGTTTAAGCCAGTTTTTTCACTCTCCTCTTTCACCTTCATCAGTTTTAGTTCCACTTTGCTTTCTGCCATAAGGGTGGTGTCATCTGCATACGTGAGGTTATTGATATTTCTCCCGGTATCTTGATCCCAGTTTGTGCTTCATCCAGCATAGCATTTCCCATGAAGTACTCTGCATATACGTTAAATAAGCAGGATGACAATATATGGCCTTGGCATACTCCTTTCCCAATTTTGATCCAGTCCATGGCTCCATGTCTGTTGTAACTGTTGCTTCTTCACCTGCATACAGGTTTCTCAGAAGGCAGGTAAGGTGGTATTCCAGTATTCTCACCTCTTTAAGAATTTTCCAAGGCCATTGTGATCCACACAGCCTTTAGTGTGGCTTTAATACAGTATATGAAACAGAAGTTTTTCTGGAGTTTGCTTGCTTTTCTATGATCCAAAGGAGGCTGACAATTTGATCTCTGATTCCTCTGTATTTTCTAAATCCAGCTTGAGCATCAGAAGTTCTTGGTTCACGTACTATTCAAGCCTAGCCTAGAGAATTTTGAGCATTAGTTTGCTAGCATGTGAAATGAGCACAATTGTGTGGTAGTTTGAACATATTTTGGCATTGCTTTTCTTTGGGAATAGAATGAAAACTGACCATTTTCAGCCCTGTGTCCACTGCTGAGTTTTGTAAATTTGCTGGCATATTGAGGGCAGCAATTTAACAGCATCATCTTTTGGGATTTCAAATAGCTCAGCAGGAATTCCGTCACCTCCACTAGCTTTGTTCATAGTGATGCTTCCTAAGGCCCATTTAACTTCACATTCCAGGATATCTGGCTCTAGGTGAGTGATCTCATCATCGTGGTTATCTGGGTCATTAAGATCTCTTTTTTCGTATGGCTCTTCTGTTTATTCTTGCCATCTTTTCTTAATACCTTCTTCTTCTGTTAGGTACATACCATTTTTGTCCTTTATTGGACCTACCTTTCATGAAATCTTCCCCTGGTATCTCTAATTTTCCTGAAGAGACTTCTAGTCTTTCCCATTCTATTGCTTTCCTCTATTTCTTTGCAGTTATCACTTAGGAAAGCTTTCTTATCTCTCTTTGTTATTCTTTGGAACTGTTCATTTAGATGGGTATATCTTTACTTTTCTCCTTTGTCTCTCACTTCTTTTATTTTCACAGCTATTTGTAAGGCCTCCTCAGGTAATTCTTTTGCCTTGTTGTATTTCTTATTCTTGGGGATGGTCTAGATCACTGCCTCCAGTACAATGTTATGAGCCTCCATCCATAGTCCTTCAGGCATTCTGTCTATCAGATCTAACCACTTGAATATATTTGACATGCTGTAAAATCATAAGGGCTTTGATTTACATCATACCTGGTTGGCCTAGTTGTTTTCCCTACTTTCTTAAATTTAAGTCTGTATTTTGCAATAAAGAGTTCATGATCTGAGCCACAGCCAGTTCCCAGTCTTGTTTTGCTGACTGTATAGAGATTCTACATTTTTTAGCTGCAAAGAATATAATCAATTTGATTTTGGTATTAACCATCTGGTGATGTCCATCTGTAGAGCCATCTCTTGTGTTGTTGGAGGAGAGTGCTGCTATGGCCAGTGCATTCTCTTCTCAAAACTCTGTTAGCCTTTTCCCTGTTTCATTTTGTACTCCAAATCCAAACTTGCCTGTTACTCCAGGTATCTCTTGACTTCCTACTTTTGCATTCCAGTCCCCTATGATGAAAAAGACATCTTTTATCTGTATTAGTTCTAGAAGGTCTTGTAGGTCTTCATAGAACCATTCAATTTCATCTTTTCCAGAATTACTGATTGGGGCATAGACTTGGATTACTGTGACATTGTATGATTTGCCTTGGAAACAAATTGAGATCTTTCTGTCATTTGTCAGATTGCACCAGCGTACTGCATTTCAGGCACTTTTCTTGACCATAGGGCTACTCCATTTTTTCTTAGGGTCTTGCCCACAGTAGTAGATATAATAGTCATCTGAATTAAATTAGCCCATTTCTGTCCATTTTAGTTCACTGGTTCCTAAAACGTTGATTTTCACTCTTGCTGTCTCCTGTTTGACCACTTCCAATTAACCGTGATTCATGGACTTAACATTCCAGATTCCTACGCAATATTCCTCTTTACAGCATCGGACTTTACTTTCACCACAAGACAACATCTACAATGGGGTGTTGTTTCCACTTTGGCTCAGGATCTTCATTCCTTCTTGAGCTATTTCTCTGCTCTTCTCCTGTAGCATATTGGGATCTGTGGGGTTAATCATTCAGTGTCATATGGTTTTGCTTTTTCATACTGTTCATGGGGTTCTCAAGGCAAGAATACTGACGTGGCTTGCAATTCCCTTCTCCAGTGGATCACATTTTGTCAGAACTCTGCACCATGACCCATCCTTCTTGGGTGACCCTACACAGCCTGGCTCATAGTTTCATTGAGTTAGACAAGTTTGTGATCCATGTGATCAGTTTGTTTCATTTTCTGTGATTGTGGTCTTCATTCTGCCTACCTTCTGATAGATGAGGATAAGAAGCTCACGGAGGCTTCCTGATGAGAGGGACTGGCTCTCAGGAAAACCTGTTCTTGTTCTAGTGGGCAGGGCCATGCTCACTAAATCATCAATCCAATTTTATGCTGATGGGTGGGGCTTTGAGAGTGGAATGATATAACTTAAGTGTTGAGAGGCCTAAAAATTACCAACCAAGACTATTTTATCCAAAAAAGTCATCCTTCATATATGAAAGATAAACAAAAGTTTTCCCAGACAAACAAAAGCTGAGAGCTCACCACCAAAATATTTACCTTGCAAACAATATTGAAAGTTCTTCAAGCTGAAATTAAAACATGTTAATCAATTAAATAAAAAGACTCTAATAAGTTTAAAAATAAACAATCAGAATTAGAAAACTGTCACTGTATTAAGATGATGTGGATTATGATGATGTTAATCACTTAACTATTTTATGAAGCTGGAAAGAAAAGAGTAGTGAGAATAATCATAGCTACTAAAATTTTTAATAAATATACAGGATAAAAAGTGGTAAATTATGATATCAAAAATATAAATGGGAAAAACATAAAATGGGAGAAGTAAAGAAGGTAGATCATATATGGGCAATAAATGTATGTTGCTATCAACATGAAATGTGCTCTTTTATCTACGAGGATTTTTATTTAAGCCATATGAAAATCACAAAGTAAAAATCTAGAGTTGAGTCACAAAACATATAAAATGGGAAGGCAGAAAGCACTGCAATGGAAAACCACCTATTTACACAAGTAAGCAGAAACAGGGGGAAAGAAATGATGGAGATCTAAAATCAAAAGAAGGCAAAAAATGAGATGGCAATAGTAAGACTTTAGATATCAATAATTATTCTAAATGTAAATGAATTTAATTCACCAATCAAAAGTCATACAGCGGCAGAACAGATACCAAAAAAAGAGAAAAATAAGACCCAACCATATGCTGCCAATAAGAATCTCATTTCAGCTCAAAAGATACTCATAGGCTTTACATAAAAGGAAAGAAGAAGATATTCTAAACAAGTGGAAACCAAAAGGAAGGGGGGGGGTTATCCATAGTCATATCAGACAGACTTTAAAGCAAATACAGCACTGAGACATAAAGGTCATTATATAATGATAACAGGGTCAATATATCAAGAAGATATAACAAACATAAATACATAAGCACCCAACAAGGGTTTCCCTCATGGCTGAGATGGTAAAGAATCAGCCTGCAATGAAGGAGAACTGGGTTAAATCTCTGAGTTGGCAAGATCTCCTGAAGAATGGAATGGGTAACCACTCCAGTATTTTTTCTTAGAAAATACCATGTACACAAAGGAGCCTGGTGAGCTATGGTCCATGGGATCACAAAGAGTCAGACATGACTTAGCAATAAAGCATGCATGTAACATCAAAGCATATAAATATATTAAGCAAATACTAACACAATTGCACTCATCTCACATGCTAGTAAAGTAATGCTCAAAATTCTCCAAGCCAGGCTTCAGCAATATGTGAACCGTGAAGTTCCTGATGTTCAAGCTGGCTTTAGAAAAGGCAGAGGAACCAGAGATCAAATTGCCAACATCCGCTGGATCATGGAAAAAGCAAGAGAGTTCCAGAAAAACATCTATTTCTGCTTTATTGACTATGCCAAAGCCTTTGACTGTGTGGATCACAATAAACAGTGGAAAATTCTGAAAGAGATGGGAATACCAGACCACCTGACCTGCCTCTTGAGAAATCTGTATGCAGGTCAGGAAGCAACAGTTAGAACTGGACATGGAACAACAGACTGGTTCCAAATAGCAAAAGGAGTACGTCAAGGATGTATATTGTCACCCTGCTTTTTTAACCGATATGAAGAGTACATCATGAGAAATGCTGGACTGGAAGAAACACAAGCTGGAATCAAGATTGTCAGGAGAAAGATCAATAACCTCAGATATGCAGATGACACCACTCTTATGGCGTAACGAGGAACTCAAAAGCCTCTTGATGAAAGTGAAAGTGGAGAGTGAAAAAGTTGGCTTAAAGCTCAACATTCAGAAAACAAAGATCATGGCATCTGGTCCCAACACTTCATGGGAAATAGATGGGGAAACAGTGGAAACAGTGTCAGACTTTATTTTTCTGGGCTCCAAAATCACTGCAGATGATGACTGCAGCCATGAAATTAAAAGACGCTTACTCGTTGGAAGGAAAGTTATGACCAACCTAGCTAGCATATTGAAAAGCAGAGACATTACTTTGCCAACAAAGGTCCGTCTAGTCAAGGCTATGGTTTTTCCTGTGGTCATGTATGGATGTGAGAGTTGGACTATGAAGAAAGCTGAGCGCCGAAGAATTGATGCTTTTGAACTGTGGTGTTGGAGAAGACTCTTGAGAGTCCCTCGGACTGCAAGGAGATCCAACCAGTCCATTCTGAAGGAGATTAGCCCTGGGATTTCTTTGGAAGGAATGATGCTAAAGCTGAAACTCCAGTACTTTGGCCACCTCATGTGAAGGGTTGATTCATTGGAAAAGACTCTGATGCTGGAAGGGATTGGGGGCAGGAGGAGAAGGGGATGACAGAGGATGAGATGGCTGAATGGCATCACTGACTCGATGGGTGTGGGTCTGGGTGAACTCTGGGAGTTGGTGATGGACAAGGAAGCCTGGCATGCTGTGATTCATGGGGTCACAAAGACTCGGACACGACTGAGCGACTGAACTGAACTGAACAGATATTAAGGGAGAAATATAAAGTAATACAATAAGAGGGGACCTAAATATCCTAGTTTCTTCTACAGATCATTCAGACAGGAAATCAATAGTGAAATGTTAGAACTGAACGATACTTTAGAACAACTGAACTTATCACAAATATATAGAACATTCCATTCAACAGTGGCAGAATACACATTCTTCTCAAGTGCACATAGAACATTTTCCAGGACAGGACAGATGATATAAAACAGAAAAACATCTTTTCAAGAAAAGTGATATAATACCAACCTTCTTTTCTGAATATAATAGTACAAAACTGGAAATCAACAGAAGGAAAACTGGAAAATCTACAAATATATGCAAATAACCACACTTCGGAGAAGGCAATGTTACAGAGACCTCCAGAATTATTAATCAAGGATACACTCAATGTTGAGAGATCAAGCCCTGAGTCTTCGGAGTAGGAACACTGACTCCAAGACCCTAGACCACCAGAGAACTAACCCTAGGGAGTATAAAATAGTGAGAACTCACACAAAGGAAACCACTTGAATACAAGATCTAGCATCACCCAATCGCCAGTAGCACCCTGTGCAAGATGCCTCATCCAAACAACAAACAAAACAAAAATACAAACCTAGTCATCAACAGACAGGATTACCACCTAACTCAGCCTGGGGCTGAAGAATGCATGCATTTCCTTCGTTAGTTTTCCCATACAGTGATAAGTAACTATTTACGACCCTCTTCCTTTTTATGAACCATATGGTAAAAGTGATTATTTACAACCCTCTCTCTTTGATATGGATCACCTTATGTTTTCTTTGATAATAAAGTCTGGACTTTTGATTTTTATCTCTGCTGAAAATAGCTACCTTGTAAGGCAGTATAAATACCCACACAATGTTGAATAAAACACCTTTGCTCCATCAGAGCTTTGGTCCCCATGTCTTTCTTTCTTTCCTTCTCTCTCTCTCTCTCTCTCTCTCTCTCTCTCTCTCTCTCTCAGGCTAACTCTGTGGAGCTCAGAAACCTGTCATGCTCACTCTCCTGCCCAGGCTTCTAAGACCCTCTTGAGAAGGTGCACTGTGCCTTCGTGAGTGACGCAAGCCCTATATCAAGGACTTTATTGGTTTTCTGTGTAAACCAAGGAATATCAGCCTCTTTCTCTCTCTCTTTTACTTTCTTATCATCGACTCTGGACCACCAGGCTCCAGTCCATTAAAGGACCTCAACAACAATTCATATGGAAACACAAAAGACCCAAATAGGCAAAGCAGAGTTGAGGAAGAATAACAGAGCAGGAGGAAACCAATGTTCCTGACTTTCCATTACACTACAAAGTTATAGTTATCAAGACAGTATGGTAATGGCACAAAAACAGAAATATAGAGCAATGAAACAAGATAGAAAGCTGAGAAATAGACTCATGCTCCTATGGATATCTTATATTTGACAAAGGAGACAGGAATATACAATGGCACAAAGACAGCCTCTTAAATAAACGGTCCTGGGAAAACAGGAAAGTTACATGTAAAAGACTGAAATTAGAACACTTTATGACACCATACACAAAGATCAATTCAAAATGGTTAAAATACCTAAATGTAAGACCAGAAACTATAAAACTCTTAGAGGAAAACATAGGGTAGAACACTCGATAACATAAATCAAAGCAAGATCCTCCATGATTCACCTCCTCAGTTCACTTCAGTCGCTTACTCGTGTCCAACTTTTTGCGACCCCATGAATCGCAGTACGCCGGGCCTCCCTGTCCATCACCAACTCCCGGAGTTCACTCAGACTCACGCCCATCGAGTCAGTGATGCCATCCAGCCATCTCATCCTCTGTCGTCCCCTTCTCCTCTTGCCCCCAATCCCTCCCAGCATCAGAGTCTTTTCCAATGACTCAACTCTTCGCATGAGGTGGCCAAAGTACTGGAGTTTCAGCTTTAGCATCATACCTTCTAAAGAAATCCCAGGGCTGATCTCCTTCAGAATGGACTGGTTGGATCTCCTTGCAGTCCAAGGGACTCTCAAGAGTCTTCTCCAACACCACAGTTCAATAGCATCAATTCTTCAGCACTCAGCCTTCTTCACAGTCCAACTCTCACATCCATACATGACTACAGGAAAAACCATAGCCTTGACTAGACGGACCTTTGTTGGCAAAGTAATGTCTCTGCTTTTCAATATGCTATCTAGGTTGGTCATAACTTTCCTTCCAAGGACTAAGCATCTTTTAATTTCATGGCTGCAGTCACCATCTGCAGTGATTTTGGAGCCCCAGAAAATAAAGTCTGACACTGTTTCCACTGTTTCCCCATCTATTTCCCATGAAGTGTTGGGACCAGATGTCATGATCTTTGTTTTCTGAATGTTGAGCTTTAAGCCAACTTTTTCACTCTCCTCTTTCACTTTCATCAAGAGGCTTTTGAGTTCCTCTTCACTTTCTGCCATAAGGGTGGTGTCATCTGCATATCTGAGGCTATTGATATTTCTCCTGGCAATCTTGATTTCAGCTTGTGTTTCTTCCAGCCCAGTGTTTCTCATGATGTACTCTGCATATAAGTAAAGTAAGCAGGGTGACAATATACAGGCTTGACGTACTCCTTTTCCTATTTGGAACTAGTCTGTTGTTTTGTGTCCAGTTCTAACTGTTGCTTCCTGACCTGCATACAGATTTCTCAAGAGGCAGGTCAGGTGTTCTGGTATTCCCATCTCTTTCAGAATTTTCCACAGTTTATTGTGATCCACACAGTCAAAGGCTTTGGCATAGTCAATAAAGCAGAAGTAGATGATCTTCTGGAACTCTCTGGCTTTTCCATGATCCAGCGGATGTTGGCAATTTGATCTCTGGTTCCTCTGCCTTTTCTAAAGCCAGCTTGAACATCAGGAACTTCACGGTTCATGAATTGCTGAAGCCTGGCTTGGAGAATTTTGAGCATTACTTTACTAGCATATGAGATGAGTACAATTGTGCAGTAGTCTGAGCATTCTTTGGCATTGCCTTTCTTTGGGATTGGAATGAAAACTGACCTTTTCCAGTCCTGTGGCCACTGCTGAGTTTTCCAAGTTTGCTGGCATATTGAGTGCAGCACTTTCATAGCATTATGTTTCAGGATTTAGAATAGCTCAACTGGAATGCCATCACCTCCACTAGCTTTGTGCGTAGTGATGCTTTCTAAGGCCCACTTGACTTCACATTCCAGGATGTCTGGTTCTAGGTCAGTGATCACACCCTCGTGATTATCTGGGTCGTGAAGATCTTTTTTGTACAGTTCTTCTGTGTATTCTTGCCACCTCTTCTCAATATCTTCTGGTTCTGCTAGGTCCATACCATTCCTGTCCTTTATCGAGCCCATCTTTCAATAAACTGTCCCCTTGGTATCTCTCATTTTCTTGAAGAGATCTCTAGTCTTCCCCATTCTGTTGTTTTCCTCTATTTCTTTGCATTGATCACTGAGGAAGGCTTTCTTATCTCTTCTTGCTATTCTTTGGAACTCTTCATTCAGATGCTTATATCTCTCCTTTTCTCCTTTGCTTTTTGCTTCTCTTCTTTTCACAGCTATTTGTAAGGCCTCTCCAGACAGCCATTTTGCTTTTTTGCATTTCTTTTCCATGGTGATGTTCTTGATCCCTGTCTCCTGTACAATGTCAAGAGCCTCCGTCCATAATTCATCAGGCACTCTATCTATCAGATCTAGGCCCTTAAATCTATTTCTCACTTCCACTGTATAATCATAAGGGATTTGATTTAGGTCATACCGAAATGGTCTAGTGGTTTTCCCTACTTTCTTCAATTTAAGTCTGAATTTGACAATAAGGAGTTCATGGTCTGAGCCACAGTCAGCTCCCAGTCTTGTTTTTGCTGACTGTGTAGAGCTTCTCCATCTTTGGCTGCAAAGAATATAATCAATCCGATTTCTGTGTTGACCATCTGTTGATGTCCATGTGTAGAGTCTTCTCTTGTGTTGTGGAAGAGGGTGTTTGCTATGACCAGTGCATTCTCTTGGCAAAACTCTATTATTCTTTGCCCTGCTTCATTCCGTATTCCAAGGCCAAATTTGCATGTTACTCCAGGTGTTTCTTGACTTTCTACTTTTGCATTCCAGTCCCCTATAATGAAAAGGACATCTTTTTTGGGTGTTAGTTCTAAAAGGTCTTGGAGGTCTTCATAGATCCGTTCAACTTCAGCTTCTTCAGCATTACTGGTTGGCGAATAGACTTGGATTACTGTGATATTGAAGGGTTTGCCTTGGAAACAAACAGAGATCATTCTGTCATTTTTGAGATTGCATCCAAGTACTGCATTTCAGACTCTTTTGTTGACCATGATGGCTACTCCATTTCTTCTGAGGGATTCCTGCCCACAGTAGTAGATATAATGATCATCTGAGTTAAGTTCACCCATTCCAGTCCTTTTCAGTTCGCTGATTCCTAGAATGTCAACATTCACTCTTGCCATCTCTTGTTTGACCACTTCCGATTTGCCTTGATTCATGGACCTGACATTCCAGGTTCCTATGCAATATTGCTCTTTACAGCATCGGACCTTGCTTCTATCACCAGTCACATCCACAGCTGGGTGTTCTTTTTTCTTTGGCTCCATCCCTTCATTCTTTCTGGAGTTATTTCTCCACTGATCTCCAGTAGCATATTGGGCACCTACTGACTTGGGGTTCCTCTTTCAGTATCCTATCATTTTGCCTTTTCATACAGTTCATGGGGTTCTCAAGGCAAGAATACTGAAGTGATTTGCCATTCCCTTCTCCAGTGGACCACATCCGGTCAGATCTCTCCACCATGACCCACCCATCTTGGGTTGCCCCATGGGCATGGCTTCATTTCACTGAGTTAGACAAGGCTGTGGTCCTAGTGTGATTAGATTGACTTGTTTTCTGTGAGTATGGATTCACCTCCTAGAGTAATAAAAATAAAAACAAAAATAATAAGTGGGACCTGACTAAACTTAAAAACTTTTGCACAGCAAAGGAAACTGTATGCAAGGTGAAAAGACAACCCTCAGAGTGGAAGAAAATAATGGCAACTGAAACAACTGAAAAAGGATTAATTTCTAAGATATACAAGCTGCTCATACAACTCAATAACAGAAAAACAAAAAAACACGATCACAAAGTAGGAAAAAGACCTAAACAGACATTTCTCCAAAGAAAACATACAGATGGCTGATAAACACATGAAAAGATGCTCATTATTAAAGAAAACATCACTCATTATTAGAGAAATGCAAATCAAAACTACAATGAGATATCACCTCAGTTCAGTTCAGTTCAGTCGCTCAGTCATGTCCGACTCTTTGAGACCCCATGGACTGCAGCAATCCAGGCCTCCCTGTCCATCACCAACTCCTGGAGTTTACTCAAACTCATGTCCATTGAGTCGGTGATGCCATCCAACCATCTCATCCTCTGTCATCCCCTTCTCCTCCTGCCCTCAATCTTTCCCATCATCAAGGTCTTTTCAAATGAGTCAGCTCTTCGCATCAGGTGGCCAAAGTATTGGAGTTTCAGCTTCAGCATCAGTCCTTCCAATGAACAATCAGAACTGATTTCTTTAGGATGGACTAGTTGGATCTCCTTGCAGTCCAAGGGACTCTCAAGAGTCTTCTCCAACACCACAGTTCAAAAGCATCAATTCTTCAGTGCTCAGCTTTCTTTATAGTCCAACTCTCACATCCATACAGGACTACTGGAAAAATCATAGCTTTGACTAGATGGCCTCTGTTGTCAAAGTAATGTCTCTGCTTTTTAATAAGATGTCTAGGTTGGTCATAACTTTTCTTCCAAAGAGCAAGCATCTTTTTATTTCATGTCTGCAGTCACCATCTGCAGTGATTTTGGAGCCCAAAAAAATAAAGTCTGACACTGTTTCCACTGTTTCCCCATCTATTTGCCATGAAATGATGGGACTTGATGCCATGATCTATGATTTCTGAATATTGAACTTTAAGCCAACTTTTCACTCTCCTCTTTCACTTTTATTAAGAGGCTCTTTAGTTCTTCTTCACTTTCTGCCATAAGGGTGGTGTCATCTGCATATCTGTGGTTATTGATATTTCTCCTGGATATCTTGATTTCAGCTTGTGCTTCATCCAGTCCAGCATTTCTCATGATGTACTCTGCATATAAGTTAAATAAGTGGGGTGACAATATACAGCCTTGGCGTACTCCTTTCCCTATTTGGAACCAGTCTGTTGTTCCAAGTTCAGTTCTAACTGTTGCTTCCTGACCCGCATACAGATTTCTCAAGAGGCAGGTCAGGTGGTCTGGCATTCCCATCTCTTTCAGCATTTTCCACAGTTTATTGTGATCCACACAGTCAAAGTTTTTGGCATAGTCAATAAAGCAGAAATAGATGTTTTTCTGGAACTCTCTTGCTTTTTTGATGATCCAGTGTATATCACCTCACACCAGTCAAAATGGCCATCATCAAAAGTCCACAAGCAATAAATTCTGGAGAGGATGCAGAGAAAAGTGAACGCTCTTGCTCCATTGGTGGGAATGTAAATTTATACAGCCACTATGGAAGACGGTAAGGAGATTCCTTAAAAATCTAGAAATAAAAGCACCATATGACCCAGCAGTTATAATCCTAGGCATATACACTGAGCAAACCAAAACTGTATGTATCCCATGTATCCCATTATTCATTGCAGCACAGTTTACAATAGCTGGAAGCTGGAACATGGAAGCCAGAGAAGGCAACGACACCCTATTCCAGTACTCTTGCCTGGAAAATCCCATGGATGGAGGAGCCTAGTAGGCTGCAGTCCATGGGGTCGCTAAGAGTCGGACACAACTGAGCGACTTCACTTTCACTTTTCACTTTTATGCATTGGAGAAGGAAATGGCAACCCACTCCATTGTTCTTGCCTGGAAAATCCCATGGATGGAGGAGCCTAGTAGGCTGCAGTCCATGGGGTCGCTAAGAGTCGGACACAACTGAGCGACTTCACTTTCATTTTTCACTTTTATGCATTGGAGAAGGAAATGGCAACCCACTCCATTGTTCTTGCCTGGAGAATCCCAGGGATGGAGGAGCCTGGTGGGCTGCCATCTATGGGGTTGCACAGAGTCAGACACGACTGAAGCTACTTAGCAGCAGCAGCAGCAGCAGAACATGGAAGCAACCTAGAGGTCCATCGACAGATGAATGGATAAATAAGTTGTGGTACATATACACAATGGAATATTACTCACCCATAAAAAGGAATGCATTTTAGCCCTTTCTAATGAGATGGATGAACCTAGAGCCTATTATACAGAGTGAAATAAGTCAGAAAGAGAAAGAGAAATATCATATACTAATGCATATATACCAAATCTACAAAAAATGGTACTGAAAACTTTATTTGCAGGGCAGCAATTGAGAAACAGACATAGAGAACAGATTTATCAACATGGTGAGAGGGGAGGAGAGGGTGAGATGTATGGAAAGAGTAACATGGAAACTTACATCACCATATGTAAAATAGATAGCCAATGGGAATTTGATGTATGTCTCAGGAAACCCAAACAAGTGCTCTGTATCAATCTAGAGAGGTGGGATGAGGAGGGAGATGGGAGGGAGGTTCAAAAGGGAGGGTATATATATATATATATATATATATATATATATACACATACACCTATGGCTGATTCATGCTGAGATTTGACAGAAAACAACAAAATTCTGTAAAGCAATTATCCTTCAATTAAAATATAAATAATTTACTATATTTATATTTACTATATATATATTATTTACTATAAAGAATTTACTATAAAATTAATGAAAGTGGAAACACAACATATTCAATTCTATGGTATGATGGAAAAGCAGTTTCTAAGAGGAAATGTTATAGAAATAAATGCATATATTATGAAACTTTAAAGATCCATAATAACTTTAAATGTAAATAGGTTCAGCCACCATGGAAAACACCACAGAGGTTCAAAAAAAACTAAAAATAGTGCTTCCATATGACCAATAATTCCCACTTATTGACATATATCCAAAAAATAAAAAAAAACTAATTAGAAAAAAAAAAACTAAACACACCACAATATTCATAGCAACTCTATTTACAATAGTCAAGACATGAAAACAACCCAAGTGCCCATCAACAGATGTTTTATTTAAGATGTAGTGTCACAATGTAATACTATTCAGCCATAAAAATTACTGGAATATTGCCATTTGTAGCAACCTGAATGGACCTAAAAAGTATCATACTAAGTGAAAGTCAGAAATAGAAATAAAAATATTATATGATATCACTTATATGTAGAACCTAAAAAAATTTAAATGAATCTATTAACAAAACAAAAACTCACTCATAGATGTAGAAAAAAAAATTATGATTACCAAAAGGAAAAAGAAGAAGAGAAATAAATAGGAATATGAGATTAACAGATACAAGCTACTATACATAAAATAGATAAGCAAAAAGGATTCACTGTATAACACAGGGAACTATATATAATATCATAATAATCTATATAAAAATAATCTGAAATATATATATATATATATATATATATACCCCCAGTAAGTCTCCTACATATGAACGAGTTCCATTCTGAGAGCAGGTTCATAAGTCCAATTGTACATAAGTTCAACAAAGTTAGCCCAGGTACCCAACTAACACACTTGGATATATAGTACTGTACTATAATAGGTTTAAAATACTTTCCACAAGGATAATTGATAAAAAAAAAAAAACAACACGCACAAACATTTTTAATCTTATAGTACAGTTTCTTGAAAAGTATATTAATACAGTACAAAAGCTGGCATACAGGTCCTGGCATCAAATGAACAGGTAAGAAGAGTTACAAATGGGAGGAGGAAAATGAGGCGGGACATGTTAGAGTTGAAAGATTATCAGCAGTAAGAAACAGAGGGCAATCTGAAATTTCACCCATGTTTGATGTTGATGGAAAACACATTCACATCTTTGAAGGTCTGCAACTTTAAGGTTCATATGTAGGGGACTTGCTGTACATATATAGCTGAATCACTTTGTTGTACAACTGAAATAAAAACACAGTAATATAAACCAATCATGCATCAGTAATAAATAAATAAGTAAATAAATAAATTCTATAACCTAACTTTAAAGGTCAAGGAAATTTTAAAAAGTAATTCCATATTTAGCTGAGGAAAGGAAACTAAAAGAAAAGAGCTGAAAGAAATTTAATTGAGAACAAAAGGAAAAAAAAAACCAGAATGGATCAACAAAACTAAAGGCTGGATTTTGAAAAAAATAATCAAAACTTTAGGTATACAGAAGCAAAAGAGATTAAGAAGAGGTGGCAAGAATACACAGAACTATCCAAAAAATATCTTAGTGACCCGGGTAACCATGATGGTGTTGTTATTAACCTAGCGTCAGACATCCTGGAGTGTGAGGTCAAGTGGGCCCTAAGAAGTATTGCTACAAAGAAAGCTAGTGGAAGTGATGGAATTCCAGCTGAGCTATTTCAAATCCTAAAAGATGATGCTGTGAAAGTGCTGCACTCAATATGCCAGGAAATTTGGAAAACTCAGCAGTGGCCACAGAACTAGAAAAGATCAATTTTCATACCAATCCCAAAGAAGGGCAATGTCAAAGAATGTTCAAACTACCATACAGTTGTGCTCATTTCCCATGCTGCCAAGGTAATGCCAAAAATCCTTCAAGCTAGACTTGAACCGTATGTGAACCAAGAACTTTCAGATGTACAAGCTGGATTTTGAAAAGGCAGAGAAACCAGATATCAAATTGCCAACACCTGTTGGATCATGGAAAAAGCAAGAGAATTTCAGAAAAAAAAACATCTACTGCTATTTCATTGACTATGCTAAAGCATTTGAGTGTGTGGATCATAACAAACTGAAAATTCTTAAAGAGATAAGAACACCAGACCACCTTATCTCAGGTTTCCTGAGAAACCTGTATACATGTCAAGAAGCAACTGTCAGAACCAGACATGGAACAATGGACTGGTTCAAAATTGGGAAAGGAGTATGTCAAAGTTGTTTACTGTCACCCTGCTTATTTAAATTATATGCAGAGCACATCAGGTGAAATGAAAGGCTGGATGAATCATTACCTGGAATCAAGACTGTTAGTAGAAATAACAACAACCTCAGATATACAGATGATACCACTCTAATGGCAGAAAGTGAAGAAGAGCTAAAAAGCCTCTTGATGAGGTTGAGAGAGGAGAGTGAAAAAGCTGGCTTGAAACTCAACATTCATAAAACTGTGATCATGACATTGGGACCCATCACTTCATGGCAAATGAAGAAAAAAAGGAAGCAGTTACAGATTTTATTTTTTAGGGCTAAAACATCACTGCAGACAGTGAATACAGTCATGAAATTAAAAGATGTTTGCTTCTTGGAAGGAAAGCTGTGACAAATCTAGACAGCAAATTAAAAAGCAGAGATATCACTTTGCCAACAAAGGTCTGTCTTTTCAAAGCTGTAGTTTTACCAGTACTCATTTACAGATGTGAGAGTTGGACAGTAAAGAAGGCTGAACACCGAAGAGTTGATGCTTTAGAACTGTGGTGCTAGAGAAGACTCTTGAGAGTGTCTTGAACAGCAAGCAGATCAACCCAGTCACTCCTAAAGGAAAGCAACCCTGAATGTTCATTGGAGGGATTAATACTGAAGTTAATGCTCCAATACTTTGGCCACCTGACTTGAAGAGCCACATTGGAAAGGACCCTGATGCTAGGAAAGTTTGAAGGCAGGAGGAGAAAGGGACAACAGAGGATGAGACGGTTGAATGGCAGCATCAACTCAATGGACGTGAGTTTGAGAAAACTCTGGGAGATAGTGAAGGACAGGGAAGCCTGGTGTGCTGTGGCCCATGGGTTTGCAAATAGCCAGTCACATCTTAGACACTGAACAGCAAGAACTAAGAAAAAAAGAGAGAAGATTCAAATAAATAATATTAGATGAAAGAGAACACATTAACATGATCCTACAGAAATACATAGGATCATAAGAATTTACTATAAACAATTATATGTCAACAAAACTAGTAACCTAGGAGAAATGGATGAAATCCTAGAAATACAAGACTAAATCTGAAATAGAAAATCTAAAGAGACAAATATAGTATGTGGAGATTGAATCAGCAATCAAAATCTTCCCAATGCAAAAAAAAAAAAAAAAAAAAAAAATCCAGTACCAGATTGCTTCACTGATATGCTATTATCAAAAATTTAAAGGAAAAATAATAAACAACACTTATCAAACTTTTTCACAACTTTCAATAGGAGAGATCACCCCAAACTCATTCCACAAGGTTAGCATTACCTGACACCAAAGCCAGATAATGACACATGAGAAAACTACTGGCCACTACCTTGATGAATATAAATGCAAATATTATCAATAGCATATAGCAAATTGAATTCAATAACTCATTTGAAAGCTTCCACCATGACCAAGAGGGACTTATTCATTAGATGCAGTGTTTAACTTATGAAAATCAATAAATGTAATTAATGTATCACATTAATAGAATAAAAGAAAAAATTACACGATGATTGCAATAGATACAGGAAAAAAAAACATTTGACAAAATATAGCATCCTCTCATGATAAGAAATATTAAAGGACATACAGAACAAAAATCACAGGTAACATCATACTCCATGGTGAAAGTTTAAAAGTTTTTCCTCTAAGAACAGGAAAAAAAAAAAAAGGATGCTAATTCTCACCCCTCATTCTATATAGTATTATAAGTCTTAGCTAGAGCAATTAGGCAATAAAAAATAAAAGCATCCAAATCAAGAAAGAAGTAGTAAAATTGTTACTATTTGAAGATGATATGATTTTGGAAATTCACAAAGACTCAACTGAAAAAAGGTTAGAACTAATCAACAAATTCCAGTAAATCTGCAGTATATAAATCAAGGTACAAACTATGGTTGCATGAATTTCTATGCCCTAACAACAAAATATCTGAAAAGGTAATTTTAAAATTCTATCCTATATAACAATATTGCAATTTATAGCATTAAAAACGATAAAATAGCTAAGGAAAAAGTTATCCATGAAGATAAAATATCTATAAAATGCAAACTACAGACTTTATTGAAAGCAATTGAAGACACAAACAAATAAAAAGACATCCATGTTCCTGGATTGGAAGAATTAATATTGGTAAAGTGGGCATACTACAGAACCCATCTATCAATTCAATTCCCATCAAAATGCCCATGGAATTATTCAAAGAAATAGGAAAAAAATCCTAAAATTTGTATGGAACCTCAAATGACCATAGAATTAAAACAATTCTAAGGAAAAAGAAGCAAATTAGATATGTCACACTTCCTGGTTTTAAACTGTACTATGAAGTTATAATAATAAAGATTGTATGGAGTTTGCATAAATATAGACTAATGGAGGGCTTCCCAAGTGGCTCAGGGTTTAAAAAAAAAAAAACCCCTCACTACTTACTAAAGCAGGAGATGTAAAAGACCCCAGTTTGATCACTGGATAAGGAAGATCCCCTAGAGGAGGGCATGACAACCCACTCCAGGATTCTTGCCTGGAGAAACCCATGGACAGAGGAGCCTAGCAGGCTACAGTACATAGGGTTGAAAAGAGGTGGACACTACTGAAGCAACTTAGCATGCACACATGCAGACTAATGCAACAAGTTAGAGATTCTAGAATTAAAGCCCTACATATATGTCAGCTAATATTCAAAATCAGGTTGGTTATATTCTTTGCACCTGAAGGAAGGTGGAGAAGCTCTATACAGTCAGTTAAAAAAAAAAAAAAAAAAAGATTGAGAGCAGACAGTGGTTCAGATCATCAGCTCCTTATTGAAAGATTCAGCCTTAAATTGAAACATAGAAAACCACTAGGCCACTCAGGTATGACCTAAATCAAATTTCTTATGATTATACAGTGTGAAATGAAGTGAAAGTCACTCAGTCATGTCCAACTTTTTGTGACCCCATGGACTATACGGTCCATGGAATTCTCTAGGCCAGCTACTGGAGTGGGTAGCCTTTCTCTTCTCCAGGGGATCTTCCCAACCCAGGGAAAGAACCCAGGTCTCCTGCATTGCAGGGGGATTCTTTACCAGCTGAGCCACAAGGGAAGCCCAAGAATACTGGAGTGGGTAGCCTATCCCTCCAGCAGATCTTCCCAACCCAAGAATTGAGCCGGGGTTTCCTGCATTGCAGGTGGATTCTTTACCAACTGAGCTATCAGGGAAGCCCTGATTGTACAGTGGAAGTCACAAATAGATTCAAGGGATTCGATCTGATAGCATGCCTGAAGAACTATGGTCAGAGGTTTATAACAGTGTACAGGAGGAAGTAACCAAAATCAACTCAAGAAAAAGAAATGCAAAAAGGCAAGATGGTTCTCTGACGAGGCCTTACAAATAGCTGAGAAAAGAAAAGAAGCAAAAGGCAAAGGAGAAAGGCAAAGATATAACCAACTGAATACAGAGTTCCAAATAAGAGCAAGGAGAGGTAAGAAAGCTTTCTGAAGTGAACAATGCAAAGAAATAGAGGAAAACAATAAAATTAGAAAGACTAGCGATCTCTTTAATAGGAAATACCTAGGGAACATTTCCAGAGAAAGTGATGGCACCCCACTCCAGTACTCTTGCCTGGAAAATCCCATGGTTGGAGGAGCCTGGTAGGCTGCAGTCCATGGGGTCGCTAAGAGTCAGACACGACTGAGTGACTTCACTTTCACTTTTCACTTTCATGCATTGGAGAAGGAAATGGCAACTCACTCCAGTGTTATTGCCTGGAGAATCCCAGGGACAGGGGAGCCTGGTGGGCTGCCATCTATGGAGTCGCACAGAGTCGGACACGACTGAAGCGACTTAGCAGCAGCAGCAGGGAACATTTAATACAAAGAAGGGCACAGTAAAGGGGAGAAAAGATAAAGATCTAACAGAACCAGAAGATATTAAGAAGCAGTGGTAAGAATACACAGAACTGTACAAAAAAGGTCTTAATGACCTGGATAACAACAATGGTGTAGTCACTCATCTAGAGAGAGACATCCTGGAGTGTGAAGTCAAGTGGGCCTTAGGCAGTATTAAAATGAATAAAGCTAGTGCAGATGATGAAATTCCAGCTAGCTATTTCAAATCCAAAAAGATGATGCTATTAAAGTGCTGCACTCAATATGCCAGCAAACTTGGAAAACTCATCAATGGTCACAGGTTTGGAAAAGATCAATTTTCATTCCAATCTCAAAGAAAGGCAATGTGAAAGAATGTTCAGGCTACCACACAACTGCATTTATTTCACATGCTACCTAGGAAATGCTCAAAATCTTTCAAGCTAGGGTTCAACAATATGTGAACCAAGAACTTCCAGTTGTACAAGCTGCATTTAGAAAAGGCAAAGTAAGAGGGGTCCCAAGATGGCAGAGAAATAGGACGGGGAGACCATTTCTCCCCCAGAAATTTATTAAAAGATCATTTGAATGTTGAGCAACTTCCACAACACATCTGAACGCTGGAGGACACCAGGCACCCAGAAAGACAATCCATTGTCTTCGAAAGGAGCTGGACAAAATATAAAACACGAAAACAGAGATAAAGGATTTAGGGATGGAGACTTCTTCTGGGGAGGGAGTCATGAAGGAGGAGAAGTTTCCACACAATAGGAAACCCTCTCACAGGCGTTTTAGTAGGGAGCTTTGGAATCTTAGAGGGAAACATAGCCAGAAGGAAAAAAAAAAAAAAACAGAATATGCACCTAACCATAACGACTTGCAGAAAAGTGGCTCAGACCCTTGTATCCATCAGCAGCGAGGGGGCTGGGCAGAGAGGTATCATTAGCTGCATCATTAGTCCTTAGGGTAAGGACCAGGTTTGAATGCCATGAGAACAATCTGAGGGGTCTAATTTGACATAAGAACCCAAACCATGGGATCACCAAAGAGATGATTAAAAAAAAAAAAAAAAAACGGACCTTTCCCACGAAAGGCTCTAACACTCCATGGTGTACCTTGGCATGCTCATAGAATAAAGGATTGTGCCCTAGCAAATACCAAAGGAGAGAAAACCAGCTGCCATTTATCACTCTCCCTCACCACAGGCAGAGAGGCATGTGTGTGACAGCCAGAAATGGAAGGCAAGGAACTGCTCCAATCTCAGCCCCAGAGACAACATCTTCCACTAAACTGTGAGCAGGCTGCCAGTTGCTAACCATGTCTTCCTGGGATCCTGGACTGTTCACATCTGCCAGGAGTGTCAGAGCCTGAGATCAGCTCCCCAGAGGGGCACACAGCACACCTGGTACTGTGCCCTCAGGGCACACCCAGGAAACTGAGCGTCTGGGATCAGGGAGGTGCATAAGACAAATGACCCACCTGGGACAGTGTGCTCGCCAAGCACCCGGTCACTTGAGCATCTTGGACCTGGGAAGGTCACAAAATGCACAGCCCATCTGCGTCTGTGCCCTTGCAGAGCACTCGAGAACCTGAGTGACTTAGACCTGGGACGTGCGCAAAATACAGGCCTTACTTGGGACAGTGCTCTTGCAGAGCATTCTGGAGACTGAACTGTGTGGACCTGGGAAGTACATGCCACCTTGGGCTGTGGCAAACCGAGTGTGGTCCATCCACTGTGAGCACTCCCCACATATGCCAGCAACATTTATTTTCAGTGTTCCTCCCCCTCCACAACAAAACTGAACAATTGAGCCTAAATAAGTGGCCACCTTTGCTCTATTGTGTCAGGGCAAAAATTAGACACTGAAGAAACTTGCAAACAGAGGAAGCCAAGATAAGCAAAGAAGGGGAAACCATCCCAGAAGTGACAGGCGAAATAGATTAAAATCTTGCAGTTAACGCTGAAACTGTGCATTTGAGGGGCACCTATAGACCTTGAGAACAAGTACGAGTCAGAACAAGGGACTATTTGTCAATGAACTGACCATACACTGCCCACAACAGCTCCAGAGAAGTTCCTAAATATGTTTTTACTATTATCACTTCTTAATTTTTTAAAAATTTTAGTACTTTATTACTCCTTTAATTTTCATTTTTATTGCCTACTATTACCTTTCTTTTTAAAAAGCTATTTTAAAAACAAATTCTATAGATTTTTTTAAAAATTGTGACCAGTTTTGTTTTGTATTTTTTATATTGTATTTTTGAGAGTCAAAATTCTATTCTAGGTTTTTAATCGTTGCTTTTTGATATTTGTTATCAATTTTGTACCTTAAACAATCTAATCTTCAGTATCCATTTTCACTTAGGAATTTGATAACTGGCTTGATTTCTCTCTCCCCTTTTGACTCTACCTTTTCTCCTTCTGGTCACCTCTATCACACTCCTCCCTCTTCTCTTCTCTGTATAACTCTGTAAATCTCTATAGTTATTCCTGGCTGTGGAGAGTTGTTTCACCATTAACCTAGGGATTTTATCTTCTGTGCTGTATGGATGGATAAGTCTTGAGGCTACTCAAGTAAGAGAAGGACAGAAAGCCAAGAGGCTCATCTCCAGAACTTTAGAACATCAGAGAATTCCTGACTCCAGGGAATATTAATAGACAAGAGCCCATTCAAAAGTCTCCATAGCTACACTGAAACCAAGCTCCACCCAAGAGCCAACAAGTTCCAGTGCAAGACACACCATGCTAATTCTCTAGCAAAATGGAAATGCAACCCTGAACATTAAAAGGCGGGCTGCCCAAAGCCATATTAAACTCACTACTGGACACTTCATTGCATTCCAGAGAGAAAAGATCCAGCTCCACCCACCAGAACAGACATAAGTTCCTCCAGACAGGAAACCTTAACAAGCCACTGGTCCAACCCCACCCATAGATAGCAGATTCCACAATTAAGAGGAACCATGAACTTCAAGCCTGTGGAAAGGGCACCCCAAACACAGCAATATAAACAAGATTAAAAGACAGAGAAATATCCAGCAGGTGAATGAACATGATAAAAATCCACTATATCAAATAAAAGAGGAGGAGATAGGGAGCCTACCTGAAAAAGCATCCAGAATAATGATAGTAAAAATGATCCAAAATCTTGAAATAAAATGGAGATACAGATAAATAGACTAGAGACAAGGATTGAGAAGATGAAAGAAATATTGATGAAAACCTAGAAGAAATAAAGTCAATCAATAAAGAGCAATGAAATAACTGAGATTAGTAACACTCTGGAGGGAACCAACAGTAGAATAACTGAGACAGAAGAGAGGATAAGTGAGGTGGAAGATAGAATGGTGGAAATAAATGAAGCATAGGGGAAAAAAGAATAAAAAGAAATGAGGACAAACTCAGAGACCTCTGAGACAATGTTAAATGCTGCAGCATTTGAACCACAGGTGTCCCAGAAGAATAAAACCAAAAGAAAGGGCATGAAAAAATACTTGAGGAGATAATAGTTGAAAACTTCCCTAATATGGGGAAAGAAATAGGCACCCAAGTCCAAGAAATCCAGAGAGTCCCAAACAGGATGAACCTAAGGCCAAACATGCCAAGACACATATTAATCAAACTAACAAAAATTAAACACAAAATACAAATATTAAAATCAGCAAGGGAAAAGAAACAAATAACACACAAGGGGATCCCCATAAGAATAACAGCTGATCTTTCAATAGAAACTCTTCAAGCCAGAAGGAAATGGCAGGACATACTTAAAGTGATGAAAGAGAAAAACCTACAACCCAGATTACTGTACCCAGCAAGGATGTCATTCAAATATGAAGGAGAAATCAAAAGCTTTACAGACAAGCAAAAGTTGAGAGAATTCAGCACCATTAAACCAGCTCTTCGACAAATGCTAAAGGATCTTCTTTAGACAGGAAACCCAGAAAAGGTTTATAAAAAAGAACTCAAAACAACAAAGTAAATTGCAATGGGATCATACTTATCAATAATTACTTTAAATATAAATGAGTTAAATGTTCCAATCAAAAGAGAAAGACTGGCCAAACGGATACAAAAACAAGAACCCTATATATGCCGTATACAAGAGACTCACCTCAAATCTAGGGACATATACAGACTGAAAGTGACAGGCTGGAAAAAGTTATTTCATGCAAATGGAGACTAAAAGAAAGCAGGAGTTGCAATATTTATATCAGAGAATATAGACTTTGAAATAAAGACCATGATAAGAGACAAAGCAGAACACTACATAATGATCAAGGGATGACTCCAATAAGAAGATATAACAATTATTAATATATATGCACCCAACATAAAAGCACCCCAGTGCATAAGGCAAATGCTAACAAGTATGAAAGGGGAAATTAAAAGTAACACAGTAATAGTGGGAGACTTTAATATCACAGTCACCTATGGATAGATCAACCAAACAGAAAATTAGCAAGGAAACACAAGTGCTAAATGATACAATGGACCAGTTAGACCTAACTGACATCTACAGGGCATTTCATCTAAAAACAATGGATTTCACCTTTTTCTCAACTGCACACACAACATTCTCCAGGATACATCACATGCTTTCCCATTTAGTCTTGGTAAATTTAGCCTTGCTGCTAAGTCACTTCAGTCATGTCCGACTCCGTGCAACCCCATAGATGGCAGCCTACCAGGGTCCCCCATCCCTGGGATTCTCCAGGCAAGAATACTGGAGTGGGTTGCCATTTCCTTCTCCAATGCATGAAAGTGAAAAGTGAAAGTGAAGTCGCTCAGTCATGTCTGACTCTTAGCGACCCCATGGACTGCAGCCCACCAGGCTCCTCCATCCATGGGATTTTCTAGGCAAGAGTACTGGAGTGGGGTGTCAAAAAAAATTGATATCATTTCAAGCATTTTTTATGCTCACAATGAAGTAAGATTAGATATCAACTAAAGGAAAAAAAACTATAAAAAACACAAAAATATGTAGACTAAACAACACACTTCTGAATAACCAACAGATCATGGTAGAAATCAAAAAGTAAATCAAATATGCATAGAAACAAATGAAAATTAAAACACGAAAACCCAAAATTTATGGGATTCACTAAAAGCAGTGCTAAGAGGGAGATTCATAGCAACACAAGCCTATCTCAAGAAAAAAGAGAAACATAAAATAAACAACCTAACTTTGCACCTAAATTAACTAGCAAAAAAGAACAGAAGGACCCCAAAGTTAGTAGAAGGAAAGAAATTATGAAAATCTGAGCAAAATAAATGAAAAAGAAATGAAGGAGTCTGTAACAAAATCAACAAAACTAGTTTTTAATCTTTTTTTAAATCTTTTTATCTTATAGACAAACCGTTAGCCAGACTCAAAAGAAAAAAAAGGGAGAAGAATCAAATTAATAAAATTATAAATGAAAATGGAGAAATCACAAGAACAAACACAGAAATACAAAATATCATAAGAAACCTCTATGAGCAATTGTGTACCAATAAAATGGTCAACTTGGAAGAAATGGGCAAATTCTTATAGAAGTGTAACATGGGGTTTATTCCCAAGAAGTGAGGATTCTTCAGTATTTATAAATCAAGCAATTAGATACACCATATTAACAAATTGAAAGATAAAAACCATGATTATCTCAATAGATGCAGAAAAAGCCTTTGACAAATTTCAACACCCATGTATGATAAAAACTCTCCAGAAAGCAGATATAGAAGGAATATACCTCAACATAATAAAAGTCATATATGACAAACCCACAGCAAACATTAACCTCAATGGTGAAAAATTGAAAGCATTTCCTCTAAAATCAAGAACAACACAAATTTGCCCATTCTCACCAGTACTTTTCAACATAGTTCTGGAAGTCCTAGACACAGCCATTAGAGAAGAAAAAGAAATACAAGGAATCCAGATTGGGAAAGAAGTAAAACTCGAACTGTTTGCAGATGACATGATTCACTACTTTGAAAACCCTAAAGATACCACCCAAAAATTTCTAGAGCTAATCAATGAATATAGTAAAGTTTCAGGATATAAAATTAATACACAGAAATCCCTTGCATTCCTGTACACTAATAATGAAAAAAAAAGGGAGAAATTAAGGAAACAGTCTCATTCTCCATTGCAATGAAAAGAATGAAATACTTAGGAATAAATTAACCTATAGAAACAAAAGATCTATATATAGAAAGCTATAAAAGACTGATTAAATAAATCAAAGATAACACAAATAGATGAAGAAATATATCATGTTCTTGGATTGGAAGAATCAATATAGTGAAAATGAGTATACTACCCAAAACAATCTATACATTCAAAGAAATCCTTATCGAGCTACCAGTGATATTTTTTCACAAAACTGGAACAAACAATTTCACAATTTGTATGCAAGCACAAATAACCTCGAATAGTGAAAGCAATCTTGAGAAAGAAGATGGGAACAGGAGGAATCAACTTCAGACTATACTACAAAGCTACAGTCATCAAGACAGTATGGTACTGGCACAAAGAAATATAGATCAATGGAACAAAATAGAAAGCCCAGAGATAAAACCAAGCACCTATGGACACCTCACTTTGACAAAGGAGGCAAAAGTATACAATGGAGAGAAGACAATCTCTTTAACAAGTGGTGCTGGGAAAACTGGTCAACCACCTGTAAAAAAATGAAACTAGAACACTTTCAGACACCATACACAAAAATAAACTCAAAATGGATTAAAGATCTAAACATAATACCAGAAACTATAAAACTCTTAGAGAAAAACATAGAACACTGTCTGACATAAATCACAGCAAGATCCTCTATGACCCACCTCCCAGAGTAATGGAAATAAAAACAAAAATAAACAAATGGGACCTAATTAAGTTTAAAATATTTTGCACAACAAAGGAAACTATAAGCAAGGTGAAAAGGCAGCCTTCAGAATGGGAGAAAATAATAGCAAATGAAGCAACTGACAAAGAATTAATCTCCAAAATATACAAGCAACTCATGCAGCTCAATACCAGAAAACCAAACAACCCAATCAAAAAGTGGGCCAAAGAACTGAATAGACATTTCTCCAAAGAAGGCATACAAATGGCTAATAAACACATGAAAAGAATGCTCAACATCACTCATTATTAGAGAAATGGAAATCAAAACCACAATCTCATGCCAGTCAGAATAGCTGCCATCAAAATCTACTAACAGAAAATGCTGGAGAGGGTGTGGAGAAGAGTGAACCCTCTTACACTGTTGAGGGAATGCAAACTGGTACAGCCACTATGGGGAGCAGTGTGGAAATTCCTTAAAAACTGGAAATAGAACTGCTATACAATCCAACAATCCCACTGCTGGGCATACACACTAAGGAAACCAGAACTGAAAGAGGCACAAGTACCCCAGTGTTCGTTGCAGCACTGTTTACAACAGCTAGCACATGGAAGCAACCTAGATGTCCATCAAAAGATGAATGAATAAGGAAGTCATGGTACATATACACAATGGAATATTACACATCTATAAAAAATAATGCATTTGAGTCAGTTCTAATGAGGTGGATGAAACTGGAGCCTATTTTACAGAGTGAAGTAAGTCAGAAAGTGAAACACCAATACAGTATATTAAGACATATAAATGGAATTTAGAAAGACAGTAACTATGATCTTATATGTAAGGCAAAAAGAGACACAGCTGTAAAGAACAGACTTTGGGACTCTGTGAGAGATGATAAGGGTGGGATGATTTTAGATAATAGCACTGAAACATAGATATTACCATATGTAAAATAGGTGACCAGTGCAAGTTCTATGCATGAAGCAGGGCACTCAAACCTGGGGTTCTGGGATAATCCAGAGGGATAGGTTAGAGAGGGAGGTGTGAGGGCATTTCAGGATGGAGGGGCACATGTGCATTCATGGTGGATTCATGTCAATGTATGGCAAAATCCACCAAAACATTGCAAATAATTATCTTCAAATTAAAATAAGTAAATTAATTTTAAAAAAGAAAAGCAGAGGAAACAGATATCAAATTGTCTACATCTATTGGATTATAGAAAAAGCAAGAGAGCTCCAGAAAAACATCTGCTTCCACTTCATTGACTACACAAAAGTCTCTGACTATGTGGATCACAACAAACTGTGGAAAATCTGAAAAGAGATAGGAATACCAGACCACCTTACCTGCCTCCTAAGAAATCTGCATACATGTCAAGAAGCAGCAGTTAGAACTGGACATGGAACAGTGGACTGGTTAAAAATGGGGAAAGGAGTACATCAAGACTTTATGTTATTACCCACTTATTTAACGTATATGCAAAGTACATCATGTAAAATGCTGGGCTGGATGAATCACAAGCTGTAATCAAAACTGTCTGGATGAGTAACTTCAGATATGCAGATGACAACAACCTAATGGCAGAAAGTGAAGAGGAACTAAAGAACCTCTTGATAAAGGTGAAAGAGGAGAGTGAAAAGCTGGCTTAACACTCAACATTCAAAAAACTGAGATTATGGCATCCAGTCCCATCACTTCATGGCAAATAGATGGGGAAAAAATGGAAACTGCTACAGACTATTTTCTTGAACTCCAAAATCACTGTAGATGGTGACTGCCGCCATGAATTAAAAGATGCTTGCTTCTTAGAGTAAAGAGGCTGTATATTGGAAAAGGCAATGGCAAGCCACTCCAGTACTCTTGCCTGGAAAATCACATGAACACAGGAGCCTGGTAGGCTGCAGTCCATGGGGTTGCAAAGAGTTGGACATGATTGAGTGACTTCACTTTCACTTTTCACTTTCATGCATTGGAGAAGGAAATAGCAACCCACTCCAGTGTTCTTGCCTGGAGAATCCCAGGGACGGGGGAGCCTGGTGGGCTGCCATCCATGGGGTTGCAAAGTAGGACACGACTGAAGCAACTTAGCAGCAGTAGCAGCATATTGTCATGCTGCTTATTTAGCCTTACATGCAAACTACATCATGCAAAATGCCAGGTTGAAGCACAAGCTGCAATTAAGATTGCTGGGAGAAATATAAGTAACCTCAGATATTCAGATGACACCACCTTTATGTCAGAAAGCAAAGAGGAACTAAAGAGCCACTTGATGAAAGTGAAAGAGGAGAGTGAAAAAGCTAGGTTAAAACTCAACATTCAAAAAATGAAGATCATGACATCCAGTACTATCACTTCATGGCAAATAGATGGGGAAACAGTGGAAACAGTGACAGAGTTATTTTCTTGGGCTCCAAAATCAATGCAGATGGTGACTGCAGCCGTGAAGTTAAAAGACACTTGCTCCTTGGAATAAAAGCTATGACCAACCTAGACAGCATATTAAAAAGTAGAGACATTACTTTGCTAACAAATGTCCATCTAGTCAAAGCTATGATTTTTCAGTAGTCATGTATGGATGTGAGAGTTGGACCATAAAGAAAGCTGAGCACCAAAGAATTGATGCTTTTGAACTGTGGTGTTGAAGAAGACTCTTGAGAGTCCCTTGGACTGCAAGGAGATCAAACCAATCAATCCTAAAGGAAATCAGTCCTGAATATTCATTGAAAGGACTGATGCTGAAGCTGAAGCTCTAATACTTTGGCCACCTAATGTGAGGAACTGACTCACTGAAAAGACCCTGATGCTGTGAAAGATTGAAGGCAGGAGGAGGAGGGAATGACAGAGGACGAGTTGATTGGATGGCATGACTGACTCAGTGGACATGAGTTTGAGCAAGCTCTGGGAGTTGGTGATGGACAGGGAAGCCTGGTGTGCTGCAGTCCATGGGGTCACAACGAGTAAGATACAACTGAGCAACTGAACTGAAGTGAACTGCTTCTTGGAAGGAAAGCTATGACAAACCTACACAGTGTATTAAAAAACAGAGACATCACTTTGTCGACAAAGGTTCACATAGTCAAAACTATGATTTTTCCAGTAGTCATGTACAGATGTGAGATTTGGACCATAAAGTAAGCTGAGTGCTGAAGAACTAATGCTTTTCTTCTGTGGTGGTGAAGATGTTTGCAAGTCCCTTGCACAGTAAGAAGATCAAACCAGTCAATCTTAAAGGAAATCAACCTTGAATATTCATTGGGGGGGCTGATGTTGAAGTTGACACTCCAATAATTTGGCCACTTGATGTGAAGTGTCAAATCATTGGAAAAGACTTTGATGTTTGAAAAGATTGAAGGCATGAGGAAAAGTGGGTGACAGAGAATGAGATATTTGGATGGCATCATCGACTCAATGGACATGAGTTTGATCAAATCTCGGGAGATAGTGTTGGACAGGAAAGTCTGGCATGCTGCAGTCTATGGGGTCACAAAGAGTTGGACATGACTGAACAACAACAATATTATACAAGGAAGCCAAGAACACTCAATTGAGGTAACACATACAGAACAATGAAATTAGACCCCTAACTTACACCAATCACAAAAGTTAACTTTAATGGATTAAGACAATCTAATATATAATACCAAAAACTTCCATAGGAAAGCACTGGGAAAAATCTCCTTAACATAAATGTTGGTAATGATTTTTTGGATGAACATCAAAACCACAGACAACAAAAGCAAAAATCAACAAATGGGGTATATAAAAGTTTCTGCACAGAAAAATAAATTATTAACCAAAGAAAGTGTAACTGGTAAAATGGGAGAACGTTTTGCAAACTATATATTGGATAAGGGGTTAATATCCAAAAAATATAAAGAACTATTACAACTCAATAACAAAAAACAATATAATTATAAAATGAGCATAGTGAGTAAATAGACACTTTTCCAAAGACATCCAAAAGACCAACAAATGCATGTAAAAGTATTCAGCATCACTGCAATCTCCTGGAGAAGGGAATGGCTACCCACTCCAGTATTTTTGACTGGAGAATCCCATGGAGAGAGGAGCCTGGTAGGCTATAGTCCTTGTGGTTGCAAAGAGTTGGGCACGACTGAACTAACACTTTCACTATCAATTACCAGAGAAATGCTAGTCAAAATCACATTGAGCTGTCACCTCACACCTGTTAGAATAGCTATTATCAGGAAGACAAGATCTAACAAGTGTTGGTAATTATGTGGACAAAAGGAACCTTTTTGAAATGTTGGTGGGAATTTAAGTTGGCTCAGCTCCTATGGAAAATAATATGGAGGTTCCTCAAAAACTTAAAGATATATCTGTCATATGATCCTGCAATTCCACTTCTGGGTATATACATGAGGGGAATGAAAATAGGATATTAAAGAGATATATTCTTTCCCAGGTTTACTGTTCCATTTTTCACCATAGCCAATATCTGGAAATAACCTAGGTTCCCATTAGTGGGTGAACAGATAAAGATATAAGATTATACAGGTAGATAGGTAAAGATATAATATATAAGAATATTCTATATAAAATATATTTAGATGTGTATACATGCACACATATATATGTGTGTGTAGAGAGACACAGAGAGAATAGAATAGAATGATATTCAGCTATGAGAAAGAAGGACATTCTGCCATTTGCAACAATGTGGATGGACCTTGAGGGAGTTAAACTAAATCAGATAATTCAGACAGTGAAAGCCAACACTGTGTCATATTATTTACATGTAGAATCTAAAAAAAAAAAGTCAAACTCACAAAAAAAAAAAAAAAAACAGAAGAAATGGGGGTATAGGACAGATGTTTTTTAAGGGTACAAGCTTGAAGGAAGCAGCTAACAAGTCTTGCTGCTGCTGCTGCTAAGTCGCTTCAGTCGTGTCCGACTCTGTGCGATCCCATAGACGGCAGCCCACCAGGCTCCCCCGTCCCTGGGATTCTCCAGGCAATAACACTGGAGTAGGTTGCCATTTCCTTCTCCAATGCATGAAAGTGAAAAGTGAAAGTGAAGTTGCTCAGTCGTGCCCGACTTTTAGCGACCCCATGGACTGCAGCCTACCAGGCTCCTCCATCCATGGGATTTTCCAGGCAAGAGTACTGGAGTGGGGTGCCATTGCCTTCTCCATAACAAGTCTTAGAGATCTAATTCACAGTATAGAGAATATAGACAACAGTACTGTATTAATATAATAATCAAAACTTTCTAAGAGACTAGAACTTAATTATTCTAATCATTAAAGAGAAATGATAATTATGTACTATGATAGAGATTCTAATTATCAGTATAATTACAATTATATAAATGTATTAAAATTTTAAAAATGAATCATTGAATGTGATCAATATCATTATACAGATGATAGAGGATTGAGTCAATAAAAATTATCCAATCTGCAGAAAAGAGAAAAAAATGTAAAGCAAACTGAGGTTCAGAAGCCTATGCAATAAAATCAGAAGGTATAACATTTAGGTTGCTGGAGTCCCAGAAGGGGAGAAAAAAGATGGTAAGAAAAAATTTGAAGAAGTTATCTCCAAAGTTTGACTAAATTTGGTAAAAGATAAAAATCTATAAATTCACAGGTGCACATGTATTAAATTGTATACTTGAAATATGCACAGTATTTTGTGTTTGAATTATACCTCAATGAAACTTTTCAAAAGACCTGTCAATGTTAAAGCTTACAGTTTTACACATGAATTACTTTACTGTTAAAAACAAGATATTGGTATTATTATTCATTAGAGAAATGCAATTAAAATCATGGTGAGGCAGCAATATACAGCTACTAGAAATAGTGAAAGTTTTTTTTTTTTTTTTAGCAGCAATATTATATGCTGAGGAGAAGTAGGAGCAACTGGAATTAACATACATAGCTGATTGGAATGCAAATTGCTAGAGCCACTTGGAGAAACAGTTGTTCTTATAAAATTAAATGTACTCTCACCATATGACTCAGTAATTCTATTCTTATGCATTTACCTAGGAGAAATGAAAACTTATATTCACAAAATAACTGTACAGTGGATTATTATGGTAATTTTATTTGTAATCATCAAAGCTTGAACAATCCAAATGCAATTTAATTGGTGATGATGGATAAAAAAACTGGTACATTCATAAAATGTGGCACTACACAGCAATAAAACATATGAAATGTAGATTAATCTCAAATATATTATGATAAACAAAAGCATATTGTATAGTATGACTACATATTTCATAATTTATATAACATTCTGGAAAATGTTTTAAAATTTCATTTATGTTATAAATTTCACTTACATAACTACAGAAATGGTTTCCATGGGTTGGAAGTGAACTGAAGGCTCGAATACAAAGTGGCAACACAAAATAATTTTTTCAAAGAATTTTTGCATCTTGATTGTGCAGGTGATTGAAAGATTTGTAGAACCACACACCAAAAAAAGTAAATTTTAATGTATCAATTTTTTAAATAATAATTTAAAATATAAAATTAAGAAGGGCCACCACAGCCAAGTCTTGTCACCATTCTTAATATTTACCCAAAAATATTCCTAGAAATATATTTACTTAAAAAATATGCACACATTTTAAGATCTTCAAAAATATACTGTATTCTCCCAATGAACCGACTAGATTATCTTTCACCAGAGACCTGTCCTGGGGGTAAAAAGGTGATAAGTATTTCACCTTAGGTTCTTGAGCAGACCTTGTTTAAATTTAATGAGCTGATGTTTTGATTAATAGTGTTTTCAATACCTATAATGATCATGGATTGTAGACATCTACACCTTAACAGGTAAGAGGCCTAGATCTGAACTCAGAAACTGCATACATTCAAATCTGAGCTCAACTAATGCCTTAGCTATATGACTCTGAGTAAGTTATTTAACTTCTTCAAGCTTTAGTTTCCTTACACATACCATGAAAATCAGTTAATGCCTGTCTCAGAGGGTGTCATTGTTTTTGTTCCATGGTAAATAATAAATAGTAATAAAAATATTAGTTGTTGATGATGATGATGATGAAGATTTATAATTTGAGAATTCAACAGTATCTGTTTAGCAGATGTATAGCATAGGAAGTTCTACATGCTTGCTTCTTACACTGACCCCTTCTCGAGAAGTAACCTTAGGCAGTTATTTCTGTATAAGATTGTCATGCCATGTGATATGGGACCCTGATATTCTGGCCACAAGTAACTGAAACAAGGATCTATCAAAATCCAAAAAGAATCCAAAACAAGGTTTCTTAACCTATTGAGGATAATGAAATGTTTTTCCTGCTAAAAAAGCTACACATTAATTCAGTTCAGTTGAGTTCAGTTCAGTCGCTCAGTCGTGTCCGACTCTTTGCAACCCCATGAATTACAGCACGCCAGGCCTCCCTGTCCATCACCAACTCCCAGAGTTTACCCAAACTCATGTCCATTGAGTCAATGATGCCATCCAATCATCTCATTCTCTGTCATTGCCTTCTCCTCCTGCCCCCAATCCCTCCCAGCATCAGGGTCTTTTCCAATGAGTCAACTCTTCACATGAGGTGGCCAGAGTACTGGAGTTTCAGCTTCAGCATTAGTCATTCCAATAAACACATTAATTATACTTTGCCAAATATTTTAGGAAGTCTGTGGCCCTCTTAAAGATCCCTCTAATCCAAATGCTGTATGACACATACTGACACAAAAACAAAAATATAGATCAATAGAAATAGATAGAAAGTTCAGAGGCAAAACCATGCACCTATGGTCACTGAATCTATGACAAAGGAGGCAAGAATATACAAAGGAGAAAAGACAGTCTCTTCAATAAGTGGTGCTGGAGAAACTGCACAACTACATGTTAAAGAATGAAATTAGAATACTGCCTAACACCGTACACAAAAATAAACTCAAAATGGATTAAAGACCTAAATGCAAGAATGGATACTATAAAACTTTTAGAGGAAAACATAGGCAGAACACACTCTGACATAAATTGCAGCAAGATTTTGTTTTCATACACCTAAAATAATGAAAATAAAAAATGGGACCTAATTAAACTTAAAAGCTTTTGCACAGCAAAGGAAACCATATGCAAAATGAAAAGACAGTCCTCTAGGTTATTATTGAGCCCCGATTTGAGTTCCCTGAGTCATACAGTAAATTTCCATTGGATATCTATTTTATACATGAAAATGTATGTTTTCATGGAGGGGTGGAATGGAGAGGGAGGTGGGAATGATGTTCAAGTAAGAGAGGACATGGGTAAACCTATGGCTGATTCATGTTGATGCTTAGTAGAAACCAATGCAATACTGTAAAGCAATTATCCTTCAATTAAAATTTTTTAAAAAGATATAGAAAAGAAAAGACAAGCCTCAAAATGGGAGAAAATATTTGCAAACAGAACCACCAACAAGGGATTAATCTCCAAAATATACAAACAGCTCATGCAGCTCAATATTAAAACAAAATAAAAAATGAAGATCTAAACAGACATTTCTCCAAAGAAGACATATCGATGATTAAAATTCACGTGAAAATATGCTGAACATCATTAACAATTAGAGAAATGCAAATCAAAACTACAATGAAGTATCACTTTACACAGGTCAGAGTTCCAGTCATCAAAAAGTCTACAAACAACAAATGCTGGAGAGGATGTGAAGAAAAGGGAAATCCCCTACACTGTTTTTGGAAATGTAAACTGCTGCAGCCACTATAGATAACAACATGGGGGTTCCTTTAAAAAAAAACTAAAAAGACAGCTACCATATGATTCACCACCAGTCCCATTCCTGGGCATATATCTGAAGAAAACCATCATTTGAAAAAGCCTCATCAACACCTCATCTCTTGAATTATTGAACTGCCTTGTGGCCAGCAGAGTGAGCTTGGAGTCAGTAACATATTGTTGGTTATAAATTCTGTGTTGTTCATTAGATCTTCAGAACTTATTTATCTTCTAATTGTAAGTTTGTACCCTTTGACCAACATCTCCCAATTCACTCACTCTCCAGCCCTTGGTAATTACTATTGTACTTTCTGTTTTTAGATTTTACATGTAAGTAGTATTATACAGTATTTGTCTTTTTTTTTGACTTATCTCACTTATTATACCCCCTTCCAGTTCCATGAATATCATCACTATAGTAGGAACCCCTTCTTTCTCATAGATGAATAATGTTTCATTGTGTTGGACAGCAAGGAGATAAAACCAGTCAATCTTAAGGGAAATCAACCCTGAATAATCGTTGGAAGAACTGATGCTGAAGCTGAAACTCCAGTATTTTGGTCATCTGATGCGAACAGCTTACTCATTGGAAAAGTCCTTGATGCTGGATGGCATCACCGATGTAATGGACCTGAACTTGAGCAAGCTTTGGGAGATGGTGAGGGACATGGAGGTCTGGCATGCTGCAGTCCATGGGGTCACAAAGAGTCAAACATGACTGGGCGACTGAACAAAAACAACATAAATAAGTACCACATCCTTTGTATCCATTCATCCATTAATGGGAATAGGTCATTTTCATATCTTGGCTATTGTGAGTAACAATGCAATAAACATTTGAATGTGGTTGTCTTTTTGGTAACCTGTTTCTCTTCCTTTAGTTATATACTAAGAAGTAGGATTGCTGTGTGATATAGTAGCTGCATTTTTCTTTGAAGAACCTTCATATTGTTTTCTGTAGTGGTTGAACCAATTTATATTCCCAGTGGTTCCCTTCTCTGTACATCCTTGTCAATACATGTTATCTCTTTTTTATTAATTATAACCATTCTAACAGGTGTAAGGTGATATCTCATCTTTGGTTTTGATTTGCATTTCCTTGACTATTAGTAATGTTAAGCATCTTTTGATGCATCTGTTGACCATTTGAAGATGTTCTTTGGAATATTGTCTGGTCAGTTTGTGTATTTTTAAGTTGATTTGGTTTGTTGTTGTTGTTATGGAGTTGTATGAGTATTCTGCATGCATTTTTATATTGACCCTCATCTAATACACAGTTTGCAAATATTTTCTCCCATTCTGCAGGCTGCCTTTTCATCTTGGTGATTATTTACTTTATTTGCAGAAGCTTTTTGATTTGATGTAGTCTCACGTGTTGATTTTTGTTTTTGTTAATAATGCTTTTGATGTTATATCCAAAATATCATTGCCAAGACAAATGTCAAGGAGCTTATTCCCAAAGTTTTCCTATGTAAGTTTTTGATAGCACATCTTATAGTTAAGCCCATAATCCATTTCAAGTTAATTTCTTGAGTGTTATAAGATAAGGGATCAATTTCACTTCATGTGATTATCTAGACTTTTCAGAAACCATATATTGAGGAAACTATTCTTTCTCATTGAGTAAACTTGGCTCCATTCTCAAATATTAGTTGATCTCATATGTGTGTGCATGGATAATTTCTGGGCTCTGTAGTTCTATACACACTACAACGTGTCTATTTTTATGCCAAAATCATACTGTTTTATTACTATGGATTTGCAATATAGTTTGAAATCAGGAATTGATATTAATATTAATTACTTTGATCCATGAACAAGCATATCTTTCAACATGATTGTATTTTTCCATTTCTTTCACCAAATTATTATAGGTTTTATTGTACAGCTCTTTCAATTCCTTGACTAAGTTTATTCCTAAGTATATTGCTGTTTATGGTGTTATTGTGAATGGTATAGCACTCTTTGTTTCTTTCCAGATATTTCTTTGTTAGTGCATAGAAATGCCACTAATTTCTTTGTGTTAATTTTATATCCTGCAATTTTACTGAATATGTTAATTAGTTCCAACTGCTTTTTTTGTTGTTGATTCTTCAGGTTTTTCTGTTTATAAAATTTTGCTGCTGTTGCTGTTTAGTCACTAAGTTATGTCCAACTCTTCTGTGACCCCATAGATTGTAGCCTGTCAGGCTCCTCTGTCTATGGGATTTCCCAGGCAAGACTACTGGAGTGGGTTGTCATTTCCTTTTCCAGGGTACTCTCCCTACCCAAATATCAGACCTACATCTCCTGTATCGGCAGGCATATTCTTTACTGCTGAGCCACCTACACATTAGCAGAGAAGCTGCCCAAAGCCCTACCAAACCCATAGACATACCAAAATACACTACTGGACACATTACTGCACCTCAGAAAGACAAGATCCAGCTCCATCCACAATATAACAGGCACAAATTCCCCCTAATCAGGAAATCTTTCCAAGATACTGATTCAACCACATCCATAGGGGCCACACTCCACAATTAAGAGAAACTATGACCTCTAGCCTGCAGAAAGGAGACCCCAAATACAGTAAATTAAACAAAATGAAAAGACAGAGAGACATGCAGCAGATGAAGGAACATGGTAAAAACCCATAATACAAAACAAATGAAGAGGAAATAATTGAGAGTAATGATACTAAAGATAGCATAAAATCTTAAAAATAAAATAGAAGCACAGATAAATAGATTGGAGGCTATTGAGAAGATTGAGAAAATACAAAAAATGTTTTAAAAGGATCTAGAAGAATTAAAGAACAAACAATCAGTGATGAACAATGCAAACGCTGAGATTAAAAATACACTGGAGAGAACCAACAGTTGACCAACTGAGGCAGAAGAATGGATAAATGAGCTGGAAGATAGAATGGTAGAAATAACTGAAGCAGAATGAAATAAAGAAAAATAATATAAAGAAATGAGGATGGTCTCAGAGACCTCTGGGAAAACATTAAGTATAATAATATTCAAATCATAGGAGTCCCAGAAGAAGAAGACAAAAGGAAAATGTGTGAGAAAATATCTGAAGGGATTATAGTAAAAAAAAATTCCCTAAAATGGGAAAGGAAATAGCCACCCAAGTCCAGGAAGCCCAGAGTCCCATACAAGATAAACCCAAGGAGAAATACACCAAGAAACATATTAATCAAGCTAACAAAAATTAAACACAAAGACAAAAGTAGCAAGGGAAAAGCAATAAATAATATACAAGGGGATTACCACAAGGCTAACAGGTGATCTTTCAAGAGAAACTCTGCAGAACAGAAGGGAGGGGGCTGGATATACTTCATGTGATGAAAGGAAGAAAAACTACAACCAAAATTACTCAATCCTGCAAGGATTTCATTCAGATTCAAAGGAGAAATCAAAAGCTTTACAGTCAAGCAAAGTTAATTCAGCACCACCAAGCCAGATTTACAACAAATACTAAAGGAACATCTCTAGACAGAAAAAAAAACAAGAGAAAGAAAAGGCCTACAAAAATGAAAACAAACCTAAAACAATAAATGGTAATAGGATCATACAATAATTAATGTAATCAATAATTACATTAAGTGTAAATGGACTACGTGTTTCATTGAAGACACAGAATGCTTGAACGGATACAAAAACAAGATGTCAATATAGGTTGTCTACAAGAGATCCACCTCAGACCAAGAGATACATACAGACTGAAAGTGAGGGCCTAGAAAAATATATTCCATGCAAATGGAAATCAAAAGAAAGCAAGAGTAGCAATACTCATATCAGAAAAAATAGACTTGAAAATGAAGACCATTACAAGAGACAAAGAGGGACACTAAACAATAATCGAGGACTCAATCCAAGAAGAAGATATTCATTCAACATAGGAGCACCTCAACACATAAACCACATGCCAACAACTATTAAAGAGGAAATTGATAGTAACACAATAATAGTGAGGGACTATAATACACCACCCATACCAGTGGACAGATCATTCAGACAGAAAATTAATGAGAAAACACAAGCTTAAAATGACACATTGCACCAGTTGGATCCAATTGATATCTACAGGGCATTTCTTTGATCTTCTTTCCAGCCAAAGATGAAAAAGATACAGTCACCAAAACTGACCAAGAGCTGACTGTGGCTCAAATCATGAACTCCTTATTGCAAAATTCAGACTTAAATTGAAGAAAGCAGGGAAAACCACTAGGCCATTCAAAAAAGTGAAAGTTGATCAGTTATGTCCAACTCTTTGTGACCCCCATGGACTATAGTTAACCAGGCTCCTCTGTCCATGGAATTCCCCAGGACAAATACTGGACTGGGTAGCCATTCCCTTCTCCAGGGGATCTTCCCAACCCAGGAGTGAACCCAGGTCTCTCACATTGCAGGCAGATTCTATACCACCTAAACCATCAGGGAAAGCTCAAAGCTAATCCTTTATGATTATACAGTGGAGGTGACAAATACCTTCATGGAATTAAATCTCATAGGCAGAGTGCATGAAGAACAAGGGACATAGATTTGTAAAACTGTCCAGGAGGTGACAACCAAAACCATCCCCAAGAAAAAGAAATGAAAGAATACAAAAAGGTTGTCCGAGGAGGAAGCCTTACAAATTGCTGAGAAAAGAAGAGAAGAAAAAGGCAAAGGAGAAAAGGAAAGATATACCTATCTGAATGCAGAGTTCCAAAGAATAGCCAGGAGAGATAAGAAAGCATTCTTAAGTGAACACTGCAGAGAAACAGGAAAACAATAGAATTGAAAAGACTAGATATCCCTTCAAAAAAATTAGAGATACCAAGGGAACATTTCATGAAAAGATATGCACAATAAAGGTCATACAGTAAGGACCTAACAGAAGCAGAAGGTATTAAGAGGTAGCAAGAATACACAGAAGAACTGTACAAAAAAGATCTTAATGACAAGGATAACCATCATGGTGTGACCATTCACCTAGAGCCAGACATCCTGGAGTGTGAAGTCAAGTGGACCTCATGAAGAATTACTACGAACAAAGCTAGTGGAGCTGATGGAATTATAGCTGAGCTACTTCAAATCCTTAAAAATGATGCTGTGAAAGTGCTGCATTCAGTAGGCTAGAAAATTTGGAAAACTCAGCAGTGTACACAGGACTGGAAAAGGTCAGTTTTCACTCCAACCCCAAAGAAGGGCAATGCCAAAGAATGTTCAAGCTACTGCTCAATTGCACTCCTTTCACATGCTAGCAAGGTAATGCATAAAATCCTTCAAGTTAGGCTTCAACATTATGTCAGCTGAGAATGTCCAGATGTGCAAGCTGGATTTAGAAAACGTAGAGGAACCAGAGATCAAGTTGACAACATCTACTGGATTATTTAAAAAAGCAAGAGAATTATATAAAAACATGTTTCATTGACTATGCTAAAGCCTTGACTCTGTGGATCACAACAAAATGGAACATTTTTAAGAGATGGGAATACCAGACCACGTTAGCTGCCTCCTGAGAAACTTGTATGCAGGTCAAGAAGCAAAAATTAGATCTGGGCATGGACCAATGGACTGGTTAAACATTGGGAAAGGAGTACATCAAGGCAGTATATTGTTACCCTGCTTATTTAACTTCTATGCAGAGTACATCATGCCAAATGCCAGGCTGGGTGAAGCTCAAGCTGGAATCAAGATTGCTAGGAGAAATATCTATAATCTCAGATATGCAAATGACACCACCCTAATGACAGAAATTGAAGACAAACTAAAAAACCTCTGGATGAAGGTGAAGGAGGAGAATGAAAAAGCTGGCTTACAACTCAACATTCAAAAAACTAAGACATCACTTCATGGTAATGGAAGGGGGAAAATTGGAACCTGTGCCAGACTTTATCTTCTTGGGCTCCAAAATCACTGTATATAGACTGCAGCCATGAAATTAAAAGACACTTGTTTCTTGGAGGAAAAGCTGTGACAAATTAGATGGCATGCTAAAAAGCAGAGACATCACTTTGCTGACAAAGGTGCAAATAGTCAAAACTATGGTTTTTCCAGTAGTTACATATGGATGTGAGAGTTGGACCATAAGGAAAGCTGAACATGAAAGAACTGATGCTTTTGAACTGTGGTCCCAGAGATGACTCTTGAGAGCCTCTTAGACAGCAAGGGTATCAAACCAGTTAATCTTAAAGGAAATCAACTCTGAATATTCATTGGAAGGACTGATGTTGAAGCTCTAATACTTTGGCCACCTTATGTGAAGAGCCAATGCATTGGAAACGACTTAGATCTTGGGAAGCATTGAGGGCAGAGCAAGTGAACAACAACAACAAAGGGCACTTCATCCAAGATATAGTAGATTTCACTTTTTTCTCGAGTACACATGGCACATTCTCCAAGAATTGGACCCCACATCTTGGGTCACAAGTCAAGCCTTGGTAAATTTTTTAAAAATATTAAAATCATGTCAACTCTCTTTTCTGACCATAATGCTATAAGATTAGATATCAGCTATAGGGGAAAAACTATAAAAAAAATACAAATACATGGAGGCTAAACAATACACCTCTGAATAATCAACAGATCACTGGAGGTATCAAAAAGGAAATCAAAACACACCTAAAAAAAATGACAATGAAAACACAGCAACTCAAAACCTATGGGGTGCACTAAAAGGAGTGCTAAGAGGGTAGTTAATGGCAATACAATCCTACCTCAAGAAATGAGAAACATCGAATAAACAACCTAAACTTATACCTAAAGCAACTAGAAAAGGAAGAACAACAGCAACAAAAACTCCAAAGTTATTAGAAGGAAATAAACCATAAAGATCAGAGCAAAGATAAAAGATAAAGAAATGAAGGAGAAAACAGCATAGATCAATAAAACTAAAATCTGGTTCTCTGGGAAGAAAACAACATTGAAAAATCACTAGCCATACTAATCAAAAAAAAAAAAAATGGAGAAGATTCAGTCAACAAACTTTGAAATAAAAAGTTACCACAGACAATGCAGAAATACAAAGGATCATAAGAGGCTACCATGAGCAACTATATTCCAATAAAATGGACAATCTGGAAGAAATGGACAGTTTCTTAGAAAAGTATAACCTTTCAAACCTGAACCAAGAAGAAATGGAAAATATGAACAGACCAATCACCAGTTGTAATTGAGACTGTAATAAAAATTCTTCCCACAAACAAAAGTTCATGTCCAGATGACTTTGCAAGTGAATTCTACCAAGAGAGTAGGGAAGAGATAATATCTATACTGCTCAAAATGTCCAGAAAATTTCACAGGAAGGAAAACTATCAAGCTCATTCTACAAGGCTACCATCACCCTGATACCAAAACCAGACAAAGATGCCACAAAAAATAAAACTTTAGGCCAATATCACTGATGAGCATGGATGCAAAAATCCTGAACAAAATCCCAGCAAACAGAAACCAAGAACACATAAAAATGATCATGCATCATGATCAAGTAGACTTTATCCCAGGGATGGAAGGATTCCTCAATATATGCAAAGAAATCAATGAGGTAGGGCATATTAACAAATTGAAATCTCAATAGATGAAAAGAAATCTTTTGACAAATTCAATACCCATTTATGATTTTAAAAAATAGTCTCCAAAAAAGTGACATAGAAGGAACATGATGCAACATAATAAATACATGACAAAACATATATAAAAAATCCACAGCAAGCATTATTCTCAATGGAGAAAAACTGATGACATTTCTACTAAGGTCAGGAATAAGACAATAATCACCACTATTATTCAACATAGTTTTGGAATATCTACCCACATCTCTCAGAGAAGAAAAAAGAAATAAAAGGAATCCAAATTGGAAAAGAAGCAAAACTCTCACTGTTTGCAGTTGACATGATACTTTGCATAGAAAAACAAAGATGTCATCAAAAAATTCCTAGAACTAATCAAGAATATAGGGCAGTCTCAGGAAATAAAGTTAATAAGCAGAAATCCCTTTCTTTTTTTTATTTTTATTTTTTTTTATTATTTTTTTTTTATTTTTAAACTTTACAAAATTGTATTAGTTTTGCCAAATATCAAAATGAATCCACCACAGGTATACATGTGTTCCCCATCCTGAACCCTCCTCCCTCCTCCCTCCCCATACCATCCCTCTGGGTCGTCCCAGTGCACTAGCCCCAAGCATCCAGCATCGTGCATTGAACCTGGACTGGCAACTCGTTTCATACATGATATTTTACATGTTTCAATGCCATTCTCCCAAATCTTCCCACCCTCTCCCTCTCTCTCAGAGTCCATAAGACTGTTCTACACATCAGTGTCTCTTTTGCTGTCTCATACACAGGGTTATTGTTACCATCTTTCTAAATTCCATATATATGCATTAGTATACTGTATTGGTGTTTTTCTTTCTGGCTTACTTCACTCTGTATAATAGGCTCCAGTTTCATCCACCTCATTAGAACTGATTCATATGTATTCTTTTTAATGGCTGAGTAATACTCCATTGTGTATATGTACCACAGCTTTCTTATCCATTCATCTGCTGATGGACATCTAGGTTGCTTCCATGTCCTGGCTATTATAAACAGTGCTGCGATGAACATTGGGGTACACGTGTCTCTTTCCCTTCTGGTTTCCTCGGTGTGTATGCCCAGCAGTGGGATTGCTGGATCATAAGGCAGTTCTATTTCCAGTTTTTTAAGGAATCTCCACACTGTTCTCCATAGTGGCTGTACTAGTTTGCATTCCCACCAACAGTGTAAGAGGGTTCCCTTTTCTCCACACCCTCTCCAGCATTTATTACTTGTAGACTTTTGGATTGCAGCCATTCTGACTGGCGTGAAATGGTACCTCATAGTGGTTTTGATTTGCATTTCTCTGATAATGAGTGATGTTGAGCTTCATTCCTATACACTAAGAATAAGAAATCAGAACGAGCAATTAAGGACAGAATTCCATTCACCATTGCCAAAAAGAAATAAAATACCTATGAATCAACCTACCTAAATGGAAAAAAAGGTATATGCAGAAAACTGTAAGACACTGATGAAAGGAATCGAAGATGAAATAAACAGATGACACAAATATCATGTTCCTAAACAGAAGAATCAATATTGTGAAAATGACAATACTACATAAAACAATCTACAGATTCAATGAAACCCTTATCAAACTACCTATGATATTTTTCATAGATGTATAGCAAAAAAAAAAAAACCAACTTCACAAATTGTATGGAAACACAAAGGACACCAAATAGCCAAAGCGATTTTGACAAAGACAAACGGAGCTGGAGGAATCAGTCTTCCTGACTTGAGACTGTACTACAAAGTTGCAGCCATCAAGACAATATAGTATTGGCACAAAAACAGAAACATAGACCAATGGAACAAGATAGAAACCCAACGCATCTATGAGCACCTTATCTTTGACAAAGGAGGCAAGAATACACAATGCAGAAAAGACAGGGTCTTCAATATGTGGTGCTGAGTAAACTGGATAGCTCTATGTAAAAGAATGAAACTTCAATACTTCCTAACACCATGCATGTGTGCTCAGTCATGTCTGACTCTTTGCCACCCCCTGGACTGTAGCACCCTTATGGCAGAAAGTGAAAAGGAACTAGAAAGCCTTTTGATTACAGTGAAAGAGGAGAGTTAAAATGTTGGCTTAAAGCTCAACATTCAGAAAACGAAGATCATGGCATCTGGTCCCATCACTTCATGGCAAAGAGATGGGGAAACAGTGGAAACAGTGTCAGACTTTATTTTGGGGGTCTCCAAAATCACTGCAGATGGTGATTGCAGCCATGAAATTAAAAGATGCTTACTCCTTGGAAGGAAAGTTATGACCAACCTAGATAGCTTGAAAAGCAGAGACATTACTTTGCCAACAAAGGTCCGTCTAGTCAAGGCTCTGGTTTTTCCAGTGGTCATGCATGGATGTGAGAGTTGGACTGTGAAGAAAGCTGAGTGCTGAAGAATTGATGCTTTTGAACTGCGGTGTTGGAGAAGACTCTCGAGAGTCCCTTGGACTGCAAGGAGATCCAACCAGTCCATCCTAAAGGAGATCAGTCCTGGGTGTTCATTGGAAGGACTGATGCTAAAGCTGAAACTCCAATACTTTGGCCACCTCATAAGAAGTGTTGACTCATTGGAAAAGACTCTGATGGTGGGAGGGATTGGGGGCAGGAGGAGAAGGGGACGACAGAGGATGAGATGGCTGGATGGCATCACCGAATCAAGGGACATGAGTTTGGGTGAACTCCGGGAGTTGGTGATGGACAGGGAGGCCTGGCGTGCTGCAATTCATGGGGTCGCAAAGAGTCAGACACGACTGAGTGACTGAACTGACTGGACTGTAGCCCATCAGACTCCTCTGTCCATGTGATTTTCCAGGCAAGAATACTGCAGCAGATTGCATTAGCTCTTCCAGCAGATACTCTTGACCCAGCAGTTGAATCCACATCGCCTCTGTCTCCTGAATTGGCAGGCAGAGTCTTTAACATTGCAACATCTGGGAAAACCTAACACAATACACAATAATAAACCCAAAATGGACTAATGACTTAAATGTAAGGCCAGAAACTATAAAGCCCCTGGAGGATAACATCCACTTCATGGATCACAGCCTTATTGTGGTGAAGTGGCTTGCATAATTCAATAATGTTATGACAATGCTGTGCAGGGCCACCCAAGGTGAACAAGGCATAGTGGAGAGTTCTAACAAAACCTGGTCCACTGGAGGAGGGAATAGCAAATCACTCCAGTATTCTTGCCTTGAGAACCCCATTAAGAGTATGAAAAGGCAAAAAGATTTGACACTTAAAGATGAGCTCTGCCTACCCCCCACCCCAGGTAAGTAGATGTTGAATGTGCTATTGGAGAAGAGTGGAGAAATAGTTACAGAAGGAAGAGGCTGAGCCAGAGCAGAAACCATGCCAAGTTGTGGATGTATCCAGTGGTGAAAGTAAAGCCTGATACTGTAAAGAACAATATGGCATAGGAATCTAGAATGTTAGGTGCATGAATCAAGGTAAATTGGAAGTGATCAAACAAGAGATGGCAAGACTGAACAGTTTTGGAACCAATGAACAAAAAATGGATGGGAATAGGCAAATTTAATTCAGATGAACAGTATGTCTACTCCTGTGGGCAAGAATGCCTTAGAAGAAATGGAGTAGCCCTCATAGTCAACAAAAGAGTCCAAAAATGCAGTGCATGTTAACTCACTTCAGTCGTGCCCAACTCTTTGCAACCCCATGGACTGTAGCCCATCAGGCACAGTGGCACCATAGCCCATCAGGCACCAGTCCATGGGATTCTCCAGGAAAGAATACAAGACTGGGTTGCCATTTCCTTCTCCCCAAAATGCAGTACTTCTGCACAATCTCAAAAATGACAGAATGACATCAGTTCATTTCCAAGGCAAACCATTCAACATAACAATAATCCAAGTCTATGCCCCAATCACTGATGGCAAAGAAGCTGTTGACCAGTTCTTTTTTTTTAAAAATACATTTCTTTTATTATTATTATTATTATTTTACTTTACAATATTGTATTGGTTCTGCCATATACAAAATGAATCCGCCACAGGCATACATGTGTTCCCCATCCTGAACCCTCCTCCCTCCTCCCTCCCCATACCATCCCCCTGGGTCATCCCAGTGCACCAGCCCCAAGCTTCCTGTATCCTGCATCAAACCTGGACTGGTGATTCATTTCTTATATGATATTATACATGTTTCAATGCCATTCTCCCAAATCATCCCACCCTTACCTTCTCCCACAGAGTCCAAAAGACTTTTCTGTACATCTGTGTCTCTTTTGCTGTCTCGCATACAGGGTTATTATTACCATCTTTCTAAATTCCATATATATGTGTTAGTATACTGTATTGGTGTTTTTCTTTCTGGCTTACTTCACTCTGTATAATAGGCTCCAGTTTCATCCACCTCATTAGAACGGATTCATATGTATTCTTTTTAATGGCTGAGTAATACTCCATTGTGTATATGAAGCTGTGTACCACAGCTTTCTTATCCATTCATCTGCTGATGGACATCTAGGTTGCTTCCATGTCCTGGCTATTATAAACAGTGCTGTGATGAACATTGGGGTACACGTGTCTCTTTCAATTCTGGTTTCCTCGGTGTGTATGCCCAGCAGTGGGATTGCTGGGTGTTGACCAGTTCTGTAAACATTTGCATAGAACTTCTAGAACTAGCATGAAGAAAAGATGTCCTTTTCATCATAGTGAACAGGAATGCAAAATAAAAAGTTAAGAGATACCTGGAGTTACAGGCCCAGTTTGGCTTTGGAGTGCAGAATGAAGCAGGGCAAAGGCTAACAGAGTTTTATGAAGAGAACACACTAGTCATAGCAAACACCCTCTTCCAACAGCACAAGAGACAACCCTACAAATGGAGATTACCAAATGGTCAATACTGAAATAATATTCATTATATCCTTTGCAGCCAAAGATGGAGAAGCTCTATACTGTCAGCAAAACAAGACCTGGAGGTGATTGTGGCTCAGATCATCGGCTCCCTACTGCAAAATTCAACCTTAAATTGAAGAAAGTAAGGGATATCAATAGGCATTGAAGTATGACTAAATAAAATCTTTTATGATTATACAGTGGAGTTGATAAATAGATTCAAAGAATTATTTCTGGTAGATAGACTGTCTGACGAATTATGAACAGAGACTTGTAACATTGTACAGAACACAGTGAGCAAAATCATCCCAAAGAAAAGGAAATGCAAGGAGGCAAAGTGGTTGTCCGAGGAGGCTTTACAAATAGCTAAGGAAAGAAGAGAAGCAAAAAGCAAGGGGAAAAGGGAAAGATATATGCAACTGAATGCAAAGCTACAAAGAATAGCAAGGAGAGATAAGAAGGCCTTCTTAAGTGAACAATGCAAAGAAGTAGAGGAAAACAATAGAATGGGGAAGGCTAGAGATCTCTTCAAGAAAATCGGAGATACCAAGGGAATATGTCATGCAAAGTGAAAGTGAAGTCACTCAGTGGTGTCCGACTCTTTGAGACCCCATGGACTGTAGCCTACCAAGTTCCTCCATCTATGAAATTTTCCAGGAAGAGTATTGGAGTGGGTTGCTATTTCCTTCTCCAGGAGATCTTCCCAACCAAGGGATTGAACGTGGCTCTCCCGCATTATAGGCAGATGCTTTACCGTCTGAGCCACCAGGGAAGTCTGAGCCACCAGGAATTTCATGCAAGGATGAGCGTAATAAAAGACAGAAACAGTAAAGACCTAACAGAAGCAGAAGAGATTAAGAAGAGGTGGCAAGAATACACAGAAGAACTATACAAAAAAGTCTTAATAACCCAGAAAACCACGATGGTGTGATCACTCACCTAGAGCCAGACATCCTATAGTGTGAAGTCGAGTCAGCTAGTGGAGGTGTAATTCCAGCTAAAATATTCAAAATCCTAAAAGATGATGCTGTGAAAGTGCTGCACTCAATATGCCAGCAAATTTGGAAAACTCAACAGTTGCCACAGGACTTTAAAAGATCAGTTTTCATTCCAATCCAAAGGAAGGGCAATGCCAAAGAATGTCCAACCTACTGGACAATTACACTAGCTAGCAAGCAAGGTAATGCTCAAAATCCTTCAGGCTAGACTTCAGCATTACTTGAACCATGAACTTCCAGATGTACAAGCTGAATTTAGAAAAGGCAGAGGAATCAGAGAATAAATTGCCAACATTTGTTGGGAAGAATATTCCAGAAAAACATCAACTTCTGCTTCATTGACTATGCTAAAGATTTTAACTATGTGAATCACAACAAACTGTGAAAAATTCTTCAAGAGATGGGGATACTAGACCACCTTATCTGCCTTCTGAGAAACCTGTATGCAGGTCAAAAAAACAACAGTTAGCGCCTTACACGAAACATTTGACTGGTTTAAAATCGGGAAAGGAGTATGACAAGACTGTACATTTTCACCTTGTTTATTTGACTTATATGCAGAGAACATCATGCAAAATGCTAGGCTGGATGAATCACAAGCTGCAATAAAGATTGCCTGAGAAATCTCAAAAACCTCAGATATACAGATAATACTACCTAATGGCAGAAAGTGAAGAGGAACTAAAGAGCCTCTTGATGAGTGTGAAAAAGGAGAGTGAAAAATCTGGCTTAAAACTCAACATTCAAAAACTTGAGATCATGGCATCTAGTCCCATCAGTTCATGGGGGAAAAAAAAAAGGGTAAAAAGTCAAAGCAGGTACAGATTTTATTTTCTTGGGCTCCAAATTCACTGTAGACATTGACTACACCCATGAAATTAAAAGACACTTGCTCCTTGGAAGAAAAGCTATGACAAAATTAGAGAACATATTAAAAATCAAAGACATCAGTTTTCGAACGAAGGTCCGTATGCTCAAAGTTATGATTTTTCCAGTAGTCAGGTATGGATGTGAAAGTTGGACCATAAACAAGGCTGAGCACTGAAGAATTGATACTTTCAAACTGTGGTGTTGGAGAAGACTCTTGAGAGTCCCTTGAACTGCAAGGAGATCAAACCAGTCAATCCTAAAGGCAATCAGTTCTGAATATTCACTGGAAGGATTAATGCTGAAGCTGAAGCTCCAATACTTTGGCCACTTGATGCGAAGAACTGACTCATTGGAAAGTACCCTGATGCTGGGAAAGCTTGAGGGTAGGAGGAGAAGGAGACAACGGAGGATAAGATAGCTGGATGGCATCACCGACTCAATGAACATGAATTTGAGAAAGCTCTGGGATTTGGTGATGGACAGGGGATCCTGGCATGCTGCAGTCCATGGGGTCACAAAGAGTCAGACATAACTGAGACACTGAACTGAACTGAACTAAGATTTGTACCTTAAGAATGGGTAAACAAACAAGGTCTTACTGTATAGCACAGGGAACTATATTCAATCTCCTAAGATAAATCATAATGGAAAATAATATAAAAATAGCAGGTATATACTGCTACATCTAAAATGGATAACCAACAAGGAGCAGTTGTATAGTACAAGGAACTCTGTTTAATGTTTTGTGGCAGCCTAGACAGGAGGGGAGTTTGGAAGAGAATGGATGCGTTTTTATATATGGCTGAGTTTCTTTGCTCTTCACTTGAAGCTATCACAACACAGTTAATTGGCCATACCCCAATACAAAGTTTAATTTTAAAAAATGATGTGAAAAATGCAGATGGAAACATTTTAATGAGCAAAATAAAATCTATGGTGCTGAAAAGTACAATAAATGTAAAAATTACTGGAAGGACTTAGCAGATTTTAATTGACAGCAAAAGAATCAGTGAATTTAAAGGTATTTGACTTGATTGGAATTTATTCAGTCTAAGAAACAAAAACAAAAGGGAATGTTGAAAAGTGAACAGAGCTTAAGGGACTTATTGAACATTATCAAATATACCAACATACATGTAAAGGGAATCCCAAAGGAGAGAAGAGATAAAGGACACAGAAAGAGCATTTGAAAGAATACTGGCCAAAATTGCCCAAATTTGACTAAAAACATTAATCTACACACCTAGGAAACTCATTGAACTTTTATCAGTTCAGCTGAGTTGCTCAGTAGTGTCCGACTCTTTGTGACCCCATGGGCTGCAGCATGCTAAGGCTTCCCTGTCCATCACCAACTCCCGGAGCTTGTTCAAACTCATGTTCATCGACTTGGTGATGTCATCCAACGATCTCATCATCTGCCGTCCCCTTCTCCTTCTGCCTTCAATCTTTCCCAGCAACAGGGTACTTTCCAATGAGTCAGTTCTTCACATCAGGTGACCAAAGTATGAGAGTTCAGCTTCGGCATCAGTCCTTCCAATGAATATTCAGGACTGATTTCCTTCAGGATTGACTACTTTGATCTCCTTGCAGGCCAAGGGACTCTCAAATCTTCTCCACACCACAGTCCAAAAGCATCAATTTTTCAGCGCTCAGCCTTTTTTATAGTCCAACTCTTACCTCCATACATAACTACTGGAAAAACCATAGCTTCGACCAGATGGACCTTCTTCAGCAAAATAATGTCTCTACTTTTTAATATGCTGTCTAGGTTGGTCATAGCTGTACTTTCAAGGAGCAAGCATCTTTTAATTTTATGGCTACAGTCATCATCTGCAGTGATTTTGGAGCTCAAGAAAATGAAGTCTGTCACTGTTTCCATTGTTTCCGCATCTATTTGCCATGAAATGATGGGACCATGATGGCATAATCTTAGTTTTTTGAATGTTGAGTTTTAAGCCAACTTTTCCACTCTCCTCTTTCACTTTCATCAAGAGGCCCTTTAGTTGTTCTATCATAAGGGTGGTGTTATCTGTGTATCTGAGGTTATTGATATTTCTCCCAGCAATCTTGATTCCAGCTTGTGCTTCATCCAGCCTGGCATTTCTCATAATGTACTCTGCATAAAAGTTAAATAAGCAGGGTGACAATATATAGACTTTACATACTCCTTTCCCAATTTGGAACCAACCTGTTGTTCCATGTCTGATTCTAACTGTTGTTTCTTGACCTGCATAAAAATTTCTCAGAAGGCAGGTAAGGTGGTCTGGTATTCCTATCTCTAAGAATTTTCCACAGTTTGTTGTGATACACACAGTCAAAGGCGTTGGCATAGTCAATAAAGCAAAAGTAGATGTTTTTCTGGAACTCTATTGCTTTTTCAGTGATCCAACAGATGTTGGAAATTTTATCTCTGAACTTTTATAAGGCAAACTAAAAGATTTCCAACCATAGATAAATAAAAAAGTCTATTAAAAGTCAAAGGCAAAGAATAAATTTTGATAACAGGAAAGAAGCAACTCATCACATAAAAGGAAACCTCAATAAGTCAACAATTCTTTCCCCGCCCCCCATGGAAACTATGAAGGCCAGAAGGATGTGGAATGACTTGTTCAAAGAAAAAATGTTTCAATTCTATATCAGTTCTATATCCAGCATAGCTTTACTTCAAAAATTAAGGAGAAATAAGGACATTCCAAGATAATGGCGAAAATTTATTGCTAGTAAACCTGACCTATAAGAAAAACTAGAAGAAGTCCTTCAGGCCGAAATCAAAAGACATAAAGAGTTATTCAAATCCATATGAAGAAATACGTAGGAATAAGAAAAACACATTGGCAAATATCAGTTTACTGTAAGTATTTTTAGTGGCTCTTTTTTTTTCACCATGTCTCATTGAAAAAACAAGTGCATAAATTATTATAAATCTATATTTATGGGCATGTAATGTATAAAGGTATAACTCTGTGACCATACCAGCACTAAGAGGAGGGAGGTAATAGTTATATAAATTTTTGAATGAATTGTATTGAAAAAGGATTCACATCCTGGCTTGCAAAAATCCATTATCATTTAACATCTGAATCAACTATGGGCTCCATATCTGAGTCAAGGGGAATGAATACAAATGCTGAATTATTCTCCAATGACCACTTCAGAACTGGCATGGGTAATAATGAACATTGAAGAACCAGGGGCTGTAGAGAAGGCTAGACCAAAGTGTCATTCTCAAGAAATAGCCAGGAACCTCCAGGGTTAAGCTATAAACTTACTTACACTTCTTTGGCAGGGAAGTTTTACAGTTCCTGTCCATTGAGACTTGATAATTATTTTGTACCAGTGACTACTGTGTGTTTCTAATTATTACCTTTTCTATATGAAAGTATTATTACATTTGTCTGTTCCTACTCCACCAATATATTTTGGATTTGGGGGATGAAGAGGTAGATAATATATCCCACAGTTTCTAGATCACTAGACTATATGAAGATACACTCAAATCTGATAGAACTGTATCGTCCAGAGATTCTGGCTTTAGGGCCAAATTTAGCAGCTGGAAGAAAATTTGACTTAACTTTTCTGGGAGTGGGTGATTGTGCCCCATGTCGAGAGAAGAACTTAGATGTTCAAGTCAAAGGAGAGTATCAGTAAAGAATTTTAGTTTATTCCCAATTATCCATCTCACCTTCATGATCTCCCATTTCCCCTGGTTGGAATGTAGATATGATGATAGGGACTGGAGCAGTCATCTAGGACCATAAGATGGAAGTCATGTTTTATTTTAAATGACAAATAACAAGGCACCTCTCACTGTCAAATCCCTATACCTATGATGTCCTGGGATAAATATAAGCAGTCTATCATATGAAAGAGAAATAAATATCTATCTCACTTAAGCCATTGTATTTTGAATTTCTTTATATTAGTCAATCATGCATCCTAAATAGTACAAGATATGTGTGTTGAGAAGTGCAGTTTGAAATCAAGTGGTGAGGGAAATTATACAATGAGAACAAAACACAAAGTAATACCTCAGTTAGTCATTCTACCACAATTCTCCACAGAGGAAGAGGTGTGCTGAGTTCTGACAAGTCTCTAAGGAGGCTTCCTCTAATGGCTCTTTTCTTTTTCTGGAATGAAAATGGCTTACTTAACAGTTGTTTATCCAGAGTAGGAATAGAACTATGGTTTTATTTTGTGCTGTGAGTTTGGGAAATTGGTCTTGGAAATTTTAAAGAGGAACCCCATTATCATCTCCTTTCCTCTGCTCCTCATTTTGAGTGGGTCCTACAGGGCTCAAAGAGGTTAAGTTATTAACTAAAATTACACATCTAGGAAGACACAGAGGCAGAACTGGAACTCATGTCTGCCTGATTCCAAATTATTTTCTCTTAGCCTCTATGCTTTCCTAACTTGTGACTGTAATCTGCTTCCTACTGACAGCCTTCCTGGTTAGTGGAGCAGTGAGGTTCCTCTTTAAAATTTCCAAGACCAATTGCCCAAATTTACAGCACAAAATAAAACCATAATTCTATTTCTACTCAGGATAAGAAACTTTAAGTAAGCCATTTTGATTCCAGAAAAAGAAAAGAGCCATAGGGGCAGCTCTTTAGAAGTAGCAGGCACAGTCTTATGGACTCTGTGGGAGAGGGAGAGGGTGGGAAGATTTTGGAGAATGGCATTGAAACATGTAAAATATCATGTATGAAATGAGATGCCAGTCCAGGTTCGATGCACGATACTGGATGCTTGGGGCTGGTGCACTGGGACGACCCAGAGGGATGGAATGGGGAGGGAGGAGGGAGGAGGGTTCAGGATGGGGAACACATGTATACCTGTGGTGGATTCATTTTGATATTTGGCAAATCTAATACAGTTATGTAAAGTTTAAAAATAAAATAAAATTTAAAAAAAAAAACAAACAAAACAAAAAAAAAAAAAAAGAAGTAGCAGGCACTGCCCTGATTGGCTGTCTGCCTGATTGAATCTCAACTGAACCATGACTATGTCTCATACCTATACCACTGTGCTTGGCCTTCCTGACTGCACATCTGGAATTGGCCTCTATTTTTCTTACCAGATGGGAATCATGCTGAGTACCTATGCCTTCTTCTGCATTGTTGCAAGAAAACATCATGCCTTGTATTCTGATGCCAAGCAACCCTCACATTCTTCTATGCCTCATCTGTTTGGGCATAGAAGAACAAGCATTACTTATCTTATAAAAACATATGTAGACTGATAGAAAGGGTGTGAGGAAGGTCTTCTGCTTTGAGATACCAACTACCCCTTGTGCCTCAGACTGAAGTATGGAAGTTCAGTTCAGTAGCTCAGTCGTGTCTGACTCTTTGTGACCCCATGGACTACAGCACGCCAGGCTTCCCTGTCCATCACTAACTCCCAGAGCTTGCTCAAACTCATGTACATCGAGTTGGTGATGCCATCCAAACATCTCATCCTCTGTCGTCCCCTTTTCTTCCTGCCTTCAATCTTTCCCAGCATCAGGGTCTTTTCCAATGAGTCAGTTCTTCGCATCATGTGGCCAAAGTATTGGAGTTTCAGCTTCAGCATCACTCCTTCCAATGAATATTCAGGATTGATTTCCTTCAGGATTGACTGGTTTGATCTCCTAGCAGCCCAAGGAACTCTTGGCAAAACTAATACAATTATGTAAAGTTTAAAAATAAAATAAAATGAAAAAAAAAATGAAAAAAAAAAGAGTCTCCTCCAACACCACAGTTCAAAAGCATCAATTCTTTGGCACTCAGCTTTCTTTATAGTCCTTATAGTATAGAGGTATTTCTTATAGTATAAAAGTATGGAAATCTTATATACTTTTATGGAAAGTATATAAGAATTTTGTATAGTATAGAAGTATGGAAATTTCAACTGAATCATGACTGTGTCTCATACCTCTACCACTGTGTTTGGCCTGCCTGACTGCACATCAGGAATTGGCCACTATTTTTCTTACCAGATGGGAATCATGCTGAGTACCTATGCCCTCTTCTGCATTGTTGCCAGAACTCATCATTTCTTTGATTTAAAAATATTATTTTCTTATGTTGGATTTTAAGTAAATAATTTTTAACTTTCTTTTTTATTTTTCAAATTACAAAAATATGATAACACATTTACAGGAGATTTGGAATATACAGAACACAGCTATATATAGTTCCACTATATATTACAATTGTTTGTTTTAGGTAGATAAATTAAGATTTTTAGTAAGAGTTTAAGTATCAAAGTCTCATAAATTAATAGAATTAATGTACAGAGAAGTAGAAGAATATAGTAGACCTGAAAAGCATTATGAACCAATTTGACATAATTAAGATTTTGCAGTTTTCACACAACAGTAGGATAAAACTTCTATTCAAATTCACATAGACTATAAAATAGGAGACACTGGAAAATATCCAGAGACATAAGTTCAGATGCAGAAATTTCAAGGTCTAAACAAATTGAAATCATGCAGTGTCTATTCTCTTATTACTGTGGAATTATGTTAGAGATCAATATCAAAAGATATTTGAAAATAACCCACATGTTTTCAAGTGTGACATTCACAAAGAGAGATTTTTGACGTAGCCATTGAAATCCTCAATAAAGTTAGAAGACAGAAAAGAAAAAAAAAAAAAAACAGAGGGTGACAGCAGAGAGAAAAGCATTTAAATGAGAAATTAATATCAAAGATATTTTTTTAAATCCCATGTATTTGGAAATTAAATGTGTGCTTCTAAGTGATAAATAAGATGCTTCTAAGAAGCCATAACAGGATTTTTAGAAAATACTTGTAATAGAACAAAACTGAAAAGAGAATTTACCAGAATTTGCTTCATGTAATAGAAGCTGCTCAATGCAATTAAATATAATATGAAGCCTTGAATAAGATATGGAAACAAATAATGGACACTAGCATAAAATTTTGTGAGTGTTGAACAAAATTTATACTTTAGTTAATAATATGATAACATGTTAATTTCCTGTTTTCTTACAACATAATATTTCTTTATATACTCAGAATTGGATTAGAAGCTTCATTCATTTCATTTCAGTCGCTCAGTCGTGTCTGACTCTTTGCGACCCCATGAATAGCAGCACGCCAGGCCTCCCTGTCCATCACCAACTCCCGGAGTTCACTCAGACTCACATCCATCGAGTCAGTGATGCCATCCAGTCATCTCATCCTCTGTCGTCCCCTTCTCCTCCTGCCCTCAATCCCTCCCAGGATCAGAGTCTTTTCCAATGAGTCAACCCTTTGCATGAGGTGGCCAAAGTACTGGAGTTTCAGATTTAGCACCATTCCTTCCAAAGAACACCCAGGACTGATCTCCTTTAGAATGGACTGGTTGGATCACCTTGCAGTCCAAGGGACCCTCAAGAGTCTTCTCCAACACCACAGCACTCAGCTTTCTTCACAGTCCAACTCTCACATCCATACATGACTACAGGAAAAACCATAGCCTTGACTAGACGGACCTTTGTTGGTAAAGTAATGTCTCTGCTTTTGGATATGCTATCTAGGTTGGTCATAACTTTTCTTCCAAGGAGTAAGTGTCTTTTAATTTCATGGCTACAGTCACCATCTACAGTGATTTTGGAGCCCCCAAAATAAAGTCTGACACTGTTTCCACATCTATTTGCCATGAAGTGATGGGAGCAGATGCCATGATCTTTGTTTTCTGAATGTTGAGCTTTAAGCCAACTTTTTCACTCTCCACTTTCACTTTCATCAAGAGGCTTTTTAGTTCCTCTTCACTTTCTGCCATAAGAGTGGTGTCATCTGCATATCTGAGGTTATTGATATTTCTCCCAGCAATCTTGATTCCAGCTTGTGCTTCTTCCAGCCCAGCATTTCTCATGATGTACTCTGCATATAAGTTCAATAAGCAGGGTGACAATATACAGCCTTGGCATACACCTTTTCCTATTTGGAACCAGTCTGTTTTTGCATGTCCAGTTCTAACTGTCGCTTCCTGACCTGCATATAGGTTTCTCAAGAGACAGGTCAGGTGGTCTGGTATTCCCATCTCTTTCAGAATTTTCCACAGTTTATTGTGATCCACACAGTCAAAGGCTTTGGCATAGTCAATAAAGCAGAAATAGATGTTTTTCTGGAACTCTCTTGCTTTTTCGATGATCCAGCGGATGTTCGCAATTTGATCTCTGGTTCCTCTGCCTTTTCTAAAATCAGCTTAAAGATCTGGAAGTTTACGATTCACATATTGCTGAAGCCTGGCTTGGAGAATTTTGAGCATTACTTTACTAGTGTGTGAGATGAGTGCAGTTGTGCGGTAGTTTGAGCATTCTTTGGCATTGACTTTCTTTGGGATTAAAATGAAAACTGACCTTTTCCAGTCCTGTGGCCACTGCTGAGTTTTCCAAATTTGCTAGCATATGGAGTGCAGCACTTTCACAGCATCATCTTTCAGGATTTGAAATAGCTCAACTGGAATGCCATCACCTCCACTAGCTTTATTCATAGTGATGCTTTCTAAGGCCCACTTGACTTCACATTCCAGGATGTCTGGCTCTAGGAGAGTGATCACACCATCATGATTATCTTGGTCGTGAAGATCTTTTTTGTATAGTTCTTCTGTGTATTCCTGCCACCTCTACTTAATATTGTCTGCTTCTGTTAGTTCCCTACAATTTCTGTCCTTTATTGAGCCCATCTTTGCATGAAATGTTCCCTTGGTATCTCTAATTTTCTTGAAGAGCTCTCTGGTCTTTCCCATTCTGTTGTTTTCCTCTATTTCTTGCATTTATCACTGAGGAAGGCTTTCTTATCTCTTCTTGCTATTCTTTGGAACTCTGCATTCAGATGCCTATATCTTTCCTTTTCTCCTTTGCCTTTTGCTTCTCTTCTTTTCACAGCTATTTGTAAGGCCTCTCCAGATAGCCATTTTGCTTTTTTGCATTTCTTTTCCATGGGGATGGTCTTGATCCCTGTCTCCTGTACAATGTCATGAACCTCCAACCATAGTTCATCAAGCACTCTATCTTTCAGATCTAGGCCCTTAAATCTATTTCTTACTTCCACTGTATAACCATAAGGGATTTGTTTTAGGTCATACCTGAATGGTCTAGTGGTTTTCCCTACTTTCTTCAACTGAAGTCTGAATTTGGCAATAAGGAGTTCATGATCTGAGCCACAGTCAGCTCCCAGTCTTGCTTTTGCTGACTGTATAGAGCTTCTCCATCTTTGGCTGAAAAGAATATAATCAATCTGATTTCGGTGTTGACCATCTGGTGATGTCCATGTGTAGAATCTTCTCTTGTGTTGTTGGAAGAGGGTGTTTGCTATGACCAGTGCATTTTCTTGCCAAAACTCTTAGTCTTTGCCCTGCTTCATTCCATATCCAAAGGCCAAATTTTCCTGTTACTCCAGGTTTTTCTTGACTTCCTACTTTTGCATTCCAGTCCCCTATAATGAAATGGACATCTTTTTTGGGTGTTAGTTCTAAAAGATCTTGGAGGTCTTCATAGAACCGTTCAACTTCAGCTTCTTCAGCATTACTGGTTGGGGAATAGACTTGGATTACTGTGATATTGAATGGTTTGCCTTGGAAACGAACAGAGATCAGTCTGTCGTTTTTGAGATTGCATCCAAGTACTGCATTTCGGACTCTTTTGTTGACCATGATGGCTACTCCATTTCTTCTGAGGGATTCCTGCCCACAATAGTAGATATAATGGTCATCTGAGTTAAATTCACCCATTCCAGTCCACTTTAGTTCACTGATTCCTAGAAAGTTGACATTCACTCTTGCCATCTCCTGTTTGACCACTTCTAATTTGCCTTGATTCATGGACCTGACAGTCCAGGTTCCTCTGCAATATTGCTTTTTACAGCATCGGACCTTGCTTCTATCACCAGTCACATCCACAACTGGGTATTATTTTTGCTTTAGCTCTGTCCCTTCATTCTTTCTGGAGTTATTTCTCCACTGATCTCCAGTAGCATATTGGGCACCTACTGACCTGGGGAGTTCCTCTTTCAGTATCCTATCATTTCGCTTTTTCATACTGTTCATGGGGCTCGCAAGGCAAGAATACTGAAGTAGTTTACCATTCCCTTCTCCAGTGGACCACATTCTGTCAGACCTCTCCACCATGACCTGCCTGTCTTGGGTGGCCCCACGGGCATGGCTTAGTTTCACTGAGTTAGACAAGGCTGTGGTCCTAGTGTGTTTAGATTGACTAGTTTTCTGTGATTATGGTTTCAGTGTGTCTGCCCTCTGATACCCTCTTGCAATACCTACCATCTTACTTGGGTTTCTCTTACCTTGGACGTAGGGTATCTCTTCATGGCTGCTCCAGCAAAGCGCAGCCACTGCTCCTTACCTTGGACGAGGGGTATCTCCTCACTGCCGCCCCTCCTGACCTTGACATGGAAAAGCTCCTCTAGGCCCTCCTGTGCCCGCACAGCCACTGCTCCTTGGACGTGGGGTTGTTCCTCCCAGCTGCCGCCCCTGACCTTGGACGTGGGATAGCTCCTCTCGGCTGCTCCTGTGCCGTCGCAGCCTGGCACTCTCGGCCACTGCCCCTGACCTCGGACATGGGGGTAACTCCTCTTGGCTGCCGCCCCTCAGGCATGAGGCCCTCCTGGCTTCTGCCCCTGACCTCGGACTTGGGGTAGCTCCTCTTCAAGCCTCATTCAAATTTTGTTTTTAATCACTAAGATAATAAACTTTCTAGACTTTTAGCAGTAATGGGCTGTGCTGTGCTTAGTCATTCAGTCATGTCAAACTCTTTGCAACCCCATGGACTGTAACCTGCCAGGCTCCTCTGTCCATGGGAATTTGCCAGGCAAGAATACTCGAGTGGGCAGCATATCCCTTCTCCAGGGGATCTGCCTGACCCAGGTATTGAAATGGGGTCTCCTGCATTGCAGGTGGATTCTTTACCAGCTGAGTTACCAGGGAAGCCCTTAGCAGTAATACCAGATGCCAAAATACATGGAACTATATCAAAATTTTAAGTGACTGTAAATTAGAATTCTAGCATTCTATTCATACAAAGTCAAACAAGTGGAATCAAGATGTCATAATATTTTTAGCTAGGCAACAATTTGTAAGTTTTCTAAAATATATATATTATACATCCATTTTTTTTAAGTCAAGAACTTCTTTTATTTTAAAATAAACAATGAAGATTCCCCCCTTCCCCACCACCCTACAAACTTTTGAATGTGGAATGTTCAACAGCCTATCCATTTTAGAAAGTTACAAAACCATCAAAAACTACAATTGTCTAATGATGAATGTTTGAGAATAGTTTTATGGGTTTAAGTAGCTGAGCACCTACTGAAAAAGTCCTTAGCTAAAGGCTGAAAACTAAATTCAATTTCTGCACAGAAAATAACATTAACTTAGTAACCTTTACTTAATATAATGAAGTGAAGTGAAGTCACTCAGTCGTGTCTGACTCTTTGCGACCCCATGGACTGTAGCCTACCAGGCTCCTCCATCCATGGGATTTTCCAGACAAGAGTACTGGAGTGGGTTGGCATTTCCTTCTCCAGAGGATCTTCCTGACCTAGGGATTGAACCCAGGTCTCCCGCATTGTGGGTAGACACTTTACTGTATGAGCCACCGGGGAAGTTTCCCTTGCTTAATATTAAGTGGGGTTAATTCCGCATGAAGTCAAAGTCGGCTACAACAAGCAGCATTAAGTTCATAGGCACACAGAACTAGTGTTCCAACTGCTGGCACAAATTTCAACACCGTACATAAATTACTAAACTGTCCATTGTCATCAGACTTGGGACTCTCCCTATACATCTATGGGAAGGAATCACCATTTTGAATATAAATACTTCCATGTGAAACAGATAATTCAGTTAGGGTTAGACAAAAGATAAGGGCAAGTACTGTAGAAATAGCTGCTGGAGATAACCATAAAATTGGTAACACTAAACTGCATGGGGTGAACCACATAAGCTGCTAACTGTTGAACCCAGTGTTTCAAGATACAACTTTTATAAACATGTTTTATTTGTTTGCTTATACTATCAGAAGTGAAAACTATTTCCCCAAAATAGGGAATTCAGTCTAAAACACATACTGGTGCTTTCCAAAAGAGAGCAATTTAAAAGAGTGGCAGCAGCAGGCATTTGATATCTTTTTCTTTTAAAAGCTTTCAGGCTGCAGGAAAAACATGTGACCAAGAGTGTTATGATTATCCATTAGATTTAGATCAGTATCTGTAGAAATTTAAGTGACAATACAGCAAAATACAAGGATTATATACTATCAATCCTTATAAAAGCCATTGTCAAAGAAACTGTTAAGTGTTTGAAAGGTATCTAAATATTTCACATTAAGTACAGAAGTGGCCATCCAGATTATATCCCTTAATTGTTGCATATTTTTCAAAAAGTGCCAATTAAAGCCTAATTTTGCATTCTGGCTTTGTCTTATACAGTATCAGCTGTTAAAAAATATGTGTCTTACACGTGTACCCCAAATATTCATTACAGCACTGTTTATAATAGCCAGGACATGGAAGCAACCTAGATGTCCATCAGCAGATGAATGGATAAGAAAGCTATGGTACATATACACAATGAAATATTACTCAGCCATTAAAAAAATACATCTGCATCAGCTCTAATGAGGTGGATAAAACTGGAGCCTATTATACAGAATGAAGTAAGCCAGAAAAAAAAAAAAAAACACCAATACAGTATACTAATGCATATATATGGAATTTAGAAAGATGGTAACAATAACCCTGTATGCGAGACAGCAAAAAAGACACAGATGTGTAGAACAGTCTTTTGGACTCTGTGGGAGAGGGCGAGGATGGAATGATTTGGGAGAATTGCATTGAAACATGTATATTATCATATGTGAAATGGATAGCCAGTCCAGGTTCGATGCACGAGACAGGGTGCTCAGGGCTGGTGCACTGGGATGACTCAGAGGTATGGGATGGGGAGGGAGGTAGGAGGGGGGTTCAGGATGGGAAACACATGTACACCCATGGCTGATTCATGTCAATGTATGGCATAACCACTACAATATTGTAAAGTAATCAGCCTCCAATTAAAATGAATAAATTTATTTAAAAAATAAATAAAAGGCAAAGCCAAACCCTAAAAAACAAGTATGTGTCTTAAACCACATGTATCTTAAACCACAGCCGTCTGGCTAGAGGATGAATAGTGCCATGTCAAAGCCTAAGGTTGATGCCCAGACATGTATATACATACATTTTTAATATATATATATACAAAAGCTTTTCTACTATGTTTGATAAAGGCCTGAGAAAGAACATTTTTTAAAAAGATGAGTAAATTGGAAAATGTAAACATGAATGAACTAAAATAAGAGCACTGATTGTGAAATAGAAAAAATGAAACCAACTAGATAAAAGTAAAAGAGCATCATAATCCAGTTGTTTTTAAACATGGCTGCTCATTAGAGACAAATCTGTAGCTTTGGAGAGAAAAAAAAAAAAAAACAGGAACACCTGGGTGTTTGTATTTTTCAAAAAATTCCAAGATAATTCTGATATGCATCTGGATTTTGAAAAGGGATTATTGGTTTTTCTATCAAATGGTAATTATAGTGATATAGAATTCTATAATTTTCTATTTAATTCTATAAAATTCTATAATTTTCTATTGCATTAAGCAATAATTTTATTATTGTATTGTATTAATACAATAATTGTATCATGATACAATTATTGTATTAAGCAAAAATCACAATAGTAAAAGATGTTTATCAGTTTTCACAATCAATAGACAGACAAAAAATGAAAGATCACAATTGCAAGCCATGATTAACCTAACAATATAAAATAATTACATACAATTTGAGAGATTAGGTAGAATGATGTGGTAAGTAGAAGTGGATACAAGCACAGATTCTCATCTGCCCAAGCAGTCTATGTCTTTTGGTTCATGCATTTGATCCATTTACATTTAAGGTAATTATTGATATGCATGGTCCTATTACCATTTTCTTAATTGTTTTGGGTTTATTTTCTGTATGTCTTTTCCTTCTCTTATGTTTCCTGCCTAAAAATGTTCCTTTAGCATTTGTTGTAAAGCTGACTTGGGGGTGCTAAATTTTCTTAACTTTTGCTTGTCTGGAAAGCTTTTGATTTCTCCATCAAATCTAAATGAGAGTCTTGCTGGTAGAGTATTCTTGGTTGCAGGTTTTTCTTTTTCGTCACTTTAAATATATCATGACATTCCCTTCTAGCTTGCAGAGTTTCCGTTGAGAAATCAGCTGATAATCTTATGGGAGTTCCCTTGAATATTATTTGTTGTTTTTCCATTGTTACTTTTAATATTTATCTTTGTCTTTAATTTTTGTCAGTTTGATTACTATGTGTCTCAGTGTGTTCCTCCTTGGGTATATCTTGCCTGGGATTTTGTTGCCTGTTTCTTTTTCCATGTTAGGGAAGTTTTCAGCTATTATCTCTTCAAATATTTTCTCAGGTCCTATCTCTCTCTCTTCTCCTTCTGGGACCCATATACTGTGAATGTTGGTGCATTTAATGTTGTGCCAGAGGTCTCTTAGGTTGTTCTCGTTCTTTTTCTATATTCTGTCCTGCAGCAGTGATTTCCACTAATTTGTCCTCCAAGTCATTTATCTGGTCTTCTGCCTCAGTTATTCTGCTATTGATTCCTTCCAGTGTATTGTTCATGTCTTTTTTTTTTTTTTAGCTCTTCTAGGTCTTTGGTAAACGTATTTTGCATATTCTCTCTTGTTTTCCTGAGATCCTGGATCATCTTCACTATCACTATTCTGAATTCTTTTTCTGGACGTTAGCTTATCTCCACTTCATTTAGCTGTTTTTCTGGGGTTTCATGTTGTCCCTTCTTCTGGGACATAACTTTCTGCTTTTTTATCCTGATTAACTTTCTTTAATGTGTTTTTTGTTCGAGCTGCTGTGGGATTGTGGTTCTTCTTAGTTCTGCCTCCATCTGGTGGAGAAGGCTAAGAGGTTTGTGTAAGCTTCCTAATGGGGGTGACTGGTGGTGGCAAAAACTGGATCTTGCCCTAGTGATCAGGGCTGGGCTCAGTAAAGTTTTAATTCAATTGTCTGCTGATGGGTGGGGTTGGTTCCCACTGTTAGTTGTTTAGCCTGAGGCAACCCAGCCCTGGGATCTATGGGTTCTATGGTAGGATTAGTGGTAACCTCCAAGAGGACTTATGCCAAGGAATCCCTTCCAGGACTACTCCTGCCCCGGCCCTCATGCTGAGCCACTGCTGACCAATGCCACCCTAGGAGACCTTCCAACACTAGCAAATAGGCCTGGTTCAGTCTCCTGTGGATCACTGCTCCTTTCCCCTGGGTCTTGGTGCACACAGAGTTTCTTTGTGTCCTCCAAGGTGGAGTCTGTTTTCCCCAGTCCTGTGGAAGTCCTGTAATCAAATCATGACGGCCTTCAAAGTCAGATTCCCTGGGAATTCCCAGTCCCTTTCAAGCCTGGATCCCCAGGCTTCAAACCCTGGCATGGTCGTCAGAATCTTCACAAGAGTGGGAGGATTTCTTTAGTATATTGCTGTCCCGTTAGTAGGTCACCCACCCAACAGGTACAGTATTTGATTTTATCATGCTTGAGTACCTACAACCTTCTCATTGTAGCTTCCAGTCTTTGGACGTGTGGTATCATTTTTTGATGGGTTTTTCAAAAGCTAGTTGCAGTTTTGGTGTTCTTGCAGGAGGAGATTAGCACACATCTTTCTACTCTGCCATCTTGAACCCAAAGTCTTAAGTAAATATTTTAAGAAATTAACATTGAATATTTTTTATGCACCTAGATTTGTGCTTGGGACATAACGTGTGTTATCCAAATAGCTATCTATCCTCTTGTAGCTAGGACTGATGATTACTTCTTCTTTTTTTTTTAATATTTTTTATTTTATTTTATTTTTAAACCTGAAACACTGTATTAGTTTTGCCAAACATCAAAACGAATCCGCCACAGGTATACATATGCTCCCCATCCTGAACCCTCCTCCCTCCTCCCTCCCCACACCATCCCTCTGGGTCGTCCCAGTGCACCAGCCCCAAGCATCCAGTATCGTGCATTGAATCTGGACTGGCAACTCGTTTCATACATGATATTACACATGTTTCAATGCTTCTATACTAGAAATATCCTTCTCTTAGTTGCTGTTCTATCTCTAATGGGCTGAGTGTTAAGTACTGATTTGTCTAAGTTTAAAATGGTGTCTCATTGTCCTTGTCAGTGAGTGTTTTAAAGATGGGCTTGTAACCCAATTTTGAAACATGAACAGTCTTCTCAGAAGCATAAGAGAAAGTATAACTCCTTTTCTTTTGCTGAATCAGGTTTATCAACAGCTGGATTACCCAGTGATATATGAGACTAGATAATTCTTTGTTGTGTGGAGCTTTCCTTTGTGTTAGAGGCTAGTTAGCAACATTCATTGTTTCTAACTTCAAGATGACTGTAGCAACCTTTCTGACTTGTGACAATTCACTAATGTCTCCAAACATTTTCAAATGTCCCTTGGGAGGTAAAGTTACCACTAGGTGAGAACCAATCGGCTATGTGTCATTAGCTCTAAATGTGATGCCTGAAAGTGTGGCATCAACTTGATTACTGAAGGGAGCTGACCTCAAGAAGAGCTGACATACTGAGAATATGATAGCAGAAAGGTGGAAAGAACCTGGGATCTTGTATTTGTATAACCACTGAATTACCAACCCTTGAGCTGCCTTACTTAGGACTTCTTTCTAAGAAAAATTGTAGAATTAGTACTATTTGCGGTTGAGTTGAGATTTTATGGTTCCTTGCAGATATTCCTTTCATCTTCCTCTTTAAGCTCCCTCTTTCCAACAGAAATTTATTGAACAAAGGAATTGTTAAATAATACATATCTTGACTAAAAGAGGTAGAGGAGATGAAGGGATGAATTTATATCACACACTCCTCAGCAAAGGAATTCAAAAGTTACCAACAATGACCATATTTAATATCTCAAATTCATCCTTTGTCTACTTAGTCATACATTGTTTCCATATCTCCCTCATTTTTTCCTTTATGAACATTATGCTCAGTGTTCAAATGCTCCTTCCTTATGAAATATGCAAAGAAATTCTGCTCTACCTTAAACTTGGAAACTATCCTCATCTCATTACTGAGAAAAAGTACTCTTGAGATTAGATACATCATCCTCAGATGGATAGGTCATTTCTTTTCATATCAGCATACAATCAGGGGCCTCAGATAATGAGTAGAACAGTTTGTAAGGAGAGTGTTGAAAGGAAAAGCAAATTTTCATCAGTACGGGAGCTGATACCCTGATACAGACTTCCATTTTGTCTCAAAACTCTCGTCTTCTGTTTCTTTATCCACATGGTTTAGTGGAAAATAGGAAAATAGATTGAGACTCAGGAAATGTTACAGTTCCAGGTCCATCACCAATTATGTGCTTGCCTTTAGGAAAGTTACATAACTGCTCTAGAGTCCCAGTTTAATAACTTGTAGGATTATCTGATGGAGAAGGCAATGGCACCTCACTCCAGTACTCTTGCCTGAAGAATCCCATGGGTGGAGGAGCCTGGTAGGCTGCAGTCCATGGGATCACTAAGAGTCGGACACGACTGAGCGACTTCACTTTCACTTTTCACTTTCATGCATTGGAGAAGGAAATAGCAACCCACTCCAGTGTTCTTGCCTGGAGAATCCCAGGGACAGGGGAGCCTGGTGGGCTGCTGTCTATGGGGTCACACAGAGTCAAACACGACTGAAGCAACTTAGCAGCAGTAGCAGCAGCAGAAGGATTATCTGAGTAATTGATAAGAACAATGGCACTGACATTCTTTAATCTTATAATGCAAGATATCTAGTTCCTAGTTGACCTATGAGTTCAGTTCAGTCACTCAGTCATGTCCGACTCTTTGTGACCCCATGGACTGCAGCAGGCCAGGATTCTCTGTCCAAAACCAACTCCTGGAGCTTGCGCAAACTCATGGCCATCAAGTTGGTGATGTCATCCAACAATTTCGTCCTGTAATCACCTTTTCCTCCTGCCTTCAATCTTTCCCAGTATTGGAATATTTTCCAGTGATTCAGTTCTTCAAACCAGGTGGTCAAAGTATTGGAGCTTCAGCTTCAGCATCAGTCCTTCCAATGAATAATCAGGACTGATTTCCTTTTGGACTGGCAGGTTTGATCTCCTTGCAGTTCAAGGAACTCTCAAAAGTCTTCTCCAACACCACAATCCAAAAGCAGCAATTCTTCAGTGCTCATCTTTCTTTATGGTCGACCTCTCACATCCATACATGACTACTGGAAAAACCAGAGCTATAACTATACAGACCTTTGCTTTTTAATATGCTGTCTATGTTGGTCAAAGCATTTCTTACAAGGAGCAAGTGTGTTTTAGTTTTGTGGCTGCTTTCACCATCTGCAGTGATTTTGGAGCCCAAGAAAATAAAGTCTGTTACTGTTTCCACTGTTTCTCCATCTATTTTCGATGAAGTGATAGGACCAGATGCCATGATCTTCGTTTTCTGAATGTTGAGTTTTAAGCCAACTTTTTCACTCTCCTCTTTCACATTCATCAAAAGGCTCTTTAGTTCCTCTTAGCTTTCTGCCATAAGGCTGGAGTCATCTACATATCTGAGGTTATTGATATTTCTCCAGGCAATCTTGATTCCAACTTGTGCTTCATCCAACCTGGCATTTTGCATGATGTACTCTGCATAAAAGTAAATAAGCAGGGTACATACTGCCTTGATGTACTCCTTTTCCAATTTGGAACCAGTCTATTGTTCCATGTCCAATTCTAACTGTGGCTTCTTGACCTGCATACAGATTTCTCAGGAAGCAGGTAAGGTGGTCTGGTATTCCCTTTTCTTCAAGAATTTTCCAGTTTGTTATGATTCACACAGTCAAAGACTTTGGCGTAGTCAATGAAGCAGAAGTAGATGTTCTGCAATTCTCTTCCTTTTTTCTATGATCCAATGGTTGTTTTCAATTTGATCTGTGGTCCCTCTGCCTTTTCTAAATCCAGCTTGAACATATGGATGTTCTCAGTTCATGTACTGTTGAAGCCTGTCTTGGAGAATTTTGAACAGTACTTTGCTAGCTTGTGAAGTGAGTGCAATTGTGCGGTAGTTCGAGCATTCTTTGGCATTGCCTTTCTTTGGGATTGGAATGAAAACTGACCTTTTTTAGTTCTGTGGCTCCTGCTGAGTCTTCCAAATTTGCTGGCATATTGAGTGCAGCACTTTCACAGGATCATCTTTTAGGATTTGAAATAGCTCAGCTGAAATTCCATCAACTCCATTAACTTTATTCATAGTGATGCTTCCTAAGGCCCATCTGACCTCACACTCCAGGATGTCTGCCTCTACATAAGTGATCACACCATCATGGTTATCTAGGTCATTAAGATCTTTTTTAATGTACTTCTTCTGTGTATTATTATCACCTCTTCTTTATAACTTCTGCTTCTGTTAGGTCCATACTGTTTCTGTCTTGTATTGTGCCCATCTTTGCATGAAATGTTCCCTTGATATCTCTAATTTTTTGAAGAGATCTCTAGTCTTTGCCATTTGGTTGTTTTCCTTTATTTCTTTCCATTGATCACTTAGGAAGGCTTTCTCATCTCTCCTTGCTATTCTTTAGAACTCTGCATTCAGATGGATATAGCTTTCCTTTTCTCCTTTGTCTTTTTCTTCTCTTCTTTTCTCAGCTATTTGTAAGGCCTCCTCAGACAACCATTTTGCCTTTTTGCATTTATTTCTCTTGGTGATGGTTTTGATCACTGCCTCCTGTACACTATTTTGAACCTCTGTCCATAGTTCTTCAGGCACTCTGTCTATCATATCTAATCTCTTGAATCTATTTGTCACTTTCACTTTATAATCACAAGGAATTTGATTTAGGTTACACTTGAATGGTCTAGTGATTTTCCCTACTTTCTTTAATTTAAGGTTGAATTTTTAAATAGGGAGCTGATGATCTGAGCCACAGACAGCTCCCAGTCTTGTTTTTGCTGACTGTATAGAGCTTCTCCATCTTTGGCTGCAAAGAATATAATCAGTCTGATTTCAGTATTGACCATCTGGTGATATCCATGTGTAGAGTTGTCTCTTGTGTTGTTGGAAGAGGGTGTTTACTCTGAGTGTGTTCTCTTGACAAAATGCTGTTAGCCTTTGCCCTGCTTCATTTTGTACTCCAAGGCCAAACTGGCCTGTTACTCAGGTATCTCTTGACTTCCTACTTTTGCATTCCAGTCCCCTATGTTGAAAAGGACATATTTTTTTGGTGTTCGCTCTACAAGATGTTGTAGGTATTCATAGAACCATTCAACTTCAGCTTCTTTGGCATTAGTGGTTGGGGCATAAACTTTGATTACTGTGATATTGAATGATTTGCCTTGGAAATGACCACAACTGGGTATTGTTTTTACTTTGCCTCGGCCTGTACATTCTTTCCTGAGCTATTTCTCTGCTCTTCTCCAATAACATATTGGGCACCTATAGACCTGGGGAGTTCATCTTTCCATGTCCTATATTGTTGCCTTTTCATAATGTTCATGGGGTTCTCAAGGCAAGAATACTGATGTAGTTTGCCATTCCCTTCTCCAGTGGGCCTCATTTTTTTTTCAGAATGCTCCACCATGACCTGTCTGTCTTTGGTGGCCCTAAATGGCATGGCTTATAGTTTCACTGAGTTAGACAAGGCTGTGATCCATGTGATCAGTTTGGTTAGTTTTGTGTGATTATGGTTTTCATTCTTATGGGTAGGGATAAGAGGCTTGTGGAAGCTGCCTGATGGGAAGGACTGGCTGTTGGGGAATCTGGATCTTGCTGTGATGGGTGGGGCCATGCTCAGTAAATTTTTAATCCAATTTTCTTTTGATGGGTTGAGCTATAAGCCAAGATATTGTTCTATAATGTGAAAGATGATGGGAGAGAGCAAGAATTAGAAGGAAGGAGTGAGGAAGGAGATCCAACTTAGCAGTAGGCTGAGCAGTTGAGGAGTCATACCAAGCAGCAAATAACATCTCTTTGGAGAAAACTAAGTCAATATCGCCTTGGAATTCCAAAAAGGCCTACTACTAGAACTCCAGCTCAAGGCTTTTGTCAGGACTAACAATACAGCTGAAATACTTATGAATTATTTGATCTCCTCTCCCATCAATATGGATTTTTACATTGCTGAACCAATCTCTGCGATTGAGGCAACATAATGTATAACAGTCATCTTAATGGTAATGCTTGAATACAGAACTCTCTGGCTAGTATGCTGGGGAGAGTTCTAGTGCCAAAGTTGTTTGTATAATTACCATAGAACCCTTGAAAGACCTCAAGGGTGCCCCATGGCTCTATCCTTTTTCTCTGGCATATTCAATCCATTTGATTACTTCTCAGCATCAGCTAATCTTTAATAAGCTGCATTTTGTCACTTTGCCATTATGCAATTCAATGACTGTTGTGGAAATAAGAACACTTACATTCTAGCTCTGAAGATTCTTGAAATGAACAGGGAATGATTTCTAGCTTAGGGATAGAGGCAGAGAAAGAAAGGTGTTAGAAAGAATTGGGACTTAGGCTTGACTCTGCCACTGAATCTCTGAAGAGCTTTGGCTGGTCAAGATCTTCCCCTCCTTGAGTTCCAATTAACTTAACAATAAAATATGAGTGATGGCCTGGATTAGTAGACTTGATAATGTATTTTTAAAATCCTATAACTATGTGGAGTGCTTCAAGGAACACATGGAAAAAATAATGTCCATGTGTGTCTGTGTGTTTATGTTCTTTATGAGACTTCCTTTTTACACACACACACACACACACACACACACATATATATATATATATATATACTTTTCTTCTTCTTCTTTAAAAGTTACCAAAAAAAAAGAAAAGTCAGCCAGATAGTCTTTAAGAATTTTGGCTGCTTTGACATTCTAGAATTATCATTTTCTAGCACTGAGCCTCATCTCTCCCAACTAGCCTCAGAAAACTATCATTAATGGAGGGAGTGGTAGTGGTGAAAGAAAGAGAGTTTATACAATACCTTGGATTATGTTGTAATTAGGGGGAAATCATTTTTAAATCCAAAATAGAAGAAAATCAAAAGAGAGAAAAAGAGGTGGAGACAAGCATATATTCCCTTAACTGTGCATAATACGTTATGAGATTACTTATTAGGCTATCACAATGAACCAAGAAACCTCTTTCTTTGTACCACCAGTGTCCTCCATACTTCTTTATAATAGAGCTTGACTACTCAAGAAAAGTTCTTTTAGAGGTACTCTATAAGGCTATCCCATTGTTTACATTTTCTGTTTGTTTAAACTGGAAAGAAATGTTTTCTTTTATTATTAAAAAGTAATACAAAGAAGTGATGTCAGCAAAAATGACAAGGGCTGGGAAATTCAGAGCTTGTCCTTCCACAGGAACATGGGGAAAATTGTCATAATAAACTTTTTGGCTGAAACCTAGTAGGAATTCTTTGCTATATCTTACCTTACACTTTCCATATCTCCCCTGTCTGACTTGTCGGCAGTCTTGAAGATGGCATCCTGCCTTTCTGGTGTTGCTTCCTGGTGCTAGAGGGAACAAATTCAAACTTATTCTCAAATAACCGTTTTGATGTGTTTGGTAGCTCCCTGGAAGGCTTACCTTTATTTCACCTGACTTGAATGCTCTTGGTGTGACAAACACAAAAAGTGTTTGTCAAAAATATTTAGACAAATAAATCAGCCATTGCTGCTCGGGACTAAGGATATCAATTAGGGCAAAGAGTAGACACACCCAAAGCCAGAAAGGAAATATGTGGAGAAGTAAAATGCTATGGGGAATAAGAGCTTTGGAAGCTTCAACATATCCTTGAGAATCTCTAAGTCCACATGCATGCCCAGGGCAGGGCATACACTGAAAAAAGACCTAGGAAACTCCTAAGATTTTTTTTTCCCCCCAGGCAAGAATGCTGGAGTGGGTTGTTATTTCCTTCTGCATGGGGATCTTCCCTAACCAGAGACTGAACCTACATCTCCTGCTGAGCAGGTGGATTCTTCTACCACTGAGCCATCTGGGAAGCCCTATACAAATAAAACTGTATTGCTATAAATTTAAGCTGTTATATCTAATCCTTGGGGTAACCAAAAATTAGTAAATATATAGAAAAATATTTCAGAAAAGAATTGAAATAATACACTATAAAAACCTACTACAAAAGAAAGCATTGAGAGAAATTGGAAAAGCAAAAATTATGAGACATACAGAAAATAAACAGCAATATGGCGGGAATCTGTCCCTTCTTATTAGTAACTAAACTGTAAATGGATTAAACTCTTAAAAAGAAAACACTGGAGAAATGGGGTTCACTTGCTCTGGTGGTAATCCCTCTCAGTGCCTGCAGAACCAGGAGTTGGCATATGGGTGTTTTGGCAGCCTTGCCCCACCATGTGGAGTTGGGGCATGTCAGAGTCTGAGCTAGCCTGACAAGGTCCACAGTAGATCCAGAAACATATTTAGAAGCAGTGGATGGCCTCCTGGGGAGGTGGGGTTTTTGTGGTTCACTGTGGGTGTAATGACACATGGTGGAGAATGCCTAGAAACATATTCCTATTACTATAATTCTTTGTTTCATTTTGTTCTGATGTTGATGTTCTTGATTTTATTTTAATATATTCTTTTCTTATTTTTATATATTTTTACTTTTTTTGGTCATTTTGTCTGGTTTTTGTTCTTTAGTTTTTTTTTTAATTATTTAAAAATATTTTTTATTATTTTCATTTATGATTAGTTTTATGTGTTTGTGTATACCTCCTTTTTTCCCCCAACTTTACTTTCTGTTGTTCTTTATTTTTCATTTTTTTCTTTTTGTTAATTTAATCCTTATTAACTGTTCTCATTGTTGAGTTCTTCTGTTTGTGCTCCTGATTTTTTGTTTTGTTTTTCTTTTTTCCTTCTTCTTTATCTGCTTTTTGTTTGTTTCAGTGAGCTTGATTTTGTTTTAATTTGCCTTGGATTTGGTGTATCTGTTTTCTTTCTTCTTTGTGTGTGTGTGTGTGTTATGTTGTTGTTGTTGCTGTTTGTTCTCATTTTGTTATTTGTCTTGAATATTTTTTGGCTGTTTGCTTTCTTTTCTATTTTGTCTTTATTTTCCTTCTTTTTTCTCTGGCCACAGTTTATGGCTTGTGGGCCCTTGTGTCCTGTGAGCGGTCAGCCCTGGGCCTCCAGGGTGAGAACACCAAGTCCAGGAAACTAAACAGCCAAAGTATTCACAGACACAGAATAGTAATCAGCATGCACTCTGTTGAAGACATCCATCTCAAAACCAAAACCTGGCATCACCCAAATGCCTTCAGGCTCCAGTTCTGGACTTCTCACACAAAACAACCAGCAAGACAGGATCACAGACACACCACCTGATGTGGCTTTGTCCATCAGGGGGAAGTGACTTAGCTATACCCACCAGAGCAAAGGCATCAGTCCCTTGCACCAATAAGTCCACACAAGCCCCTGGACAAACAGCATCCATCAAAGGTCAGACAAAAGAGCCAAGAGAAAATATGCCCTGCAGGAAGGAGAATATAATCAAAGCAAGCCAGAGGAAAAAAATCACATGACAAAGAAACACATTGTGGAGGAGCAAGGATAAACCAAGGAGACCAAATGAATGAACAGGAAATAAGCAATATACCTAATAAAAGAATTCAGATTAATGATAGTAAAGATGATCTGAGATGATGGAAATAAAATGGAAGCATGGATTGAGAAAATATAAGAAAAGCTTAGCAAGCACCTAGAATAACTAAATAAAAGAAAAAACAAATATTAACAATACAATAACTGAAATGAAAAATACACTACAAGGAATCAGTAGCAGACTAACTGAGGCAGAAGGACAGATAAGTGAGCTAGAAGTTAGTGGGGAAATAACTGTCAAGGAACAAATTTTTTTAAAAAAGCATGAAAAGAAACGAGGACACTCAGAGAAATGTGGGACAACATTAAATGCCCCAACATTAGAATTAAAATGGTGTAGGGAGAAAAGAGAGGGACAGCGAAAAAACTTGAAGAGATATTAGTTGAAAACTTTCCTGACAGAGGAAAGGAAATAATCAATCAAGTCTATGAAGCACAAAGATTCCCATACAGGATAAACACAAGGAGAAACACTGAGACACATATTAACCAAACTAACAGAAACTACAAAAAATAATAATAATGATAATAGTAAACACAGGAGGGAAAAGCAACAAATTTGGGTTGGTCAAAAAGTTTATTAGGGATTTTCTTTAACATCCTATAGAATTATCTAAATGAACTTTTCAGCCAAACCAACCACATACAAGGGAATCCCCGTAAGTTTATCAGCTAATTTTTCAGCAGAAACACTACTGGCCAGAAGAGAATGACAGGGCATATTTTACTCTATCCAGCAAGGATCTGCTTCAGATTCAAAGGGGAAATCAAAAGCTTCACAGACAAGCAGAAGCTAAGAGAATTAAGCACAATCAAATCAGCTTTATGACAAATAATTTAAAAAACTTTTCTAGGTGGAAAAAAACAACAGAATAAAAAGACTTACAAATAGAAACACCAAACAGGGACTTCTTTAGTAGTCCAATGGTTAGAATCTGCACTGACAATGGAGGGGGTTCAGATCGAAGGCAATTCAGAAAATGCTAATAAGAATATCAGTTCAGTTACTCAGTCGTGTCTGACTCTTTGCGACCCCATGAATTGCAGCACGCCAGGCCTCCCTGTCCATCACCAACTCCCAGAGTTCACTCAGACTCACGTCCATCGAGTCAGTGATGACATCTAGCCATCCCATCCTCTGTCGTCCCCTTCTCCTCCTGCCCCCAATCCCTCCCAGCATCACAGAGTCTTTTCCAATGAGTCAACTCTTCGCATGAGGTGGCCAAAGTACTGGAGTTTCAGCTTTAGCATCATTTCTTCCAAAGAAATACCAGGGTGGATCTCCTTCAGAATGGACTGGTTGGATCTCCTTGCAGTCCAACGGACTCTCAAGAGTCTTCTCCAACACCACAGTTCAAAAGAATCAATTCTTCAGTGCTCAGCTTTATTCACAGTCCAACTCTCACATCCATACATGACCACTGGAAAAACCAGAGCCTTTACTAGACGGACCTTTGTTGGCAAAGTAATGTCTTTGCTTTTCAATATGCTATCTAGGTTGGTCATAACTTTTCTTTCAAGGAGTAAGCATCTTTTAATTCCATGGCTGCAGTCACCATCTGCAGTGATTTTGGAGCCCAAAAAAATAAAGTCTGACACTGTTTCCACTGTTTCCCCATCTATTTCCCATGAAGTGATGGGAGCAGATGCCATGATCTTTGTTTTCTGAATGTTGAGCTTTAAGCCAACTTTTTCACTCTCCACTTTCACTTTCATCAAGATGTTTTTTAGTTCCTCTTCACTTTCTGCCAAAAGGGTGGTGTCATCTGCATATCTGAGGTTATTGATATTTCTCCCGGCAATCTGGATTCCAGATTGTGCTTGATTCCAGCCCAGCGTTTCTCATGATGTACTCTGCATATAAGTTCAATAAGCAGGGTGACAATATACAGCCTTGACATACTCCTTTTCCTAATTGGAACCAGTCTGTTGTTGCATGTCCAGTTCTAACTGTTGCTTCCTGACCTGCATACAATTTTCTCAACAGGCAAGTCAGGTGCTCTGGTATTCTCATCTCTTTCAGAATTTTCCACAGTTTATTGTGACCCACACAGTCAAAGGCTTTGGCATAGTCAATAAAGCAGAAATAGATGTTTTTCTGGAACTCTCTTGCTTTTTCGATGATCCAGTGGATGTTGGCAATTTGATCTCTGGTTCCTCTGCCTTTTCTAAAACCAGCTTGAACATCAGGAAGTTCACGGTTCACATATTGCTGAAGCCTGGCTTGGAGAATTTTGAGCATTACTTTACTAGCGTGTGAGATGAGTGCAATTGTGTGGTAGTTTGAGCATTCTTTGGCATTGCCTTTCTTTGGGATTGGAATGAAAACTGACCTTTTCCAGTCCTGTGGCCACTGCTGAGTTTTCCAAATTTGCTGGCATATTGAGTGCAGCACTTTCACAGCATCATCTTTCAGGATTTGAAATGGCTCAACTGGAATGCCATCACCTCCACTAGCTTTGTTCCTAGTGATGCTTTCTAAGGCCCACTTGACTTCACATTCCAGGATATCTGGCTCTAAGTGAGTGATCACACCCTCGTGATTATCTGGGTCGTGAATATCTTTTTTGTACAGTTCTTCTGTGTATTCTTGCCACCTCTACTTAATATCTTCTGCTTATGTTAGGTCCCTACATTTTCTGTCCTTTATCGAGCCCATCTTTGCATGAAATGTTCCCTTGGTATCTCTAATTTTCTTGAAGAGCTCTCTAGTCTTTTCCATTCTGTTGTTTTCCTCTATTTCTTGCATTGATCGCTGAGGAAGGCTTTCTTATCTCTTCTTGCTATTCTTTGGAACTCTGCATTCAGAAGCTTATATCTTTCCTTTTCTCCTTTGCTTTTCACTTCTCTTCTTTTCACAGCTATTTGTAAGGCCTCTCCAGACAGCCATTTTGCTTCTTTGCATTTCTTTTCCTTGGGAATGGTCTTGATCCCTGTCTCCTGTACAATGTCATGAACCTCCAACCATAGTTCATCAGGCACTCTATCTATCAGATCTAGACCCTTAAATCTATTTCTCACTTCCACTGTATAACAATAAGGTATTTGTTTTAGGTCACACCTGAATGGTCTAGTGGTTTTCCCTGCCGCTGCTGCTCCTGCTGCTAAGTCGCTTCAGTCATGTCCGACTCTGTGTGACCCCATAGAAGGCAGCCCATCAGGCTCCACCATCCCTGGAATTCTCCAGGCAAGAACAATGGAGTGGGTTGCCATTTCCTTCTCCAGTGCATGAAATTGAAAAGTGAAAGTGAAGTCGCTCAGTCGTGTCCAACTCTTGGCGACCCCATGGACTGCAGTCTACCAGGCTCCTCCGTCCATGGGATTTTCCAGGCGAGAGTACTGGAGTGGGGTGCCATTGCCTTCTCTGGTGGTTTTCCCTATTTTCTTCAATTTAAGTCTGAATTTGGCAATAAGGAGTTCATGATCTGAGCCACAGTCAGCTCCTAGTCTTGTTTTTGTTGACTGTATAAAGCTTCTCCATCTTTGGCTGCAAAGAATATAATCAATCTGATTTTGGTGTTGACCATCTGGTGATGTCCATGTGTAGGTCTTCTCTTGTGTTGTTGGAAGAGGCTATGTTTGCTATGACCAGTGTGTTTGTTTCTTTAGGTAGAGTTATTCCTAAGTATTTTATTCTTTTTCTTGCAGTGGTGATTGGTATTGTATCCTTAATTTCCCTGTTTTCTCATTGTTAGTGTATAGGAATGAAAGGGATTTCTGTGTGTTAATTTTATATCCTACAACTTTACTATATTCATTGATTAGCTCTAGTAATAATCTGGTGGAGTCTGGCTAACAAACACATGAAAAGATGCTCAACATCACTCATTATCAGAGAAATGCAAATCAAAACCGCAATGAGGTACCATTTCATGCCAGTCAGAATGGCTGGTATCCAAAAGTCTACAAGTAATAAATGCCGGAGAGGTTGGAGAAAAGGGAACCCTCTTACACTGTTGGTGGGAATGCAAACTAGTACAGCCATTATGGAGAACAGTGCAGAGATTCCTTAAAAAACTGGAAATGGGACTGCCTTATGACCCAGCAATCCCACTGTTGGGCATACAAACCGAGGAAACCAGAATTGAAAGAGCCAGGTGTACCCCAATGTTCAATGCAACACTATTTATAATAGCCAGGACATGCAAGCAAACTAGATGTTCATCAGAGACGAATGGATAAGAAAGCTGTGGTACATATACACAGTGGAGTATTGCTCAGCCATTTAAATGAGTACATTTGAATCAATTCTAATGAGGTGGATGAAACTGGAGCCTATTATACAGAGTGAAGTAAATCAGAAAGAAAAACACCAATACAGTATATTAACACATATATATGGAATTTAGAAAGATGGTAACGATGACCCTATGTGTGAGACAGCAAAAGAGACACAGATGTATAGAACAGTCTTTTGAACTCTGTGGGAGAAGGTGAGGGTGGGATGATTTGAGAGAATAGCATTGAAACATGTATATTATCATATGTGAAACAGATCGACAGTCCAGGTTCGATGAATGAGACAGGGTGCTCAGGGCTGATGCACTGGGATGACCCTGAGAGATGGGGTGGGGAGAGAGGTGGGAGGGGTGTTTGGCATGAGGAACACATGTACAGCCATGGCTGATTCATGTCAATGTATGGCAAAAAAACACTATAATATTGTAAAGTAATTCGCATCCAGTTAAAATAAATAAATAAAAAATAAACACGGTTCCACTTTTTACTAAAAAAAAAAATAATCAAATAAAAGTGATGAGATGGTTAGATAGCATCACTGACTCAATGGATATGAATTTGAGCAAACTGGGAGATAGTAAAGGACATGGAATCCTGGTGTGCTGCAGTCAGTGGGGTTGTGAAGAGTGGGACATGGCTTATCAACTGAATAACAATTTAATTGTCAAATACATGGGATTTTGTTTAAGGTATCTTTAATATTATTTTTGATATTAATTTTCATTTTGATATTAATTTCTCATTTAAATGTTCTCTTCTCTGCAATTACCCACTATGTTATTTTCAGTCTTCTAACTTTATTGAAGGTTTCCATGGCTAAGTCAAAGATTTCTCTTGGTAAGTGTTATATATCACTTGAAAATATGTGGTTTATTTTCAAATATCTTTTGATAATGGTTTCTAACATATTTCCACAGTGATAAGCAAACAGACTCTGTGTGATTTCAATACCTTTAGACCATGAAATTTTTGCACCTTGTTTATGTCCCTGGATATTTTCCAGTGTCTCCTAGTTTATAGTCTATGGAAACTTGAATAGAACTTGTACCCTACTGTTGTATCTTAAATGTGTTGAATTGGCTCATGGTACTTTCCAGGTTGACTGTATCTTTCCAATTTTCTGTGTATATATTCTATTAATTTTTAGGAGTTTGATATTGAAATTTCAACTTGCTTTTGTTCAGTCACTCAGTCATCTCCAACTCTGCAACACCATGGGCTACAGCTTTGCTTGGACCCAAGGACATCATATACTGCAGCCATGGACTCCAGGCTTCCTTGTCCTTGACTAACTTCTGGTGTTTGCTCAAACTCATGTCCCTTGAGTTGATGATGCCATCCAACCATCTCATTGCCTGTTGACCCCATCTCTTCTTGCCTTCAATCTTTGCCAACATCAGGGTCTTATCCAGTGAGTCAGCTCTTCAGGTGGCCAAACTTTGGAGCTTCAGCTTCAGCATCAGTCCTTCCAATGAATATTCAGGGTTTATTTCCTTTAGGACTGACTGATTTGATCTCCTTTCTGTCCAAGGGACTCACTGGGACAACCCAGAGGGATGGTATGGGGAGGGAGGAGGGAGGAGGGTTCAGCATGGGGAACACATGTATACCTGTGGTGGATTCATTTTGATATTTGACAAAACTAATACAATTATGTAAAGTTTAAAAATAAAATAAAATTAAAAAAAAAACTTAAGAGCACATATGAATAAAACTTAAAAAAAAAAAAAAAAAGAGTCTTCTTCAACACCACAATACAAAAACATCAATTCTTCAGTGCTTAGCCTTCTTACTGGTCCAACTGTCACTCCGTACATGACTACTGGAAAAATCATTGCTTTGACTAGATGGACTTTTGCCATCCAGTTGATGACTCTGCTTTTTAATATGCTGTCTAGGTTTGTCATGGAGAACAAAATGCCAACCCATTCCAGTATTCTTGCCTAGGAAATCCCATGGACAGAGTTGTTTGGTGGGCTACAGTCCATGGGGTCTCAAGAGTCAGACACAACTTAGTGAGTAAACAAAGAAACAAACAAAGGTCTCTCAAAGCTTTTCTTTCAAGGAGAGAGTGTCTTTTAATTTCATGGCTACAGTCACTGTCCACAGTGATTTTGGAGACCAAGAAAATTAAGTCTGCCACTGTTTCCATTTTTTCCCCATCTATTTGCCATGAAGTGACGGGGCTGGATGGTATGATCTTAGTTTTTTTGAATGTTTAATTTTCAACCAGCTTTTCCACTCTCCTCTTTCACCTTCATCAAGAGGCTCTGTTTTTCCTCTTTTCTTTCTGCTGTTAGGGTGATGTCATCTTCATATCTGAAGTTATTGATATTTTTCCTGGCAACCTTGATTCCAGCTTGTGCTTCCAGCCTGGAATTTCACATGATGTACTCTATCTATAAGCTAAATAAGCAAGGTGACAATATACAACCTTGACATACTCCTTTTCCTATTTTGAATTAGTCCATTGTTCCATGTCTGGTTCTAACGGTTGCTTCTTGACCTGCATACAGGTTTCTCAAGAGGCACGTAATATGGTCGGGTATTCACATCTCTTTAAGAATTTCCCACTGTTGTGATCCACATAGTCAAATGCTTTCATGTAGTCAATGAAGCAGAAGTAGATATTTTTCTGGAGTTCCCTTGTTTTTTCTATGATCAAACAGATGTTGGCAATTTGATCTCTGATTCCTCTGCCTTTTCTAAATCCAGCTTGTACATGTGGAAGTTATCAGTTCATGTACTGTTGAAGCCTCACTTGAAGGATTTTGAGCACCTTGCTGCTGCTGCTGCTGCTGCTAAGTCGCTTCAGTCATGTCATAGATGGCAGCCCACGAGGCTCCCCCGTCCTTGGGATTCTCCAGGCAAGAACACTGGAGTGGGTTGCCATTTCCTTCTCCAATGCATGAAAGTGAAAAGTGAAAGTGAAGTCGCTCGGTCGTGTCCGACTCTTAGCGACCCCATGGACTGCAGCCCACCAGGCTCCTCCATCCATGGGATTTTCCAGGCAAGAGTACTGGAGTAGAGTGCCATTGCCTTCTCCCTTTGAGCACCTTACTAGCATGTAAAATGAATGCAGTTGTGCAGTAGTTTCAACATTATTTGGCATTGCCCTTCTTTGGGATTGAAATGAAAACTGACCTTTTCCAGTCCTTTGACCACTGCTGAGTTTTTCAAATTAGCTGACATATTGAATATAGTGCTTTAACACTGTCATCTTTTAGGATTTGAAATAGCTCTGCTGGAATTCCATCATATCTACTAGTTTTGTTTGCTGTAATGCTTCCTAAGGCCCACTTGACTTCACATTCCAGGATGTCTGACTCTTGGTGAGAGCCAGAAACTCCAAATAAAAACCTAAATTCATCTACTTAAGAAAATAATTTCAACATATAGTGGAAATGTATGCAACTTTGATCTTTATTTTTGAAGTCTCCTTTAAATGTGTTATCATATCTTCATAATCTAAAAAAATAAAAAAGAAAGAGAATATATACATATATGTAAAAGAAAATAAATCAGTTGCATTTTTTACACTAACAATGAAATATCAGAAAGGGAATGTTAAAAAAAAATCCCTGATAATGAATGATGTTGAGCATCTTTTCATGTGTTTGTTAGCCATCTTGTATGTCTTCTTTGGAGAAATGTCTATTTAGTTCTTCGGCCCATTTTTTTATTGGGTCAGTTATTTTTCTGGAATTGAGCTGTAGGAGTTGCTTGTATATTTTTGAGATTAGTTGTTTGTCAATTGCTTCATTTGCTATTATTTTCTCCCATTCTGAAGGCTGTCTTTTCACCTTGCTTACAGTTTCCTTTGTTGTGCAGAAGCTTTTAAGTTTAATTAGGTCCCATTTATTTTTGCTTTTATTTCCAATAGTCCAGGTTCGATGCACGATACTGGATGCTTGGGGCTGGTGCACTGGGACGACCCAGAGGGATGGTACAGGGAGGGAGGTGGGAGGAGGGTTCAGGATGGGGAACATGTGTATACCTGTGGCAGATTCATGTTGATATGTGGCAAAATTAATACAATATTGTAAAGTTTAAAAATAAAATAAAAAATAATTTTAAAAATTCATTTTAAAATTGAATCAAAAAATACCTAGGAATATACCTGAATAAAGAAATGAAAGACTTATATACTTAAACTATGAAAATAAGAAAATTTAAAAAGATTTGGTCTTCCCAGGTGGCACTAGTGGTAAAGAACCCACCTGCCAGTGCAAGAGAGATGTAAGACATGTGAGTTTGATCCCTCAGTTAGGAAGATCCCCTGGAGGAGGGAATGGCAGTCCACTCCAGTATCCTTGCTAGGAGAATCCCATGGACAGAGAAGCCTGGAGGCCACAGTCTATAGGGTCGCAAAGAGTCAGACATGACTGAAGTGACTTAGTATGCAAAAGGATTTGAAGAAATTGAAAGATATCCTATTTTTTGGTTTGGAAGAATTAATTTTGTTAAAATGGAAATACTACCAAAGTATTCTGTTAAATTAAAATTTTCCATCATTTCAAAAATTCTCTCTTTGGTGAGACATCACTCTTCAGACATATTTTTCTTGATTTAATATATTTAAAATAGATGATTGACAGTCTTTATCTAGTAAGTTCAATATCTGGGCCTTCACAGGGAAAGTTTGTATTGATTTCTCCATATATAGGTCATATTATCTTGTTTGTCTTGTAATTTTTATTGTTGAAAGCTGACATTTTGAATATATATTGACAACTCTGGAAATCAGATTTTCCATCTCATAATGATTTATTCTTGTTTATGTCTATTGTGATGGATTTTTCTGCTTATTGACTTTTTTAATTAATTCTGCATTCTTTGTTCTTATGGTCATTGACATCTCTGCTTGGCTAGATTAGTAGTCAGGTAATGATTGAACAGAAATTTTCTTAAATGTATGGAATTAGCAAGCCTTCAAGTCTTTGGCAAGGGGGGTCTGTGTATGTATTGGGATATGACTTAAACACTCAGCCATGTAGCTGACAGCTATGCCTTAGCCTTCACTTATTTGTGCAGACCTTCAAGGTTAGCCAGAGGTGAGAAATTGGGGTCTTGCCATGTTTTTCCTAAGCATGCACACTGCTCCTTGTACATGCACACAGCCTTAGAGATGTATCTGGTTTTATAAATTCTTAGAACTATGTCACAGCTTTTCAAAGCCCTTATGGATATCTCATTGATCATCTTTTCCTTGAAGAATTTTGTTTAACCTATTGTTTGCCCCAGTTGTTATCCATCTCCTCAGGCAACAGTGAAGTTAGATTACCTCTAAATATTTTCAGCTGATGCCCCCAGTGAAAAATCTTTTCACACAGGGCATGCTTGAGTCAATTCAAAGAAAGATGTCCTTGCAGGTGGCATCTTCAACCCATATACAGGTTAATAATGACAGTTCTCTGGGAATGAGGCTTTGAAGGAGCACATACCCCATTCTGGTGCCTCCAGTGGTTGCCAGCCTGAATTGGTTTTCACTGTGATTGTAGACTCAAGTTTTCAAGGCTACCAGAGCTGAAAATAGAGGAATGGGAATAGGTCAACTTGAACTGCTGCAAATCTCACTGTTTACTGTTACTAAGATTCATCCATTTTTCTTGAATAAATACTCCCCAGACTGCTGTCTCTGTGTGTGTTCAGTGCTCAGTCGTGTCAGACTCTTTGTGATTTATGAAATTGTATCCCACCAGGCTCCTCTGTCCATGGTATTTTTCAGGCAAGAATCCTGGAGTGGTTTGCCATGCCCTCCTCCAGGGCATCTTCCTGACCCAGGGATCGAACCCACGTCTCTTATGTCTGCTGCATTGGCAGGTGGGTTCTTTACCACTGAACCACCTTCAAAGTCCATCCCCAGACTATACAAACATTTAATTTCCGGAATTCTGGAAAACATGAAGTTGAACATTTTGACAGTTTTCTTATTGATTTTTTTTTTTTTTTTAGCAAAGAGTTTTTGGAGATACCTAATCTTTAACTTTTCTCAACATCCAAGAAATAGCTTTTACACTTTAAAACTTTAATTATTTATGTATTTGCATTTGTATTGTTTATGCCCCCTCTCTCTTATCTTAATGGCAGTTACCTTGAAGCTATCTGAAACAACCTGATCTTTGGTGCTAGGCTGGCTATCACTGTCTGACTGAAATTTTTCAAGAGGGCTGGCTTGAGAAAGTTTGAGGGCCACTTGGTTATCTCCTGCTGAAGCTGCTTCTTCAAAGTTACCACTTAAATCAGCTTAAGTGTGTCTCTTGCACAACACTTTGCTGAAAGTGGCAAGAAGCAGCTAACACATTATAACATGATATTTTGCAACCAGTACCACTAGGCAGCTAGAGACTCTGTTAAAATGTAATTTGTTTTACAAGAATCAGTTGTAATATAATTCATAAGTGTTTTGCCATGATATGACTAGGGTTATCAGCTTTATAACTTGCACTGTTTGTGTTTTCTATGCATGCTACTCATGCTTAATACTGACAGTATCTCAATTCTGGCAACAAATTCTGTTAGTGAGTATACATGGTTAGTGAGATTTAACAGAAAGTCACCCTAAAATATAATGCCTTAAAATAGAATCTTAATTCTTATAAATTCAGGTCAGGAGTTCAGGGTTAGTATGGATACTTATTAGTGTTGAGCACTTGAATCATGGACATTTGAAAACTGAGGCCCTTTCTATATAATTATTATGCTATTCTTAAAAATGCCCAGATATTCAATGATTGTTCCAGCTTCCATCATCACTCTTGCATTTTAACCATCAGGAAGGGGAAAGAGAAAGAAGGAGGAGAATATTCTTTACCTTTAAGAGAGGAACTGGTGGTTGCACATATTGATTTGGATCATAGTCTGTTGGCCAAAGATCTACACACAGATGAAAAGAAGCCTGGAAAATATATTATTTATATTGGGTGGCCGTTTGCCCAGCTGAAATTTGGGGATTCTATTAAAAAAAGGAAAATGAAAGAATTGATATTGAAGATTAGCTACAGTCTGAATACCCTCCAAGAAGTATCATGATCGTGTGTTCGCTTGTGTCAAAGAAGTTTGTGTTCCTGAACAAAAAGAAATTGTCTGCAGAGAACTCACTTTTCTGGTTTTCATCATCCTAAATGTTTTGAGGTGGGGAAGGATTTGGGTAGAGGAAGTGAGGAGTGAGATAAGTGACTTCTGTGTGAGAGTAAAAGCACTAAGAAAGAGAAATTTTCATAGGTTAGGAAAGGGATTAAATCTGTTTTCCCATAGGTAGAAAGCATCCATACCTTGATCACTGGCTGATCCTTACAATTATTGCAGAATGTGAGGGGTGGCATGGAGCACTCTGGAAATATGGACCTTATACATAAGGATGCTCAGCCTCAGTAAGGTTTGACACACTCTATCTGGCATAGGAACTTTGTGAGCTTAGAGCAAGAAGATTTGCCAGCAATGATAGAGTGAAGACTGAAATGTTTTCTCCCATTTTATAGATACCACCAAAACTTCCTGGATTTTTGTGAGACCTTCGGGAGGAGAAGGGATCTTTCTAGCATTGAGGGTGAATTTCCCATCACCCCAGAGGGGTTTCATTTCAAGTATATATAATAGTTCTTATACAGTCAAGTATGTGGTATAAGATTCATATACTTCTGAATGAGAAGAAACTTTGGAGTATATGGGCCCAGCACACATTTCCAAGGTAAGGGATCATTTCTCTTTGGAAACTCAAAACACAACAGAACGGTTGATAGATCCAGTAACAAGGCCCAAATTAGATCATAAAAAACAGAGTGGGAGTAGTAAAATTCTCAATTATTATCTCAACTAGAAGGGTCCTCCTGCATCCCACAGTACTTGAAGGAGCTGGAGGCTGGCTATACAGCTGAGGAGGACTAGTTGCTCTCCATTTCTAAAGAGCAAGACACAGAGGGAATAGACTGGAGCAATTGATGAAATGGAGGCCAGACACAGGGAAATATTGCTTTTTCATAAGCACCCAAATGGGTAAATGAGAAAGTCCAGGAGGACTGCAAAAAGCTTTCCAGTGGATTTCCATTTTATTCAGAGGGAAAACCAAATGACTTACTATGGTTGTTAAGGATCTACATAATCTTGTTCCTCTCCTATTCTCTCTCCCTGGCTCACTTTGCTTCAGTCACACTGATCTCCTTGCCATCTTTCAGACACATCAGTCATATTGTAGCTTTTAGATCTCAGCATGGACTATTCCCTGTGTCTGGAAGTCTCTTCCTTTAGAAAACAGCATGTCCGCCTTCCATACTTCCTTCTCATTCCTCAAATTTCATTTACTTAGTGAGGTCTATATCAAACATCTTATTTAAATTACAATCCTCCTTCTCTCAGAACTCCTGATATCCCTTACCTTGTTCTATGTTTTTCATTGCATATAAGCATATGTGATTGTTTGACTGATTGATTCAGTTTATTGTTTTCACTTCTTTTCACACAATAGAATGCAAGCTCTATAAAGGCAGAGATTATTTTGTTTTATACACTGATGAATTTGAGCTCTTGGAATAGTGAGTAGCACATACCATACAATAAATATTTGTTGAATGAATTATTATTTTATTTTTATTTTTTAAAATGTATTTATTTTAATTGGAGGCTAATCACAATATTGTAGTGGATTTTGCCATACATTGACATTAATCAGCCATGGGTGTACGTGTGTTCCCCATCCTGAACCCCTCTCCCACCTCCCTCCCCATCCCATTCCTCAGGGTCATCCCAGTGCATCAGCCCTGAGCACCCTGTCTCATGCATCGAATCTGGACTGCCGATCTGTTTCACATATGATGATATACATGTTTCAATACCATTCTCTCAAATCATCCCACTCTCACCTCCCACAGGGTCCAAAAGTCTGTTCTATACATCTGTGTCTCTTTTGCTGTCTCATGCATAGGGTCATTGCTACCATCTTTCTAAATTCCATATATATGCATTAGTATACTGTATTTGTGTTTTTCTTGCTGGCTTACTTCACTCTGTGTAATAGGCTCCAGTTTCATCCACCTCATTAAACCAATTCAAATACATTCTTTTTAATACCTGAGTAATATTCCATTGTGTATATGTACCACAGCTTTCTTATCCATTCGTCTCTGACGAACATCTAGGTTACTTCCATGTCCTGGCTATTGTAAGCAGTGCTGTAATGAACATTGGGATACATGTGTCTCTTTCAATTTTGGTTTCCTCAGTGTGTATGCCCAGCAGTGGGATTGCTGAGTCATATGGCAGTTCCATTTCCAGTTTTTTAGGGAATCTCCACGCTGTTCTCCATAGTGACTGTACTAGTGTGCATTCCCACCAACAGTGTAAGAGGATTCCCTTTTCTCCACATCCTCTCCAGCATTTATTGCTTGTAGACTTTTGGATAGCAGCCATTCTGACTGGCATGAAATGGTACCTCATTGTGGTTTTGATTTGCATTTCTCTGATAATGAGTGATGTTGAGTATCTTTTCATGTGTTTGTGAGCCATCTGTATGTCTTCTTTGGAGAAATGTCTGTTTAGTTCTTTGGCCCATTTTTTTTTATTGGGTCATTTATTTTTCTGGAATTGAGCTTCAGGAGCTGCTTGTATATTTTTGAGACTAATTCTTTGTCAGTTGCTTCATTTGCTATTATTTTCTCCCCATTCTGAAGGCCATCTTTTCACCTTGCCTGTAGTTTCCTTCCTTGTGCAAAAGCTTTTAAGTTTAATTAAATCCCATTTGGTTATTTTTGCTTTTATTTCCATTAGTCTGGGATGTGGGTGATAGAGGATTCTGCTATGATTTACGTCAGAGAGTGTTTTGCCTATGTTTTCCTCTAGGAGTTTTATAGTATCTGGTCTTACGTTTAGATCTTTAATCCGTTTTGAGTTTATTTTTCTGTATGGTGTTAGAAAGTGTTCTAGTTTCATTCTTTTACAAGTGGTTGACCAGTTTTCCAAGCACCACTTGTTAAGTAGATTTTCTTTTCCCCATTATATAATTATTAAGTCCTTTGTCAAAGATAAGGTGTCCATAGATGCATGGATTTATCTCTGGGCTTTCTATTTTGTTCCATTGATCTATATTTCTGTCTTTGTGCCAGTACCATACTGTCTTGATGAATGTAGCTTTGTAGTAGAGACTGAAGTCAGGCAGGTAGATTCCTCCAGTTCCATTCTTCTTTCTCAAGATTGCTTTGGCTATTCGAGGTTTTTTGAAAAACCCATACAAATTGTGAAATTATTTGTTCTAGATCTCTGAAAAATACCGTTGGTAGCTTGATAGGGATTTCATTGAATCTATACATTGCTTTGGGTAGTATACACATAGATCTTTTGTTTCTTTAGGTAGATTTATTCCTAAGTATTTTATTCTTTTCATTGCAGTGGTGAATGGATTGTTTCCTTAATTTCTCTTTCTGTTTTCTCATTGTTAGTGTATAGGAATGCAAGGGATTTCTGTGTGTTGGTTTTATATCCTGCAAATTTACTATATTCATTGATTAGCTCTAGTAATTTTCTGGTAGTGTCTTTAGGATTTTATATGTAGATGATCATGTCATCTGCAAACAGTGAGAGTTGTACTTCTTTTCCAATCTGGATTCCTTTTATTTCTTCTTCTTCTCTGATTGCTGTGGATAAAATTTCCAAAACTATGTTGAATAGTAGTAGTGAGAGTGGGCACCCTTGTCTTGTTCCTGACTTTAGGGGAAATGCTTTCAGTTTTTCACCATTGAAGATAATGTTTGCTGTGGGTTTATCATATATGGCTTTTATTATGTTGAAGTATTTTCCTTCTATGCCTGCTTTCTGCAGGGTTTTTGTCATAAATGGATGTTGAATTCTGTCAAAGGCTTTCTCTGCATCTATTGAGATAATCATATGGTTTTCATCTTTCAATTTGTTAATGTGGTGTATCACATTGATTGATTTGTGAATATTGAAGAATCCTTGCATCCTCGGGATAAAGCCCAGTTGGTCATGATGTATGATCTTTTTAATATGTTGTTGGATTCTGTTTGCTAGAATTTTGTTAAGGATTTTTGCATCAATGTTCATCAGTGATATTGGCCTGTAGTTTTCTTTTTTTGTGTCATCTTTATCTGGTTTTGGTATGAGGGTGATAGTGGCCTCATCGAATGAGTTTGGAAGTTTACCTTCCTCTGCAATTTTCTGGAAGAGTTTGAGTAGGATAGGTGTTCAGTTCAGTTCAGTTCAGTCACTCAGTCATGTCCAACTCTTTGCGACCCCATGAATCGCAGCACGCCAGGCCTCCCTGTCCATCACCAACTCCCAGAGTCCACCCAAACCCATGTCCATCGAGTCGGTGATGCCATCCAACCATCTTATCCTCTGTCGACCCCTTGTCCTCTTGCCCTCAATCTTTCCCAGCATCAGGGTCTTTTTCAATGAGTCAGTTCTTTGCATCAGGTGGCCAAAGTATTCAGTATCAATCCTTCCAATGAATATTCAGAGATGATTTCCTTTAGAACTGCCTGGTTGGACCTCCTTGCAGTCCAAGGGACTCTCAAGAGTCTTATTCAACACCACAGTTGAAAAGCGTCAGTTTTTCAGCGCTTAGCCTTCTAAATGATTCAACTCTCATATCCATACATGGCTACTGGAAAAACCACAGTTTTAACTCTAGGGACCTTTGTTGGCAAAGTAATGTCTACCCCTTTAAATATGCTCTCTAGGGTTTCTTATAGTTTTTCTTTCAAGGAGCAAGCATCTCTTAATTTCATGACTGCAGTCACTGTCTGCAGCAATTTTGGAGTCCAAGAAAATAAAATCTGTCACTGTTTCCATTGTTTCCCCACCTATTTGCCATGAAGTGATGGGACCAGATGTCATGATCTTCATTTTTTGAATGTTGAGTTTTAAGTCAGCTTTTTCACCTTCATCAAGTGGCTTTTTAGTTCCTCTCTACTTTCTGCCAATAGAGTGATGTCATCTTCATATCTGAGGTTATTGATATTTCTCCTGGCAGTCTTGATTCCACTTGGGCTTCATCTAGCCCAGCATTTCACACTACATACTCTGCATAGAAGTTAAATAAGGAGGGTGACAATATACAGCCTTGTCATGCTCCTTTCCCAGTTTTGAACAAATCCATTGTTCCATGCCTGGTTCTAATTATTGCTTCTTGACCTACAGGTTTCTCAAAAGGCAGGTGAGGTGGTCTCATATCCCCATCTCTTTTAGAATTGTCCACAGTTTGCTGTGATCCACACTCTGGTCACTCATTATCAACACCTTTTCTGACTCTTTCCTCGCCTGGGTTCCTTGGCACTTAATTTCCTACTAGGGCATCTTCTATTTTATTTTCACATGTTCTTTCCAGTTGCTCTCATTCATCCAATGGCCTTATAAATGCCATCTGTAGGTAAACAACGCCTGTATTTAAATATTTAGCCCATACTTCTTTTCTGGCATTATATATCCAGTTGCCTATCTAACATCTCAAATTGAAAATTTTGCAAATGTTTTAATCTTAATATATTCCAAAAGGATTTCTTGATTTCCACTACCCCTTCAAAACTCCATTATCTTATGAATCTCAGTAAATGATACAACTATCCATCAGTTACTCAAAGCAGCAATTTGGGAATACTCGTTGACTTCTCCCTGTCTGTGCTTTAAATTTTCTTGAGTAATTTATTTTTATTCTATTTACAAAACGTATGCTATATCCATGCTTTTGTCTTCATTTCCATCACTACTACCTTATTCCAAGCTACCATCATTTCTTGCTGAACTCGTTGGTCCTATTGCCTTTATTGCTCTCTCCACTTAATTTCTACAAGATAGACAGAGTAAACTTTTACAAATGTAAATTGGATATCACTCCTCTGCTTTAACTTCACAATTATTTCCCACTGCACTGGGAATAAAATCCAAATTCTACATCTTGGCTTACAAGGTCTTTCATCATTTAACCCATGCTTACCTCTCCAACTTAATTTTATACTTCCCCCTAATTTTTTTCTGCTCCACTGGTCTTTAGCTCTTGGAATACTTCCTAGCTTTAGCAGTTTTGAACATGATGTTACCCTTTTATTGATGCTCTTTCTCAGAAGGTTTACTACTTTTTGTCCTTCAAGTCTCAGCTTAAAAGTTAAATCTACTCTGAGGTTTCTCCTGAACAAACAATCTACAAACAAGGTTAATAAATTTCCTGTCTTCCACCACATGATTATTCTCTCAGTACTTGTTTATTTTTATAGCATTTCAAGTTGTGTGTATATGTTTTTATTTATTCATTTATTTACTTTTATATTCTCTGTCCTCCATACTGGGCTACTAAAATCCATAAAGGGAGAGATATTTTGTACTCACAAATATACACCAAATTTCTGCACATTCCTGTCACATTCTAAGGATACAACAGATGCTTCTGGAGGAACTGAGCTAAAAGATCAGTTCAAATATCACTATGGTTCATCTACCCAGATAAGAGATAGAATTTTCTAATTTTTTAGTATAAGTGGCCTTCCTACTCTGACATGCTATAACTCTGTAATTTCATTATTCCATTAAATTAAAATTTTCAGGCTCCTTGGTGTGAATCTCTGTAGTTATATTCATTCCAAAAAGAACTTATTCAAAAGCTGTGGTTTCATAAATATGTCTGCTAGATAACACAGCAAGAGACTCTCTGCTCTTAGGTCTTAGCATCCAAGATGGAATAACTTATGTTACTCTCCTTTATCACATAAAAAATGAGAAGAAAAGAAAAGAAATCATTATGTAGTATTTTTCAGCCATGTGCTCACTATTCTCACATCCAAAATCTTGTTCACTCTCCTGAAGTTTTTGATTGTCTGAAAAGGGGGGATTTGTCTCTGCCTTCCTCAAATCAGCATATATATATATATATATATATATATATATATATATATATATACACACACACACACACACACACATACAACTTCTTTATACATTCATCCATCCATTCACACATAATTAGTTTCCATGTCTCAGCTACTACAAATAATGCTTATATGATTCTATCAATATGCTTCAATTCATAAAATAGCTCTTCAATACTGTTTTTGTATCCATTAGATATATTCCCAGAAGTGGAATTGGTGAATCATATGGTAGTTCTATTTTTAATTTTTTGAAGAACCACTGTACAGATTTCTACAGTTGATGTACCAATTTACAATCTTGCTAATAATTCAGAGGATTCCCTTTCCTTTACAACCTTGCCGACATTATCTTTGGTCTTTTTGATTATAGCCATTCCAACAGACATGAGGTGATATCTCATTGTGTATTTGATTTGCATTTCCTTAATGATACTAGGAGAGTGAAAAAGTTGGCTTAAAGCTCAACATTCAGAAAACTAAGATCATGGCATCTAGTCCCATCACTTCATGGCAAATAGATGGGGAAACAGTGGAAACAGTTTCAGACTTTATTTTGGGGGGCTCCAAAATCACTGCAAATGGTGATTGCAGCCATGAAATTAAAAGACTCTTACTCCTTGGAAAGAAAGTTATGACCAACCTAGATAGCATATTAAAAAGCAGAGACATTACTCTGCCAACAAAGGTCCGTCTAGTCAAGGCTCTGGTTTTTCCAGTGGTCATGTATGGATGTGAGAGTTGGACTGTGAAGAAAGCTGAGAGCTGAAGAATTGATGCTTTTAAACTGTGGTGTTGGAGAAGACTCTTGAGAGTCCCTTGGACTGCTAGGAGATCCAACCAGTCCATTCTGAAGGAGATCAGCCCTGGGATTTCTTTGGAAGGAATGATGCTCAAGCTGAAACTCCAGTACTTTGGCCACCTCATGCGAAGAGTTGACTCATTGGAAAAGACTCTGGTGCTGGGAGGGATTGGGGGCAGGAGGAAAAGGGGACGACAGAGGATAAGATGGCTGGATGGCATCACCGACTCGATGTACATGAGTTTGGGTGAACTCCGAGAGTTGGTGATGGACAGGGAGGCCTGGCGTGCTGCGATTCATGGGGTCACAAAGACTCGGACATGACTGAGCGACTGAACTGAATGATTAGTTGAACCATGTCAAGATTTTTCCTGTCTTTTCTTTAGGAGTCCTGTGGTTTAATATATTACATTTATGTCTTTAAAGGATTTTGGGTTAATTTATGTGAGTGGCATAAGATGGGGTCTAGTTTCATTCCTTTTCATGTGACTATCCAATTTTTCCAGCACTATTTATTGAAGAGACTGTCTTTTCTCCATTGAGTATTATGGGCTCCCCCATCAATTATTGATTGACCAGATGTGAATAGGTTTATTTCTGAGCTCTCTATTCTGTTCCATGGGTCTATGTGTTTGCTTTTATGCCAGGACCATACTGTTTCAACTGCTATAGTTTTTTAACAAAGCTTGAAATCAGAAAGTATATGTAATCCCACTTTGCTCTTCTTTTTCAAGATTGTTTTGAGTATATGGATTCTTTTGTGGTTCAATCTAAATTTTAGAATTTTTTCTATTTCTGTAAAAAATACTGTTGGTATCTTTATTGCATTGAAATGAATCTGTATGTTGCTTTTGTCAATACTGACTTTTTTAAAATATTAATTTTTCGACCCATGAACATAAGATACCTTTCATTTGTTTGTGTCTTCTTGGATTTATTTCATCAGTATCTTGTAGTTCTCTTTTGGTTAAATTTATCCCTAAATATTTTATTGTTTTTGGTGATACTGCAAATGGATTGTTTCCTTTATCTTTCGAATAATTTATTATACACTACTGATTTTTGTGTGTTCATTTCGTTTGCTGTGAATTCACTAAATTTGCTGATCAGATCTAACAGCTTTTTTTTTTTTGGTGGAGTCTTCAAGATTTTATATATGTAAAATTATATCATTCACAAATAGCCAATTTTACTTCCTCCTTTCTAATTGTGATGTCTTTTATTTCATTTTCTTGCCTGATTGCTGTGACTAGGTCTTCCAGAACTATGGTGAGTAGGAGAAATGGAAGTGGGCACTCTTGTCTTTTTCTTGATCTCAAAGGAAAAGCTTTCAACCTTTCACCATGGAATATGATATTATCTGTGGGCTTGTGATATATGGCCTTTATTACACTGAGTTATGTTCCCTCTCTAATTTTGTTCTATCATGAACTGATTGAATTTCACCACATTGTTTTTTTCGATCTTTTGAAATGATCATGTGATTTTTCTTTCATTCTATGCATACAATGTATCACATTTATTGATTTGCACATGCTGAACCATTCTTAGTGAAGTGAAAGTGAAGTCGCTCAGTCATGTCCAACTCTTAGCGACCCCATGGACTGCGGCCTACCAGGCTTCTCCATCCATGGGATTTTCCAGGCAAGAGTACTGGAGTGGGGTGCCATTGCCTTCTCCAGAACCATTCTTACATCCCAGTAATAAATCCTACTTGATGGTAGTAAATTATCCTTTTAATGTTCAGCTAAATTCATTTGCTAGTATTTTATACATAATTTTTACATCTATATTAATCATGAATATTGTTCTGTAGTGGAGAAGGCAATGGCACCCCACTCCAGTACTCTTGCCTGGAAAATCCCATGGAAGGAGTGGCCTGGTAGGCTGCAGTCCATGGGGTCACTAAGAGTCGGGCATGACTAAACGACTTCACTTTCACTTTCATGCTTTGGAGAAGGAAATGGCAACCAACTCCAGTGTTCTTGCCTGTGAGAGAGTCATTTCCTAGGCAGGTTGATAGGAAATCTAGGGGTCCCCAAGGAGAGAGGGGTCTCCAAATGGAGGAAATAGCCTGCAAGTGTCAGACATTTTTATCTCAAGCGGCAGGAGGAAACAAACTAGCAATATTTTTTTCCTTCTCTATACAAATTTAAAGGGAGGTTTCTCTTAAAATACTGTGTTGTCATAATGACACCTGGTTTCGCCTGAAGTTAGCTATTTTTGAGCCTAGAGATAACCAATGCCTTTTTCTTATGGAAATGTTTGTCTTAAGCCATGCTAATGTACTATGCCTTTACCCCAAACTCTGTCTCCCAGTCGATTCCGCCTCTTGGCCCAAAACCTACTTGACAAACCAGTATGTTATACTCAGAGATTGTTCCCCTAATCTATGTAAATGAAACTATTTGTATGGTGGTCTGCCTTTCTTTAAGATTCAAGTTAATTATTTTATGGCCCAGGATAAACCATTTGGTGCCATTCTAAATTTTAAGACATTCCTTTCTTTCATTAACAGACTGCTAGTGACTATATAACATCCAGCTGAAGACTAGCAAGGGGGTACTCTTTCTGCCCCCTTCTGATGCCTATGTCAGAAGCTTTCTCTATCTCCTTTATGCTTTAATAAAACTTTATTACACAAAAGCTCTGAGCGATCAAGCCTCATCTCTGGCCCCGGATTGAATTCTTCTCCTCCAGGGGCTAAGAATCCCGGTGTATTCGCGTGATTCAACAACAACCTTTCACCTGGAGAATCCCAGGGATGGGGGAGCCTGGTGGGCTGCCGTCTATGGGGTCGCACAGAGTCGGACACGACTGAAGCGACTTAGCAGCAGCGGTAGCATTGTCCTGTAGATCTCTGTTCTTGTGCCCTTTTCTGGCTTTGGTATCAGGATAATGTTTGCCTTGTAAAATGAGTTGGGAAGTGTTACCCATGTTCAACTTTCATGAAGAGCGTGAGAAGGATTGATATTGATTCTTTAAAAATTTGGTTAAAATTCACTGGTGAAGCCATCTGGTCCAGGGTTTTTCTTCACTGGGATATTTTTGATTACTGATTTACTCTCCTTGCTATTCAGACTTTTCTATTTCTTTCTAATTCAGTCTTGGTACATTTTATGTTTCTAAGAATGATTCCGTTTCTTCTAGGCTGTCTAGGTTGTTACTGTATATATATTGATAGTATCCTCATAGGCTCCCTTTTATTTCTGTGGTGTCATGTATAATGTCTCCTTTTTCATTTATAATTTTTTTTGACTTGAGTCCTCTTTCTTTTTTCCTTGGTAAGTCTAGCTAAGGGTTTTCAAATTTGTTCATGTTTTTAATCTTAGTTTTGTTCATCTTTTCTATTGTTTATTGTTTTCTTGTTGAGTAATTCTTCTCTTATTGTTGTTCAGTCACTCAGTCATGTCTGAGTGACTTCTATATTCTGCATAGAAGTTAAATAAACAGGGTGACAATATACAGACTTGACGTACTCCTTTCCCAATTTGGAACCATGTTCCCAATTTGGAACCATGTTCCATGGACATTCTTCCATGTCTGGTTCTAACTGTTGCTTCTTGACCTGCATACAGATTTTTCAGGAGAAATCTTTCAAACATTCCAACTCACTTGTAGCTAAGATAAAGGGAAAAGGATTTGGTCACACTTCAACTGACCTAAAGAGATGGGTGAGATCAAATGTGGACAAAGTTTTCTAAGTTTAGCATCTTAAAAAAATTGGTGAACTTGGGCAGAGAAGGAGATGAAAATCCAGAAGAGGTAAAGTTTGGCACAGCTATTAAAATATGTTCCATTCTATCCAGTGTTTGCTTTCCAATTAGTTGTCATTGTCCCTCAAAGAATTGTGGGATCTCAACTATCAAACTTGGGAGGATCTATCTGTAGAAGTTAGCTAGTTGAATGGCTCTCAATCATGGCTATTAACATCAGAATGAGAGAGGTGAACCTTTACGAAAATATCAGTCCTTTCAGCTTTATCCCTAGAAATTCATATTTAATTAGTCATGACTGGGGCTTCAGGCATCAGCATTTTTAAAAATTCATAAATAATTCTAATGTGCAGTCAAGGTTGAGAAGCACTGATACAGTCCAATCTTTTCATTGCATGTCAGCAAACTGAGGCTCACAAAAGTGAAAAGAAATGTCAAAGATATCATAACAAGTGAGTGAAATAAACTCGGGTATAAGTCTTCTTATTCCTAATCCTGTACTCTTTCTAGTGTTCCACACTGCTTCCCCATGTAGAAAGCAAGTACAATTCTGAGTTCCCTCAAAGCATTACACTTATCTGGTTCTATATGACATGATGCCTACTACTACCACTTCACTTAAACTTCTTAACATACACCTCATGTAACCTTACACTCAAAGAATGAAAGGTAAAGTGTGGAAGAATGACTTCTTATGTGAAGTGAAATACCCTTGTGTCTGACCACTCCCAACCCCAAGGAGCCCTTAACACTAGCAAATGGGAAAGTTGTGTTTTTTTTTTTTAATGAGATAATTCTGGACATTTTTATTTGTTTTTTTTAAATATATTATTTACTTTTTAATTGAAGATAATTGCCTTACAGAATTTTGTTGTTTTCTGTCAAACCTAAACATGAATCAGCCATAGGTATATATATACCCCCTCCCTTTTGAACCTCCCTTCCACCTCCATCCCCACCCCACCCCTCTAAGTTGATACAGAGCCCATGTTTGGGTTTTCTGAGACATACAGCAAATTCCCATTGGCTATCTATTTTACATATGGCAATGTAAGTTTCCATGTTACTCTCTCCATACATTTCACCCTCTCGTCTCCTCTCCCCATGTCCATAAGTCTATTCTCTACACCTGTTTCTCCATTGCTACCCTGCAGATAAATTCTTCAGTACCATTTTATTTGCCTTTTATGAAGATTTCCCTCAGTAATTAAATATGGTTGCAAAGTCTATTTGAAGATCTGATTTAATTAACTAATCCCACTTTATTGTTACACTTAGGTGCTTTCTAATTGCTTTGCTATTACAAAGATGGCTTCAATGAATTTCAAACTATAAAAATATGAGTAATAATATTTTTAATCTTCAAGCTGATCTTATGAAAGATTCTCTCTCTCTCTCTTCATCACTTTGTTGTGTCCAACTTTCTGTGACCCTTTGGACTGTAGCATGCCAGGTTCCTGTGGCCATGGGATTTCCCAGGCCCACTGGAGTGGGAAGCCATTTCCTTCTCCAGGGGGTCTTCCTGGACCAGGGATTGAACCTGTGTCTCCTGCATTGCAGGTGGATTCTTTACCTGCTGAGCCATCAAGGATGTAAGCTGTCATGTCAGTAGGTAAAAATGGCAAATTCTTCGCATCCTGCTCAATACTGAGCTATTGGTCTTTTTAACTCTTTACCAATCTGACAAAGGGGAAAGTGGCAACATTTTAATTGCACTTATTTTATTACTATTATTTTCCAGGTCTTTAATGGTAATTTCTATTTCTTGTGGTTTCCCTATTCATGTCTATTGCCCTTTATGATAGGAAAATTTCTAAAATTAAAACTTTCAAGATTCTCAGTACTTGGTGAGCATGTCCTTCACTAGAGTGTGGGTGGGACTTATGAATACAATGGGATAGTTGATATTAGGTTACATTATATTATAAATGTGATGAGATAGTCAATGTCACAATTACGTATAAGCCCTTGAAATTGCATACTGAAAAAGGATTCTTTGCAGAAGTAAACTGTCATGTTATCAGAGGGCCACATGGCTTAGGCCTGAGGGTGGAATCTAGGAGTTCAGAAAAATCCTTCCCTCTCCAGTTGGCAGCAAGAATATGGATACTCAGTTCTACAACCACAAGGAATAAATTCTGCCAATATCCTCCATGAGCTTGGAAGAAGTTCTTGAGCTCCAGTTGAAGTGGTATTCTGAGACCTCAAAAGCTAAATTATAAGAAGCCTTTCAACTTCATCTGGTTCTTTTGTTCTCTAAGATCCAGGCTCTAAGCTGTGAGAAAGCCAAACCACATAATTAGACAAAATATAGGCATCCCCAAAGACAACCTCATCTGTAGCATCAACTGCCAGTCATACAAGTGAGACATCTTGGACATTCCAGCCCCGTTAAGCTCCCAGCTGATTGACACCTTAGTAATCCCAGATAATTACAAGACGTAATAAGAATAATCATTGTCTTAAGCCACTATATTTGTTTATTTGTTATGTAACAGAAGAACAGGAACAGAAATTGTCATTTGAAATAGATTTTAACCAATGCAGACAAATACTCATTGCATCTTTTATACAGTAAAAGATACCTAGAATGTATATGAATACATTTAATCATTTTAATAACCATAGAGAATAATGCAATTATTATCCCTATTTTACAAATGGTGAAAGGAAATAAGTAATTTGTCTAAGATCACAGGGCTAATAAATGATTAAGCCATAATTCAAATTCAGATATTTTCACTACAGAGTCCATATTTCTAACCAATATGCAACAATGCTGCTTATTAGCACAAGTGAAAAAATCTAAATAAAATATTGACAAATTAAGTCCAGTAGCATATTAGGAGAATAATAAAGCATAGCTAAGTGAAGTTTGTCTCAGAAATTCAAAGACAGAAAATCAGGAAGTCTATCTTTAACAGATTAAAGGACAAAATATCACATGGTCATCTCAACAGATGTGGAAAAAGTAGTTGGTAAAAATCTCACATCCATTATTTCACAGAAAAAAACCTTGGCAAGCTAACATATAACATAACTCCCTTAAGTTGAAAATATGTCCTTCAAGAAACTTGCAGGACATATGAAGCATAAAGTTGAAATAAAATCATTTTCATCAAAACCAGAAAAATATCCAGATAAACCTACAACAAAGAATAAAGATGTTTTCAAAGAGGAACAATTATTATATTAAGGAAATTGTTGTTCAGTTGCTAAGTTATGTTTGGTTTAATGCAACCCCATAGACTGCAGCACACCAGGCTTCCCTGTCCTTCACTATCTCTCGGAGTTTGCTCACACTCATGTGCAGTCAGTGATGACATCCAACCATCTCATCCCTGTCACCCCCTCCTCCTACTGCCCTCAATTTTTCCCAGCATCGGAGTGTTTTCCAATGAGTTAGCACTTTGCATCAGTTGGCCAAAGTACTGGAGTTTCAGCTTCAGCATCAGTCCTTCCAATGAATATTCAGAGTGATTTCCTTTAGGATTGACTAGTTTGATCTCCTTGCAGTCCAAGGGACTCTTAAGAGTCTTCTCCAGCACCACAATTTGGAAGCATTAATTTTTCAGCACTCAGCCTTCTTTATGGTCCAACTCTCACATCCATACATGACTACTGGAAAAACCATACCTTTGACTATAGGGACATTTATTGGCAAAGTGACATCTCTGCTTTTTAATACACTGTCTAGTTTTGTCATAACATTTCTTCAAAGGAGCGAGGATCTTTTAATTTTATATTACATATATTAAGAAACATTGTAGCCACAAAATATAAAATATAATAGCTTTCATACAAATCATTTATTGTCAATTAAAAATGTAAGAGTTATATAACATAATCACAATAACAACATAAAAATAAAGAACTTAGAAATAAGCATAAGAAGAAATACTCATGGCCATTGTAGAGAAAAATATGAAATTTCACTGATCATCTAAAGATGACCTAAATAAACAGAGAGCTAAACTATGTTCATGAATGGTAAACTACTATATGGGTAAAGACTCTTTAAAAAGTACAATATGTACATGTATAAGTCATTCACTTTGCTTTACAGAAGGAATATAGCACTATAAACCAATTATACACAAACAATTTTTTAAGAAAATGAATGCTAAACTAGGTATTGTAAAGTTATTCTATATTTAAATTATATAATATTTGTTAGTTGTTTCAAACCATTTCATACATAGACTACTTGCTCTGAAAATTTTGAAACTTGATAAAATTTTGTAAATGTTTAATGAACACTGGAAAGTAAGATTTAATCTCTGTTTTATAGGGTAAAAAGTTCAATATAGTTATTAATAATTACATGTTTCAAAAGCCTTGTAGCCTTAATAATATTTGGCTACTTGACTCTTCAAAAACTGTATTATATTAAAATTTCACACTACAGGTGTATTTCTGTAAGTTTGTGCCTCTACAGAAATTCCATTTTATGTATTCAAGTACCTTATTAGCACATAAATATGCCTTATAGTTATCTATTAATTGGAAAATTAATTTAAAATGCCTTCACACTATATGGCAAAATACAATGCAATAGCTAGCTAACAAAAGAACAAAGCCATTTTAATCTGCCTCCTAAAGTAATGAAAATAAAAATAAACAAATGAGACCTAATTAAATTTAAATAAAAAGCAAAAGAAACATTTACACAGCAAAGGAAACCATAGACAAAAAGAAAAGACAACCCACACAATGGGAGAAAATATTTGCAAACAAAGCTACTGACAAGGGATTAGCCTCCAATTTATACAAAGAGCTCATGCAGCTCAATATTAAAAATAAAATCCAATCAAAAAATGGGCAGATCTAGATATTTCTCCAATGAACACGTATAGATGGTCAGTAGGCATATGAAAAGATGCTCAATATCACTAATTGTCAAAGAAATGCAGATCAAAACTACAATCAGGTATCATCTCACACTGGTCAGAATGGCCACCATAAAAAAATCTACAAACCATACATACTGGAGAAGATGCGGAGAAAAGGGAACTGTCCTACAGCGTTGGTGGGAGTGAAAACTTGTAGAGCCATTATGGAAAACAAACAGTATGAAGGTTCCTTAAAAACTAAAATGGAGCTAATATATGATCCAGCAATCCCACCCTTAGGCATATATCAGGATAAAAACCATAATTCAAAAAGACGCATGTATCCAAATGTTCATTGCAGCACTATTCACAATAGCCAGGACATGGAAGCAACCTAGCTGCCCATTGACAGAGGAATGGATAAAGAAGATGTGGTACATATATACTACTAAATATATATTTGGTACATATATACTACTCAGCCATAAGAAAGAAGGAAATAATACCATTTTCAGCAACATGGATAAATCTAAGAGATTGTTATACTGAGTGAAATGTCAGACAGAGAAAGACAAATATCAAATGATATTGCTTATATGTGGAATTTAAACAATGGTACAAATGAATCTATTTACAAAACAGAAACAGAAGCACAGATGTAAAAAACAAACTTATGGTTACCAAAGGGGAGAAAGGAGGATGGGATAAATTGGGAGGATTGGGAAGGATATATACTACTATGTATACTACTATATATGAAATAGATAACTAATAGGAAACTATTGTATAGCATAGGGAACTCTACTCAATACTCTGTGATGATTTATATTGGAACAGAATCTTAAAAAGGGTGAATATATGTATAACTGATTCACTCTGCTGTACAGCAGAAACTAACACAACATTGTAAATCAACTATAATAATAATATGCATCCTCAGTCATGTCTGACTCTCTATGACCCCATGAACTGTAGCCTGTCAGGCTCCTCTGTCCATGGGAATTTTCAGCAAGAATACTGGAGTGGGTTGTCATTTCCTTTTCCAGGGGATCTTCTCAACCCAAGGATTGAACCCGTGTCTCTTGTGTCTCCTGCATGGCAGACAGATTCTTTACCAAGTGCACCACCTGGGAAAACAACTACTCTCCAATAAAAATTAATTTAAAAATATAAAATTAATCTAAAAACATAAAATTAAATTTATAAAAAAATAAGTCAGCACTACATGGAAAGGGTTTCAACACATTAAGTTAAAGTTACAAGGTGTAGAAAAGTGCAAAATTAATATTTGTGAAGAAAAACTATTGTGTGTATGAATACATAGATCTCTGAAAAGATAAACAAAATTGGAAAACAGTTGCATTAAGAAAGGGGAACTGGGTGACTGGGATCAGAGGAAGAAAGTCAGAATTACTAATTGTATATCATTTTATGTCATGTGATTTTCCTTTACTCTGTTCATCTACTTTTCAAAAAGTGAAGTAAATTAAAATTTTTAAATTATATCCAATAGTAAAACAAAATATTTTAAGTAGGAAAGAAGTCACCAAAGGAAATGAATCACCAATTTACAGAACAGAAATCTGTATGTCTAATGAACATATGAGAAAATACTCAACCTCATTAGTAGTCAGGAATATGCAAATTAAACAATTAAAACAATAAGTTTTACTTCTCACCCATTAGATTGACAAATATTATGAAAGATATCATTTTACATCTTGGCAAGAAGGTGAGTAAATAGAAACCTTCTTACACTGCTGGTGGAGATGAGAAATCCTCTAATCACTTAAGAAATCTATTTGACTGTAAATGGAAAAATCGAAAGCTCACATACCCTAGGATCCAGCAAATGTATTTCTTTAATCTCTAGTTAAATTATTGTACATATAGGGACACATGTAGAAGGATGTTTATTGCAGTAACATTCATATTAGAAAACAGTTGGGGAAAACCTAAACATTCAATCTATAGCTGTGGTATATGTACGATATATATATATATATATATACACACACACATATATCGTGTGTATATATATATATATATATATATATATATATGATGTAAAGGTGCATGATATATATGTACTCTTGAGAAACCTGTATGCAGGTCAAAAAGCAACAGTTAGAACCAGACATGGAACAACGTGGACTGGTTTCAAATTGGGAAAAGAATATGTCAAGGCTGTATATTGTCACCCTGTTTGTTTAACTTCTATGCAGAGTATATCATGTGACATGCCAGGCTGGATGAAGCAAAAGCTGGAATCAAGATTGCTGGGAGAGATATCAATAACCTCAGATATGCAGATGACACCACCCTTATGGCAGAAAGCAAAGAACTAAAGAGCCTCTTGATGAAAATGAAAGAGGAGAGTGAAAAAGCTGGCTTAAAACTCAACATTCAAAAAACGAAGCTCATGGCATCCAGTCCCATCAGTTCATGGCAAATAGATGGGGAAACAATGGAAACAGTTAGAAACTCTATTTTGTTTTTCTCCATAATCACTGGAGATGGTGACTGAAGCCACGAAATTAAAAAACACTTGCTCCTTGGAAGAAAAGCTATGACCAACCTTGACAGCATATTAAAAAGCAGAGACATTACTTTGCTGACAAAGGTCCATATAGTCAAAGCTATGGTTTTTCCAGTAGTCACGTATGGATGTGAGATTTGGACCACAAACAAGGCTGAGCTTTCTTTCATCAATTGAAGAATTGATGCTTTTGAAATGTGGTGTTGGAGAAGACTCTTGAGAGTCCGTTGGACTGCAAGGAGATCAAACCAGTCAAGCCTAAAGGAAATAAATCCTGAATATTCATTGGAAGGACTGATGCTAAAGCTGAAGCTCCATTACTTTGGCCATTTGATGCAAAGAGCCACCTTATTAGAAAAGACCCTGATGCTGGGAAAGATTGAAGGCAGGAGGAGAAGGGAAGACAGAGAACAAGATGGTTGGATAGCATCACCGACTCGAAGGACATGAGTTTGAGCAAGTTCTGGGACATGGTGAACGACAGGGAAGCCTGGAGTGCGGCAGTCCATGGGGTCACAAAGAGTCAGACACTACTGAATGACTGCACAGCAACATATGTACATGATAGACTATATAGAAAAAGTAATGCATTATATGTTTGTAAAAACATATAACCAGTCAACATAGAAACTTATAAATATCAATTGATCCCTATAATATAATATCAAATAATACTACTGATGTACATTTTTAAGGCACACACAAAACATTACTATATATTGTTCATGGATATAGGAATATGTAAAAAAGAGGAAAGCATGCATTAAATTAATGATCACAACTGCTTAGAAGAAAAAAAAGAGCGAAATGGGAATGAGGATAGGAAAAAAGGGAGATTTAGCTTTACCTATAATAATGTACTTAGATTAAAAATACTTGAAACAAATATGATAAAATGGAAAATAGCAGCATTAATTATTTCAATATTAATTGCCAATTCTGCATGATTAATAGAGATGTTTGTTCTATTTTTCCTGAAATTTCTGTTCTTAAAACATTTCCCAGAAAATACAGAGAACAGCAACAGGTGATGATCCAAATGATCAATAGATTCCAAAAGATCCCACAGTTACCAATGGAGGGGTTACTGGACATATGGAGTACAGTGATGGAGAGGCCTGGAATAGAATTTACTGAGCGATCCAGGCAACATCTTGAATGTCTGTCCATGGGCAGTGGAGAAACACAGGTTAGAGCAAGTGTGAGGTTGGGAAACATATTATGAACTGGACTAGGATCTGAAGAACTGAGTTCTCAATATCTGTTACACTTTCCAAGCTATAGTGAACACATTTCACATTTCAGAACTTCAAGTTAAACACTAAAATAAAATGAATGTCTGCTCACATCTGCCAACAATTAGAAGAGATACTGGCTGTGACTCTAGTTGTGTCTCTTATGGGAAGAGACGTTGGCTAGGACCCTAAAACTCTGATTCTTTACCAGCTGTAGACCGTCATACTAAATCCTCAAAGAACATAATGCTTAGATGACAAGCTGACACTCTTGGCCAACATAGAGACAGAGTTTTTATTCCATGTCAGGGGTCTAGATCCAAACCCCAAGGTTGTTTCCTATCACTAAGATCAGGGTTTATCAGGTTGGGCTGACAGGGACCAGATACAGGGCTAAGCAGCTTGTCCTATGCCCTCCTTCCTCAAAAAGCCCTCAGAATTTTACAGAGATCATGGTTTTCTGGATTTAATTGCCATAATTGCCAGTGGCGCCCCTGAACAGTGAACCCAAAGAAAAAGCCTCTGTTTAATTCTTGATTTCATGAATCCAGCGACCTCATTTTTATATTTTAAATGAGTCTGTTTTGCTGTTGTCTCTTTGGTTAAAAAAAGAGAGAGACAGAGAGAGGAGAATAGGAGAAACTTTGGACTCCCCCAAGGGGTTAGAGAATGCCACTATTGCTGTTCACATAATGTAGAGGTCTTATAAGACAGGAATGTTGGGAATCTGCTTCATTTGGATATTTGAGTGTCCTTTAGGATTATATTTTACTTTATTTTTTGGCATAAATAGAACAAACATTTCCAGAGCATCTATTTTGTGTCAAGAACTTTAGACATACAGCATGATGGAATGAGCTGAGAGTATTTCAGGTAAGGATGAGACAGAGAACATAATACCATAGCAGCAGTAGCCATATCTACTTCCCAGAAAAAGAACAGTATTGAACAATTCAAGACAGTAAACTTCCATTAAATACAATAGGCATTGGGATCTAAAAGGATCCAGTGAGGGTAAAATGCTAAATGAATGAGGGTATAAAGAGGATATTATTGGCCATTGATCATTCCCAGAATAAATTAAATTTAGTTTAATTTACACAAGAAAGAGAACTGGATTCAGCCAACTAAAGAAGAGGGCTAAAAGGAACTCAGTCAGGATTTTGGCCTGCCAGTTGACTAATAGAACATCACTCACCCAAGTATGTGAGGTGTATGTGAGGACTTAAAAATTAAGTAACATAGATCTGATCAGCCACTGTGTAGTAACAAGGCTCAGATACAAAATAAACATACATTGGTAGTTATTAATTAGGAAATGTTACAGACAAAAATATAATGATTATAATGCCAACCAGAACTACAAAATATCTAGGAATAAAGTGAGTGAGTGAGTGAAGTTGCTCAGTCATGTCCGACTCTTTGTGACCCCATGGACTGTAGCATACCAGGCTCCTCTGTCCATGGGATTTTCCAGGCAAGGGTACTGGAGTGGGTTGCCATTTCCTTCTCCAATCTAGGAATAAAAATAACAAGAAATGTGTAAGACATATATGAAATAAAAACCAATAAAACATTACTTAACAATATAAAAACCACAAATAAGTAGAGAGACATGTCCATTTCAAAGACAGAAAGAAAATATTAAAGAGATGATGATTCTCTCAAAATTGCTCTGTAAATTTAAAGAGATCTCAGTAAAATCTAATGTGTCTTATTTAAGTGGAAATTAATAAACTCCTTTTAAAATTTGTTCTGAAGAAGAAATGTACTTATATATATATATATATATATATATAAAATTTTTGAAAATAAAAGTAACATAAAAAATTTCCCCATCAGATATCAAAACATGAAGCTTTAATTATTGAAAAAATATAATCAGCACAAGAATAGACAAATCAATAGAACAAAATGGAGTCTAGGAACAGACTATAGGTTTATAGTCATAAACATAGATAAAGATGTGAATTGATATGTAACAAATATGGTATTTTACATTAGTGTTGAAAGAATGGTTGAATTTACTAAATAGATTGGGAACAATTGGTCATATTATTTTTTTAAAAAAAAAAGAAAGAAATCCCCATCTGATACTAGTTACAAAAGTAAATAATTTCACATTAATTAAACAGTTAAATGTGGAAAACAGTTATTAATTTTAGTAAATATTTGTAAATTTGGAGTATTAAATTCTTATATAAGATTAAAAATCCAAATTTTAAAGGAAGAGATTTATAAATTTGACATCAAAATGCAAAAACTTTCTAAAACAAAAAGCAAACATAAAATAAAACTAATATATTTAGAAAATTATTTTCATGAAATTAATATCTGGGATATAAAAAGAACACTTACAAACCAAGACAGAAAAGAGAAACAATTCAATTGGAAATGGAGAAATAAGAAAAACAATTCACATAATAGGGAATCCAAAAGGCTAAAAAACAAATTAAATGATGCTCAAAGATCACTTATAATATTGGTGATTCTAATCTAATTAAAATGCGACCTGTTCACCCATCAAACTGACAAGAATTTTAAATGATGATAATATAAAATACTGATGAAGGTGAAGGGAAAAACATTCTCATACATTGTTGATGAAAATATAAATTCATACAGAACTTTGTGGAAGGCAGGTAGTGTTTTAAAATAAAAAAATTATGTTTACCATTCAATGAAGTAATGGCATTTGTGAAAGACTAAAAGATAAATATTTGTACATAAAAAAGCATGTGTAAGAAGCATTTTCAAAAATTTTTGATGTAAGGTTGCAGTTCAAGCAGAGTAGAAGAATGTGTGTTCATCTCCTCCTGCAAGAATACCAAAATTCCAACTAGCTATTGAACAACCATCAACAGGAGGACATTGGAACCCACCGAAAACAGATACCCAATGTCCAAAGACAAAGAAACTGAAGCAAGATGGTAGGAGGGATGCAATCATGATAAAATCAAATCCTATAACCTTCTGGTGGGTGAGTCACAAACTGGAGAATAATAATACTAAAGAGGCTCCCCCACTGTTGTGAAGGCTCTGAACCCCATGCCAGTCTTTCAAGTCTGGGGATCTGACAAAGGGACTGGGAATAGCCATGGAATCTGACCCAAAGGAATTTGATTACAGGACTTCCAAAGGACTGTAGGAAACAGAGACTCCAGTATTGGAGGGATTGGAGGGACAAACAAAATATTTCAAACACTAAAACCCAGAGGAAAGAAGTAGTGACCCCAAAGGAGACTGAAACAAAACTACCTGCTAGTGTCAGAGTGTCTCCTGTGGAGGTGCAGGTCACCAGGGTCTCACTGAGGTAGAAATTACTAGGCAGTCAGTGTAGAATTCTGAAACCTGGGTCTTGTTTGCAGTAAATATTCTGCTCCATTCTCCTAAATTCCTGGAATGTGTCTTTAGTCTAATAAATTATCAGCACTCAGATCCAGGGAAGAGCAGTAATTAAATTATGTTCCATATGCTTGAGGGAAAAATAATTGGAGATCATTAATCTTAAGCCCATACATCTGATCCATGGTAAAATGGCCAGAGGGCATGAAAAAGGGTGGCAACTTAATCCAAGAATCAAGAGATCAGTCGCTCAGTCCTGTCCGACTGTTTGCGACCCCATGAAACGCAGCACGCCAGGCCTCCCTGTCCATCACCAACTCCCGGAGTTCACTCAGACTCATGTCCATCGAGTCAGTGATGCCATCCAGCCATCTCATCCTCTGTCGTCCCCTTCTCCTCTTGCCCCCAATCCCTCCCAGCATCAGAGTCTTTTCCAATGAGTCAACTCTTCGCATGAGGTGGCCAAAGTAATGGAGTTTCAGCTTTAGCATCATTCCTTCCAAAGAAATCCCAGGGCTGATCTCCTTCAGAATGGACTGGTTGAATCTCCTAGCAGTCCAAGGGACTCTCAAGAGTCTTCTCCAACACCACAGTTCAAAAGCATCAATTTTTCGGCACTCAGCCTTCTTCACAGTCCAACTCTCACATTCATACATGACCACAGGAAAAACCATAGCCTTGACTAGACGAACCTTTGTTGGCAAAGCAATGTCTCTGCTTTAGAACATGCTATCTAGGTTGATTATAACTTTCCTTCCAAGGAGTAAGCGTCTTTCAATTTCATGGCTTCAGTCACCATCTGCAGTGATTTTGGAGCCCAGAAAAATTAAGTCTGACACTGTTTCCACTGTTTCCCCATCTCTTTGCCATGAAGTGATGGGACCGGATGCCATGATCTTCGTTTTCTGAATGTTGAGCTTTAAGCCAACTTTTCACTCTCCACTTTCACCTTCATCAAGAGGCTTTTCAGTTCCTCTTCACTTTCTGCCATAAGGATGGTGTCATCTGCATATCTGAGGTTATTGATATTTCTCCCGGCAATCTTGATTCCAGCTTGTGTTTCTTCCAGTCCAGTGTTTCTCATGATGTACTCTGCATAGAAGTTAAATAAACAGGGTGACAATATACAGCCTTGATGTACCCCTTTTCCTATTTGGAACCAGTCTGTTATTCCACGTTCAGTTCTAACTGTTGCTTCCTGACCTGCATACAAATTTCTCAAGAAGCAGATCAGGTGGTCTGGTATTACCATCTCTTTCAGAATTTTCCACAGTTTATTGTGATCCACACAGTCAAAGGCTTTGGCATAGTCAATAAAGCAGAAATAGATGTTTTTCTGGAACTCTCTTGCTTTTTCCATGATCCAGCAGATATTGGCAATTTGATCTCTGGTTCCTCTGCCTTTTCTAAAAGCAGCTTAAACATCAGGAAGTTCACGGTTCACATATTGCTGAAGCCTGGCTTGGAGAATTTTGAGCATTACTTTACTAGCGTGTGAGATCAGTGCAATTGTGTGGTAGTTTGAGCATTCTTTGGGATTGCCTTTCTTTGGGATTGGAATGAAAACTGACCTTTTCCAGTCCTGTGGCCACTGCTGTGTTTTCCAAATTTGCTGGCATATTGAGTGCAGCACTTTCACAGCATCATCTTTCAGGATTTGGAATAGCTCAACTGGAATTCTATCACCTCCACTAGCTTTGTTTGTAGTGATGCTTTTTAAGGCCCACTTGACTTCACATTTCAGGATGTCTGGCTCTAGGTCAGTGATTACACCATCATGATTATCTGGGTTGTGAAGATCTTTTTTGTACAGTTCTTCTGTGTATTCTTGCCATCTCTTCTTAATATCTTCTGCTTCTGTTAGGTCCATACCATTTCTGTCCTTTATCGAGCCCATCTTTGCATGAAATGTTCCTTTGGTATCTCTAATTTTCTTGAAGAGATTTCTAGTCTTTCCCATTCTGTTGTTTTCCTCTACTTCTTTGCATTGATCGCTGAAGAAGGCTTTCTTATCTCTTCTTGCTATTCTTTGGAACTCTGCATTCAGATGTTTATATCTTTCCTTTTCTCCTTTGCTTTTTGCTTCTCTTCTTTTCACAGCTATTTGTAAGGCCTCCCCAGACAGCCATTTTGCTTTTTTGCCTTTCTTTTCCATGGGGATGGTCTTGATCCCTGTCTCCTGTACAATGTCAAGAACCTCATTCCATAGTTCATCAGGCACTCTATGTATCAAATCTAGGCCCTTAAATGTATTTCTCACTTCCACTGTATAATCATAAGGGATTTGATTTAGGTCATACCTGAATGGCCTAGTGGTTTTCCCTACTTTCCTCAATTTCAGTCTGAATTTGGCAATAAGGAGTTCATGGTCTGAGCCACAGTCAGCTCCTGGTCTTGTTTTTGCTGACTGTATAGAACTTCTCCATCTTTGGCTGCAAAGAATATAATCAGTCTGATTTCAGTGTCGACCATCTGGTGATGTCCATGTATGGAGTCTTCTCTTGTGTTGTTGGAAGAGGGTGCTTGTTATGACCAGTGCATTTTCTTGGCAAAACTCTATTAGTCTTTGCCCTGCTTCATTCCGTATTCCAAGGTCAAATTTGCCTGTTACTCCAGGTGTTTCTTGACTTTCTACTTTTGCATTCCAGTCCCCTATAATGAAAAGGACATCTTTTTTGGGTGTTAGTTCTAAAAGGTATTGTAGGTCTTCATAGAACCGTTCAACTTCAGCTTCTTCAGCGTTACTGGTTGGGGCATAGACTTGGATTACTGTGATATTGAATGGTTTTCCTTGGAAACGAACAGAGATCATTCTGTTATTTTTGAGATTGCATCCATGTACTGCATTTCAAACTCTTTTGTTGACCATGATGGCTACTCTATTTCTTCTGAGGGATTCCTGCCCACAGTAGTAGATATAATGGCCATGTGAGTTAAATTCACCCATTCCAGTCCATTTCAGTTCGCTGATTCCTGGAATGTAGACATTCACTCTTGCCATCTCTTGTTTGACCACGTCCAATTTGCCTTGATTCATGGACCTGACATTCCAGGTTCATATGCAATATTGCTCTTTACAGCATCAGACCTTGCTTCTATCCCCAGTCACATCCACAGCTGGGTATTCTTTTTGCTTTGGCTCCATGCCTTCATTGTTTCTGGAGTTATTTCTCCACTGATCTCCAGTAGCATATTGGTCACCTACTGACCTGGGGAGTTTCTCTTTCAGTATCCTATCATTTTTCCTTTTCATACTGTTCATGAGGTTCTCAAGGCAAGAATACTGAAGTGGTTTGCCATTCCCTTCTCCAGTGAACCACATTCTGTCAGATCTCTCCACCATGACCCGCCCATCTTGGGTGGCCCCATGGGCATGGCTTAATTTCATTGAGTTAGACAAGGCTGTGGTCCTAGTGTGATTAGATTGACTAGTTTTCTGTGAGTATGGTTTCAGTGTGTCTGCCCTCTGAGACTCTCAAGAAGCCATAAAGTTGTTAAGTATCTTGACCTTAAATTTATTGGTTAGAAATAATGTGATTTAAGGAAGGACATAAAAACTGCTTTAAGTCCCACCTTGAGGGCACTCTTTACCCTTTCCCAGTGTCTATGCTAAGAGCTTTGTACTTGCCTCATCTTTAATAAATCCTGTTTGCTTGCTACCATGAGTGTTTGCATGTTCATGGATTCCATTCTTCAGATCCATGGACAAGAACTCGGGATTCCTGTCTCATCTTTTGGGGGCTCATCCAGGATTCTTCAATGCCTACTCAAGGTAAGCACAGACACTCACTCTCAACACTGTTATTCACTTCTTGTTACCTAATCTAACTGCAGGTCTCTTGAGCCACTCTATTTCACAAGCCTTGCTTGAGTTCTGAAGGCAGACAGAGTTAGTAGACAGTGGCCTCAGGTCTTGGTATTGGCCAGGCAACTGACCTGGAGGTGCTGAGCAAAACCTCTGCTAGGCTGCTGCCTCAGTGAGAACTGCAGGACATCTACCATTTCTCTTTCCTAACATTTAGAGGTCATGAGATTTTTCACTTAAGGTAGGATCATTTTGGAGTGTGAGTAAATGCTACAAACCTTGTGCACTGCATAGCTTGCTTAAGGGGAACTCCACTTCAGGCATACCCAATGTTCAAGAGTATAGGAAGTCCACCTATGCTATAAAAACATAACATGTGGAAGTCTCACTCTACCTATCTCTAGGTGAAAGGGAAGATAGAGACAGGAAGAGGACAAAGGCCCAGGGCACCTGGATAAGGGTAGTCAAGCCCGGGTGCAAACCAAAGTTGAGGGAAGCATACGTTATTGGTGATTCTTTGCTCCCACTCCTCAAGCAGGAGACACCCTCTATCAGAGGAACCAGAGAAAAGACAAAGAGTGCTGTATGCTGGTCTTCTCTCGTTCAGACGGATGCCTTTGGCATGTATACTGAAGAACTGGAAGAAGTTTGACCCTCAGACCCTGTTAAAGATGTGTATGATCTTTTTCTGCACTGAGGCATGGCCTCAATATGATCTACCTGATGGTGAAAAATGGCCCCCTGAAGGCTCACTTAACTATAGTACCATCCTCCATCACCCTAATACCAAAACCTGACAAAGATCCCACAAAAAAAAAGAAAACTACAGGCCAATATCACTGATGAACATAGATGCAAAAATCCTTAACAAAATTCTAGCAATCAGAATCCAACAACACATGAAAAAGATCATACACCATGACCAAGTGGGCTTTATCCCAGGGATACAAGGATTCTTCAATATCCACAAATCAATCAATGTAATACACCACATTAACAAATTGAAAAATAAAAGCCATATGATTATCTCAATAGATGCAGAGAAAGCCTTTGACAAAATTCAACATCCATTTATGATAAAAACTCTCCAGAAAGCAGGAATAGAAGGAACATACCTCAACATAATAAAAGCTATATATGACAAACCCACAGCAAACATTATCCTCAATGGTGAAAAATTGAAAGCATTTCCTCTAAAGTCAGGAACAAGACAAGGGTGCCCACTTTCACCACTACTATTCAACATAGTTTTGGAAGTTTAGGCCAAAGCAATCAGAGCAGAAAAAGAAATAAAAGGAGTCCAAATAGGAAATGAAGAAGTAAAACTCTCACTGTTTGCAGATGACATGATCCTCTACATAGAAAACCCTAAAGACTCCACCAGAAAATTACTAGAACTAATCAATGAATATAGTAAAGTTGCAGGATATAAAATCAACACACAGAAATCCCTTGCATTCCTATACACTAATAATGAGAAAAGAGAAAGAGAAATTAAGGAAACAATTCCATTCACCATTGCAATGGAAAGAATAAAATACTTAGGAATATATCTACCTAAAGAAACTAAAGACCTATATATAGAAAACTATAAAACACTGGTGAAAGAAATCAAAGAGAACACTAATAGATGGAGAAATATACCATGTTCATGGATTGGAAGAATCAATATAGTGAAAATGAGTATACTACCCAAAGCAATCTATAGATTCAATGTAATCCCTATCAAGCTACCAACGGTATTCTTCACAGAGCTAGAACAAATAATTTCACAATTTGTATGGAAATACAAAAAGCCTCAAATAGCCAAAGCGATCTTGAGAAAGAAGAATGGAACTGGAGGAATCAACCTACCTGACTTCAGGCTCTACTACAAAGCCACAGTTATCAAGACAGTATGGTACTGGCACAAAGACAGAAATATAGATCAATGGAACAAAATAGAAAGCCCAGAGATAAATCCACGCACATATGGACACCTTATCTTTGACAAAGGAGGCAAGACTATACAATGGATTAAAGACAATCTCTTTAACAAGTGGTGCTGGGAAAACTGGTCAACCACTTGTAAAAGAATGAAACTAGAGCACTTTCTAACACCATACACAAAAATAAACTCAAAATGGATTAAAAATCTAAACATAAGACCAGAAACTATAAAACTCCTAGAGGAGAACATAGGCAAAACACTCTCCGACATACATCACAGCAGGATCCTCTATGACCCACCACCCAGAATATTGGAAATAAAAGCAAAAATAAACAAATGGGACCTAATTAAACTTAAAAGCTTCTGCACAACAAAGGAAACTATAAGCAAGGTGAAAAGACAGCCTTCAGAATGGGAGAAAATAATAGCAAATGAAGCAACTGACAAACAACTAATCTCGAGAATATACAAGCAACTCCTACAGCTCAATTCCAGAAAAATAAATGACCCAATCAAAAAATGGGCCAAAGAACTAAATAGACATTTCTCCAAAGAAGACATACAGATGGCTAACAAACACATGAAAAGATGCTCAACATCACTCATTATCAGAGAAATGCAAATCAAAACCACTATGAGGTACCATTTCACACCAGTCAGAATGGCAGCTATCCAAAAGTCTACAAGTAATAAATGCTGGAGAGGGTGTGGAGAAAAGGGAACCCTCTTACACTGTTGGTGGGAATGCAAACTAGTACACCCACTATGGAGAACAGTGTGGAGATTCCTTAAAAAACTGGAAATAGACATGCCTTATGATCCAGCAATCCCACTGCTGGGCATACACACTGAGGAAACCAGAAGGGAAAGAGACACGTGTACCCCAATGTTCATCGCAGTACTGTTTATAATAGCCAGGACATGGAAGCAACCTAGATGTCCATCAGCAGATGAATGGATAAGAAAGCAGTGGTACATATACACAATGGAGTATTACTCAGCCATTAAAAAGAATACATTTGAATCAGTTCTAATGAGGTGGATGAAACTGGAGCCTATTATACAGAGTGAAGTAAGCCAGAAAGAAAAACACCAATACAGTATACTAACGCATATATATGGAATTTAGAAAGATGGTAACAATAACCCTGTATACGAGACAGCAAAAGAGACACTGATGTATAGAACAGTCTTTTGGACCATGTGGGAGAGGGAGAGGGTGAGATGATTTGGGAGAATGGCATTGAAACATGTAAAATATCATGTATGAAACGAGTTGCCAGTCCAGGTTCGATGCAAGATACTGGATGCTTGGGGCTGGTGCACTGGGACGACCCAGAGGGATGGAATGGGGAGGGAGGAGGGAGGAGGGTTCAGAATGGGGAACACATGTATACCTGTGGCGGATTCATTTTGATATTTGGCAAAACTAATACAATTATGTAAAGTTTAAAAATAAAATACAATTAAAAAAAAAAGAAAAGCACAGAAAAAAAAATAAAATAAAAGATGCTTGTTCCTTGGAAGAAAAGCTATGACCAACCTAGACAGCATATTAAAATGCCCACAAAGGTCCATATAGCAAAAACTATGGTTTTTCCAGTAGTCATGTACGGGTGTGTGAGTTGGACCATAAAGAAAGCTAATGCTGAAGAATTGATGCTTTTGAACTGTGGTGCTGGAGAAGACTCTTGAGAGTCCCTTGGACTGCAAGGAGATCAAACGAGTCAACCCTAAATGAAATCAGTCCTGAATATTCATCAGAAGGACTGATGCTGAAGCTGAATCTCCAATACTTTGGTTATCTGATGCAAAGAGCCAACTCATTGGAGAAGACCCTGATGCTGGGATTGAAAGCAAAAGGAGAGGAGAGCAGCAGAAGATGAGATGGTTAGATAGGATCACTGACTCAATGAACATGAATCTGAGCAAACTTCAGGAGATACTGAAGGACAGAGGAGCCCAGCATGCTGGAGTCCATGGGGGTCACAAAAAGTTGGACATGACTTAGCTACTGAACAATAACAAGAAAACTTACTTAAGGAGATAAAAGACCTGTACTCAGAAAACTGTAAGACACTGATGAAAGAAATCAAAGATGACACAAAGAGATGGAGAGATATACCATATTCTTGGATAGGAAGAATCAATATGGTAAAAATTACAATAATCCCCGAAGCAGTCTACAAATTCAATGCAATCACTGTCAAATTACCAATGGCATTTTTCACAGACTTAGGACAAAAATTTTTACAATTTGTGCATGTGTGCTAAATCACTTCATTTGTATCCGACTCTTTGTGACCCTATGGACTTCAGCCCGCCAGGGGGGATTCTCCAGGCAAGAATACTGGAGTGGATTGCCATGCCCGCCTCCAGGGAATCTTCCTGACCCAGGGATTGAATCTCTGTCTCCTATGTTTCCTGAAATAGCAGGCGTGGTTTTTGCTTGCTTGTTTGTTTTTACCACTATCGCCACCTGGGAAGCCACCAAGAAGCAACCTACAAATTCAATACAATTTCTATCAAATTACCAATGGCAGATTTCACAGATTAGAACAAAAAACAATTACAATTTGTATGGAAACACAAAAGAATTTGAATGACCAAAGAAATCTTAAGAGACATGGAAGTGATGGAATCAGACTCCCTACTTCAGAGTAAGCTACAAAGGTAGTCATCAAGACAGTATTGTCCTGACACATAAACAGAAACATAGATCAATGGAACAGGATAAAAAGCCCAGGGATAAACCCATAAACCTATGGTCACCTAATTTATGTCAAAACGAGCACTAATATACAGTGGAGAAAAGACAGTCTCTTCAATAAGTGGTGCTGGGAAAACTGGACAGCTACATGTAAAAGAATGGAATTAGAATACTCTATAACACCATACCAGAGAAGGCAATGGCACCCCAATCCAGTACTCTTGCCTGGAAAATCCCATGGACAGAGGAGCCTGGTAGGCTGCAGTCTGTGGGGTCCCGAAGAGTCGGACATGACTGAGCGACTTCACTTTCACTTTTCACTTTCATGCATTGGAGAAGGAAATGGCAACTCACTCCAGTGTTCTTGTCTGGAGAATCCCAGGGATGGGGGAGCCTGGTGGGCTTCCATCTATGGGTTCCCACAGAGTCGGACACGACTGCAGCAACTTAGCAGCACCAGCAGCATAACACCATACACAAAAATAAATTCAAAATGGATTAAAGACCTAAATTTAAGGTCAGACACTATAAACTCAGAGAAAACATATGCAGAGTACTCTTTGACATAAATCACAAGAATTTTTTTTGACCCACCTCCCAGATTAATGAATAGATATTCATATGTAATGAACATAAAAGCAAATATAAATAAGCAGGACCCATTTAAATTTAAAATATTTTGCACAGGAAAGAAAACCATAAACATAACAAATAGAAAACCCTCAGAATGGGATAAAATATTTGCAAATAAGGCATCTGATGAGGGATTAATCTCCAAAATATACAACAGCTCATGTAGCTCGAATCAAAAAAATAAGCAACCCAATCAAAAATTGGGTGGAAGACCTAAATAGACATATCTCCTAAGAAGATATATAAATGGCCAACAAATACAGGAAAATACGCTCAGCATCATTCATTATTAAAGAAATTCAAATAAAAGCTACGGTGAGATATCACCTCACAACGATCAGAGTGGCCATCATCAAATAATCTACAAACAATAAATTCTGGAGAGAGTATGGAGAAAAGGGAACCCTCTTGTAATGTTGGTGGGAGTATAAATTGAAATAACCAGTATGGAGAGCAGTATAGAGTAAAAAAAAAAAAAAACTAAAAATAGAACTACCATATAACCCTGCAATCCCACTACTGAGAAAACCATAATTTTAAATGATACATACACCCCAAGGTTCATAGCAACACTATTTATAATAGCCAGGACAAGGAAGCAACCTTAAATGTCCATCAACAGAGGAATAGATACAGATATGGTACATATATAATGGAATATTGCTCGGACATAAAAAGGGACAAAATTGGGTCATATGTAGAGACATGGATGGACCTAAAGTCTGTCGTACATTGTGAAATAAATCAAAAAGAAAAACAAATATCATATATTAACACATATATATGGAATCTAGAAAAATGGTACAAATGAACTTATATGCAGGGCAGGAATAGAGACACTGGCATAAATGGACATGTGGACATGGTGGAGGAAGAGGGTGGGATGAATTGGGAGATTGGGGCTGCCATATGTGCACTGCCATGTGTAAAAGAGACAGCTAGTGCAAATGCTGTATAGTACAGAAAGCACATCTCAGTGCTATGTATTGACCTAGATGGGTGGAACTGGGGTGGGGTGTGAGGGAAGTTCAAGAGGGAGAGGATTTATGTATACATATAGCTGATTAATTATTTTGTTGTACAGCAAAAAGTAACACAACTTGTAAAGCAATTATATCCCATATTTAAAAAAAATTATTCTGTTATTTGCATTGTCACAGAAATTTTAGAATCTTCTTGACAATTATTTCAAAAATGTGATAAAATTTCTATTTAAATTATGTTGACTCTGTAAAACAGTTTAGCAAGACTTGACATATTAATAATATTGAGGCCGTCAATTCATAAACATAATGTATCTCCACATTTATTTAGTCCTTCATTTATTAATCTCAGCAACATTGCACAGTTTTAGTAAGTGTTTAATCCTAAGTGTACTGTGGTTTTAAAGCTATTTTAATTTTTTAATAATTCATTTCCAAATTGTTTAACACACTTATATAAAAATGTGAGATTTACTTCTTCCTTTCTAAAGTTTATGCCTTTTTGTCCACTTCACTATTGTGATGAGTAGGATCACCAGTACAATCTTGAATAGAAGTGGTGAGGGTGGGAATTGTTTTATTTTTCTGATATTGAGGGAAGTCCTCAATATTTCATCATTATAAATAATTTAAACTGTAGTTTTACTCACAGTTTCCTCATTTTGGCGAAGTTGTACCTATTCCTATTTTCCTGAGGGATTTTAATCATGAATTGTTTTTCATTTGCTAAGTCATGTCTGACTCTTTGTGACCCCATGGACTGCAGCACGCCAGGCTTCCTTGTCCTTCACTATCTTCTGGTGTTTGCTGAAACTCGTGTCCATTGAGTAGATGCCATCCAATCATCTCATCCTCTGTTGCCCCCTTCTCTTTCTGCCCTCAATTTTTCCCCACATCAGGGTCTTTACCAATGAGTCGGCTCCTTGCATCAGGTGGCCAAAGTATTAGAGCTTCAGCTTCAGACGGATTTTAATCATGAATGAGCCTTGAATTTCATCAAATAGTATTTCTGCACTTATTAAAATGATATTTGTTTGTTTCTCGTTATTCTGCCAATATGGTGAATTACACTGAATTTTCAAATGCAAAATGAACCTTGCACTTCTGGGATAAGCCCCACTTGGTCACTGTGTATTGCCTTTATGTATATTGTTTGACTTGACTTGCTAATATTTTGTTAAGGATGTTGGATCTATATTCATGAATTTGACTGATCTGTAATCTTATTTCCCCCATCCCTTTTTTTCTACCCCTCCTCCTTCTCTTTTTTCTTTTATATTTATTTATTTTAAATTAAACAAAGATAAATATCTTTAATGACAAAAGGTACAATTCACAAAGAATATACACATCATAAAACATTAGACACTTAACAACAAAGAAAAAAGATATATAAAGCAAAAATATGAAGATATATAAGGAAAAATAAAAAATATATAATCATAGTGAGACATTAATATTTTTCTGAATATTTTTTCAAGTGCAGAAAAAATGAGTATATTAAATGTCATATTATTAATTTTAAAATAATAGATTTATATTTAACTTTATTAATCATATAACCTACACAACTATATTTAAAATTTTGTATCTCATACATTGTTATTAGATGTCCATAGGACATTTAGAAAAACTGGCAAAAAGATAAACTTAATAAAATTTTAAAAAGTAGAATTATTTTTTCTGTGTGATTCAGTTATAAATAGACACATATATTATATTTGAAATTATTTTGCATTATAGGTTATTACAAGATATTGAGTATAATTTCTGTGCTATACAATAAACTTTTGTTGGTTGTTGCACATCTATCTTTTTAAATTAGAAATCTAGCATTCTATTTACATTAACTCAAACAAATAGAATCAAAATTTCATAAATTTCAGTTAGGCAAAAATTCATAAGTTTTGGAGAGAACAAGATGGCAGAGGAGTAGGTGGATGTGGAGTACATCTCTCTCCATGGATACATCAGGAATACAGCTTCAGACACAGAAGTGCATGCAGAACACCAGCTGAGAGCGAACAGGAGTACCTGACCAGTGGAAAAGAATATATAGAACCACGCAAAACTCCGTAGGACAAAGGAACTAGGGGAAAAAAACAGGAGGGTTAGTAGGGCTGGACCTGCCCTCAGTTGGTGGGGGAACTGAAGCAGGGGTCCAATCCCCACATTGGGGCAATTGTCTGAGTCAGAGGAGAAACATTTAAAGCTATGAGTGAAACAGCTGATTTGGGGCAGCCTAAATGGAATGAGAATCAGACAGTCCTTGAGCTGTCATACATACCCTGGATAGGGATGCAGGTCCCCTGGAAGGTACAGCAGCTGGGATCTGGAGTTTAGGAATTATGGAGCAATCCCAGGGTGAGGGCTGCTGTTGACTGTGGAGAGACGGATCGAGGGGATGTGAGGGAGGAGATTGTGGTGGGAAACGCCTGTGGAGGAAAGCCGGGTGATACTGCTAAGTCATGCACGGGGTGGAGCCATCACAATAGCCTCTCTCTCCCCACAGGCCAGCATCAGCAGCTTAACAATAGAGAGGGTGGCCCATCAAATGCCTGATACACTGAACTACAGAATAGGACCCCACCCAAGGTGCCCCTTTAAGTGTCTGATGAGCCAATCTACAGAGTAGGACCCCAGCCAGGGGGGCCCCTCTATGTGCCTGATGCATCAAATTACAGAGAAGGACCCCAGGCAAGGGAGCCCTCTAAGTACCTGAATGGAGGGAGCTACAGAGAAAGACTGACCAAAGAGGCCTTCACCAGCTACAAGAGGCTTGAAAAAAGCCTCTGATAGGGCCCTAACTCCTGCCACGGAGGCAATTCATGTCCTTGAACACTTGACGCCACCAGAGTCCCGGCAAGCCAAGCAGCTGCACCACCTTCATGCTCAACTCTTACTGGGCCAGGGCTGCCACAGGCCAAAAAAAAGTCTTGTGTCTATGCGTGCAGGATTGCTTTTGTAGTGTGACTTTGTGCGACCCTGTAGACTGTGGCCTGCCAGCCTTCTCTGTCAGTGAGGGGGGTTCTCAAGGCAAGCATAGTGGAGCATATTGGCCAATACTGGTTGCCCTACCTTTTTCAGTTCAGTTCAGTTCAGTCACTCAGTCGTGTCCAACTCTTTGCAACCCCATGAATCGCAGCATGCCAGGCCTCCCTGTCCATCACCAACTCCTGGAGTTTACCCAAACTCATGTGCATCGAGTTGGTGATGCCAGCCAGCCATCTCATCCTCTGTCATCCCCTTCTCCTCCTGCCCCCAATCCCTCCCAGCATCAGAGTCTTTTCCAATGAGTCAACTCTTCGCATGAGCTGGCCAAAGTACTGGAGTTTCAGCTTTAGCATCAAATGAACACCCAGGACTGATCTCCCTTAGGATGGACTGGTTGGATCTCCTAGCAGTCTGTAGTCCAAGGGACTCTCAAGAGTCTTCTCCAATACCACAGTTCAAAAGCATCAATTCTTCGGCACTCAGCTTTCTTCACAGTCCAACTCTCACATCCATACATGACCACTGGAAAAGCCATAGCCAGAGCACTATATTTCCTGCTTCCCTGGCCACCAACCCCCCCCCCCCAGTACCTGATGCTACCAGAACCCCTACACCCCAAGCAGCTGCACCACCTCCACACCTGGCCCTCACAGGGGCAAACCCAAGTCCTCCAGGGCAACCTCAGGAGCAAATCCCAGTGGATGAAGCACATGCAGAGGTCGAAATAAAACCATAATTGGAAACCCAGGGGCAGCGTGGCTAAGGAAGAAGACCCAAAACATTCTTGCCAGCTGTACAAGGTGAAGATTAAATCCACATGATCAACTAGGCAAACTCTGCATCTATGGAATATATAAAAGGTCATTGAGAGCTCCCACAAAAGAAAACACAGTTCTGATAGTTCTGATAACTGTGTACATTGGAGGCAAGAACACACAAGAATAGGGCCAGATTAGAATCTGAGCTTCACACACAGCAAAGGTCAGCACAGTGTTGGAGGGCATTCTAGGGAGGTGAGGTTGACTGTGACTCCCAGCGAGGGAAAGGGCTCTGACAGCAGCGACTCAAGAAAAACATTTATTACTCTTATGTTTTAACTTGTTTTGTAGATTCTTTTGAATATTTTTCTTTTTCTTTCCTTTTCCCTCACTCTGTTGTAGTTGTTGATTTTATTGGCACTATGAAATCCAATTAAGTTTTTTAGCTTTTTTTTCCTCAGTCACATTTTTTGCTGTTGTTATAAACCTCTGCCTCTACATTGGGCTTTTGCAGTTCTGTGGAGTTTTCCTTTTGTTCTTTTTTCTCTTTTTTAATTTTTTAAACCTATTATTATTTTTCTACATTTATTCATTTGTTTGATTTTCCTTCTGTTATTTCCCCCTTGCAGTTAATCTTTAATGTATATAAATCTTTATCTACCTCTATTTAACTTTGTATATCTATTACTTCTTTCTTTTATTTCTTTCCTTTCCTCTTAACATATTTGTTAGTTATATTTTCATTGCTTTATTCCCCAATTGGCACCTTGCTTTAGTTCTATTTTCCTATTTGTGCTTTAGTGAGTTTTCTTCTGGTAGATATAATTTTTTCTTTCCTTTGTTAGCCAGTTAAATCTATTGTACTTTATTTTTGTTGGACTGTTTTGATTTTGCTTATGGGTGTATATGTATATGTGTATATTCAGTCACACTTTTTTATTGTCATTGTAAACTTCTGCCTCTATTTTGGGGTTTTGCAGTTCTGTGGAGTTTTCTTTCCCCCTCCCCACCTTTTTTTTTTCCTTCCTCTATTTTTTTCTTCTTTTCTCTTTTTTATAATTTTTTAATTTTTTAAACCTTTTATACTTTTTCTACATTTATTCCTTTGTATAGCTTTCCTACTGTTTTTTTCACCTTACAGTTAATCTTAATGTATATAAGTCTTCTTCATCTACCTCTATTTAACTTTGCATATCTATTCTTTCTTTCTTTCCTTTCCTATCAACATATTTGTTAGTTATGTTTTCATTGCTTTATTCCCCACTTGGCACCTTACTTTAATTTTGTTTTCCAGTTTGTGCTTTAGTTAGTTTTGTTCTTAACTCATAAGTATAATTTTTTATTTCCTTCATTCTCCAGGTCAATCTTTATTTTTGTTGGACTGTTTTGACTTTACTCATGGGTGTATATGTATATGTGGATATTCCATTATTTTAATTATTATTTGCCTGATTTTGTAACCACTATTTGTCTTGGGTTAATTTTTGGTTTCTTGTTTTCTGGATATTTGTTTTAATCTCACTTAATGCCATAACAAACCACTTGGGGAATCTTTATTCCTGACTAGAGATCAAGCTCTGAGCCTTTGGAATGGGAGCACTGACCCCAAGCCCCTAGACTACTGGAGAACTAACCCTAAGGAGTATCAAATAGTGAGAACTCACACAAAGGAAACCACTTGAACTCAAGACCCAGCATCACCCAACCACCAGTAGCACCCTGTGCAGGATGCCTCATCTAAACAACAAGCAAAACAAAAATACAAACCAGATCATCAGCAGACAGGAGTACCACCTCACTCAGCCTTGCCCATCAGAGGAAAAATAAACAAACAAACAAAAACTCAGCACAAATCTCACCTTATATGAAGCTCACACAAACCACTGGACCAACCTTAGGAGGGAAGAAACCAAAAGGAAGAGAGAATTCAACGTTCTTCAAGGAAAGAATTCAACTTTCCTTGAAGCCTGGGAAAAACAGACCTCAAACTCAATAAGTTAAAAAAATAATGAAAAGGCAGAGAAATACTACACAAATGAAGGAACAAACTAGAAACACAGAAATCCAAATAAATGAAGAGGAAATAGGAAAAAGAATTCAGAATAAGGATAGTAAAGATGATCCAAAACCTTGAAAACAAAATGGATAAGATGCAAGAATCAATTAACAGAGACCTAGAAGAATTAAAGAATAAACATACAGAGATAAACAGCACAATTACTGAAATTAAAAATACTCTAGAAGGAATCAATAGCAGAATATCTGAAGCAGAAGAACGAATCGGTGAGTTGAAAGATAAAATGGTGGAAATAACTTCTGAAGAGCAGAATAAAGTAAAAAGAATGAAAAGAACTGAGGATAGTCTCAGAGACTTCTGGAACAACATCAAATGCACCAATATTCGAATTATAGGGGTCTCAGAAGAAGAAGAGAAAAAGAAAGGGTATGAGAAAATTTTTGAAGAGATAATAGTTGAAAATTTCCCAAACATGGAAAGGAAATCAGTCAATGAAGTCCAAAAGGCACAAAGAGTCCCATACAGGATAAACCGAAGGAGAAAAGTGCCAAGACACATACTAATCAAACTAACAAAGACTAAAGACAAAGACTATTAAAAGCAGCAAGGGAGAAGCAACAAGTAACGTACAATGGAAACTCCATAGTCTTCACAGCCTATCTTTCAGCAGAAACTCTGCAGGCCAGAAGGGAATGGCATGATATATTTGAAGTACTGAAAGGGAAAAATCTACAATGAAGATTACTGTACCCACCAAGGATCTCATTCAAAATTGATGGAGAAATAAAAAGCTTTTCAGATAAGCAAAAGTTGAGAATTCAGTACCACCAAACCAGTTTTACATCAAATGTTAAAGGGACTTATATAGTCATGAAATACAAGAGAAGAAAAAAGATCTACAAAATCAACTGCAAACAATTAAGAAAATGGCAATAGGAACATATATATTGATAATTACTTTAAATGTAAGTGGATTAAATGTCCAACCAAAAGAAAAAACAGGCTGAATGGATACAAAAACAAGAGCCACATATATGCTGTCTACAAAAATCCCATTTCAGACATAAAGACACATATAGACCGAAAGTGAGAGGATGGAAAAATATTTTCCATGCAAATGGGAAGCAAAAGAAAGCTGGAGTCACAATCCTTATATCAGACAAAATAGACCTTAAAATAAAGAAGATTGCAAGAGATAAGGAAGGATACTACATAATGATCAAGGGATCAACCCAAGAATAAGACATAAAAATTGCCAATATCTATGCACCCAAAATAGGAGCACCTCACTACATAAGACAACACAGACTTAAAAGGAGAAAATGATAGTAAGCAACACAATAATAGTAGGAGATTTTAACACTTCACTTAAGCCAATGGACAGATTATTAAAAACAGAAAATTAATAGTGAAACACAAGTCTTAAATGATACATTAGATGAGAGGAATCTCATTGATACCTTCAGAACATTCCATCCAAATGCAGAAGTATACACCTTGTTTTCAAGTGCACATGGAACATTCTCCAGGATAGACCACATCTTGGGTCATAAAACAAACCTCAGTAAATTTAAGAAAATTGAAATTATATCAAGCATCTTCTCTGACCACAATGCTTTGAGACTAGATATCAATTACAAGAAAAAAAAACTGTAAGAAACACAAACACATGGAGATTAAACAATACATTTCTAAATAGCCAACAGGTTACTCAAGAAATCAAAAGAGAAATCAAAAAATTTCTAGAAACAAATGACTATGAAAACATGAAAACTCAAAACCTATGGGATGTGGCAAAAGCAGTTCCAAGAGGGAAGTTTATAGCAATATAATCCTACCTCAAGAAACAAGAAAAACATCAAATAGACAACCTAACTTTACACCTAACACAACTGGAAAAAGAAAAAAAAAAACACCAAAATTAGTAGAAGGAAAAAAATTATAAGGATCCAAGCAGAAAGAAATGAAAGAAACAATAGTAAAGATTAATAGAACTAAAAGCTGGTTCTTTGAGAAGATAAAATTGACAAATATTTGGACAGACTCATCAAGAAAAAAAGAGAGAAGAATCAAATTAAAAGATGAGAAATGTAAAAGGAAAGGTTACAAAAGGCAATGCACAAATAAAAAGGATTATAAGAGACTATTATGAACAACTACATGGCAAAAATAAATAAATAAATAACCTGGAAGAAATGGACAGATTCTTAGAAAAGTTTAATCTTCCAAGACTGAACTAGGAAGAAATAGAAACTACAGACAACCCAATTACAAGCACTGAAATTGAAGCTGTGATCAAAAATCTCCACAAAATCAAAAGCCCAGGACGAGATGGCTTCACAGGAGAATTCTATCAAACATTCAGAGAAGAGCTAATGCCTGTCCTTCTAAAACTGTTTCAAAAAATTGCAGAGGAAGAAACACTTTCAAACTCATTCTACGAGGCTACCATCACCCTGATACCAAAACCAGACAAAGACAACACAAAAAAGAAAACTACAGGCCAATATCACTGATGAACATAGATGCAAAAATCCTCAACAAAATTTTAGCAAACAGAATTCAGCAACACATCTCAAAAAGCTTATGCACCATGATCAAGTTGGTTTTATTCCAGGAATTCAGGGATTCTTCAATACATACAAAGCAATCAGTGGGATACACCTTATTAACAAATTGAAAGATAAAAATCATATGATAATCTCAATAGATGCAGAAAAAAGCCTTTGAGAAATTTCAGCACCCATTTATGATTATAACTCTTCAAAAATAGGCATAGAAGGAACCTACCTCAAAATAGTAAAGGCCATATATGACCAGCCTAGAGCAAACTTTATTCTCAATGGTGAAAAACTGAAAGCATTCCCCTTAAGATCAGAAACAAGACAATGGTGTTTACTTTCACCACTATTGTTCAACATAGTTCTGGAAGTCCTAGCTATAGCAATCAGAGAAGAAAAGGAAATAAAAGTTATTCAGATCAGAAAAAAGAAGTAAAGCTCTCACTGTTTGAAGATGACATGATACTGTATGTAGAAAACTCTAAAGATAGTATCAGAAAATTACTAGAGCTAATCAGTGAATTTAGCAAAGTTTTAGGATACAAAATCAATACACATAAATCACTTGCATTTCTGTATACTAACAATGAAAAATCAGAAAGAGCAATTAAGGAATCAATCCCATTCACCATTGCAACAAAAAGAATTAAATATCTAGGAATAAGCTTACATAAGGGGACAAAAGAATTGTACAAGGAAAATTATAAGACACTAATGAAAGAAATCAAAGATGACATAAACAGATGGAGAGATACTCCATGTTCCTGGTTAGGAAGAATCAATATTGTGAAAATGACGATACAACTAAATACAATCTACAGATTCAATGTGATCCCTATCAAAATACCAAAGGCATTTTTCACAGAACTAGAACAAAAAAACTTCACAATTCATATGGAAACGCAAAAGACCCAGACTAGCCAAAGCAGCCTTGAGAAAGAAGAATGGAGCTGGAGGAATCAACCTTCCTGACTTCAGATTATACTACAAAGCTACGGTCATCAAGACAGGATGGTACTGGCACAAAAACAGAAATATAGATCAGCTAAACAAGATAGAAACCCCAGAAATTAACCCATGCACCTATGGGTACCTTACTTTTGACAAAGGAGGCAAGAATATGCAATAGGGCAAAAACAGCCTCTTCAATAAATGGTTCTGTGAAAACTGAACAGCTACATATAAAAGAATGAAATTAGAATACTTTCTAACACCATACACAAAGATAAACTCAAAATGGATTAAAGACCTACATGTAAGGCTAGCAACTATAAAACTCTTAGAGGAAAACATAGGCAGAACACTTGATGATATAAATCAAAGCAAGATCCTCTATGACCCACCTCCTAGAGTAATGGAAATAAAAACAAAAGTAAACAAGTGGGACCTGACTAACTTACAAGCTTTTGCACAGCAAAGGAAACTATAAGCAAGATGAAAAGACAACCCTCAGAATGGGAGAAAATAATAGCAAATGAAACAACTGAGAAAGGATTAATTTCCTAGATATACAAGCAGCTCATACAACTCAATACCAGAAAAACAAACAACCCAATCAAAAAGTAGGAAAAAGACCTAAACAGACATTTCTCCATAGAAGACACACAGATGGCTAACAAACACATGAAAAGATGCTCAACACTGCTCATTATTAAAGAAATGAAAATCAAAACTACAATGAGATATTACCTCACACAGGTCAGAATGGCCATCATCAAAAAGTCTACAAATGATAAATGCTGGAGAAGATGTGGAGAAAAGGGAATGCTTTTGCACTGCCGGTGGGAATGTAAATTGATATAGCCACTAGGGAAGATGGTATGAAGATTCATTAAAAAACTACGAATAAAAGCACCATATGACCCAGCTATCCCACTGCTAGGCATATACCCTGAGGAAACCAAAATTTAAAAAGACATATGTATCCCATTGTTCTTTGCAGCACCATTAACAATAGCTAGAACAGGGAAGCAACCTAGACATCCATCAACAGATGAATGGATAAAGAAGTTGTGATACATATACATAATGGAATATTACTTGGCCATAAAAAGGAACACATTTGAGTCAGTTCTGATGAGGTGCATGAAACTAGAACCTATGATACAGAGTAAACTGTGTCAGAAAGAGAAAGATAAATATCATATTCTAACACATATATTCGGAATCTAGAAGAATGGTACTGAAGAAGTTATTTAAAGGGCAGCAGTGGAGAAACAGACATAGATAATAGATTTATGGACATGGGGAGTGGGGAGGAGAGGGTGAGATGGATGGAAAGAGTAACACGGAAACTTACATTACCATATGTAAAACAGATAGCCAGCTGGAATTTGTTGTATGGCTCAGGAAACTCAAACAGGGCTCTGTATCAACCTAGAGGGGTGGGATGGGGAGGGAGATGGGAGGGAGGTTCAAAAGGGAGGGGATATATGTATACCATGCAAAGATGGGCTTGATAAAGGACAGAAATGGTATGGACCTAACAGAAGCAGAAGATATTAAGAAGAGATGGCAAGAATACACAGAAGAACTGTACAAAAAAGATCTTCACGACCCAGATAATCACGATGGTGTGATCACTGACCTAGAGCCAGATATCCTGGAATGTGAAGTCAAGTGGGCCTTAGAAAGCATCACTACGAACAAAGCTAGTGGAGGTGATGGAATTCCAGTTGAGTTATTCCAAATCCTGAAAGATGATGCTGTGAAAGTGCTGCACTCAATATGCCAGCAAATTTGGAAAACTCAGCAGTGGCCACAGGACTGGAAAAGGTCAGTTTTCATTCCAATCCCAAAGAAAGTCAATGCCAAAGAATGCTCAAACTATCGCACAATTGCACTCATCTCACATACTAATAAAGTAATGCTCAAAATTCTCCAAGCCAGGCTTCAGCAATAAGTGAACCATGAACTTCCTGATGTTCAAGCTGGTTTTAGAAAAGGCAGAGGAACCAGAGATCAAATTGCCAATATCCACTGGATCATGGAAAAAGCAAGAGAGTTCCAGAAAAGCATCTATTTCTGCTTTATTGACTATGGCAAAGCCTTTGAATGTATGGATCACAATAAACTGTGGACAATTCTGAAAGAGATGGGAATACCAGACCACCTGACCTGGTTCTTGAGAAAATTGTATGCAGGTCAGGAAGCAACAGTTAGAACTGGACATGGACCAACAGACTGGTTCCAAATAGGAAAAGGAGTACGTCAAGGCTGTATATTGTCACCCTGTTTATTTAACTTCTATGCAGAGTACATCATGAGAAACACTGGACTGGAAGAAACACAAGCTGGAATCAAGATTGCTGGGAAACATATCAATAACCTCAGATATGCAGATGACACCACCCTTATGGCAGAAAGTGAAGAGGAACTCAAAAGCCTCTTGATGAAAGTGAAAGTGGAGAGTGAAAACGTTGGCTTAAAGCTCAACATTCAGAAAACGAAGATCATGGCATCCGGTCCCATCACTTCATGGCAAATAGATGAGGAAACAGTGGAAACAGTGTCAGACTTTATTTCCGGGGGCTCCAAAATCACTACAGATGGTGACTGCAGCCATGAAATTAAAAGACACTTACTCCTTGGAAGGAAAGTTATGACCAACCTAGATAGCATATTCAAAAGCAGAGACATTACTTTGCCAACAAAGGTCCGTCTAGTCAAGGCTATGGTTTTTCCTGTGGTCATGTATGGATGTGAGAGTTGGACTGTGAAGAAGGCTGAGCACCGAAGAATTGATGCTTTTGAACTGTGGTGTTGGAGAAGACTCTTGAGAGTCCCTTGGACTGCAAGGAGATCCAATCAGTCCATTCTGAAGGAGATCAGCCCTGGGATTTCTTTGGAAGGAATGATGCTAAAGCTGAAAGTCCAGTACTTTGGCCACCTCATGTGAAGAGTTGACTCACTGGAAAAGACTCTGATGCTGGGAGGGATTGGGGGCAAGAGGAGAAGGGGATGACAGAGGATGAGATGGCTGGATGGCATCACTGACTCAATGGACGTGAGTCTGAGTGAACTCCGGGAGTTGGTGATGGACAGGGAGGCCTGGCGTGCTGCGATTCATGGGGTCGCAAAGAGTCGGACACGACTGAGCGACTGATCTGATCTGATCTGATCTGATGGCTGTTTCATGTTGAGGTTTGACAGAAAACAACAAAATTCTGTAAAGCAATTGTCCTTCAATTAAAAAAAAAAAATCAAAAAGAAAAAAAAAAAATCCGGTTGGCCTCAAGGTCAGATTCCCTGGGGATTTCTTGTCCCTTTGTTGACTCCTCAGGCTGGGAAGCCTGATGTGTGGTTCAGAACCTTCACAACAGTGGGATAACTTCATGGTATTATTTTCTCCAGTTTGTGGGTCACCCACCTGGCAGGTATGGGATTTTATTTTATTGTGATTGTGCCCCTCCTACTGTCTCACTGTGGCTTGTCTTTTGATGTGAGGTATCTTTATTTTGTTTTTGTAGGTTCCAGTGTCCTCTTGTCAAAGGTTATTCAACAGCTGGTGCTCTGGCAGGAGGAGATGAGTGCATATCCTTCTTCCTCACCATCTTGAACTGGATGTCTTTTTTGTTTGTTTGTTTTTCTTTTTTAATGCTTTTATCAGCTTTTGGTATTATGGTTATACTGGTCTATTAAAATGAATTGGGAAATCTTCCTTCATCTTCTATTCTCTGAAAATTGTTCATGTTATAAATTCATATTATTCATTCTTTTAATGTTTGATAGAATTCAACAGTAAAAATATATGAATGGCCTTGCAATTTTTCTTTATGAAAGAGCTATTAATGATAACTGCAATTTCTTTAATAGATGTAAAACTATTCAGATTTTCTGTTTAATGTTGAGTCAATTTTGGTAAATTTTTAAAAAAATAAATTTCTTCATTTCATTTAAATTACTGAAATTTTGGAACAGAGTTGTCTGTATTATTGTATACTAGTGTTTGTAAGAAATGTAGTGGTAATGCTGCTTTCATTGCTGATTTGTTTTCCTTGTTCAGTCTTGCTAGAGTATTATCAGTTTGTTGAATTTTTTTATTTGTTGAACTCTTTAAAAATATTATTTATTTATTTGGCTGTGCTGGGTCTTAGTCATGGCATGCAGGATCTTCAACCTTCATTGCTGTATGTGGGATCTTTACTTGCAGCATGTGGAATCTTTAGTTGTGCAATGTGAACACTCAGTTGTGAGATGTGGGAACTAGTTTTCTGACCAGAGTTCAGACCTGGCCTCCCTGCATTGGAAGCTTGGAGTCTTAGCCACTGGAGCACCAAGGAAGTCCTTATTACTGAACTTTTTAAAGGAACTAAATTGTGGCCTTCTTAATTTGTTCTATCATTTGCCTTTTTTTATATATTTCATTTATGTCTGCCTCTATGTTTATTTTTGTATGTCTTTTTCTTAGTTTAGTCATACTTTGTTTCTTTTTCCTAGATTCTCAAAATTAAGCTTTAGTTCATTAGTTTAAAACATTTCTTATTTTCTAATTTAAACATATAAAGTTATAAATTGCCATACAAGCACTGCTTTTAGCTGGATCCCACACATTTTGATATGTTGTATTTTCATTGTTCCATTCAAACTATGCTCTAATTTTGTTTGTGATTTCTTCTTTATTTAGAAGTTTATTGATTAATTTCTAACTACTTATTGTTTTTCTAGCTAACTTGCAACATTTGCAGTTTAACACTATTATGGTCATAGAACATTCTCAATATGATTTCATTCTCTATATGATTTAAATTTCTCAATTTATTGCGACTTGTTTTATGAACCAGTCTCTTGGGCAACTTGTTTTATGGTCTCTCGGTGAATGTAAAATGAACACTTAAACAGAGTATGCAGTCAGAAGATTTTGCATAGTCTTTTCTATAAATTTAAATGTCAATGTGTTTGTATTGTTTAGATCCTCTATATCTTTACTGACTTTTTGTTTTCTTTTTCTATAAATTTCTGAGAGAAAGATGTTAAAACCTCTTATTACAATGGTTCAATTGCCTATTTGTCCAATTAGCTCTGCTAGTTTCTTCTGCTTTATTTACTTTGAGGCTTTTTTATTAATCATATTCATGTTTATGATTTTTATCCCTGATGAATATGTCATTTTGCATTTATGAAATAGCAATCTTTGAGGGTAATATTTCTTATTATGGAGTCTATTTTATCAGATATTAATATAGCCATTTCAGACTTATTGAAATGTCTTAATCAAATATGATTATTTGCCAGGCATAGCCATTTGAATCCATTTTCTTTCAACCTCTGAGTCTTTACATTTATAGTGGGCTTCTTGTAGATAACATATAGTTTGGTTTGCTTTTTTAATGCATTTTGATAATCCCTACCTTTCAGTTAGAGCACTTAGTCTATTAACATTTAATGCAATTAATTGAAATGGTTGGATTTAAGAATATTATTTTATTCTTCTTTTTCCTATTTGTCTCTTCTAGCTTTTGTCCTACTATTTCTTTTTCCTGTCTTTTTTTGGATTTGCTAATTTTTTTCACTGTAAACATCTTTTAGATATTCATTTTATCTATTAATGGCAACCCACTCCAGTACTCTTGCCTGGAAAATCCCAAGGATGGAGGAGCCTGGTAGGCTGCAGTCTGTGGGGTCACGAAGAGTCGGACAGGACAGAACACCTTCACTTTCACTTTTCACTTTCATGCATTGGAGAAGGAAATGGCAACCACTCCAGTGTTCTTGCCTGGATAATCCCAGGGATGGTGGAGCCTGATGGGCTGCCATCTATGGGGTTGCACAGAGTCAGACACGACTGAAGCAACTTAGCAGCAGTAGCAGCATTTTTTTAAGTTGTTATCCTACAGATTGTAGTATACATACCTAACTTTTCACCATGTGTTTGGAGTTAATAGTTTTCCACTTCATAGAATATATAAAACTGGCAACATATACATTTATTATTACAGCAATCCTTAGTCTTTTATACAATATTTAATACATATAACTATATATACTAATCTACATACATTATAAACTTAAGTCAATCTTACTCACACACATATACAGTAAGTTGTGTTTTACAGAAAGAGAAAAAATACTTTTTTATATTCACCCAGATATTTATATTTTTTATGCTTTTCATTTAGCCCCAAAGATCTGGGTTTCCCTCTGGCATGATTTTTCTACAACCTGAAGAATCCTATTCAGTTTTTGTATAGTCTAGATCTAGTGGCAATGAGTTATTTCAGAATTCCTTTATCTGAGAATATCTTAATTTTACCTCCATTCTTGAAGGTTATTTTTACTAGAGGTAGAATTCTAAACTGAGTTTTTCTTTCAGCACTTTAATGATACTCCTCCACTCTCCTCTGGACTTCATGAATTCTGAATATTATGATTTGAATTGTTTCATATATTTAATTTGTTCCATATATAATTGTCCCATATATAAGCTGTCATTTTGCATGGGCTATTTTCTAGATTTCTTTTTATCTTTCATTTCTAGAAGATTGCCTTTTATGTATTCAAGTGTAGTTTCTTCATATTTATCTTCTTTGGGTTCTGATGTGATGAATGAATCTGTAACTTGATTTCCTTTGCCAAATTGTGTGAGTTGTCAGCCATTTGTTCTTCACATAGGGGCTTCCTGAGTAGCTCAGCCGATAAAGAATCTGCCTGCAATGTGGGAGACCTGGGTTCAATTCCTGGCTTGGAAAGATCACCTGGAGGAGAGCATGGCAACCCACTCCAGTGTTCTGGCTTGGAGAATCCCCATGGACAGAGGAGCCTGGCAGACTACATTCCATGGGGTTGCAAAGAGTCAGACACGACTGAGCAACTAAGCACACAAGGGGTTGGTAATGCGGAAAAGTTTGACAGTGGCTACTAGGCTTCAAATAACTTTTCTGTTCCATAATTCTCTTCCTTCTCTTTGTAGGCCTCCCATTATCCATATGTTAAGAATTTTGTATTGTTCCCCCGGTCAAGCCATGGCTGAACTGACCCTAAGCTACTTTACATTTGAATAGCTCATTCCGTTTTGAGAGATCCCATTTAAAACTTACAGATTAATAAGCACCATTACAACAGTTTTCCTGAGGATGAATTGGACCCCAAGAAACTGATTTATGCTCACTGAGCCACCAAAGACTAATTTATAAATCAGATTCTATTTATTAATTTTCAGTGAGTAATATCACTCCTGAGCAAGCTGAGTATTCATGTCAGCTTATTCTCTTCTCAGTGGGAAAACACACTTGGGAAAACAATCAAGATCAAAGTCCCAGAGTAAATGCAGTCAGAGTATACAGCATGAATGCTTTGAGGGAGAACATCAAATCTTGGTAGCTGTGAGCTTCTGCCCTTCCCCAGCCACTTCTAGCTGAAGCCATGAATTCCTTCTGCCTACTCACCTAATTCTGGAACAGGGGTGGAAAATTCGATAAACAGTTTGGAGTGTGGGATTACTCTTCCTTCCTGCTTTGGTTTTGACAGTTTTTAATCCAGTTACTTGTTGAATCTGAGACTCTGCTCTGATCCACGTGAAAGTGATTTTCTCTCCAAATGTGATAGGTATTTCAACTGACTAGTTCTATCATCCAAGGCCTTGGTTTCATTGCTAATCTAGAGAAATTTCTATTTCCCCCACAGAATCAAAAATGTGAGAGACTTCAAGTACATGTCATCATTTTAAGGAGAAACTGCAGATCAGCTGTTGAGAAATATTGCTTGAAATGCCCATCAAGCTTGACTCTTTCAGCTTTGCAGCTTCCTGTTTCAAAAAACATGTAGCAGTTTACTTTGAGGATCAGTTGCTCTTCCTATCTTTTATAAAGCCAGATGGGAACTAGCAAAGAGGCCTTAGATTTGCCTACTAGGGAAAAAAATAGAGCCCTCCTGGCTCTATGAGGTCTATCCTATGTCAACAGGACTAGAGCTCCACAGTAAGATTTGGTCATCAAGTCTTCCTTTTTTCACACTGCTCCCTCTGCAATTTACTTCTGGACCTCATAGACTGATTGAGGACAGGATTTTAGAGTCTTGTGTCTGGACTCTCTTATCCTTTTATCCTCTCTCTTTTCCTCTCCTCTCTTGTCTCTCACTCACGTTCTCTCTCTCTCACAACAGAAACATGTTAAGAAAAAAAAAAAAAAACACTCCAGTCTTGAATAGAAATTTCTGCCTTTCTGGGACCATCTCAAGAATTAGAACAAATGCTAAGATTCTATCTCTCCCTTCCTATTTAGTGCCTTAGCCTGCATATCTAACCTTACCCCTAAAAGTCAGTCCTCTAGTGGCAGATATCTGCTTTCTGGAGCTCAGAGAGGAAGCTGGCTAAACTAAGGGCCAAGCTAAGCTTTATGTTAATGAGAAATAGTAAGCTAGTAGAGGAGTAAATGAATAGATTTGACTATATCGCTTTCTAGATCTATGATCTTAGCTAATTAAGTCACTTAACGTCTCTGGAACTTACCTTCCTTAAATGATAAATAGAGAAGAGGGATTTATTAATAGCAACAAGGTCTGATTAAATGGTTTTCTAATTGTGATCTATAGTTGTTTGGGCCCATCACACTTCACTTCAACCAGAGCAATTCTGCTGTTGTCTGTAGTATAAAGAGGCTCCAAACTAAAGCTTCATTGGAAAAAAGGGATTAACTAGTAAAAAACGTTTTTAACAACTTACTTAAAGATTTTTGAGGGTCAATCTAATCCTAACATGTTTTTATTAGGTAGCAGAGGCTCTCTATAACCACCTTTCTATGAGCACACCTGTGGTTGGCTTATCCAAAGGATAAATATACTAGGAAAGGATTTCAGTCTTCAAGTCCCAATCAAGCAATATCATGAAAGGTTGATAAGGGACACATATGAGGGACAGCTCATAGTCATTAAATAATCGTCCCAAATGCATGACCTGCCCTTCGCCTTGTGTTATGTATCCCATAGACACTGAGCTCCTCATAAGTTGTCTGCATAAGCCTGCCTCACAATGGATAGGCATTTATGAGTGTCTGCTATGTATGAGGCTCATAGGTGGGGGACAAAGAGGACATTACAAAAGATTTTTCAACTATATGTTGCCTACAAGAGGCTCACTTTATTTTTTTTCAGTTCATTCAGTTCAGTTCAGTCACTCAGTCATGTCCGACTCTTTTCAACCCCATGAATCGCAGCACGCCAGAACTCCCTGTCCATCACCAACTCCCAGATCATAGATAAATTTAATTCTCATAACAACAGATTGATGTAGCATATCCTTACTTTACAGGTAGAAAACTAAGGCAAGAGAGGTAAAGTTTTCCTGAAATCATAATTATTCCTTCATCATTTATTCAACACATAGATTCACACAACTGGTAATTGGTGGATCTGGAACTCAAACCGTTTTCTGCCTTACTCAGCAACCGCTTATCATTGCGTGCTAAGTTGCTTCAGTTGTGTCTGACTCTTTGAGACCCTATGGGCTGTAGCCCACCAGGCTCTTCTGTCCATGGGATTCTCCAGGCAAGAATATTGGAGTGGATTGTCATACCCTCTTCCAGGGGATCTTCCTGACACAGATATCAAACCCACGTCTCTTACGTCTCTTGCATTGGCAGGCAGATTCTTTACCACTAGTGCCACCCGAGAAGCCCCCTATCATTAGTCTTCTGGTTTCCACTTGGCTAGGAGATATCCAATGAATCCCTTTCTCTAATTCCATAGCCACTGTCTTTTTTTAAAATTTTTAATTTTTTTTTTTTTTACTTTACAATATTGTATTGGTTCTGCCTCACATCAACATGAATCCACCACAGACGTACACGTGTTCCCCATCCTGAACCCCCCTCCCACCTCGCTCCCTGCACCATCCCTCCGAGTCATCCCAGTGCACCAATTCAGATTCATAATTTATCTTCTGGACTATTGCAATTGTATATTGCATATGCCAGACAAGAGTTCTTGGCTTCTAGTCTCTTGCCTCTTCAATCCATTCTTCACTTAGTTGCAATAGCTGTTCTATAACACAAATCTAACTGTATTGTTTCCTTTTTTTAACATCAAAACTCCTACTGTCGTTAGAATGAAGTCCAAATTCAACATGGGGTACTTCATTATACCACACAGTTGCTTAGGCCAAAACCTTATAGTCATCCTTGCTTTCTCTCTTTCCTTTATTCTTTGTCCATTAGCAACTTCTGTCTACATGGACCTCTAAAACACATCTTGAATCTGTATACTTTACATTTTCACTACATTTATAGCTATCACACTTGGCTGATCCACCATAACCTCTGTCATTTAGAGAATCTCTGTTACAATAACCTTCTAACTGCTTCACTCTTGCTCCCCTACAGCCTACTCTCCACATGACAGCCATGTGTGCATACGTGCTCAGTCCCTTCAGTCATGTTCAACTCTTTCTGATCTTATTGACTGTAGCCCATCAAGCTCCTCTGTCCATGGGATTCTCTAGGCAAGAGTACTGGAATAAGTTTCCATACCCTCCTCCAGGGAATCTTCCTGACCCAAGGATTGAACCTATATCTCCTGCACTGCTAGGCAGAATCTTTACCCACTAAGCGACCTGGGAAACCCACATGACAGCAATGGTAGTCCTTTAAAAATCCAAATTAAACCATGGTGTTCATCTGCTCAGTATCTCCAATGAGATAATATCTCATTCAAAGAAAATGACGTATAAGACTCTAAATAATATGCTCCTACCCCCTGCTAAACCTTCACCTCTGTTTTCTGTTCTTCAAACATATCAAGTTCATTCCCATCTTAGGGAATTCCTGAAGCAGTTTCCTCTGCCCAAAATGCTCTTCTTTCCTAATGTCTCATGCATAGTTTCTTCTCATCATTTAGATCTCAGCTTAAATGCCATCTCCTTAGAGGGGTCTTCCTGGACCACTCAAGTTAAGATCCACCCAGTGAGTCTATCATACCACCTTATTTTATTTTTTGTACAGCACTTATAACTATCTGGTATTTTCTTGTTTGTTGATTGTTTGTCTTCTTATACTAGACAGTAAGCACCATAGCATTAGGGACTTTGCCTAATGGACTATTTGCCTATGGACTTTGCCTATGGACTCACTAATGCCTAGTGAGTAGTCTTGCTCACTATTCCTAGTGCTCACAATAGTGTGTGGAACACAATAAATATTCTATAAATATTTGTAGGGTGGATAAATTATCCTTTTCTACATCTCCAATTTATTCTCTTATCACTCCCTTCCCATCCTGCTCTCAATTTTGTTAAAATCCCAGAAATGTCCATGTTCTTTTTTGTCTTTGCCTCCTCTTTCTAGGATTCTCTTAGACAAAATTACTTTCCTGATAAGTTCCTAGTTATCATTCAAGACTCACTTCAAATATTACTTCCTCTGAGAAGCCTTTTTCTGATCCCTCCAGGAAGAATACAGACTTTGCCTCTGTGTTGCTAGGGTGCCTGGTCCATATAGTCATTATACTCTTCCCTGAAGCCATTTTTCAGTTTGTCTGTCCCCTGAAGCCATTCCCAGCACTTTTCATAATGATTTACATTTAATGAATATTTACTAAATGAATAGATGATATCAAAGCTAAAGCCTTCCAAACTACCAGACCACCTCCTTAGCCCTTTTGAGCTACTGGAGAGACAGCATGGATATAGCACTGTGAAACTGAAAGATTTGGCTGTTGGAGTTTGTAGTCTTTTCTATGTTTCTTGCTAGTTTCATGGCATTGAATGAGTTATTCACCTTTATAAGACTCATGGTCTTCATTTGTAAAGTGAGCTAACAAAATGACAGTCTAGGTTTGCCTGAGGCTGAGGGGTTTCTTGGACATAGGAATTTTAGCACTAAAAGCAGATAAATCCTAGGCACATCAGAAGAGTTAGTTATCCTAGCTAACAACTACCTTGTTGTGTTGCAATAAAACTTAAAAATAACATATGTAACCCCCTTAGTAACTTTCAGACTGTTTTCTGGTCTGATAATCTCTTCCCCTCCCCTTACTGATCTAACTGCAAATCTTGGCTGTCCACTGGATTTCTCAGCACTTGCCTTTTTTATCTGACACCCTCAGTCCCATTAAAAGAAATATAGCATTGTATTAAAGACTGGTGTAGAATAACACAGACCTATGTTTGACAACTAGCTATGCCTAAAAACTGTTCTTAGAAACTTATATAATTTCTCTGAACACTGGTATGCTTAAGCATTGAGTAGTGACAAGAGTGCATATGTAGAGGAAGAGTTTCTTCCACCCTTGTCTTACCCCTCTGCTCCCTCTCTTCCTCTAAGAGGAGGTAAAACTAATATCAATGAAAGAAGCCTATGACATTGATTGTCATATTCACTAGTGGGAGTTGTTGCTATACATATAAAGGTCATATGCATCTCTATGTAGTCTCCTCAAAACTAGCTTCAAGTGTGCATATATCTTTGTTGTCATCATTGTGATTATCTCTCTGTTATTGTGGTCCCTGTTCTACTCAAGTCCTCCTCTCGAAATACATGCAAAACACACACTTTCATCGCCCTTGCAACTGAATGAGCCAGAGCACTCAGGACAAGCCCTTGGCGGATGCATTTACTTTCTCTTAACTTTCTGATTTCATGCAAATGGTCAGAGGAACAAAGTCCCAAAATTCTTATTTTGAGCCCCAAGTGCTCTCAAATAGGCTCCTAATTGTCCCAGGATTCCAAAAGATATATGCAAAAGGTCCTGGGTTTAAGACCCCAGCCTCCTGAAGTACCTGCTTTCCAGAATAATAAGCTCAGGATACTCCTCACTCATTTGAGAAACTCACTCATAGTTTGTGTTGGATATGTTCCCAGGTAGTGCAGTGGTAAAGAATCCATCTGCCAATGCAGGAGACAAAAGAGATGCGGGTTCAATCCCTGGGTTTAGAAGATCCCCTGGAGTAAGAAATGGCAACTTGTTCTAGTATTCTTGCCTGGAAAATTGCATGGACAGAGGAGCCTAGCAGGCTACAGTCCATGGGGGTCACAAAGAATTGGACATGACTGAGCAACTAAGCACACACACAGTCTGTATTGGGTTTACAAATATCCAACTTTTGAAGGTATAGAAAGGAGCACTGGGTTAACTTCACAACAGACTTTACTATCTCTGAATAAATGTAGACTTTTCCAGATTCCTAACATCTGGGCCCACTGATCTTTCCTACCCAGTTTCCCAAGCTCCCCCTTGAGACTGGGATCTTTTCGCATAATGGTGGGCACCAGGCTCCTACATAGTCCCCAAATACCAACCTCCAGCTAGACCTGGAGCTCCTGGGATATATCCCAAAGCCAGTCATGGGTGCCTACATTAGGCTCTTCCTTTTTTATCTTTGGGCTCTGTCTGTGCTTCCCCGGTGGCTCGGCAGCAAAGAATCTGCCTGCAGTGCAGGAGCTGCAGGAGCCATGGGTTTGATCCCTGGGTAGGGAAGCTCCTCTGGAGGAGGGCATGACAACCCACTCCAGTATTCTTACCTGGAGAACCCCATGGACAAAGGAGCCTGGTGGGCTACAGTCCATAGGCTCACAGAGTCAGACATGACTGAAGAGACTTGGCATGCACATGGCCTCTGTCTTCTGCTTTTACACTTATGATGCATTTCTGCCTGTTCAACTTAACTTTTTCAATGTCCCCTAAATTAGTCCAACTTAGTGACTATTATAGTTTAGAAATTAATTAGGTCAAATAACCCAGTTGCTATGTCTCAGTCAATCAATAAAATACATTAATGGACATTGTTCCTGCCTCCTTTGTGCATAATTACATCATACTAGCCCTGATTTCCCAGTTGCAAACTTTGTCTCTCATGTATACTTTCAGTTTGAGAACATTCCTGGCTTTCTGGACTTTGGTTTTCCCACATAAATTTTTATTCTGCCTTTGCCTTTGTTTTGACATTCCTGTTACCACAAAAGAAAACACAAATTAATTGGGAAATTCGGACAGCCCAGAATTTAATATATATTCTACTTTGGTCTTTGCAGGGCACAGGGCACAGAAACAGAACCATCTTCTCCTTGGCTGTAGATTTTATTTTTCTACTAATGCAGCTTAGGTTGGCATTAGCCCTTTTGGCAAACTTTCCCACAGAACACTCAATGAGCTTATAAGTTAAAGAAACTATAACTATAGTCAAAGAAAGCTCAAAGTCTCTCACATCTGCTACTACTGAACCAGGTCTCTTACACATCCTGGTCCTTGAGCAATTGATTATTTGAATTTAAATGCTGTTATTTACATTCCTATAAAATGTAATTTAGTTGAATCTCATTGCTCTGCTTTATTAACAAAGTTGGGAGATTAAAATTTCTAGTCCACTCCTTCAAAGCCCTAACTATAGTTCAAATGTGACTATTGGAGTCTCATTCACTCACCACTGGCAACATCTGACATACTCAAAGGTTTATTACTCTGGCCCCTGAAACTCAAGCTTTTGAAAGCCTTGAGACAAACTTAAATATGAATTTACTACCTGCCTAAAGTCATGATGGACTTCCCAGGTGGTGCTAGTGGTAAAGAACCTGCCTGTGAATGCAGGAAACATAAGAGACACAGGTTTGATCCCTGGGTTGGGAAGACCCCCTGGAGAAGGAAATGGCAACCCATCCCAGTATTCTTGCATGGAGAATTCCATGGACAGAGGAGTCTGGCAGGCTACAGTCCATGGGGTCACAAAGAGTCAGACATGACTGAAGCAACTTAGCACACACAAAGGTCATGATACCATCCTGATGGTGGTGGACATCTTATCCTAATTATTCTTTTTAGCTCCTGCAGTAGACTCCCATTTGCTTGTGCCAGCATCATTCTCTTCTAAAAATTTAATTCTCCTACATATCCTAGTGTTTGAGATTTCTCTTCACTTACACTCATCCTCACCACTTCTTGTTCCACATGTCCAGAGCTCACCATGTGGAAATTGACAGCTAGCCGCATATAAATGAATATCTGCTACACCCCCTACGGACATAATCTTGAACTCATCTGCTTTTCCACTGAAGAATTTACCTAGGGTAGTTGGCTATTCTCCTTTAATCAAAATTCCTTCTCAAGGCAACCATGGAGACTCACTATTTAGGGTTGTGATGTGAAGAGCTGACTTGTTGGAAAAGACCCTAATGCTGGGAAAGGTTGAAAGCAAAAGGACAAAGGAGGACAGAGGATAAGATGGTTAGATAGCATCACTGACATCATCATGGACATGAATTTGAGCAAACTCCAGGAGATAGTGGAGAACGGAAGAGCTTGGTGTGCTACAGTCCATGAGGTCACAAACAGTCAAGCATGACTAGTGACTGAACAATAGCAACAAAGTTTTCAGAAGTCCTCAAACATGTAGTTCTCAGATCCAGGTATCCAACAAATTTATCCCATCTTCCATCACTTTCTCCTTTGCCTAACCCAACAAGGGCTTGGTTTTTACTCCATATTGCCACACACAACCCCATAAACATAATAGCAGACGCTGGACCATGTTGTGGAAGGACTTAACTTCTGTGAGCATCATGGTCTGCACCAAATCTCCAGTTTCATGTATATGAGTAGGAGAGTCAAGTTGCCAATTCCCAACTCAGTAACTCCCAGAAAAATGTTAAAACTTCCTACTAAGCAAAGTTAGTGATACCCCAAATATGATCTCCAGAAGAATGGAGTGAAAGTGAAGGGTAGGATGGGAATACATCTTTTCTTCTCTGAGCCCTTTAATCTGAGCCAACCTATCTACACATCATATATCCCTACAAGGTCATAAAGCAAGGAATCACCCCAATTTTGTTCTAAGGAATCACTCAATTCCTAGTAGTGCCTCCTCTCCATTGCTTTTTACTTTGTTCCATATTTTGATGACCCCAGCACTTGCTCTGGCCCTTTTCACCATTGGCAATCAATTTCTGCAAGGTGAGAAACCATACTTCTTGTCAGACTAGTTTCCTTTTACTTTTCAGATGAATTGTGTTATAAGGGTTTAACTTTAGATAAGTATGCCTGGGGCCTGGCCCACTTATAAAGTGACCAGTGATCTGTAAAACTGACTAGACTTCTGAATCTTTCCTACCTCACATTCCCTGGTACAGTTTAGCAGTGTCTGTATACCCTTAGAGTCAGAAAGAGCTGAGTTAAAAATCTGGCTATGCCATTAACAAGTTGTATGCCTATGAGCAAGTGATTTAACTACTCTGAGCCTCAGTTTACTCATATATAAAATATAAATATAATGGAAAAGCAAAGTTGAACAAGTATCATTGATATGTATTTCAGTTTTCCTTCCTGTAACCACTTGACAGCACCTCTACGCCTAATAGCTACAACTGGGTCCAGTAACTCTTGTTCTATCCCCAGGAGGCTGGTTTTTAACAGATTCTAACTCAATGTACCACACCCACCTACTCTCCACCAATTAGGTTTGTGAATGCTGAGTTCTAAAGACAATAGCTCTGAAGGGGAAAAACTGAAAGCAGTGACAGATTTTATTTTCTTGAGCTCCAAATTCTCTGTGGATGGTGACTGCAGCCATGAAAAGATGCTTGCCCCCAAAAGGAAAGCTATGACAAACCTAGACAGCGTATTAAAAAGCAGAGATATCACTTTGCTGACGAAAGTCCATATTGTCAAAGCTATGATTTGGCAAAAGGCAAGGGAGAAAAAGAAAGATACACCCATCTGAACACAGAGTTCCAAAGAATAGCAAGGAGAGATAAGAAAGCCTTCCTAAGTGAACAATGCAAAGATATAGGGGAAAAAAATAGAATGGGAGATCTAGAGATCTCTTCAAGAAAATTAGAGATTCTCAGGGAACATTTCATGTAAAGATAGGCACAATAAAGGACAGATCCATATGGACCTAACAGAAGCAGAAGATATTAAGAAGACGTGGCAAAAATACATAGAAGTTTAGAGGGATGGTATGGGGAGGGAGGAGGGAGGAGGGTTCAAGATGGGGAACATATGTATACCTGTGGCGGATTCATTTTGATATATGGCAAAACCAATACAATATTGTAAAGTTAAAAAATAAAATTAAATTTAAAAAAATAATATGTAAAAAAAAAAGAATACATAGAAGTTTACAAAAAAAGATCCTAATGACCCAGATAATCACGATGGTGTGATCATTCACCTACAGCCAGACATTTCAGAATGTGAAGTCAAGTGGACCTTAGGAAGCATCACTAATAATGAAGCTAACAGAGGTGATGGAATTCTGGTTGAGCTATTTCAAATCTTAAATGATGATGCTGTTAAAGTGCAGCACTCAATATGCCAGGAAATTTGGAAAACTCAGCAGTGGCCACAGGACTGGAAAAGGTCAATTATCATTTCAATTCCAAAGAAAGGCAATCACAAAGAATGTTCAAACTGTCGCACAATTGCACTCATCTCGCACCCTAGCAAAGAATGATCAAAATTCTCCAAGCAAGGCTCCAAAAGTATGTGAATTGAGATTGTACAGGTGTTCAAGCTGGATTTAGTAAAGGCAGCGGAACCAGAGATCAAATGCCAACATCTGTTGGATCATAGAAAAAACAAGAGAATTCCAGAAAAACATCTACTTCTGCTTCATTGACTATGCCAAAGCCTTTGACTGCGTGGATCACAACAAACTGGAAAATTCTGAAGAAATGGAAATGCCAGACACCTTACCTGCCTCCTGTGAAACGTGTATGCAGGTCAAGAAGCAACAGTTAGAACTGGACATGGAACAACAGACTGGTTCCAATTTGGAGTATGTCAAAGCTGTATATTGCCACCATGCTTATTTAAAGTATATGCAGAGTACATCATGCTAAATGCCGGGATGGATGAGGCATAGGTTGGAATCAAGATTGCTTACAGAAATATCAATAAACTCAGATATGCAGATGATACCACCTTAATGGCAGAAAGCGAAGGGGAGCTAAAGAGCCATTTGATGAAGGTGAAAGAGGAGAGTGAAAAAGCTGGCTTAAAACTCAACATTCAGAAATTGAAGATCATGGCATCCGGTCTCATCACTTCACAGCAAATAGATGGGGAAACAATGGGAACAATGACAGACTTTATTTTCTTGGGCTCCAAAATCACTGCAGATGGCAACTGCAGCCATGACATTAAAAGACACTTGTTCCTTGGAAGAAAAGCTATGAGAAATCTAGAACACCTCATTAAAAAGCAAAGACATTACTTTGCCAACAAAGGTCCATATAGTCAAAGCTATGGTTTTTCCAGTAGTCATGTATGGATATGAGAGTTGGACCATAAAGAAGGCTGAGCACCAAAGTATTGATGCTTTTGAACTGTGGTGTTGGAGAAGACTCTTGAGAGTCCCTTGGACTGCAAGGTGATCGAACCAGTCAATCCTAAAAGAAATCAGTCCTGAATATTCATTGGAAAGACTGATGCTGAAGCTGAAACTCCAATACTTTGGCCACCTGATGTAAAGAGCCATCTCATTAAAAAAGACCCTGATACTGGGAAAGATTGAGGGCAGGAGGAGAGGAGGATGACAGAGAATGAGATGGTTGGATGGCATCATCATTTCAATGAACATGAGTTTGAGTAAGCTCTGGGAGATAGTGAAGGACAGGGGCTCCTGGCATGCTGCAGTCCATGGGGTCACAAAGAGTCAGACATGACTAAGCGACTGAACAGCAACATGATTTTTGCAGTAGTCATGTATGGATATGAGAGTTGGACCATATAGAGGCTGAGTGCCAAGGAATTGATGCTTTCAAGTTGTGGTGATGAAGACGCCTGAGAGTCCCTCAGACAGCAAGGAGATCAAACCAGTCACTCCTAAAGAAAATCAATCCTGAATATTCATTTGAAAGACTGATGCTGAAGCTCCAGTACTTTGGCTACCTGACATAAAGACCTGACTCATTAGAAAAGATCCTAATGCTGGGAATGATTGAAAGCAAAAGTAGAAGTATCAGAGGATGAGATGATTAGATAGCATCCTTGATGCAATAGACATGATTTTGAGCAAACTCCAGGAGATAGTGGAGGATAGAGGAACCTGGCGTGTTGCAGCCTATGGGGTCACAAAGATTCAGGCACGACTTAGTGACTGAACAGCAGCCAAAACAATACATATAGGGACCAGAAGTTTGTCTCCTCACTCTCCAAATAAGACCAGTGAGATCACTCATATCTCACACAAGGTGTGAGAAATTGTTGTATGGTGGCTATTTCTACATCTAGTTGACAATCTTCCTTCTAGTCTGTATGTATTTGGAGGTCTAAATGCTGAGACTTGTGGCACTCTAGGAAGACAGTCAAGACTTTAAAGTAAGAAAGTCCTGAATCAAAATCCTGACTATATCACTTACTAGCTACAGGATATTCAGTTCAGTTCAGTTCAGTTCAGTCGCTCAGTCATGTCCGACTCTTTGTGACCCCATGAAGCACAGCACGCCAGGCCTCCCTGTCCATCACCAACTCCCGGAGTTCACTCAGACTCACTTCCATCGAGTCAGTGATGCCATCCAGCCATCTCATCCTCTGTCGTCCCCTTCTCCTCCTGCCCCCAATCCCTCCCAGCATCACAGAGTCTTTTCCAATGAGTCAACTCTTTGCATCCGGTGGCCAAAGTACTGGAGTTTCAGCTTGAGCATCATTCCTTCCAAAGAAATCCCAGGGCTGATCTCCTTCAGAATGGACTGGTTGGATCTCCTTGCAGTCCAAGGGACTCTCAAGAGTCTTCTCCAACACCACAGTTCAAAAGCATCAATTCTTTGGCGCTCAGCCTTCTTCACAGTCCAACTCTCACATTCATACATGACCACAGGAAAAACCATAGCCTTGACTAGATGGACCTTTGTTGGCAAAGTAATGTCTCTGCTTTTCAATATGCTATCTAGGTTGGTCATAACTTTCCTTCCAAGGAGTAATTAGGAAAGTTTAATTCTTTGAGCTTTAATTTCCTCTAATAGAATCAAACGACTGTGCACATGACATAATCTCAATAAATACTGGTTCTCTTTCATCCATTCTCTTTTTTTTCATGGAGAAGGAGGTTGACATTAACCTACATTTTGGAAGATGGAAGTAATGGGATGGTGAACTAGCCCTCAGAGATATTTTTTTAAAAGTGCTCGAATGCAAAGAGGCACCCATGCAAAGGAGTCAAGGAGAATAAAGCAGAGCTCCCAGTTAAGGTAATTAGATTCTTGAAGCTGTGGTCCTCTTTACATTTCCCTTCTAGTTTCCTTGCAGTGTTCTTTCTTTCCTCACCTCATGGTGTTCTCCCATTTTGAGCCTCTATTTCCAAACCACACACACACACACACACACACACACACTTGAGATGAATACCTGTAAAATTCTACAACCACAAAGGGTTTCTCTAAGGGAGAGCAGCAAAGGAGAGGAAAGCTCACTTCAATCCCAACTCTGTGGAGAGTGGGGTCTTGAGGAACAGAATAGTAGGGGCAGTTTAGAGGAGAGAAAAGCAAGCCAAGTCCTTAGGGCCTGTGGGAAGGAAGTGAAAGGGAACTTGTGGCTGAGAGCAGTCAATGTGATTCAGAATATTTTGTGCCTTCCCTACATACATCCTGTGGCCATAGAGAAACAGACCAAAAGATCCTCCTTTTATTGGCCTAAAAATATAGCTTAAGCACATCTGTGTATATTCATGATGCAAAAACCACTTCACAACACATCCCATCCTTTTCGTTTTCAAAATAATTAGCACCTATCCTTTTCCATCCTGTCCTCTTGATAAACTCAACTAATTCTAATACATGCTTCAATTCAATTTAGAAAGTTTTAATTCTCAGTGTCTCTCAGGTAAAATGACAGCTAGAGAAGATAGCACTGCTTAGTGAAAAGAGGAAGATTGGCTTTTTTTTTTTAATTTTTTACTTGATACTTTTACTTAGCTTTTTATAAATTCTTATTAAATAATAACCAACTACCTGAAAACAAATTGTTGGTTGATGTTTAGGAAGTAGAAACCTTGGATCATAGCATAACCAAATTATACACAGTATTTTTTAAATACAACAATCAACTATCACTTAGTAAATATTTCTGTATTATTTATTAAATTTTTCTCACAAAAGTGGATCAATTTTATTAGTTTAATTCAATGGAATAAGTACTTACTGAGAGTCAACTCAATATATTTCCATTATTTCTCTAATATGGAAGATAAATCTACTTATAAAGAGGACAGTGTGATATTAACCTGTAGAATTTTTTTGACCTTTTTAAGACTTTTTACAATGATATGACTACTATATCATTTCAGGAACAGAGTTTGCCCTTATTGTTAGCATACGTTGAGGTCATACCTATTATGGGTTAATACAAGGCAGATGGAAATGAAATTACAACTCAGTCATCAAACAGGTTTTCTAAAGCAACAGGATTAATTCAAGAAATTATCAAGAGATTACATTGTTTCCTGAGTTTAGGTGCATCTTTGGATATCAGTTTTGAGTCTAAATGAATAGTAATTCTCATTCTCAAATGTTTTACTTGACATCATAAATGGTACCTGCTTAGTATTATGCTGTGTTTGATTATATGAGTATTTATGACTCATTATTTAATTGATGTAATTCCTGGCTTTTGAATAATAGGACTTCAGCTCAAATCTAAATTCTGTCCCTTACTAGCTTGTGTGATCTTGGGCCAGACATTAAGCCTTCATCTCTAGGTTTATACAATTAGAATTACAGTACATTCCTCGGAGTTGTTGTGGGAGCCAAATGAAATGGGGCTTATAAACATTTGGCAAATAATGACTGAAAAAATAAATACATATTATCTACCTCTCCATCATAGACAAGACTTGGGGAACTTCTAGATACAAGATTTTCTAATTTATGATTCAGCCAGTTGAGCCTTGTGCTTAAGGAAGAGCATCTGTAGCCACCACATCTGAGTGTCAATTCTAATCCTGCTGCTTACTGTTTTTTTTTTTTCTCAACTCTAAAACTGGGATAATAATTATGATGATAACACTAGTAGCTATCCAATGATAGACTTAAATGAATTAATATGTGTACATACTTATGATAACAAATACATAGTAAATGCTCAATAATTGTTACTGTTCTCATTCTCCATATGTACTTTTGAAGTTTATAATGGAATATAAACTCTATAAGTATAGAAAAATTTGGTCTGCTTTATTCACTGTTGTTTCCCAGCACATGAACAGTTCTTGGAACACAGTAGGTGCTTAGTAGGTGTTTGTTGAATGAATAAAATAATCATGTTTATCTTCTTTCCTCACCCACACAAGTCTGGTGACTGAGCATTAGTATTTGACATGACCAGTAATCTGACAGTCAAGAGCAACAGAAGACAGCTTAGTCTCTAGCCTTTCTCCCACATCTAGCCCAGCCTACACAGAGTTGTTAGCATCCCTGCAACTCGATCCTCTTGTTGACATGGCAGCTGCCCTGTAGTCTTGGTATCAGGATACTTCAAAAGGAAAATTATGGTGCTTCCTTTTCTCTGGATATTGGTATCTAGAATGAATTGGCAAGCTAGGGCTCTGTCCTAGACATGTCAACTGTGATATCTGTCACATATGTACAGTGTTTTCTAAGGGAAGATGCCCTTCCAAAGCCCTATTAGGGCCATCCTTAGGTAGCCATGCTTGGGGTTACATGATGTGCCCCCTCCCCAACTTAGCCATCACTAACTGAACCAAGGTGACCACCTAACTAAGGGAAAAAAACCTATACATAGGCTATCCAATTACAGGTGTAATCTGACATCAAACGTTGACCTAAGCCAATTAAGCTCTCTCACAGAAATTTGAATTAGGATGTTCCAAGAAAAGAAATCAGTTAACAGCAGGCACTAAAGCTGAAAGATTATGACGAAGAAAGACTGGAAGAATCATGAAGGGTTATTACAGGCTAGCTGTGCTAGTCACTTACTCATGTCCAACTCTTTGCAACCCCATGGGCTATAGCCCAGCAGGCTCCTCTGTCCATGGAATTTTCTTGGCAAGAATACTGGAGTGGGTTGCCGTTCCCTTCACCAAGGGATCATTCTGACTCAAGGATTGAATTTGGGTCTCCTGTATTGAAGTCAGCTTCTTTAGTGTCTGAGCCACCAGGGAAGCCCATTATAAGGTAACTACAAGCCAAAGTTAGGAGAGAGTAGAGTATATTAGGGAGCAAAAGTTAGCAGTGAAGAAAAGATACAGAGAAAAGAATGGAGCAGATACTGGGTCATGTTCATAACTGCATACAACAAATGATAGAATCTAGTAATTCTATCTAGAATGACCAGAAAAGCTGGATAAAACAAAATATTATATTTGAATGTAATAGAGAACTATTGAGACAACAGGAACTAGAGAAGATAACAATACAGAGATAATATTACCTTAAAGAGGTGAGCAAAGTTTTGTAGCCACTTCTACCTTGGTAAAATTTGCCTGTTCTAGGTATGGGTAGGGACCTGATAATCCAGTATTGTCAGTAATGTGGGCTGCTGCTGCGGGTCATAGAACCAGCAGAGCTTTTGGTGGAGGTGGAGACACTTCAAATGTATGGCTTGTATCCCCTCATATAATTGGTAGATACTAGGAATACTTGAAGTAGGAGACAAATCCTATGAGATCCTGAAAATTAGAGCACTTAAGTTATGACACTAACATTAATCAAAAATTAAAGATCCACTAGAAGACTGGCTATACAAATTGCACTAGGACTAAGTTGAAAGCCTTGAAAGTCCTACAGCAAAAGAGATAAATATTGAGCCTTACCAGGAGAAGTGCAACCCAGAGATAACTTAGCACAGTTCTTGAATGGAATAAGGTCATCACCCACAATGCTATCTACCTAATGTCTACCTAATAGAGTGAAGACTGAAGCTTTTCTGAAGGAAGATAATCCTAATTTGACTTAGCAGAATTGTTACACCATATCTGACATTCACTGAAAAAGAATTGTATTGAGCTAAAACAAAGACCACCTGATGAAAAGTGGAGAGAATAGGCATTAAAGATATGCCCAAAGATGGTCTAAATATTAGGGTTGATTGACAAGAAGCCTAAAATGATTACAATCATTAAGTTCAAAACAAGTGATAGGTAAATAAAATAGATAAAAGAGAGAGAATTTCTTCAGAAATTTGAAATTCACAAAAGAGTCATAAGAAAATTTTAAAATGAAAAATATAATACCTAAATTTAAGAATGAATTTGATGAGCTTAACTGAGGGTCCTTTGAACATGATGTCAAAGATAGATATCCATATGTAAAAGAAGACTTCATTATAAAATACAGTTTTCTCTTGCTGCTCTTAAGATTATCTTCTTGGTTCTTACTTTCAGCATTTTTACTATGGTGTGTCTACTTGTGGGTATCTTTATGTTTATCCTACTTGGAGCCGTTGAGCTTCCCAAATGTGTAGGGAATCTCAGTAAGGTTAGCAGCTGATTTCCCAGCAGAAACAACAGAAGCCAAAATGCAGTGGCATAACACATTCAAAGTAGAAAAGGGAAAATAAAAAACTGGTCAATCAAGAAATCTACCCAGGCAAAACTACCCTCTGAAACTGAAGGCAAAATACAGGCACTCCCAGATAAACAAAAAGCTGATAATTTTTTGCTAATAATCTGCTTTTCAAAAATTACTGAATCAAATTCTTTAGGCTAAAAATGAGTGATCCCAGATAGTAATTGAAATTCACAAGCAAAAAATGAAAAGCACTGGTAAAGGAAATTTTATAATTATAAAAGATAATATAAATTAACATAATTTCCCCTCTTTTCTTTACTGATTTAAGAAACAGCTCCCAGAGATAAATCCATGCACCTGTGGACACCTTATTTTAACAAAGGAGTCAAGAATATACAATGGAGAAAAGACAATCTCTTTAACAAGTGGTGCTGGGAAAACTGGTCAACCACTTGTAAAAGAATGAAACTAGATCATTTTCTAACACCATACACAAAAATAAACTCAAAACTCTAAATGTAAGACCAGAAACTAAAAAAACTCCTAGAGGAAAACATAGGCAAAACACTCTCCGACATAAACCACAGCAGGATCCTCTATGACCCACCTCCCAGAATATTGGAAATAAAAGCAAAAATAAACAAATTTGACCTAATTAAAATTAAAAGCTTCTGCACAACAAAGGAAACTATAAGTAAGGTGAAAGACAGCCTTCAGAATGGGAGAAAACAATAGCAACCGAAGCAACAGACAAAGAATTAATCTCAAAAATATACAAGCAACTCCTGCAGCTCAATTCCAGAAAAATAAATGACCCAATCAAAAAGTGGACCAAAGAACTAAACAGACATTTCTCCAAAGAAGTCATACAGATGGCTAACAAACATAGGAAAGATGTTCAACATCACTCATTATCAGAGAAATGCAAATCCAAACCACAATGAGGTACCATTTCACGCCAGTCAGAATGGCTGCTATTCAAAAGTCTACAAGCAATAAATGCTGGAGAGGGTGTGAAGAAAAGGGAACCCTCTTACACTGTTGGTGGGAATGCAAACTAGTACAGCCATTATGAAGGACAGTGTGGAGATTCCTTAAAAAACTGGAAATAGAACTGCCATACGACCCAGCAATCCCACTGCTGGGCATACACACCAAGGAGACCAGAATTGAAAGAGACACGTGTACCCCAATGTTCATCACAGTACTGTTTATAATAGCCAGGACATGGAAGCAACCTAGATGTCCATCAGCAGACGAATGGATAAGAAAGCTGTGGTACATATACACAATGGAGTATTACTCAGCCATTAAAAAGAATGCATTTGAATCAGTTCTAATGAGGTGGATGAAACTGGAGCCTATTATACAGAGTGAAGTAAGCCAGAAAGAAAAACACCAATACAGTATATTAACACATATATATGGAAATTAGAAAGATGGTAATGATAACCCCGTATGCGAGACAGCAAAAGAGACATAGATGTATAGAACAGTCTTTTGGACTCTGGGAGAGGGCGAGGACGGGATGATATGGGAGAATGGCATTGAAACATGTAAATTATCACATGTGAAATGAACTGCCAGTCCAGGTTCGAACCATGATACAGGGTGCTTAGGGCTGGTACACTGGGATGACCCAGAGGGATGGGATGGGGAGGGAGGTAGGAGGTTGGTTCAGGATGGGGAACACAGGTAAACCCATGGCTGATTCATGCCAATGTATGGCAAAACCAATGCATATTGTAAAGTAAAAAAAAATAAATAAATAAAACTGAGACCAAAAAAAAGAAATAGCTGTGTAAAATAGTATGTATATATTGTATTTGAGGGGCCTATAATATAACAAAATATAGCATATTTGCCAACTGCAGCACAAAGAAGTTTGGGTGTGAAGAAAAAGGTACATTCTGCTAATTAAATGAGCCTATATGACAACTCAAACACAAGAATAAGTGAAACAAAAATAGTAAATAAGAGTATTAAGACAGATAAAAATATATTCTTGTTCTCTGTTCTTTCAATTTCTTAAAAGACATAAAATTATATAAAGTAATAATTGTTGTACTGTATTATTGAATTTGAAACATTTATACATGTTATATGTATAATAATAATAATACCATAAAAGAAGGAGAATGGGGAATATGTGTGTGTGTGTGTGTATATGTGTGTGTATGTATTTCTATATCACACTGGAATGGAGATATTAGTAACATAAATCTGAAGCTGATTCTGATCAGTATGTACATGATAAACTCTAATGCAACCACTAGGGAAATAATTCAAAAATATAAATATCATTAAAGAAATTCAAATGATACATTAGGGAATATTCACTTAATTCAAAAGAAAGCAGTAAAGGAGGAAAAGAGGAAGAAAAAAGATATATGACATAGAAACAACAAGTAAAATGACAGATGTAAATCCATGTATATTAATAATATCATTAAATGGGAATGGATTAAATAATCCATTCAAAACACTAAAATTATTAGAATTTATTAAGAAAAGATCCAATTTATGCTGTTTACCAAAAAAACACTAGAGGTTTAAAAATGAAATATAGTGAAAGTCAAAGACTAGAGAAAGAAATATCACACAAATGGCCATCACAAGAAAACTGATGTGACTACAGTAATATCAGACAAAATAGACTTTAAAACAAAAAAAACTTAAAAATATAAAGGGTGAAATTTTCTAATGATAAAATGTTAAACCAGTAAGAATATATAACAATTATAAGTATGTATATATCTAACAATAGAACACAAAAATGCATGTAGTAAACACTAATAGAAATGAAATGAAAATATACAATTCAACAGTAATAGTTGGAGATTTCAATACTTCACTTTCAATAATGGATGGAACAACTAGGCAGAAGATCAACAAGGAAATAGAAAACTTGAGTAATACTATAATCCAGCTACATCAGATATCGATAGAACACTCCATTCAACAACAGACTATATTCTCGGCAAGTTGACATGGATCATTCTCCATGATAGACCATATGCTAGGCCATAAAATATACCTTAATAAATTTAAAAGAATAGAAATAATACAAAGTACATTATCTAATCACAATGGTGTGAAATTAGAAATCAATAACAAAAAGAAATATAGGAAAGTCAGAAATATGTGAAAATTAAATAACATCTTCCTAAATATCCAATGAGTCAAAGAAAAAACCAAAAGGGAAATTAGAAAATATTTTCAGATAAATAAAAGTGAAGATACAACATACTCAAACTTATAGGATACAACTAAAGCAGAGCTTTGAGGGAAATTTATAGCTATAGATGCCTATTTTAAGAAATAAAGTTTATTTCAAATCAAGAACCTCATTTTCCACCATAAGACACTGGAAAAATAATGGTAAAAATTAAGCCTAAGGCAAGGAGATGGACAAAATAATACAGATTAGAAATTAATGAAATAGAACATGCAAAAATATAGAGAAAATTAATGAAATAAAACTGTTTCTTTGAAAATAATTAAAAAATTGACAAACCTTTAGTTAAATTGATAAAGAAAATAGTGAGAAGACTCAAGTTACTGGAACCAGAAATTAAAGAGATTTAATTTAAGGCCGTTAGATTACTAATGACCTTACAGAAATTAAAGGTAAGAATGCTATGAAAAAATGTGTGCCAATAAATTTGAAAATAAATGAAACAGATAAATTACTAAAAAGACACAAACTAGCAACATTCATTCAAGAAGAAATGAAAATTATGAATAGATCTATAACAAGTAAAGAGACTGAATTGGTAATCAAAAATTACCTACAAAGGAAAGCCTGGGCCTAGAAAGCTTCACCATTCAGTTTTATCAAAAGTTTTAAAATAATATATATACATTTCCAGAAAATAGACATAGCAGGAAAACTTTCCAATTTCTATGAGCCCAGTATTACCTGATATCAAAGCAAAGACATCACAAGATAAGAAAACTAAGATCAATATGTCCTTCAAATATAAATGCAAAAATACTAATAATCCCAATCGAGAAACATTAAAAAAAAAACTACCAAATGACCAAATGGGATTTATCTCAGGGATGCAAGGTTGTTTCAACATCTCCCCAAAATCAGTTAACGTAATATATATACCATATCAATAGAATAATAAACAAAAACTACATTATCACCTCCAAACATGCAGAGAAAACATTTGACGAAATCTGTCAGGTTATTATGGTAGAAACATTCAATACACTAGGAATATAAAGAAACATCCTCACCTGGAAAAAAAGTATCTATGAAAATTCTACAACCTCTCACTTTTTCTCTCCCATTCTCTCCATCTCTTCTTTATCCCCAATCTTTCTCTCCATTTATTCCTTTCCCTCACCCTATAAAAAAAATCAAGTGCCTTCCATTCTTTTACACACAAAAGTCATGCCACTCCTCTGCTCAGAAACATGAATGGCTTCCAAACTCAATGAGAAAAGTCAAAGTCATTTAAATGTACATAAGAACTCTTTGACCTCATCTCTTAATATTTCCCCCCTCACTGTGCTCCAATCACGTTGGCATGCTTTCTCTTCCTCACCAAGCATGTGTCCTTAGAACCTTTGCCTTGATCATTCCCTTTTCCTTCTGCCTGGAATCATCTTTAATATATATGTCTCATTCTTTCAATTACTTCACATCTCTGCTCAAATGTAGCCTTGTCAAATAGTCCATTCTTGACTACCTTGTTTAACATAGCACACCAACCTTATCATTCTCTCTTCCCTTTACCCAGCATTATTTTTCTCCCTATCCCCACAACTAGAATTAGGGCTCCAAGAAAATAGAACTTTGGGGTTTGTTTGTTTGTTTGTTTTTAACCTCTGTACACCAGCACATTGAATAATACTTGGCACTGATCAAGACAAAAACCGCCCCTGATGTCCACAACTGATCTTGCATTTATGATTCAAGCTCGGTGTTATTACACACTGGTCAGACACTCACAGCCAGGCTATTTTCTTCTCCTGTTGGACAGAAAATATCTCATAGAATACCACCCCAGGCAATATTACTCTGAAACCAAGTCAAAGTGAAGCAAAACAAGGTTTCTTCATAATTTGGTCTAAGCAGACACAAAAGAGTTCATTGGAAAAGACTCTGATACTGGGAAAGATTGAGGGCAGGAGAAGTGGGTGACAGAGGATGAGATGGTTAGATAGCATTACCAACTAAATGGACATGAGTTTGAGCGAACTCCAGGAGATAGTGGAGGACAGGAAAGCCTGGTGTGCTGCAGTCCATGGGGTTGCAAAGAGTTGGAGATTACCTGTAGACTAAACAGCAACAACAGAGACAAAATCAAGGTGACTGTGTCACCTATAGCATATCCAATCTTATTTTCAACATATTTCCATATTTCCAACAGCTCCTAAAGCAAACCTCCACTCTCTTAGACCCTCTCTAAAATCACACAAAAGCCCAAATCTTAACAACAGTTTCTTTCTAACTTTTTTTTTTTTTTTTTTTTTTTTTACTGAGATACCCCATGGTTCTACATGATGTGTGTTCTCTCTTGCTGCAATGAGTAACAAACGCAACTTGTTTAATTACAAGATGTCCCTGGTGGTCTTTGGTTGACTTGTATTGACAGAATTTGAGGTAACAATAAAGATTTCCCAGAGAAACTGAGAACTTTAGTATATAACACTGTGCACATTTGAGATCCCTTGGGTCTCTATCTGAACAAAGTTTCACATGTTATTGACTGAGCAATAAATCCATGCTGAATTGGCTCCACCATTTTACAGAAGCCTTTTATCATTGAGTTAAATTTTTGCTTTCCTAAGAATAAATCCCTCTTTAAGATTTTGGTTATTGATCAGATTTGCATTGTTGTTTGATGAAATATTTTCTAGCATCTAACACCCACTCTCTAATGCCTTTTGTGTCTATATTCTTGTATAACATCTTGATTGTTACTTGTTTATCAGAGGAAAAGTCTATAGAGAGAGGAGGAGCACTTGTCCAATAAGTCTGTCCTCATACTAAACTTAGGAGCTGCGAAATTAATTTTTTTTTTCCTTAGGACAAACTTTGTCCTAGGTCACCATAACAAAACCTAATAAGGACTTTTTCAGTCTTGTTTTTGTGTTCTTGAGAATTTCTGATATTTAGTTCAGTCTGCCCAGAACTGGGAAGTTTTGTCCACCTCTTGATCAATGACTACTGGTCATTGACCAAGCTCTGGATACATGGGTCATAGAAATACCTTCTTATGGACATGGTGTAGTTTTGTGGAGTCTTTTCCATCTAAAACTGCTTCCTTCAGGTCAAACACCTGCTTCTTTTGCTTTCTAACTAGAATGTTAATATGCATAACTTTCAAACTGTCATAATCTCACCACGGAAAATTTGAAATTACATGGTAACTTTGGGGAACTCTGATATGGACAGATCATTTTTTAAAATGTCTTAAAACAAAAGGAGATAAACCTCATCAAATAATTTACTTTCTTTAATTGGTATGAAGATGCTTCTAAATACAATTCAGACTTAAAAATTGCTTTACCAAAACTAAAATGTTACTATAATATTTTGGTTTGTTCAGAACCAACAGTAAATTTCTCATGATTTAAACTTCCAAATAGGCTGAAACTACTTGTATGAGTTAAATAATATTTCACTGTTTCCATAAGTTTTCTAATTTAAAAATTATATTTAATTAAAAATAATTACAGTGAATGTCTTTTTAAGGGTTTAGTTTTTACATGCTACAATACAGAAAGATTTAGTGTGATAACTAAATTGTAATTTCTAAATGTAGATTAATTAACCTTACTAAGTTAATAAATTGTAAGGATTTGATTTAGGGCATACCTGAAAGATCTAGTGGATTTCCCTATGTTCTTCGATTTAAGTCTGAATTTTGCAATAAGTTCATGATCTGAGCCACAGTCAGCTCCTGGTCTTGTTTTTGCTGAATGTATAGAGCATCTCCATCTTTGGCTGAAAAGAATATAATCAATCTGATTATGGTATTAGTCACCTGGTGATGTCCATGTGTATAGTCGTCTCTTGTGTTGTTGAAAGCAGGTGTTTGCTATGACCAGTGCATTCTCGTGGCAAAACTCTGTTAGCCTTTTACCTGCTTCATTCAAATAGATTCAAAGGATTATATCTGATAGAGAGAGTGCCTGAAGATCTATGGATGGAGGTTCGTGTCATTGTTCAGGAGGCAGTGATCAAAACCATCCCCAAGAAAAAGAAATGCAAAAAGACCAAATGGTTGTCAGAGGAGTTCTTACAAATAGCTGAGAAAAGAAGAAAAGTGAAAGGCAACGGAGAAAAGGAAAAATATATCCATGTGAATGCAGCATCAAAAGAATAGCAAGGAGAGATAAGAAAGACTTCCTACATGAACAATGCAAAGAAATAGAGGAAAATAATAGAATGGGAAAGACTAGCGCTCTCTTCAATAAAATTAGAGATTCCAAAGGAACATTTCATGCAAAAATGGGCACAATAAAGGACAGAAATGGTGTGGACCTAACAGAAGCAGAAGAAATTAGGAAGAGTTGGCAAGAATGCACAGAAGAACTGTACAAAAAGATCTTCATGACCCACATAATCACGATAGAGCCAGACATTCTGGAATGCGAAGTCAAGTGGGCCTTTGGAAACACTACTATGAACAAAGCTAGTGGAGATGATGGAATTTCAGCTGAGCTATTTCAAATCCTAAATGATGATGCTGTTAAGGTGCTGCATTCAACATTCCAGCAAATTTGGAAAACTCAGCAGTAACCACAGGACCGGAAAAAGTCAGTTTTCAGCTCAATCCCAAAGAAAGTCAATGCCAAAGAATGTTCACACTACTGCACAATTGTGCTCATCTCACACGTTAACAAAGTAATGCTCAAAATTCTCCAAGCTAAGCTTCAAAAGTACATGAACCCAGAACTTGCAGATGTTCAAACTGGATTTAGAAAAGGCAGAGGAACCAGAGATCACATTGCCAACATCCATGGGATCCAAGAAAAAGCAAAACAATTTCAGAAAAAAAATATATACTTCTGCTTTATTGACTATGCCAAAGCCTTTGACTGTGTGGATCACAGCAAACTGTGGAAAATTATTAAAGATATGGAAATACCTGACCACCTTATCTGCCTCCTGAGAAACCAGTATGCAAGTCCAGAGCAACAGTTAAAACCAGACATGGAACAACAGATTTCCAAATTGGGAAAGGAGTATGTCAAGTCTGTATATTGTCACCCTACTTATTTAACTTATATGCATCATGCAAAATTCCAGGCTGGATGAAACACAAGCTAGAATCTGTTTTGCCAGGATGGGGACAGTACTAAGATGACAGAGGAATAGGACAGGGAGACCACTTTATCCCCCACAGTTTCACCAAAAGATCCTTTGAATGTTGAGCAACTTCAACAAAATAACTTCTGAACCCTGGTGGAAGACACCAGTCACCCAGAAAAGGCATCCCAATCTCTTCAAAAGGATGTAGGACAAAATATAAAAGACAAAAGCAGGGACAAAAGATTTAGGGATGGAGACCCATCCTGGGGATGGAGTTGTGAAGGAGGAGAAGTTTCTACACAGTAGGAAACCCTCTCACGGGCATATCTGTGGGGAGGTTTGGAATCTTAGAGGGCAACATAGCTGGGAGAAAAAAAAAATAAACACAGAATAAGCCCCTAACCACAACTGCTAGTTGTGAACAAGTGTCCCAGATGCTTCCATCTGCCACTAGTGAGTGCGGGCTTGGCAGGGAGACGTGGGCTGCATCATCAGTCCTTAAGGTAAGGACTGAACCTGAGTGCCCTGAGGACAATCTGAGGGAGCTAATGTGAGATAACTAATGTGGGATCACCAGAGAGACAAAAAAAAAGAGAGAGAGAGAGAGACTTTTCCTGCAAAAGGCTCTAATGCCTCGCTGTGACCCCTGGCATGCTCACAGAACAATGGACTGAGCAAATAGCAAAGGAGAGCAAGCTTGCTGCCATATAGGGCCCTCTCTCACTGGAAGCAGAGATGCAGGTGTATTACAGCCAGAGCCTGAAGGCAAGGGGCTGCTGCAGTCTCGGGCCCAGAGGCTGCATCTTCCACCAAACTGTGAGCATGTTCTCCATTGCTACCCCAATCTTCCTGGCATCCTGGATAGTTGACATCTTCCAAGTATGTCACAGCCTGAGATCAGCTCCCCAGAGGAGACACATGGCACACCTGGGACTGTATGCTCATGATGCACCTGGGAAATCCAGCTGCTGGGACTGGGGAGGTAAATAAGACACATGGCCCACCTGGGAGAGTGTACTTGTCAGGCTCCTGGTCACCTGAGTGACTTGGACCTAGGAAGAGCACAAAATGCACAGTCCATATGAGTCTGTGTGCACAGCCCATATGAGTCTGTGCCCCTGCAGAGCACCTGAGAACCTGAGTGCCCTAGTCCTGGGAACTCCATGAAACACAGGGCCTACTTGGGACAGTGCCCCTGCAGAACACCCTGAAGCCTGAGCAGTGTAGACCTAGGAAGTACATGCCACTTTGTGTTGTTGCAAACCCAGTGTGGTCCATCCACTGTGAGCACTCCCCACACATGCCAGTGGTATTTGTTTGCAGTGTCCCTCCCTCCCAACAACACAACTGAACAAGTGAGCCTAAATCGGTGGCCACCTTCACCCCCTTGTGTCAGGGCAGAAAGTAGACACTGAAGAGATCTGTAAACAGAGGAAGACAGAATAAACAAAGAAGGGGGAAACTGCACCTGTTGACAAGTACAACAGATTAAAACCCTGCATTTAATACTGGAGACTGTGCATTTGAGGGGCACCTATAAACCTTGAGAGCAAGTACAAGCCAGAACAAGGGACTATCTGACACTGAACTGACCCCACATTGCCCACAACAGCTCCAGAGAAATTCCTAGATACATTTTTACTACTATGAATTTTTAATTTTTAAAAAAATATTTTAGTTCTTTATTACTCCTTAAACTAATGGTTTATCTATTTTATTTATCTTCTCAAAGAATCAGCTTTTAGTTTTGTTTATTTTTGCTATAGTCTGCCGGCTCATAGTCTCCCTTGTTTCTTTTTATTAACTTCTGCTCTTATTTTTATGATTTCTTTCCTTCTACTAACTTTGGGGTTCTTCTTTTCTTCTTTAGTTTCTTTAGGTGTAAAGTTAGGTTGTTTATTTTATGTTTCTCTAGTTTCTTGAGGTAGGTTTGTATTGCTATGAACCCTCCCTCTTAGCACAGGTTTTACTGGTTTTGGGTTGTTGTGTTTTCATTTTCATTTGTTTATATGCATTTTTTTATTTCTTCTGTGATCTGTTGATTATTCAGAAGTGTGTTGTTTAGCCTCTGTATGTTTGTCTTTTAATATCTTTTCCCCTGTAGTTGACATCTAATCTTACCACATCATTATTGGGAAGGATGCTGGAAATGATTTAAATTTTTTAAAATTTACCAAGGCTAGAATTATGGCCCATGATGTGATCTATCCTGGAGAATGTTCCATATGCACTTGAGAAAAAGGTGAATTACTAGGGCTAATCAGTGAATATAGCAAAGTTGCAGGACATAAAATTAATACACAGAAATCCCTTGTATTCCTATACAATAACAATAAAAAAACAGAGAAATTAAGGAAACAATTTCATTCACCATTGCATCAAAAAGAATAAAATACTTAGGAATATATTTACCTAAAGAAACAAAATACCTATTTATAGAAAACTATAAAACACTGATGAAAGAAATCAAAGATGACACAAAGAGATGGACAAATATACCACGTTCGTGATTAGAAGAATCAATACAGTGAAAATGAGTATACTACCCAAAGCAATCTATACATTCATAGAAATCCCTATCAAGCTACCAATGGTATTTTTCACAAAACTGGAACAAATAATTTCACAATTTGTATGGAAGCACAAAAAAACCTCGAATAGCCAAAGCAATATTGAGAAAGAAGAATGGAAGTGGAGGAATCAACCTGCCTGACTTCAGATTATACTCCAAACAGTCATCAAGACAGTATGGTACTAGCACATGACAGAAATATAGATCAATGGAACAAAGTAGAAAGCCCAGAGATAAATCCATGCTCCTGTGGACACCTTATCTTTGACAAAGAAGACAAAAATATACAATGGAAAAAAGACAATCTCTTTAAAAAGTGGTACTGGGAAAACTTGTCAACCACCTGTAAAAGAATGAAACTAGAACACTTTCTAACACCATACACAAAAATAAACTCAAAATGGATTAACAATCTAAAATGTAAGACCAGAAACTTCAGAACACTTAGAGGAAATCATAGGCAGAACACCCTCAGACATAATTCGCAGCAAGATCCTCTATGACCCACCTCCCAGAGTAATGGAAACAAAATTAAAAAAAAATAACCAAATGAGACCTAATTAAACTTAAAAGTTTTTGCACAACAAAGGAAACTATAAGCAAGGTGAAAGACAGCCTTCAGAAAGAGAGAAAATAATAGCAAATGAAACAACTGATAAAGAATCAATCTCTAAAATATATAAGTAGCTCATGCAGCCCAATACCAGAAAAATAAATGACTCAATCAAAAAATGGGCCAAAGAATTTACAGACATTTCCAAAAAAAGACCTATAGATGGCTAACAAACAAATGAAAAAATGCTCAACATCACTCATTATCAGAGAAATGCAAATCAAAACCATAATGAGGTACCATCTCACACTAGTCAGAATGGCTGCCATCAAAATGTCTACAAACAGTAAATGCTGGAGAGGGTGTGGAGAAAAGGGAACCTTTGTACACTGTTGGTGGGAATGCAAACTAGTACAGCCATTACGGAGAACAGTGTGGAGATTCCTATAAAAACTGGAAATAGAATTGCCATACGATCCAGCAATCCCACTGCTGGGTATACACACCGAGGAAACCAGAATTGAAAGAGACACATGTACCCAAAAGTTCATTGCAGCACTGTTTACAATAGCTAGGGCATAGAAGCCACCTAGATGTCCATCGGCAGACAAATGGGTAATTAATTGTGGTACATATACACAATGGAATATTGCTCAGCTATAAAAAAGAATACATTTCAGTCAGTTCTAATGAGGTGGATGAGACTGGAGTTTATTTTACATAGTGAAGTGAGTCAGAAAGGAAACACCAATACAGTATATGAACACATATATTTGGAATTTAGAAAGACAGTAACGATGATCCTTTATGTAAGACAGAAAAAGAGATAAAGATGTAAACAATAGAGTTTTGGGCTATATGGGAGAAGATGAGGGTGGGACAATTTGAGAGAATAGCATTGAGACATGTATATTAACATATGTAATATATATGACCAGTGCAAGTTTGATGGATGAAGCAGGGCACTCAAAGCTGGTGCTCTTGGACAACCCAGAGGGATGAGGTGTGGAGGGAGGTGGGAGGGGTGTTCAAGATGGGGGGGACACGTGTGCACCCATGGTTGATTAATGTCAACATATGGCAAATGCTACCACAATATTGTAAAGTAATTAGCCTCCAATTAAAAAAATAAAATAAAATAAATCAATTAATTAAAAAAAAAAGATTGCCAGGAGAAGTATCAATAATGTCAGATTTGCAGATGACACCACCCTTATGGCAGAAAGTGAAGAGGAACTAAAAAGCCTCTTGATGAAATTGAAAGAGGAGAGTGAAAAACATGGCTTAAAACTCAACATTCAAAAAGTGAAGATCATGGCATCAGGTCCCATCATTTCATGGCAAATCAATGGGGAAACGATAGAAACAGTAATACTTTATTTTCCTGGGCTCCAAAATCACTGCAAATGGTGAGTGCAACCATGAAATTAAAAGACACTTGTTCCTTGGAAGAAAAGCTATGACCAACATAGACAGCATATTAAAAAGCAGAGACATTACTTTGCTGACAAAAGTTCCATCTAGTCAAAGCTATGGTTTTTCCAGTAGGCGTGTATGGATGTGAGTGTTGGACCATAAAGAAGGCACCGAAGAATTGATGCTTTTGAACTGTGGTGTTGGGGAAGACGCTGGATAGTCCCTTGGACTGTAAGGAGTTCAGACCAGTAATTCTAAAGAAAATCAGTCCTGAATATTCTTCGGAAGGACTGATGCTGAAGCTGAAGCTCCAATACTTTGGCCACTTGATGCAAAGTACTGACCCATTGGAACAGACCCCGAGGCTTGGACAAATTGAAGGCAGGAGAAGAAAGGGTTGACAGAGAATGAGATTGTTGGATGGCATCACCAACTTGATGGACATGAGTCTGAGCAAGCTCCAGGTGTTGGTGATGGACAGGGATGCCTGGCATGCTGCAGTCCATGCAGTTGCAAAGAGTCAGATATGACTGAGTGACTGAAATGAACTGATCTGAACTGAAGTTCATAAATAAATAGTCTCTGAGTGTTTGAACAATTTCTAAAAAGAAAATAATTACAAAATACTGGTTGCTGCTGCTGCTGCTGCTAAGTCACTTCAGTCGTGTCCGACTCTGTGCGACCCCATAGACGGCAGCCCACCAGACTCCCCCATCCCTGGGATTCTCCAGGCAAGAACACTGGAGTGGGTTGCCATTTCCTTCTCCAATGCATGAAAGTGAAGTCACTCAGTTGTGTCCTACTCTTTGCGATCCCATGGACTGCAGCCTACGAGGCTCCTTCATCCATGGGATTTTCCAGGCAAGAGTACTGGAGTGGGGTGCCATTGCCTTTTCTGAAAATACTGGTTACTAAGCTTAAATTTTATTTTTTCTCATTTTTTATTATGTCAGGAGATTAACAAAATATGCAAATAGTTTTGATTAATGTGTCTATGTCTGTTTTTGACCTTCAAATTGTTTAAATAATATAAATGAAGCTGAAAAAAAAATAACTGAATGGCTATTAACTTTCTCTCCTTAGGAAGTTTTGTGCCTTGAGAAAAAAAAGAGCAAATTGTTTACCTTAATTAAAGATATTAATGAATGTAGACAATTCTGCTAGGTACAGTAATTGCAAAGTCAGACGTATGTGAACAGAACAATAAATTTGATTTTATGTTTGTTTATTTTAAAAGTTACTAAAGTTCATGCCAATATGGCAAAACCAATACGATATTGTAAAGTAAAAAATAATAATAAAAAAAATGTTTTTAAAAATAAAAATAAAAAATAAATAAATAAATAAAAGTTACTAAATTTCATTGAGGAGCAACCAAGATAGTGTAGGAGTATGTGGACATGGAGTACATCTCTCTCCATGGATGCATAAATAGTTCATCTACAGATGCTTCAGCTCTTACAGAACACAACACACATAACTAGGTAAAGCAAAAGAAAGAGGGGGAAAGCGGGGAGGAGAACTAGCAGAACTGGACCTGCCCCTAGGTGGTGGGGACAGCCAAAAAAGATGAGAGATCCCACAACTAGGGATATCAGTTGGGACATGGGGGGAGAATTTGGGTCTGTCAGATGGTATGACAATCTGAAAAGAGTGAAAACCACACTGACAATCAATGCCACGGCCCTACATACCTCAGACAGGGACCCATCTCCACTGGTGTGGATGGAGCTAGGAGCTGGAATATGGAGATTAGAGAGCAACCCCTGGGTGATGACTATTGTTGACTGTCAGGAGATGGCCTGAGGGAATGGGAGGGAGAAAATGTGCAGCAGGGAATGCTTTTGAAGGAAAACTGGACTGGCAATGAAACAGGACACTACTGATGATTCATACACAGTGGGTACCACTTTAGCTTCTCTCTTCCTATACACCTGCTGCTGACAGCTAAACAGTAGTAAGGACCTCAGCAAGGATGTCCCTTTGACTGCTTGGTGTGCCTAGCAATAGAGAAGCACCACGCAGGGCGGCCCTTTGATTGCCAGCTGCCAGAGGATAGAAAAGGCTCCTAATAGAGCCATATCTCCTGCATCCAAGGCCACTGGCTTCCTTGAATATCTGGTATTGCCAGGGTCCCTGAAATCCAAGTAGCCACGCCACCTCCATGCCCTTTCCTCACTGGAACAGACCCAAGTCCTAAAGGGCAGCCTTGAGATCAGGCTCCTGTGGATGGTCCATATGCAGAGGTGGGGATAAAATCACAATTGAGCTCCAGGGGCAGAGCAAATAAGGAAGAGGAACAAAAACCTTTCCATCAGCTGCAAATGTTGCAGATTAAATCTACAAAATCAAATAGGTAGAATCTGTATCTATGGAATGGGCTTCCCCAGTGGCTTAGTGGTAAAGTATCCACCTGCAATGCTGGAGATGCAGTAGACTCAGTTTCGATCCCTGGGTCGGGAAGATTCCTTGAAGAAGGGAATGGTAACGCACTCCAGTGGAGAATCCCATGGACAGAGGAGCCTGGTGGGCTACAGTCCATGGGGTCAAAAAGAGCCAGACATGAATGAAGCGACTTAGCACACATGCATGTATCTATGGAATATATTAAAGGACAATGAGTGTTCCCACAAAAGAAAATGCTCTACCTCTGACAGCTGTGGACATTGGAAGCAAGCACACACAAGAATATGATCAAACTAGAGTCTGAGCTCTCTCCTGACAACAGGTTCAGAGACAAGCTCTCCCCTACATTGGAAAGCCTACTTGGGAGGCAGAGGCTGTGCTGTGTGGCTCAGCAGTGGCAAAGATGCTGACAGCTGAGATTCTAAAAAAAAAAAGGTATTATGATTTTATATTTTGATTGGTTCTGTTGTTGGTTCCGTTTTTGTTTGTTTGTTTGCTTGTTTTGGCTTTGTTTTTCTCTACTGTTGTGATTGCTGTTATTATTATTATTATTACTTCTATTTAAACTTTTGGGATTTTTAAAAATGGTGCATTTTAATTCTTTTAAATATTTATAATTCTACTTTGGCTTTCTGCTGTTGTATTTTTGTTTTTTATAAATCCCCTTAGTTTTTCATTGTTTTACTTTGTTTTTTTTTAATATACATAGACAACTTTTATATACTTATATTTATACTTGATATTCTATTTTTCTACCATTTTTGTTTCTTTTGTGTTTCTGTGCTTTATTTCTCAGTTGGGACTCTGCTTTGGTTTTGTTTTCTGTTTTAGTTGATTTTGTTTTTAATTAGTTGATTTCATTTTTGGTTTCTTTTGTGCACCAGGTCACTCTGTTGTACCTTGCTTTCTTTGCTCTGTTTTGGTTTCTCGTGTGTGTGCATGTGTGTGTATTTGTGTGTTACTTTGTTTTTGTTTCTGTTTGTCTGATTTTGCTTTTATCATTTGTCTGTTTTTCATTTTTTTGCTTTTTAGTGGTTTTTTTTGGTTTTGTTTTTTTAAATCCATTTTATTGCCATGATACATGGCTTGTGAGGTCTTGGTTCCCTGAAGAGGAGATGGATCTGAGCCTCTGGGGTGGAAGCATAGAGTCCAGGGCACTAGTCTGTGACAGAACCCCTGACCCAAGGGAGTATTAATCAGTAAATACACCCATGAAGGCCTCAACCTGAACCCAAGACCTGGCACCACCTAACAACATACAGGACCACAGCACTGAACACTTCAACCAAACAACAAACAAGACAGGAACACAAGCACAGCCATCAGCAGATAGACAGCCCACAGATACCCCAAAATACATTACCTCGCACAGCTCTGTCCATCAGAAGGAAAAAAAACTCACCTTCTCCCACCAGAACACAGGCAAAAGTCCCTTCCACCATGAAGCCTACACAAGCCATTGAACCAACCTCACTCACTGAGCACAGAGACCAGATTAGGGTCAAGTAGAACTATGACGCTATAGGCTGGGAAAAGGAGAACTCAAACACAGTTAGTTATATAAAATGAAAAGATAGAGAAACATCATGCAGATAAATGAATAATATTAAAACCCATAAGACCAAATAAACAAAGAGGAAATAGGAAATTACCTGAAAAAGAACTTGGAGTAATGATAGTAAAGATCATCCAAAATCTCAAAAATAGAATGGAGATAATGCAACAATCATCTAATACCTTTAGCTAGGACCTAGAATAAATGAATAAACAGTGACAAACTATACAATTACTGAAATTAAAAATACTCTAGAATTTGGGAGAATGGCATTGAAACTTGTTTATTATCATATGTGAAATGAAGTGCCAGTCCAGGTTCGATGCATGATACAGGATGCTTGGGACTGGTGCACAGGGATGACCCAGAGGGGTGGTATGGGGAGGGAGGTGGGAGGGGGGTTCAGGATAAGGAACACATGTATACCCATGGTGGATTCATGTCAATGTATGGCAAAACCAATACAATATTGTAAATTAATTAGCCTCCAGTTAAAATAAATAAATTTATATTTAAAAAATCTTTAAACTATGGTTTACAACTTTCTCTGCTCTTTTATTTTTTAATTTATCTTCTAATTGGCAGAAAATTGCTTTACAATGTTGTGTTGGTTTCTACCGTGCAACAATGCAAGTTAACCATAATTATACATATATCATCTCCCTCTCCTCCCCCTGTCTCACTCCTCTAGGTCCTCACAGAGCATCATTGCAAAAACCAAACTGGTAATCATTGGAATATACTGAAAAGATGTTGAGAAACCAAATAAAACCATTTCTAACAGGAAAAAAAAAGACATTTTATATGGAATAAAATTATTCCAACAAATTAATAAGTAAACATCAGTATGGTGATGGCAGCAATGTTTCATTAAGAAGGAGAGATATACTGCAGAAAACTTGAGAGAGCTCTGGTATTCATTCTTTTTATTCAACATAACAATTTAGCATCAACCATGGGGCAATAGTGTATATAATGGTGAGAAATAGAAACCCACTCATACTTTCCTAGAGCTTACAATCTAGTTAAAGAAACAGTGTAAATGATTAAGATGGTCATGAAAGGTCACTTTGGTAGTAACTAGAAATTATTTTGCTCCATTTCTTATAAGAAACAACTCTTAAACTACAAATAAAGTATGCACACAGACAAAAAATAATGATCAGTTAGTGTACATCCAAAAATTCTCCACATTTTTTCTGCCAATGGAATAAAAATATTACTGCCTCCAATCCCACTTTTATATGTCCTTTAATACCTTAGTTTCTGGATGGCAAAATAGTTAGCTAAATGCATTCTGGTCCAGGTGTTCAAGATATTGGTCAAAAAAATCACGAATCTACAGTCCATGCACATTCAAAGTCCTTAACTACTCAATCCCTAGATATTTGTACTATTGAACTGAATATTTTTAAAAATATGAAATATATCCCAAGGGGATATTGCAAAATGCTCAAGACACAGATGCTGCTATAGAAATTAAGCTAATCCCTATTGGAGAAGAAAGAGTTGAAGCTTCCATTCTTACAGACTATAAGACAACTCATGGACAGTAAATTTATCTACATGAATCTAATCTGTGTGCTTTAATGTAAGTAATATATATGGGGGAATGAGAATTAACACAATTTTAATAAGTATTAGACATTTTAATGCTAAAAAAAGAGTTAAGAGAATTTAGCACCACCAAAGTGGCTTTACAACAAATGCTAAAAGGACTGCTCTAGGTGGAAAATACATGAGAATAAAAAGAACCACAAAAATAAACCCAAAGCTATTGAGGGAATGCCAGCAGAAACACACACAAATACACACATGCATGCGCATGTGTGCGTGCACACACACACACACACACATATATATATATATATATATATATATATATATAATTACTTTAAGCATAAATGGATTAAATACTCCAAACTAAAGACATAGACTGGCTGAATGGATACAAAAATAAGACTCCTATATATGCTATCTACAAGAGACCCACTGCAGACCTAGGGACATATACAGACTGAAACAATGAGAATGGAAATCCAAAGAAAACCAGAGTAGCAATTCTCATGTCAGACAAAACAGACTTTCAAATAAAGAATATTACAAGACACAAGGAAGGACAACACACAATACATAATGATCAAGGGAAGATATGACAAATAAATATATATGTACCCAACATAGGAACACCTCAATATGTAAGGCAAATATTAACAACCATAAAGGGAGAAATCAACAGTAATGCAATAACAATGGAGGAATTTAATACTCCACTTTCATCAATGAACAGATCATCTTGTCAAAATTTAATAAGGAAACACAGGCCTTAAATGACATTTTAAACCTGGTGGACTTAATTGATACTTATAGAACATTCCACCCCAAAGCAGCAGATTACACATTCTTTTCAAGTGCACACAGAACCTTATCCAGGATTGACCACATGCTGGTCCACAAGGCGAGCCTTGGTAAATTATATCAAACATCTTTTCTGATCACAATGCTATGCAATTAGAAACAAACTAGAAGGAAAAAAACCTTTAAAAACCACAAATACATGGCAGTAAAACAAAATGCTACTCAACAACCATTGAATCACTGAAGAAATCAAAGAGGAAATTAAAAAATATCTAGAGACAAATGAAAGTGAAAGCACAATGGTCCAGAATATATGGGATGCAACAAAGGCATTTCTAAGAGAGAATACAAGCGTACTTCAAAAAACACGAAAAATTGCTTCCCTGGTGGCTCAGTCAGTAAAGAATCTGCCTGCAATGAAGGGAGCCACCTTCAATGCAGGAGACACAGGTTTGATCCCTGGGTTGGGAAGATCCACTGGGGAAAGAAACAACCTAACCTTGCACCTAAAGCAACTAGAGAAAGAAAAACAAACAAAACCTAAAGTTAGTAGAAAGAAGGAAATCATAAAATAAAGACAAAGAAGACAATTGCAAAGATCAAGGAAACTAAAAGCTAATTCTTTGAAAAGATTAAAAAACGATAAACCTTTAGCCAGACTCACCAAGAAAGAAAACTCAAATCAATAAAATTAAAAATGAAAAAGAAGCTACAACTGACTCCACAGAAATACCAAGGATCATAAGAAACTACTATGAACAATTGTATGCCAATAAAATGAACAACCTGGAAGATATGGACAAATTCTTAAAAAGGTAGTCTCCCTAGACAGAACCAAGAAGAAATAGAGTACTGAAATTGAATCTGTGATTTAAACCTCCAACAAACAAAAGTCCAGGACCTGACAGCTTCAAAGGTGAATTTTAGCAAACGTTTAGAGAATAGTCAACACCTATCCTTCTGAAACTGTTCCAAAAAATTGGAGAGGAAGGAAATCTTCCAAACTTGTTTTATAAGGTCACCATCACTCTGATAACAAAAAGATACCACACAAAAAAAGAAAATTACTGGCTAATATCACTGATGAACATAGATGCAAAAATTCTCAACAAAATGCTAGTAATCTCTATCAAACAGCACATTAAAAAGATCATATAAAAATGATCAAGTGGGATTCATCCCAGGGATGCAAGTATTTTCAACATCCACAAATCAATTAATGCTACAAACCACATCAACAAATTGAAGAATAAAAACCATATGATCTCAATAGATGCAGAAAAAGCTTTTGACAAAATTCAGTACCCATTTATGATTAAAAACCCTCTATAAAGTGGGAATAGAGGGTACATACCTCAACATAACAAGGGCCGTATATAGCAAACTTATAGCTAGCATCATACTCAATGGTGAAAAGCTGAAAGCATTCCCTCTATGAGCAGGAACAACACAAGTATGTCCACTCTCACCACTTTTACTCAACATAGTTTTAGATGTCCTAAATACAGCAATCAGAGAAGAAAAAGAAGTAAAGAGAATACAAATTGGGAAAAAAAAAAAAAAAAACTAAACTGTCTCTGTTTGCAGATGACATGATACTATACATAGAGAACCCTAAAGATGCCACAAGAAAACTACTAGAGTGAATCAATGAATTTGGTAAAGTTGAACATTACAAAATTAATTTACAGAAACCTGTTGCATTTCTATACAATAATAACAAAAGATCAGAAAAATAAATTCAAGAAATTCACTATGGAGAACAGTATGAAGGTGCCTTTAAAAATTAAAAATAGAGTTACTATAAAAGTGAAAGTGGCTCAGTCATGTCTGACTGTTTGCAACCCCATGGACCTATACAGTCCACGGAATTCTCCAGGCCAGAATACTGAAGTGGGTAGCTGTTCCCTTCTCCAGGGGATCTGCCTGATCTAGGAATTGAACTGGGTCTCCTGCATTGCAGGCAGATTCTTTACCAACTGAGTTATCAGGGAAGCCCAGAGCTACCATATGGCCCTGCAATCCCACACCTGGGCATATATCCAGAGAAAAAACATGATCCAAAAGTATTACATGCACCCCAATATTCATTTCAGCACTGTTCACAATAGACAATACATGGAAGCAACCTAAATTTCCATCAACAGAGGAATGGATAAAGAAGATGTGTTACACATATATAATGGAATATTACTCAACCATTAAAAAGAATGAAATAATGCCAATCTGCAGCAACATGCATGTGTCCAACCCTTGTGATGCCATGGACTGTAGCCCTCCAGGCTCCTCTGTCCATGGGATTTTCCAGGCAATAATACTGGAGTGGATTGCAGTTTCCTTCTCCAGGGGATCTTCCCGACCCAGGAATCGAACCTGGATCTCCTGCATTGCTGGCAGATTCTTTACTGACTGAGTTATGAGGGAAAACCAAAAGGGTGTTATGCCTCCCCGTTTGGGAATCAAACCCTGGTTTCCCATGTGACAGGCGGGGATACTCACCACTATACTAACAAGGACAGCATACTCTGAGAAAAGCATAATTCAAAAAGATACATGTATCCCAGTGTTTAATGCAGCAGTATTTACAATAGCCCAGACATGAAAGCAACCTAGATGTCCATCAACAGATGAATAGATAAAGAAACTATGGTACATATATACAGTGGCATATCACTCAGCCATACAAAAGAATAAATGTGAGTCAGTTGAACTGATGCGGGTGAACCTGGAGCTTGTTTTACAGGATGAAGTATATCAGAATGAGAAAAACAAATACCGTGGGTAAACACATATATATGTTATCTAGTAAAATAGTACTGATTAATCTATTTACAGGGCAGAAATAGAGACACAGAATGATCTCTGTTTGTTTCCAAGGCAAACCTTTCAATACCACAGTAATACAAGTCTACTAATGCTGAAGAATCCAAAGTTGAACAGTTCTATGAAGACCTACAAGACTGTCTAAAGCTACAACCAAAAGAAAGAGTCCTTTTCATGATAGGGGACTGGAATGCAAAAGTAGGAAGTCAAGAGATACCTGGAGTACTAGACACGTGGGACCTAGGAGTACAAAACGAAGCAGGACAAAGGCTAACAGAGTCTTGCCAAGAGAATACATTGGCCATAGCAAACACCCTCTTTCAACAACACAAGAGATGACTCTACACATGGACCTCACCAGATGGTCAACACCAAAATCAGATTGATTATATTCTTTGCATTCGAAGATAGTGAAGCTCTATATAGTCAGCCAAAAAAAAAAGACTGGGAGCAGACTGTGGCTCAGATCATGAACTCCTTATTGCAAAATTCAGACTTAAATTGAAGAAAGTAGAGAAAACCACTAGACAATTCAGGTATGACCTAGATCAAATCCCTTATGATTGTACAATGGAAGTGACAACTAGATTCAAGGGATTAGATCTGATTGATGGAGTGCCTGAAGAACTATGGACAGATGTTCGTGACATTGTTCAGGAGGCAGTGATCAAAACCATCCCCAAGAAAAAGAAATGCAAAAAGGCAAAATGGTTGTCTGAGAAGGCCTTACAAATAGCTGAGAAAAGAAGAGAAGAAAAAAAACAAGGGGGAAAAGGAAAGATATATCCATCTGAACGCAGAGCTCAAAAGGATAGCAAGGAGACAAAGAGAAACAAGCCTTCCTAAGTGATCAATGCAAAGAAATAGAGGAAAACAATAGAATGCAAAAGACTAGAGATCTCTTCAAGAAAATTAGAGATACCAAGGGAACATTTCATGCAGAGATGGGCACAATAAAGGATAGAAATTATATGGACCTAACAGAAGCAGAAGATTTTAAGAAGAGGTATCAAGAATACACAGAGTACATCATATGGAATGCTGGGCTGGATGAATAAAAAGCTGGAATCAAGATTTCAGGGAGAAATATAAATAACCTCATATATGCAGATGACACCACCTTTATGGAAGAAAGCTAAGAGGAACTAAAGAGTCTCTTGATGAAAGTGAAAGAGGAAAGTGAAAAAACTGGCTGAAAACTCAACATTCAAAAAATGAAGATCATGGCATCTGGTCCCATCAGTTCATTGCAAACAGATGGGGAAACAATGGAAAGAGTGACAGACTTTATTTTGGGGGGCTTCAAAATCACTGCAGAGGGTGACTGCAGCCATGAAATTAAAAGATGATTTACTCCTTGGAAGAAAATCTAAGACAAATCTAGACAGCATATTGAAAAGGAGGGACATTACTTTACCGACAAAGGTCTGTATAGTCAAAGCTATGATTTTTCCAGTAGTCATGTATGGATGTCAAAGTTGGACCATAAAGAAAGCTGAGTGCTGAGGAATTGATGCTTTCGAACTGTGGTTTTGCAGAAGACACTGAACTCCAAGGAGATCAAACCAGTCAATCCTAAAGAAAATCAGTCCTGATTATCCATTGGAAGGATGGATGCTGAAGCTGAAGCTCCAAAACTTTGGCCATCTGATGCTAAAAACTGACTCATTGGAAAAGACCCTCATGCTTGGAAAGATTGAAGACAGGAGGAGAATGGGATGACAGAGGATGAGATATTTGGATGGCATCACCAAATCGATGGACCTGAGTTTGAGCAAGCTCCAGGAGTTGATGATGGACAGGGATACCTGGCTTGCTGCAGTCCATGGAGTCACAAAGAGTTGGATGCGGCTGATCAACTGAACTGAACTGAACTGAACTGAATAATTGTCACTCTCAGGATTGCCAACTGATAGCATCAAACAATTTAAAATGGAATTTAGTAAAAATGTTTCATGTCATTATTAACAATTGCAGACATAAACTGGCAACAATATTAAACCATCATTGGTGGGGTAATTTTAGAGGTATTGCCAAAGATGACCCAAAACATGTCCTACTTGCCAACAAATCAATCCTGGAAAAACTGGGAAGATAAGATGTGGGCAGAAACCAAAGCCTCAAAAGCCCTTTAAGCACCTCCAAATGGATGTCATACAAATGCTTTATGCTACAGGCTATGATATTTTCCAGTTATTTTTTGTTTATTCTTAGAATGGGTTAAAGCTTTCCTTACTGGAGAGCTACAACACTGTAAACAGCCCCCCAACCCCAATGATTCCTTTATCCAACCCAGGGAATTCCTACTTATCTATCAACATAGATTCTCATTTTACCAGTATATTATCAGGGAAATATGTAAAATTTTAACTTTTACCCAAAATAGTCAAGGGCATTTTTTTTCTGCAGTCATTAGGGAGAAAAGAAAACTAACAGAATTCTAAAACTAAAATTAAAGACATTCTTAGAAATTCTTGAACTTTCATATCCTAAAGTATTGCTATTACATTTAATGTATAGAAGATCCACTCTCTCTAGGATCTGAAGGTTATCTCCTTATAAAATAGCAATAGGCCACCCCAAGAATTTTATATTGCAAGCAAATATGATTAATTGCCTCAAGAGACTCATGTGACTCATGTGACACTCAAGACAATCCATTTCTAAAATATGCACAAAAATAAATCTTTATGTGATCTTCAAACCTGAGATTTAATCTTTTGGAAAAAACACTGCCCTTTAGGCTTAATGAAAAGGACCTTATCAGATACTGCTAACAACTGACACAGAAATAAAACTTGAAGTTATAGACCCTTACATGCATATTTCCCAGCTCAAAATAGCTACATTCCTCCTTCCTGACTACTGAATATCTATTCCAACTAAAATCTAAACAGGATTCTTACAAATCCCCTGGAACCTATCAAATCCAATAGGGACAGCTTCCCTCTGTTCCCTGGTTCAAGACAGTGGAACAGTTTAGTTTTCTGATTCTTCAACACTGTTTCCTGTCCCTTTACCGTCCCTTTACTCTACTACTAATCTGCCTATTAATCCACTTTGAGGGATTAACTAAACCACTAAGATGATCTCCTGATCTCCCTTTTCATTATCCTATTATTTCTGATCCTTATGGTCTCCTATCATTGAAGAGGACTCAAAATTCTCTTATATATTTTCCCCAGATGATAGCTACTAAACACTTCTCACCTGAATTCTATAACAAACATTTAATAGCTTTTCCTTTAAATCTTTCAAAGGACAAGAGGGTTCAGGATGGGGAACACATGTATACCTGTGGCGGATTCATTTTGATATTTGGCAAAACTAATACAATTATGTAAAGTTTAAAAATAAAATAAAATTAAAAAAAATAAAAGTCTCTTTAGTACTTAACTTTCTCTAACAACACTAGTACAAACCTTCAGTCTTATAAAAATTAAACTTTGACTTCATGTCAGCAAAATGTGGAGGTCATTATAATCCTATCAGCAAGGCCTAGTCAATCAGAAATAGGCTTATATATTAGAGCAGTATCTTGGCTATGATAGTCATTTTGTTCTCTTCAGAGGCACTTCAGTTTGCTTTAAATAAATGATTTGATTCCACTCAAAGTATCTGTGCATTTTAAGGAACAAAAATTCATCACCCTTATGATAATAAATTATATTTATGCTCTCAATACAAACTGTGCTCTACTAGGATACTATTTCTTATATGGATAGCAGGCTCATACCTGTCCACAGCACTCTAACATAACTCTTGTTAGAGATTTCCAGATATTTCAGAATGTCAGCCCTCCTATTCATATTGTTCATACTGGGGTTTTCAAGCCAAGAATACTGCAGTGGTTTGTCATTCCATTCTCCAGTGGACAACGTTTTGTCAGAACTCTCCACCATGACCCATCTGTCTTGTGTGGCCCTGCATGACATAGCTCATAGCTTCATTGAATTACACAAGATTGTGATCCATGTGTTAATTTTCTTTAGCTTTCTGTTATAGTGTTTTTCATTCTGGAGGCTGTGGGAAAAAGCAAGGGAATTCCAGAAAAACATGTACTTCTACTTTATTGACTGTGCTAAAGCCTTTCACTGTGTGGATTGCAATAAGCCGTGGAAGATTCTTAAAGAGATGGGAACACAAGACCACCTTACCTGTCTACTGAGAAACCTGTATGTGAGTCAATAAGCAATGGTTAAAACTTGACATAGAACAATGGACTGGTTCAAAATTGGGAAAGAAGTATGTTAAGGCTATACGTCATCACCCTGGTTATTTAACCTATATGCAGAGAACATCATGTGAAATGCCAGGCTGGATGAATTGCAAACTGGAATCAAGATTGCCAGGAGAAATATCAACAAACCCTGATATGTAGATGATACCACTCTAATGGCAGAAAGCAAAAAAAAAAAAAAAAACTAAAAAGCCTCTTGATGAAGGTGAAAGAGGAGAATGAAGAAGCTGGCTTAAAACTCAACATTCAAAAAACTAAGATAATGGAATCTGGTCCCATCACTTCATGACAAATAAATGGGGAAAAGGTGGAAATTGTGGCAGATTTTATTTTCTTGGGCTCCAAAATTACTGCAGACAGTGACTGCAGCCATGAAATTAAAAGATGCTTGCTCCTTGGAAGAAAAGCTATGACAAACCTAGACAGAAAATTTTAAAATAGAGACATCACTTTACTTTGACTAAAGTTCCATATAGTCAAAGCTATGGTTTTTCCAGTAGTCATATATGGATGTGAGAGTTGGACCATAAAAAAGGCTGAGGACCAAAGCGTTGATGCTTTTTAAATGTGGTGCTGGAGAAGACTCTTGAGAGTCCCTTGGAATGCAAGGAGATCAAACCAGTCAGTCCTTAAAGAATCAACCCTGAATATTCATTGAAAGGATTGATGCTGAAGTTGAAGCTCGAATACTTTGGCCACCTCATGTGTAGAGCCAATTCATTGGAAAACACTCTGATGCTGGGAAAGACTGAGGACAAGAGGAAAAGGGGGTGACAGAGGATGAGATGGTTGGATGGCATCATCAACTCAATGTACATGAGTTTGAGCAAATTCTGGGATATAGTAAAGGACAGAGGAGCCTGGTGTGCTTCAGTCCAAGGGGCTCCAATGAGTTAGACATGACTTAGCAACTGAACAACAGCAACGACTGATGTACCTGGGTGATGAGTGAGAGAAAGGAGCCACTAAAATTATGCCCAGTTATCTTTGACATGAGCAATTGTATTAATAGATGGAGCTTACTATTTATTAATAGAAGGAAGAACATATTTAGACTGAGATAGGAAACAAATCAAGTGCTTGGTTTTAAACATGTTTATTTTGAGATGCCAGAGTCTTTCAGATGGAGGTGTTAAATGGATAGTTGGATTAGTAAATCTGAAGCTCAGAATAAATGTATGGGCTGAAGAGAGAGATTTCAAATTTTTTGACAAAAAGATGCTGTTTAAAGCCATGAGCATGTATGAATCTCCAAGGAAGAACATGTATAGAAGAGACGGAAAGGGCTTAAGACTGATCTCTAAGGAAAGTCAAGTAATAATCAAAAGAGGAGATGAAGAACAAATAGCCAAGAGACAGAAGGAGAACTAAGATATTGTCCTGGGAAGAATTTCAATGAGTAAAGACTGGACACTGGCATAAAATGTAACAGAAGGGAAAAATAGAATCAGCACTGAAAAGTGTTATTGGTTTTAGTATCACTGAGGTACTTAGTGACCTTGGCAAGAGCAATTTTTGTTAAGTGGTAGGAAGGGAAGCCAGATTATAGTGGATTGAGGTGTGAGAGAAGTTAAGAAATTTGAGACTTTGAGAATAATCAAGTCTCTCAAAAGCCTTCCTGTGTGGCTCAGATGGTAAAAGCGTCTGCCTACAATGCGGGAGAGCTGGGTTCCATCTCTGGGTTGGGAAGATCTCCTGGAAAAGGAAATGGCAACCCACTCCAGTATTCTTGCCTGGAAAATCCTGTGGATGGAGGGACCTGGTAGGCTGCAGTCCATGGGGTCGCAAAGAGGCGGACAAGACTGAGCAACTTCACTTTCTTTCAAAAGCCTTGGTTGGCTATGTACAGAACAATAGAGCAGCAACTAGAAGTGGCTAGAGAGAGAAGAGGATGAGAAGGAAATATTGGTTGAGGGAGAATTTTTTTAAGATAGAAGATATGTGAAGGGAGGAGGGTTCAGAATGAGGAACACGTGTATACCTCTGGCAGATTCATGTTGATATATGGCAAAACCAACATAATATTGTAAAGTTAAAAAATAAAATAAAATAAAGAATAATAATAATAAAAAGAAGATATTTGAGTATGTTTATAGGACTTCAGATGGGGGAGCCTCGTGGGCTGCCGTCTATGGGGTCGCGCAGAGTCGGACACGACTGAAGCGACTTAGCAGCAGCAGCATAGGACTTCAGAGAAGTGGTCAGTTTAGAGAGAGCTACTGAAAGTAGGAACACAGGCACACTGATTGCTGCTGCTGCTAAGTCGCTTCAGTCGTGTCCGACTCTGTGCGACCCCATAGACGGCAGCCCACCAGGCTTCCCCATCCCTGGGATTCTCCAGCCAAAAACACTGGAGTGGGTTGCCATTTCCTTCGCCAATGCATGAAAGTGAAAAGTGAAAGTGAAGTGGCTCAGTTGTGTCCGACTCTAGCAACCCCATAGACTGCAGCCTTCCAGGCCCCTCCTTCCATGGGATTTTCTAGGCAAAAGTACTGGAGTGGGGTGCATTGCTTTCTCCGGTCACACTGATTAAATATTTTAATTTTTTTTTCATAAATACCTGCCGCCCCATTCTTATTGAGTTTGCCTTAGTTGAAGTTCTTATAATTTCTCACTTGTATTATCTGCAACCATCTCCTAACTGGTCTTCTTGTTTCCAATAATCCATTCTTTCAAAACACCTCTCTATAAGGAGTTCTCAGAGAAGAGAACTGTGGTCTCATGGAGGTCCCTGAGATAATTTTAGGGTGTCCGTTCTTCTCTGGTGGCTCAGTTGATGAAGGATCTGCTTGAAATGTAGGAGACTCAGGTTCAGTCTCTAGGTTGAGAAGATTCCCTGGAGAAGGGAATGGCAACCCACTCCAGTATTCTTGCCTAGATAATTCCATGGACAGAGGAGCCTGGCAGGCTACTGTCCATGGGGTCAAAAAGAGTAGGACATGACTGAGCGACTAACACTTTCACTTTCACTTTGAGGTCAAAACTATTTTTATAATGATACTAAGATTTTAGTATTTTGTATTAAAGTCATTTATCTTTTTCATTGTGTGTATATTTGCATGGCTGGCACCATAAAAATTTTGGCATGCATAAAAATTTCATAAAACTAAATGGTCACTAGATTCTTCTCTACCACTAACTTCCAGAAAAAATAAGACATTTTCATTTTTAAAATTTCCTTGATTGAGCAGCAAAAATATTAATTTTATTAAATCTCAATCCTAGAGTATGTAACTTTCTAATGTTCTATGCGACAAAATGGAAATTAATCATAAAACATCTCTGCTGTACAACAAAGTATGATGGTTGTCTCAGGGAAAGCACTTGTGAGTAGTGGGCTGAACTAGCTGCTTTTTTCACAGAACATCATTTTTAATTGACAGAGCAACTGAAAGATAAACTATGCTTATTCAGATTTGGGTATTTGGCAGATATTTTCTTTAAAATGAATGATGTGAACTTGTCACTTTATGGAAAACAAGTGACAATATTTGTTGTCAATGATGACATTTGAGTTTTCAAGTTAAAATTGGAATTTTTGAAAAATTTTATCTTCCACCATGAGCTTGAGAGTTTCCCACAATATTTTGATAAGATCAATGGTATTATTAACACAGTCTTTTAAAATCAGTGTATAATGAAATGTACATGCAGGATTTGTGTTACTAAGTGTACTAAAAGTTTTCCAAATGACCAAGGCATGGTGCTACAAAATCATTCCTGGGTAAATGATTCATTCAAAGTGCAATATAGATCAATGGATTGTAATGTCATAGAATATACAAAGTTCATTAAGATAGTTTTTGGATCCACAATGTAACTAAAGTTTAAAAAACTATACTTGTGCAGTTTTGGTGTAGTATTTTGACAGTCTATAGTCCATAGGGTCGCAAAGAGCTGGACATGACTGAGCATGCATGCACAAAGATTATCCACATAACTGAGTGAGGCCAGATTTTCTTTATTTCCTTCAAATAAAATGACATCATAATAGATTGAATGCAGACACAGCCACTAGAATCTGGCTGTCTTCTACTAAACCATAGAGAAAGAGTTTTTGGGAAAATCTGAAATGATACCATTCTTCTCAGTATGTTTTATTTTTGGAAAATATATGAAGCTTTTGCACAGCAAAGGATACTATAAACAAAACAAAAAGACAACCCTAAGAATGGGAGAAAATATTTGCAAATGAAGCAACTGACAAGGGATTAATCTCTAAAATATAAAAATAGCTCATGCAGCTCAATATGAAAAAAAAAAATAACTGAATCAAAAATGGGCAGAAGATTTAAATAGACATTTCTCCAAAGAAGACATACAGATGACCAAAAAGCACATGAAAAGATGCTCAACATCATTAATTATTAGAGAAATGCAAGTCAAAACTATAATAAGGTATCATCTCACTCCTGGCAGAGTGGCTATCATCAAAAAATCTACCAACTATAAATGTTTATGAAAGGGTGGAGAAAAGGAAATCTTCCTATTAATATATTGTTGGTAGGAATGAAGAGAATATTATGGAGGTTCCTTAAAAAGCTAACAATACAGCGACCATATGAGCCAGCAATCCCACTCCTGGGCATAAACCCGAGAAAACCATAATTCAAAAAGATACATACTCTGAAATTTATCAGAAATGTATACTGTCTAATAGTCCTTTCTATGAATCTTCTTTTTTATCATTAAGGCTTACAACAATTTAGTAAATTATATTTTTAAGTAGATTTTTTAAAAAAGATACATACACACCAGTGTTCATTGAATCACTATTTACAATAGCCAAGACATGGAAGCAACCTAAATGTGCATTAAACAGAGGAATGGATAAAGAAGATGTGGTACATATATACAGTGGAATAGTACTCATCCATTTAAAATAATGAAATAATACCATTTACAGCAACATGGGTGGACTTAGAGATTGTCATACTGAGTGAAGTAAAACAAAAACAAACATCATAGGATATCACTTACATGCAGAATCTAAAAAAAAATGGTACAAATCAACTTATTTATAAAACAGAAGTAGAGTTACAGATGTAGAAAAAAAACTTATAGTTACCAGGAAGTAAGAGAAGGAGGGATAAATTGGGATGTTGGGATTGACATATACACACTACTATACATAAAATACTAATAAGAACCTGCTGTATTGCACACAGAACTCTCTACTCAATACTCAGTAATGGCCTATATGGGAAAAGAATCTGTAAAAGAGTGGCTATATGTATCTGCATAACAGAGTCATTTTGCTGTACACCTGAAACTAATACAACATTGTCAATCAAATATATTCCAATAAAATTTTTTAAATGAAACAAGAAAATATATTTTTAAATAAAAATATGTTAATATACTGAGAGGGTAACAGGCAGGAAGGCCAGGGGTCTCCAAACGGAGGAAATAGCCTGCAAGTGTCAGACATTTTTATCTCTCTTAAGCGACAGGAGGAAACAAACTAGCAATATTTTTTTTTCCTTCTCTATACAAATTTAAAGAGAGGTTTCTCTTAAAATACTGTGTTGCCATATTGACACCTGGTTTCGCCTGAAGTTAGCTATCCTTGAGCCTAGAGATAACCAATGCCTTTTTCTTATGGAAATGTTTGTCTTAAGCCATGCTAATGTACTACACCTTTACCCCAAACTCTGTCTCCAAGTCGGTTCTGCCTCTTGGCCCAAAACCTACTTGACAAACCAGTATGTTATACTCAGATATTGTTCCCCTAATCTATGTAAATGAAACTATTTGTATGGTGGTCTGCCCTTCTTTAAGATTCAAGTTAATTATTTTATGGCCCAGGATAAACCATTTGGTGCCATTCTAAATTTTAAGACATTCCTTTCTTTCTTTAACAGACTGCTAGTGACTATATAACATCCAGCTGAAGACTAGCAGGGGGGTACTCTTTCTGCCCCCTTCTGATGCCTATGTCAGAAGCTTTCTCTATCTCCTTTATACTTTAATAAAACTTTATTACACAAAAGCTCTGAGCGATCAAGCCTCATCTCTGGCCCCGGATTGAATTCTTCTCCTCCGGGGGCCAAGAATCCCGGTGTATTCACGTGATTCAACAACAACCTTTCAGTACATTGGTTTAATATTGTTTTTATTGGAGTATAATTGTATTATTATTTTTTCAATGAAGCAATAAAAATTTTTTAATTTCCCAGTTTTAATTTGCAATATGGTAAACATTAATAGATATCAACCATAACATCAAAGCCTCTTTGAAGTCCTCAGTAATTTTTAAGAGTATAAGTGTGATACTGAGATCAAAACATTTGAGAACAATTCCTATATTCTACCCATATCATCTACCTGGTTCTTAAGTTTTAATGGCCTTCAAGAATTTAAGGCCCTTTATAGACAGGCTTAAAGCTCCCTTTTATGTCTCATTTCGTGTCACTCCCCTCCATGCACTGCTTTCCACACATCAGCTGCATCTGTATCAGGTAACTTGCTAGTCCTTCCATTTGCCATTCTCATTCTTACCTCCATGCCTAGGACATCTAGCCAATTTGAACATCATATTTCTCTGGGTCCCCCTTCCCTATTTGGCATATTTATTGATCTCTTCTTACTTTCTCCAATGTACTTTATGAGTACAATGTACTTACTTATTCCAATGTACTTACTTTCTCCAATGTACCTAACTGTCTTTTTCCTCATTTTTGCAAATAACAAAACTGAAATCCATAGAAAAGAAGGAGACATCTAAGTTCCACAGCAAGTGAGTGGCAGAGCTAGAGCCTAAATTCCCACCATTCTTTTCATACTTCTCTACATGGAAGCTGCTACAGAGAGCAGAAAGTAGTGAAGGCTCTGGAGAGAAGGAGAATTAAGTTAAGTTGAGCTTTAAAAAATTCTGGGTTGGAACATTCTTAAAGGAAGTAACCCTTGACTTTGGCCTGATCTAAGAGCAATAAATCTTTAATCATGTTGATACAGATGAAAAGCAACTCATGGGACATTTTCTTATCCTTTTTATCGTCTTCAGTTCCATCCACACCGTCTAGACAGTATCCTTAAGTGAAATGTCTGAGGGGCCTGCAGGCACTCAGGAGCCTTCTGAAAAGTATTGCTCCCATCTGAAGAAGACTAATTGAACTGATGTTCTGTTACCACTGCCTGTTACACACACTGCCCTTATTTGGCTCCCTAGGCCTGGATAAAAAACACTAGGAGAGGCCTGCGTGTGTGCATGCTCAGTAGCTTCAGTCATGTCCGACTCTTTGAGATCCTATGGGCTGTAACCTGCTAGACTCCTCTGTCTGTAGGATTCTCCAGGCAAGAATACTGGAGTGGGTTGCCATACCCTTCTCCAGGAGGTGAAGCCTAAAGCAATATTTGGAATTTGGTGAAAAGTGTAATTGCCTGTTTCAGAGAACTTTGCTTTTCCCATAATTTTTCAAATGGCATATACTGGGAATGTTCTCTTTGGATAAAATTTGTTTTAAAAGCTTTTGTTAACTGTCGAGAGAGAGTTTCTGTGCATCCTCCAAATGAAGCTAACTGTAAAGAATGCTGCTTGTTCTATAGCACCTGGCTAGTTAGGAAAGCCTACCCCAGGGACAGGGGTCTAAATGAGGTTAATGAAAATTAATTTGGTGTTTGGATGTCTTGAAGACACTGTCCTATGGTGAAGCTTCTAGGGTGGAGTTGATTCGGTCAGTTTAACCCATTTAATTGGGGTACATTTGAGCCATACCTTGTGCAAAGAGCTTGAAATAGAGTTGAATAAAACTAAGCTCATACCCCTGAAAAGTTTATATTCTCTTCAGAAAATCAGGGAAAAATACATAGTATAAACAGTATAATACACAGTATTATCAGCACTAAAATCAGTATGATTGGAGGAGTGACTATGATGAAATGGAAAAGGCTTTTTTCCAATACTGAAATGAAAGTGTAAGTGGCTCAGTCATGTCCAACTCTTTGTGACCCCACAGACTATACAGTCCATGGAATTCTCCAGGCCAGAATACTGGAGTGGGTAATCTTTCCCTTCTCCAGGGGATCTTCCCAACCCAGGCATCAAACCCAGGTCTCCAGTATTACAGGCAGATTCTTTACCAGCTGAGCGACAAGGGAAGCCCAAGAATACTGGAGTGGGTAGCCGATCCCTTCTCCAGGTTATCTTCCTGACCCAGGAATCAAACCGGGGTCTCCTGCATTGCAGGCAGATTCTTTACCAACTGAGCTATCAGGGAAAGACTAATGAAATAAAATCCATTATATTTTTATAATGAAATGGAGAAGGAGTGACTATAATGAAATGAAGAAGGTGAGCAGGACCTTAAGATGAACAGGTATTCATTGGTTCACAAAATATCTGTACAGTTTCAGGGAACCAAATATGAAAGGCATGGAGATGGGAAAGCTGAGCTTACTTAATAGTTATTCTTTGGCCGTCATCTGCCACTTCCAGATCCATTCTCTGCCATTATCTTCCCTCCTCTGTGTTCCAAGAGGCTAATCTTGTGATTGTATTAACTTGTCTGATGGCTTCTGTCTGGGTTTGGCTAACGAGAGGCACTGACAAGAGTGGGAGAAGAGGTCTTGCTATTTCTTCCTCACTGCTTTACTGCTCTCGTTCTCATTTCTGACACTGTCTGGAATTTTCCCTGATTATATTTCCTACTAGGAATTTCTTCACAGCTCCAGCTCTCTCTAGGTGCTGGTAACACTTTCCCATTTATTTACTCCTCCAGTTCAAAGGTATAATGGCTTCCTGTCATTCCTAGACCTTGAGTGCTTCACCATGTCTTGTTGATACCACTAACCCTGCCCACAGTTTTGAAAGTTATCAATTTAATTCCTGCAGGACCATTGCAAATGTAACTGAGACCATTCACAGGTCCAGTTTTCACAGAATTTAAAGTGTGTGACTGGAGAGAACAGAAAGAAGATGAGGCAGAGTCTACATGGCATTGTATGACTCTTTTCATGAAAGACTTTGTGAGTAGGTAATGAAGAGCCTTTGTGAACCAACTTTGTTCTCAATTGGGAACTCCTGAACTTTGTTGATTTGTTACACAGATGAGGCCAGAATTAAGATCTACAATTTACTGAATATTTTTTGTGTGCCAGACATTTTATCTCCATTATCTCATCGAATCTTCACAACTCTTAAAGGTGAGCACTTATTGATCTCAATTTTACAAGTGAAAAAACTAAGTCTCAGAAAAAAGAAATAACTTGCCTGCTAGATTGCTAATCAGTAGAAAATGAGGATTTGAACCTGTTCCTGCTTAAGTCTAGCATTTGGGTGCTTCACTAGACCAAGCTGGATGATAAGTTAGTCTATATGACCTTTAGAGTGTCTTTCAGCCCTACAACTTCATACTCTATTGGGTAAGAAACGTATCTGCACCTTAGTTCATTGGCCCATCCATTAAATAAAGGTGCTGGTGGTACCTTGTGGGGTACATGCAGGAGTGTGAATGAGACTTCTTGGTTGGGCACAATGCCTTCATTTCCTGCAAATGTCCCTCTGCTGGCCATGTCTTCCCCATGTCTGTGCAGAAACAGAACCATATAGCTAAATAATTCTGATAGAATTCTGCCTTTAGAAATGCCAGTTATATCAGCTCTTCTGGTAGAAATAAAGCACTCCAGCACAAGTGAATGCCACCTATAGTGCCAACCAGTGTTTGCTTAGTTTAACTCTGGCACAGTCTAAGTTGATGTGGCTATTGAGTTTGGATATTAAATCAGTTTGGTATCAAGTCTTAGGAAAATGAAAAGAAGAATCAATTTAGAATACCTACTCTGGGCTGAACACTTGCCATTTATTCCTTACTACAACCCTGAGAGGCATGTGCCATCATCCTCATGTTACAGGTGAGGAAACTAAGGCTTAGTGGAAATGATTTACTAGGGTGTAAAGATTCTCCAAGCCAGGCTTCACCAATATGTGAACCGTGAACTTCCTGATGTTCAAGCTGGTTTTAGAAAAGGAAGAGGAACCAGAGATCAAATTGCCAACATCCACTGGTTCATGGAAAAAGCAAGAGAGTTCCAGAAAAACATCTATTTCTGCTTTATTGACTATGCCAAAGCCTTTGACTGTGTGGATCACAATAAACTGTGGAAAATTCTGAAAGAGATGGGAATACCAGACCACCTGATCTGCCTCTTGAGAAATCTGTATGCAGGTCGGGAAGCAACAGTTAGAACTGGACATGGAACAACAGACTGGTTCCAACTAGGAAAAGGAGTATGTCAAGGCTGTATATTGTCACCCTGCTTATTTAACTTCTATGCAGAGTACATCATGAGAAACACTGGACTGGAAGAAACACAAGCTGGAATCAAGATTTCCGGGAGAAATATCAACCTCAGATATGCAGATGACACCACCCTTATGGCAGAAAGTGAAGAGGAACTCAAAAGCCTCTTGATGAAAGTGAAAGTGGAGAGTGAAAAAGTAGGCTTAAAGCTCAACATTCAGAAAACTAAGATCATGGCATCTGGTCCCATCACTTCATGGGAAATAGATGGGGAAACAGTGGAAACAGTGTCAGACTGTATTTTTGGGGGCTCCAAAATCACTGCAGATGGTGACTGCAGCCATGAAATTGAAAGACGCTTGCTCCTTGGAAGGAAAGTTATGACCAACCTAGATAGCATATTTAAAAGCAGAGACATTACTTTGCCAACAAAGGTCCGTCTAGTCAAGGCTATGGTTTTTCCTGTGGTCATGTATGGATGTGAGAGTTGGACTGTGAAGAAGGCTGAGCACCGAAGAATTGATGCTTTTGAACTGTGGTGTTGGAGAAGACTCTTGAGAGTCCCTTGGACTTCAAGGAGATCCAACCAGTCCATTCTGAAGGAAATCAGCCCTGGGATTTCTTTGGAAGGAATGATGCTAAAGCTGAAACTCCAGTACTTTGGCCACCTCATGCAAAGAGTTGACTCATTGGAAAAGACTCTGATGCTGGGAGGGATTGGGGGCAGGAGGAGAAGAGGACAACAGAGGATGAGATGGCTGGATGGCATCACTGACTCGATGGACGTGAGTCTGAGTGAACTCGGGGAGTTGGTGATGGACAGGGAGGCCTGGTGTGCTGTGGAGTCACAAAGAGTCAGACACGACTGGGCGACTGAACTGAAAGTAGCTAAGTGTCAGAATAAGCATTGGAATTCAGATGTTACTTGACTTCTAAAGCCAATATTTTTCCTACGGTATCACATGAGCAGTACAATATACTGGTTAAATCCTCAGAATTAAAAACTTGGTTTTGAATCCTGGTTCCTCCATTTCTTAGCTATATGACCATGAGCAAGTCATGTATAACTTTTCTGTGTCTCAATAGTATCTACCTCATAGTATTGTTGTAGGATTAAATGCATTAATATTTGTAAAGCACCGAGAAGAGTGTCTGACACAGAGTCAATGTTGTACATTTTTAAAATATAGAGCCATTTCTATTCCTTTAAAATCTGTTGATTCTTCCATTCTTGGGCCTGGAGAAGAAAAGAAAAGAAAGGAACTAGATCAGGAGGCAGAGTCTCCCGGAAGAAAATCATCTTTTCTCCTAAACCTGGAGAAAGGCTAAGGCTAATGGCTGAACTAGAGAGACCCAATCTGAAAAGCTTGAGAGAAAGTATGTGGTTTCTCTGTCTTGTGAATTTTTGTGCCCACCCTCCCTTGTTCCCTCACTGCAGCTTGATGTTGCTTAGCTAGCTCTCTCTGACCTCCATTTTACCTTCATATCTGGAAATGGCTGCTGAGATGATAGCAAGAATGGAGATAATCATCTGGAGGATTGGAACTTTGACTATAGATTATGAAAGCAGGGCTTGAGAATCATAACACTATCTGGCTCAAAAAATACCCAGAAACTTACACATATTTCAGATTCCTTCACACTAGAGTCAAATTAGCAAGGGAAAAAGAAAGTTCCATGGCCATACCTTCTTGACCCAGAACTGATAAATATGTATATCATTCATAGATGTGTATAAGTCTATGGATACCTTAGGGTTTCCTGGAAATGTGGGGTGGGAAGGGAGAAAAGTATGATCTCCACTTACCACTGAAAACCCTTCTGTGAGTGGGGTAAAGCTGATGATCACTAGGGAGACTCTCACTGCCCTGTACAGGTATGATTTCAATCATTATGGTCTGGGTATTGGTTATTACCTTTTGCTCAGTCAAGGATCATGCACTCCTGAATATGATATGTGGAGCTTCTTTATTCTCTAAGGCTGCCAGCAACCTAATGCTTCTGACTGATTGAATGCACACATAAATGCCCAATAGTTACATTGCAAAGGGAGAAAAGTACTATTTCATGTGTTAGACACACCTGGGGGCAAATCCTAGGACCACCAATTAATATCTGTGTGATCTAAGGTAAGTTATTTAAACTTAGAGCTTCAGTTTTCTCATATCTAAAATTAAGATAATACTCTTTCCCATGACTGTTGTGAGGAGTATATAAAAAAGTGTAAAAGTTTTAGCAGAGGACCTTTCCATCCCCCATTGCCCAGTTCTTTCTCTCATCTTCCAATCAGCATCCTAAAACTTTCAGGGCTTTGAAAATGTAATTTAATTCTACAAATTCAAAGCCCATCCTTCCCACTAACTAAGCTCCATAATCCCTTCTCATTTAGAATTGCTTAGGCTATAATTTGTAGAATGACTGTCTAGGCCTTACATGGATCTGGGGAACACTCATTAATGCTTCAATTAGCCCCATGATTATTTCACCTCCTTGGGGCTATTGAATGCAGTTGATATGGCCACATCTAGCAGTGCCTCTCACATCTTAATAAGAGATTTATGTATTTGTTACAATTTTATGGCAGATGGTTATAAAGTATCTTGAGCAAGGGGTGCTTTGTCTAATTCACACAAAGTCTCCATATAAGCTATAAGTGGTCCTTCACCTTTCCTATCACAACTTGCTTCAGGTACTGGCCACAACCTTATTTACTCTTTCCTTGCTCCACCTCCAGCATCACAGCAAAAGCAATGAAAAGTTCTTTCTCGAAAACTGGTTCAACCCTAGGTACTGGAGTCTTCTGTGTTAAGAGAATGTTTTAGTAATGAAAATATGCTTTGTATAGGCTTAGGAGTCCATTCCTATTTAGGCTTTTACCTTTTGCTCTCTATGAAACTTTGAGCAAGTAACATATTTCAAGTCTTTATAGGTAAAATGGAACTAAAATGAGGTGGTTAAAAGGTTCAAATGACACAATGTATAGAAAATGTATGCAATGTGCCTGTCCAATTGTAGTACATTTTTTAACCCAATTATCACCCTAACTCTTTTGCCAGATCTACTGGGAAGGCTCAAGGATTCAGGCCTCTCCCAGCTATGCTTGACACACAATAAATGTTGAACAAGTTTATTTCCTTTCCTTGGTCCCAGGGGACACCCAGTTCCATTATGGGGCTTGTTTCAACTCCCCAGGCTCTGAATTCCAGAAGGACAAATTATGCAAAGGTTCTGGATCAGATTCTTATAAACTGTTTACTTGTGGTCAGGATTAATTAAGTCTGTTTTCCTCTTTGTCACAGTGGAACCAGTTTGGCTACTTAGCTTCCTGTGTTTCTTTCCCAGAGCCCTTCAAATTCATTGAAATAATCTTTACACCCATATCCAAAGGTATTTTGTGATGTCTTATTCACTTCAGGGAAAATAATGTGATTTCTTGCTGGATATGAATATACCCTGGACAGCCAAGAGGCAAGATTAATTTCTAATTAAGTGTGAAACCAGCTGGCAGCAGGATAGTGCTTTTCTTCTATATCTCCTTCAAGACCTACCCACTTGCTCACTGAAGACATTTGAAGAAACACAATAAGCACTATTGTAATGACAATAAGAGTGAAAAATGTAGAGAAACAGAGAGTAAGCAGTGCGGGAAAAACAGCTGCTCCCCAGAAGAGGGGTCTTCATGAGGGTGAAGGTACCTAAGCCACATAACCACGAGTTTAACGGCCATAGGAGGAAGGAGTCTCTATTCCTCAAGTCATGGGAATGCTTCAGGAATGTTTCATAGACTTGACGGTTGGAAACTGCACAGGGCAGAGTAGTGGGCCTGGATTATTGACATGAAACTCCTGCATAAGAGAATAAGTATTTTGGGGAAACTGAACCATGCATGAGGACAGGTTCCACAGGGTGATGGGGATCAGGATGGCTAGATATAGGGCCAATGAACATGACTGTTTCCAGACAATCATTTCACTATAGTGAAGAATTCAAGAATCAAGTGATAGATAGTTAAAATTTGGAAAGATTTTGAATGGCAGAGCATGTCCCACTAGCCCTGAAGAGGTCTAGAGAAGAATCCATTCTTACAGAGCAACTAAGGCAGCCACTGCTATTGTTGCTGCTACTGCTGCTACTACTACCACCACTGGTTAATATTAATTGAACATTATTTAAGGGCCAACCATGGTTATTTTGATAAAGTAACTTGCCAATGGTGATTGAGGCATGAATACGGATAATGGTGTTTGAGTTCCTTTCAGGGGGTTTAGAGGCCAGGGCTAGCAAAGGAGATATGGAGAAGAGAGGATCTCAACTTCTGTTGAGAGAGGACTCATATTTGAGTCCCTCTAGATCTCAAGCTCAGAAAGGAGACCGAATTCTGAGTATTAATGGATGGTAGCAGGGGTGGAGAAGAGGTGAGTGACAGGACTGAGGTTGTCCATACCCTATCTACCTCTCATCATGATAGCTCTGGAAATTACAGTAGAGTGGCACCTGCCAGCATCATGGCACCTAGATGGAAATAACTGAGGAAGTAGAAATAAGAGGAATAAATCCAGGGCTGACAATACGAGTGGAAACTTTGTACCCACAGTCTTGTCAAATGCTGGGAAATGTAAGGTATAGTGAAAGTCATTGTGTAGCCCTGTTCTCCAGAATCAGGAAAACTCTTTGTTGCAGCCTTAATTTCAGGCATTTTTGTGGGGCATGCTCAGGGCCTGGGTCTTCAAGAAATGGGCTTCATAGAGTTTCAGAGGAAATGATACAACTTGAATGCACACCACAACAGGGAGGCCCACCTGTCTCATGGGGAATCAGTGGAAATATTACTTTGCAGAGGGTATTCCTGGGGCCGCCCCATCTTTTAAAAAAAATTATTTTAATTGGAGAATAATTACTTTACAATATTGTGATGGTTTTGCCATACATCAACATGAATCAGCCATGGGTGCACATGTGTACCCCTATCCTGAAGCCTGCTCCCACCTCCCTCCCCACCCCATCCCTCTAGGTTGTCCCAGAGCACTGGTTTTGAGTGCCCTGCTTCATGCATGGAACTTGCAACTGGTCATCTATTTTACATACGGTAATATAAAAGTTTCAATGCTATTCTCTCAAATCCTACCATTGCTTTCTCCCACAGAGTCCCAAAAGTCTATTCTTTATATCTTTGTCTCTTTTGCTGCCTTGCATGTAGTAACGGTCCATCTGTTTTTAAAAAAGATTAGTTTATTTTTGCTGTACTGGGTATTCATTGCTGGGAAGGTTTTTCCCTAGTTGCAGTGAAGAGGGACAACTCTCTAGTTGCGGTACACAGGCCTCTCATTGTGGCGGCCTCTCTTGTTGTGAAGCACAGGCTGTAGTGAGTGCAGCCTTTAGTAGCTGTGGTGCATGGGCTCAGTAGTTGTGGTGCACAGGCTTAGTTGATCTGTGGCATGTAGGATCTTCCCAGATCAGGGATTGAACCCATGTCTTCTTCATTTGCAGGTGGTTTCTTTGCCACTGAGCTACCAGGGAAGTCCCTGGACCAACCCATCTAGACCCCACCTACCTGGACTGACACGCTCCTTTTCTTCCAGTCTCTGAGAAAATGTTGGGCACCTTCGCTTTGCACTCCATTGGCCCCATGTGTGCGTGCATGCTCATTTGCTTCAGTTGTGTCCAACTCTTTGTGACCCTATGGACTGTAGCCTGCCAGGCTCCTCTGTCCACGGGATTCTCCAGGCTAGAATACTGGAGTGGGTTGCCATGCCCTCCTCCAGGGATCTTCCTGGCCAGGGATTGAACCTGCATCTACTGCATTGCAGGAAGATTCTTTACTGCTGAGCCAATGGGAAAGCCCCCCACTGACCCCATAAAACCCAGCAAGTCTCTGACTCCTTCAGGATACTCAGCTGTGCTGACTTGGGTTATCAGAATGCCAGGGCTCTGAGGGCAAGCTTAGAGCATCAAAGGTGCAAGGGACATTAATTTGACTTTTATGTCTCCTCTAGGAGAATTTTCTCAGTCTTGTAGAAGACACAAGGACTTAGTTAAGGGAATGGTCTCGGTTTGTGGGCTTCCCAGGTGGTGCTAATGGTAAAGAAACCACCTGCCACTGTGGGAGACGTAAGTGACGTGGGTTTGATCCCTGGGTTGGGAAGATTCCCTGGAGGAGGGCATGGTAACCCGCTTCAGTATTCTTGCCTGGAGAATCCCATGGATGGAGGAGCCTGACAGGCTACAGTCCATAGGGTTGCATAGAGTCAGACATGAGTGAAGCAACTCAGCATGCATGCACAAAGTCTGAATTTGAATCCTGAATTCATCCTTTTCTGGCTGAGGGAATGTGAGCAAATTATGTAGCTATTCTGTGTCTCAGTTTTCTCACCTGTAAAATGAGGTTAATGCCAGTACTTACCTCATAGGAATATTATCTGGACAAATTCAGTAAAATCATGCAAAGTACTAAGGCTCATATTTGGCATATAGCAGATGGTGGCTCACACAGTAATGAATCTGCCTGCAATGCAGGAGACCTGCATTGGGTTAGGAAGATCCCCTGGAGAAGCGAATGACTCCCCACTCCAGTATTCTTGCTTGAAGAATTCCATGGACAAAGGAGCGTGATGGGCTACTAAGTTTGTCATCATTTGTTACAGCAGGAATAGAAAATTAATACAGTGGTTTTGTGCCTCACTTTGTACCTGTCAAATGAGGGCTTAATACCTTGTCTTACCTACTTTATGGGTCTGAGAACAAAATGATGAACATACGTGTACTCTGCAGAGTTACAAGTTATAAAGCTGTTAGTATATTCTCTAGTAGGGAAAAAATTGATCTGTTTTGAAACAACTGGATTAAAGCAATTAAAAGCGTAGAGCTCCTGACATTTCCCAGGAGAAGTGCTGAGGGTTTGGAGGGCTGCTTCTCTCCTAGAGAAGTAGTGCAGCATAGGTGAAATCAGAAAACCTAGGTACAAGTCTATTTCCTATCTGTGTGACCTTGGGCAAGTTATGTCATCTCTCTGAGCCTCAATAAAGAAATGAGTGTGAACATGTGATGAAAGCAAAGTACTCAGATGGAAGGCATATTCATCCTTCCCAGTGTGTGCCTTACTGCTGGAAGCAGAGATCTTGATTCTGGTAAACTAGTCACCCAAAGAAAGTAGAGTTGAAAGGCCCTTGGGGTGGTACACTGAGCACCTGTTTTCTGCCATTGGTTTTGGCATGTGACCTTAGATCAGTTTCTTCTCCTCTCTGAGTGTTTCTCCATTTTAAGAGGTTAGATTATAACTAGTTGTTTTCAGCTAATGAGGATCAGAATCACCTGGAGAGATGCCAGCTGGAGGATGAGCAAGAGTCTTCTCTTTTTTACAGGTCTCTCCTACCCCCAATAAACTACCCCCCCATCCCAAATTAGAGGAGTTTTATTAAATTTTGTTAAGTATGCCCTATTCAGGATATAAGAGTTGATTTCCAAGTATGTGGTTTGAAGCAGCTGGTTCTCAAAGGAATATGGATACCTTGGTTATACATTAATTAAAATACTTGCCAATTTCAAATCAGTTAACTAGAGTCATGCTTCTCCCAGTTTCTTGCAATTTCCATTAATGTAGCTTTGTCATGACTGTGGTATTTCCTCTCAGAATTCTCCTTCTCATGTGAACTAAGATACTAATCTCTGGGCAGACAAAACCCGGTAGAATTGTCCATGCTTTCATTATAAGGTTGACTGTAGTTAAAATCCACAGCTGAGAATAACTGAATGTCAAAACTGAAAATACCTTTTGAGACTACCTGGTTTAAAGGTAGACAATTTAGGGGAGACTTGCTCAGCATTACAGACAGGCAGTGAGAAGTGAGTCTGGACCCCCAACACTCCTGAATGCTCCATGTTGCCTTTCTACTGCTTTTAATGCTCAGAGATTTGAAACTCAGGTAACTTTCAGTCTTAAGGTGGTTTCACTATTCTTTGAAGTAAAAAATCTTCATTTATATTTCATCAAAGTATAAGACCATGTACAAAGCAATGTAAGAAGCAGGCAGCTATGGACACAATCTTTGTAAACATTTCCAACATACCAGATTGGTCTTATCTACCATTTTTGGTCTTTACCTCACCAAGATATCTCCTTCCTCAACCTACTTTGGCTTACAATCCGTGCTTCTCAAATTTTAATGTGCATAGTTATCTCCTGGATATCTTATTAAAATACAACTTCTGATTTCAGATGTCTGAGAGGGGGCCCAGGAATCTGTATTTCTCATAAGCTCCCAGGTAATACTGATGCTGAGGCTGATTATGGACCATATTTTGAGTAGCAAGACTTGCAGATGTTGTTAGTCTCATTTCTAAACATCATCTTCACTTATTGTCAGAATTCCTTTACCACTTGGAGTAGTGTGCTATATTAGAAACAGGATTGCTCCTGTAGCTTTTAGTGCTGGGTTTTTAATCAATCCCTAACTGAATGACATTGGGCAAATTATTTCTCATCTTCCTGAGTCTCAAGTTTTCTTATCTGTAGAATGGGGCTGTCACTTTCACACAGTGATGTTGTGAGGCCTTAAGGAATAACTGGACTTGGTGCAAAATAGACTGCAGATGGAGATCCCTATGTGCAAACAGATTCTGAGCCCTATATTTCCTTAGAATTACAGAAGACAACAGGAACAATGATTGGATTATGCATAATATGCTCAAAGATTGTTTCCATGACAAACTGAAGATAGAGGCCAATAATACTAGACAGTCTGTATACTTTATTAAAAGTCATGTGAATGTACTCCAGGATCTAATTCTTTTTCTTCTGATGTTACATATGTATTTCATAAAGGCATCTTTCTAGGATCTATTAATGTCCTTGGTTTCAAATGATTCTTTTCCTTATGAAAATGGAGGCTTTTCTTCAACAAAAACATCTCTTCAAGGTATCTTGCTTTTCTTTGCAATTTTTAAATGCTTCTGAAGCTTTTTCTGGGCTTGTAATGAGTCAAGGCCATTAGAGGCAGCTATATTAAACATAGTACCGTTGATCTACCTTCTCTCAAAAGCAATTTTTCTAGTCACAGAAGTACTTTTTTCATTACTTTATTTATTTAGTTATTACAGAATTAAAGAACTTCTTGAAAAGGGAAGGATTCTTTCACATAATAGCAACTTATTTTAGATATAGTCTACATGACACCACTTATTATTCAACTTGGATGCTGAGTTTTGCCCCTCAGTGGCTGGACAATATCCCTCATATTTTTTAAACAAAAAATTCAATAATATTTTTTATTCTAAATTATCTCTTAACTTTTGCTGTCACCACAGAAAACCCTTAATAGGGATTTGATCCCAAGGCATCAAGTATTGCAGAAGCACCAAGATCATTTCATTTTCTCAAACTACATGTGTGGATGTCACCAGTCTCAGGGTGACACTGCACATGCTAGAACTTTGGGGAAGTAACAGACATATAGAGGGCCTTTTTCTCTTTGAAAAGCCACCAAGCCAAGGATTTGACAACTACCAACAAAAATTAAATCTTTCGTGTCACAAGGTAAAAGTAAATGATCTTGTTAAAAACCTTAACAAATGGTCATACTGAATGGGAGGAGGAAACATAACAGAAATCGCTTTCAGCCCAGTTTTTTCTTCCCCGGTAAATTGGACCTGCATTCCCTCCTTCCCCTCAAATGCTTGCCTTTTAATATTTTGTTAATCAGGCAAGAGTCAGAGAGTCATGTGAGCTCCAGTAATATGGCCATTATATTACAAAAGGAAAACAATATGGAGTGCAGAATCAGAGAGACCTGGATTAGAATAACAGTTGTTTACTTGTGTGACCTTGTGCCAGTTATTTTAGCCTGCTGGGCCATAAATCCTTTATCTGTAAGATGAGGATAGTACCCACTTGTATGATTGTTGTAGGGACTAAAGGATATAGTGTATATGAAGCACCTAGCACTTAGTAGGCGCTTAATAAATGCTATCACTGTCAGCTCAAGATTTACAGTTCATCCATTAGCCAGTTTCTCTCCCACTCCAGTACTTTTGCCTGGAAAATCCAATGCGGGAGACCTGGGTTCGATCCTTGGGTTGGGATGAAGAACTGGAGAAGGGAAAGGCTACCCATTCTAGTATTCTGGCCTGGAAAATTCCATGGACTGTACAGTCCATGGGGTCGCAAAGATTTGAACACAACTGAGTGACTTTCATTTTCTCTGGTTCTCAATAATCTCTCAATATTTGTGGTGGAATACAAATTGATTGTGGAATTTCCCCCCAAGGAAACCACAGTGAACCTGTATCTCTAATATCTTCAAAAGTACTAAGGCTCGAATGGACACTGCTTCTGTGGCTAAAATCTGCATACCTGCTTGGTTTAGTTAGTCATCTAATGGGACAGAACAGAGAGTCCACAGCTCTGAGATTAGGGCTCAATGAGTACTTCCTGACTGAGTCCACCAGGCGTCACAGAGATTCTGTTTGGGGGTGAGCAGCAGGTAGAATGGTAGCCACTTGTCTTACTTGCTCCTGGTTTCTTAGCAACTTGACCTTTGAGACTGGGTAGAGCTGAGAGTTCAATATGGCCACTTGGATACACCTTCATTAAGAATGTTGTCAAATTTCTACTAAATTATTTCCACAAAGGCTCTCAGTGTGTTTATGTCAGATAACATGTCACTAACTCATCAATAAGCCATACTTAGAGTTAAATCTCAGAGAAGGCAATGGCAACCCACTCCAGTACTCTTGCCTGGAAAATCCCACGGGTGGAGGAGCCTGGTAGGCTGCAGTCCATGGGGTCGTGAAGAGTAGGACATGACTGAGTGACTTCACTTTCACGTTTCACTTTCATGCATTGGAGAAGGAAATGGCAGCCCACCCTAGTGTTCTTGCCTGGAGAATCCCAGGGCGGGGGAGCCTGGTGGGCTGCTGTCTATGGGGTCACACAGAGTCAGACATGACTGAAGCGACTTAGCAGCAGCAGAGTTAAATCTTGAAAGTAGCTATTGCCTTTCAGTAACACTGTTCCAAAGGCATCTCAGAGTTGGTTAGTGCATGTATGCATTCTCTTCTCATCACCCCATCTCTCGCCTCCTCTTTTCCCCATGTCTATGCTTCTTCTTGATACTATAGTAAGTGCACTAGTGGGGCCTTGCTAGAAGAGTCCAATAGGAAAGTCCTTTCTCTCACACTGGACCACATTATATTGGGCTGGTCAAAAAGTTCATTTGGGTTTTTCTGTATCATCATATGGAAAAACCTGAATGAATTTTTGGCCAACCCAAAATTACACAGATTCAACAGAGGATGAGATGGCTGGATGGCATCACCAACTCGATGGACATGAGTTTGAGTGAACTCTGGGAGTTGGTGATGGACAGAGAGGCCTGGCGTGCTGCGATTCATGGGGTCGCAAAGAGTCGGACACGACTGAGCAAATGAACTGAACTGAAAGACAGGCTATCTTAAAACCTATCCTTAAATCAAGGCACCTGTATGGGAACAAGTGGTGACACTTTTTCCAGCAGCTTCTCTTCAACAAATAGGAATCAGAAATGTTTACTTGTCAGATTTCTGACTCACTTCACTAATTAATTGTGTTTTAGTTCCTTTTCAATGACTGAAACATCAAATGAGGAAGACCAGGAGCTTAGTTCTGGAAGTCCCATTTGGTGGCAAGTATATGTGGCTCAAGAAAGAGGGTAAAAGCCAAACTCTCAAAATGGTGGCCCCTAAAGCTACCAATCATGAGGCCCTTTGCTTAATAAGCATGGCATAATTGAAAGAACCTTGAGTAGGGATATTGGATCCTGTTTAGGCACAGCTGCTAACTTGCTCTGCCTCAGTTTCCCCAATAGTAAACTAAGCAGTTTGACTAAATAATACTGAAAGGCCTTTCTAATCAATTATTTTAGGAATTGTAAAGAGTCTTTTGTCTCAGGGGCTGTGGTTCTTAATCTTTATTATGTCACAGGTCCAATTTGAAATTCACTAGAATGTTATGGACCATTTCCTCAGAAAAGGCACATTGTTGTGGAAGTCTATATACCATTTCAGAGGCTTTATGAAGTTCCTGAGTCCATAGATACTGGGTTAAGAACTGTTTTTCTCAGGCGATAAAAGAGCTTATCTTCAAAAAGCAAACATGAAACAACAATGACAACTACCTGGCCTTTATCCATCTTAACAATTTCCCCCAGCATTTGATCCCAAAATGGAACTCCTACAGAACAAATGCAGTCTGCCTTAAAAAAAAAAAAAAAAAAAAAGAACTGTTTTAAGCTTTTGTTTCTTTCTGATTGCTTGGAAAGGAAGCTGTTAGGACAAAGCAGGAAGAAGAATAATTCAAACAGACATAGGCTTTGACATGCAAAACATGCTTTGCAGATTTGTCCTAAGTATGTAAAAGCAGGAAGGTCACCTTCCTGAGTCCACATTGGAGGGATTATAGAGGCATCACTCTTTCTGTCTGGGCCATAGGAGCAGATGCATTCTTGGCAATGTAGTACCATGCCAGAGCTCCAAACTGGCACTAGGTTCCATATCTTCAGTAAGAAAGACATGGTAAGAGCCTCCGAAATTCAGCAAACATTCCTACTTCCTTACTTCCAAGGTAATCAATGGCCCCAACTCAAGTAACTTTTAGTTCAGGGTAAGACTTCTAAGATCAATCTTTAGCCCCAAATCTTTCAGAGATAGATGGCCTTTTGAGGAGGCAGGAAGTTCAGAGAACAGTTGAAAACTGAGCTCCTCTCTTCGACTCAGGTCAGTGGACAGCTTGGTTTCTGCAGTCTGGCTTGAGGAAGTTCAGCCATTCACAGTCTTATAGGAGCTCAAGATAGACCTTCTAGGGGAATGAAGACAGAATACAAAGGAGAAATAAACTTGTGTATAGGACATGTGCCCCTTATTTTATAGCCTCCCAGAGCCTGAAGGTGCAGGGACAGGAAGAATCTGCTCTTCAGCACACAAGGGTTTGAAGAAGACCCTTCTAGAACCTGGAAAGGGTCCCCTGAGGCCAAGGATTTTACAACCTGAAAGGGAAAGAAGAGAGTAAGGAATTAGCTATGATTGGTTAAGCACTTAATAGCCACTGGGCAATAGGGCCTCTTGTGGTATGTAGCAAATCTGCTGAGCAACAGCAGCTGGCTAGGAAAAAGCCCTTATTACTCATTCCATAGACCAGTCCCAATATGGTGCTATAATCAGGGCTGGAAACCCTGTGCTTTTAGCTTGAACTCTAATCCTCAAAAAGTCTACAGGGGATATAGAAGCCTGATATCTCTGAGATTACCCGCCCCCCCTTGCGGAATGGTCACTGCCTTTATGGCCCTACAGTAACTCCAGATTTCCTTTTACTGGGACTTTACTTTCATGAGAGCTGATAAGAAAAAGCTTATCTACCCACAGACCTCTGAGGACTGGCAGTGATAGGAAGAAAAGGAAGGCTGAGGAGTACATGGAAAGCTCTGCTCCAGATACCTGGATCTTGTTTATGCATGTATTGGTTTATATCATGCCAACAATCTGATTGTCAATCAGAACTAGGCAGAGAAAGAAATTTCCATGATCTCCATGGCTCTGGTGATCTTAGTAAGTTATGTATCCCCTCTGAACCTCAGTTTCTTTATATGTTTTGTGAAAGTACATATTATCTTCCTTATTTTTGACATTTGATATGGACTAAATGAGTTAATTAATGGATGTGAAAGCACTTTGCATTTGACATATATAAAGAACTAAGGATGAAGATTCAAGGAGTATGAAATAGTGATTTGGGCTGAAGAAATGAAATCCCTCTACAAATACTAAGGTAGACTCTTTGGACCTACCAAAATATCAAATGAGAGTTTACTGATATTCTTACAGACCCAAAGGATGTCAGAATTAAAAGGTTCCAAACATTTCATTTTACATATTAGGAAATTGAGGCCCAGGAAAGGAAATGTAATTGCCCCAAATGTCACAATCTAGGATTTCTAATGACCTTGATTCAAAGGCAATTCATAAAATTATACTGTAGTTTGGCTGAGAGAGAAAGAAGAGAAAGTAAACTTAAAAACATAGAGAACCTCAGTATAAAAAGACAGTAAGTATAAGGGTCATGTAATTACAAAGTAGTAAACTGAGTCACAGAGGTGAATTCCCACCCTCTGGACCTATATGGCATTCCAGTTCTCAAAAACTCAGATCTCATAAAGGCATATGTGTTAATAAGATTTTGTAATCAGAAGAGGATACTACATACCTGAAGCCTCAACTCTCATCTCCAGGAAGTCTGCCTTGAGAACTGTGGGTAAAGGATGAAAGACATTTCACTAAGACTCTAGAAATCAGAACTGGAAAGGCAAAACAAGTGGGTGGGTAACCCTTCTAAGACCGTGCCAATCCGGCCATTTGAAAAATTAGGAAGTGATTCCATCCAGATATTTCAAAACATCTCACTCCATGCTTATAGGTTAGGCTACCTCTCTAGCAGATTTAGAGAGCCCAGTGTCCCAGACATAAAAACATCTTTCAGGTGCTACCACAATCCTTTGAGTGTCATACAATGGGAGGCTAGGGGAGACCAGAGAAATTGGCCTAAGACCAAAGACTACATTCTATGATTATCTCCAATGAGAGAAGGGCAAAGAGGAAAGGCAAATGCCTTGTATGGAACATGAATCTTCCTTTGCCTCAGAGACCAGACAAGCTTTGCCTGGATCTTGATGTCTTTAGATCAGCCCTAGGGTCACCTTGTCTAGAGATGGTTGGAGCAAAGAGAAAACCCTGGATAATTAAAGTCCATATAATGTGGGCAGAAAATCCCAGACAACAGCTGGTCCCAGGGCTATGTTCTCAACATTGTTTTTCTCCTCTCTCTTGAGTCTATTTATACCTACTCCCTGAATGATCTTATTCCCATTCATGATTTCAATCCCCATCAAGCACTGAGACCCCACCTCCACCCCAAAGGCTACTATTCATATTGTAGTATATGTGAATAAATTTGTACAGTGTCTGTACTCAATAATTCTACCCCTAAATGTATGTAGGTCCAGTACCAATTACTAGTCTAAGTTGTAGTTACCCATTGGTCATTACTATCTGGATGTCACACAGAATCTTAATACACACTGTGTCCAAAATTGATCAGAGAAAGTTTTCCACAAAACCTGTTCCACCATGATTTATTATTGCTACCATCTACCCAGCTGTCCAAGTTAGACTTTTTCTCTCTTCATCCTTCTCCAATGTTCCATATTTGAAAAGTCATTAAGGTCTTACTGCTGCTGCTGCTGCTGCTGCTAAGCTGCTTCAGTCGTGTCTGACTCTGTGCAATCCCATAGAGGGCAGCCCACCAGGCTCCCCCGTCCCTAGGATTCTCCAGGCAACACTGGAGTGGGCTGCCATTTCCTTCTCCAATGCATGAAACTGAAAAGTGAAAGTGAAGTCGCTGAGTCTTGTCTGACTCTTAGCGACCCCATGAACTGTGGCCCACCAGGCTCCTCCGTCCATGGGATTTTCCAGGCAAGAGTGCTGGAGTGGGGTGCCATTGCCTTCTCCAAGGTCTTACTGAGTCTACCTCAAATCTATCCTTTCATTCTATTCCTGCTAACAATGCCATATATCAGGACCTCATCAACTCTTACTAGGATGATTAGCCTCCTAATTGATCTCACTGCCTTCAGGTTTTACTCTCCTATCTTCCTCATTACCAACAGAATGTGTGTGTATTTCAAAATAATTCATGCAGATTAGAATATGCATTGTCATTTTTTAAGCTTTTAAGCTCTTCATAATGACTAGAGAATAAAGACTGAACTCCTTGGTATGGTATATAAGGCCTTTACAATCTGGCCCCAATCCATCTTCCTGGCCTCACTTCCAGCTGAGCTTCCTTCCCCTCACCCCAACATTCCAGCCAAAGTGGAACACTAAGCACTTTGTGAACTTGCGTTGCATAAGTGGTTCTGCCTTACTGAGATATTTTCCCCTCCTTTATCTTTTGAGTTTTTAATTTTTAAATTGTTGTATAAGAGAGATAAATGAAAAGTGAGATCATTCAAATATCAGGTTACATATAGTCAGGTGTACAGATTGGAGGCAAAAAGGGGCACAGCAAAGGTTAAATAGATTATCATTTTCATTAGCGATGAGATGAGTTTGACTGTGGCTAGTCTAAGAATTTTGACCAGCAGCCAGCATGTAGATGCACTGATGAAAATGGTGGTTACAAAACTGGGGTCAGAAAGAAAAACACCAATACAGTATATTAACACACATATATATATATGGAATTTAGAAAGATGGTAATGATGGCCCTATATGCGAGACAGCAAGAGAGACACAGATATAAAGAACAGACTTTTGGACTCTGTGGGAGAAGGCGAGGGTGAGATGATCTGAGAGAATAGTGTTGAAACATGTATATTACCATATGTGAAATAGATGACCAGTCCAAGTTCAATGCATGAAACAGGGCACTCAAAGCCGGTGCACTGGGAAAACCCAGAGGGGTGGGATGGGGAGAGAGAAGGGAGGGGGTTCAGCATGGGGGGGGGCATATGTACACCCGTGACTGATTCATGTCAGTTTATGGCAAAACCCACCACAATATTATAAAGTAATTAGCCTACAATTAAAATAAATAAATAAAATTTAAAAAGTGGGTCTAGACGAAAGGGGTGCTTTTGTCATGTGGATGCTGAATGGGAGGACTCTGTAGGTACCTAGGAAGGTGACTCATGACATATTGGAGGACTGGTGTACCCACCTTGGTCTTACACACACTCCTGCCAAGATAGAATCTGGGGATAAGGAAGAGGATTAAATTTAGGTTCCAGAGGCCTGAATATAGGACTGGTAGGGTCATCCTCCATCTTGAAGTGCCTGCTTTGGCCATAGTACCCTATGTTGCAGTTGGTCCAAGATTTCTCTGAGCACTATGACAAAGCCTAGGCAATGGTTACCAATCTTTCCACATTTTCAACACCAGTTTGGCTATAGTTTCCCTATTAGAAATCAAGCTGCCTTAAAGATTCTACTGGACTTTGTTCATGCCTAGTACATGTACAGCTCAATGCCTTGGTTCCCTGTTCAAGGCTACAGAGCAATCGTTCTCATTTTCAGTGTATTCTACCCATCTTTCAAGTTCCATCTCAGATACCACTACCTCTAAAAAGCTTTCCTTTAGATATGTGCACTTCATTCTGTTAACTCAAGATTGTTTTATTCTATTTTCCTGGTATTTATTTATCATATGGCTTATCCTAGGGAGGGAGGAAGGACTACCCAGAAATAGTAAACAGTCCTGCTTATAAGCAGATGCTTTAAGAATATTAAGGTGTCTCTTTCTGTTTTTCTTTTTTTCCCCTCAAGGCTATCTGATTAAGCCTGCTTCAAAAAATATTCTAGGTAAAAACTTTATCTTCATTATATTAGTAAAAGAAATCTAAGGCTTTGACCTCGCTTTCATCTGTTGTGGTAGAATAAATGGTAAATTATTGTCTAAGGAGAATTTGGTCTAGACTAGAGTTCCATGTGGCTGACTGCCAAGAAGAATTTGAGTGGCCTGCTATTCAGAATCATGTCCTGGTAAGTCAGGACCCACAATTTTAACTAAATGATGTCTAACCTATCCCAGCTCCAGTGCTGGTAAAGGCATATTACCCTGCTTTTAATTGAACACCTGGAAGAGTTACACTCCTATCACCAACCAGGAAACACAATTTTAATCTCTCTGATAAGCAACACCAAGTGAACTCACAGAAGAGTCCCTGAAGGATAAGCAATCATTTCTCCAGGTGTTCCAATCTAATGGGTCCCAAATGATAGGCCTTGAAAAGTTTATACCAGCACTTGAAGAATTTTAAAAACAAATTAATTGGAAGGAAGAAAGGAAAGAAATGTAAAAACCTAGATTCCCAGGTCCTACTCCTGGAGATACTGTTTTAATGAGTCTAGAGTGGAAGGCAGGAATCTGTGTTCATTTTCTTTTCCCTCAAAATTTTCCAGGTGATTTATATGTGCAGCCAGTTTGAAAACAACCACCTAAGTTTAATGCTTACCTCTGAAATCAGGACTATGCTCATTCTAAGGCTGTTTTTGTTAGAATATTTCACTCTATATATTTCTATCCGTTGCCCTTTTAGAATAAAATAGGATCTAAATAAGCAAACTAACAAAAAAAGACCTACAATGAGCATAATATTTTTGCAATACCACTTGGCATGTGAGTATTCTGTGTGTGTGTGTGTGTGAGAGAGAGAGAGAGAGAGAGAGAGAGAGAGAGAGAGAGAAAGAGAGATTGAAAAACAGAGTCAGAGAGGCAGAGACAACAAATATAGAGACAGACAGAGAGAGAGACATGGAGAGAGAGAGAAAAAAAGACTCAAAGAGATAGGGAAACTGAGAGACAAAGAAACAGAGACATAAGTAGAAAAACACAAAGAGAGAGAAAGAGACTGAGAATTACAGAGACAGAGAAAGAAATAGTGTGAAAGAAACAAATAGGTAAGAGTGACAAAGGCAGAGAGACACACAGGTATAGGGAAAAGGCAGAAACACAAGTTAAGACTGGGGAGACAGAAAGACAGTGTTGGGGGAGAGAAAGGAACAAACACAGTCAGACAGAGACAGAGCTACAGGAAACAGAAAAGGGGAATGTTAAAAGAGTAAATGACACACTCATGATGCATTTATTAAAAAGTGATTTGGTTTCAGTTCTGTCACCTGCATCTCTTACCTTCCTGTTTTCCGGGAAGCTGTTTCAAAGAATCTGGTCCTGGAAGCCACTCTGCAAACAGAAGTCAACCAAGTCCCATCAACTACTCTGAAATATGTGTGAGAACCAATGGCCAATGGAAAGGAGAATAAAATATGAACCAGACAGGCCACCAATGCCACGTTCTGCCTTAGCTTACAAAGGATCTGGGTCTGAGGGAAAATCTACATATCAGAATGTGAAATGGCTCAGACACCATAGGCACTCCCAAGGCTATGGCTGACATCCTCTGCTTCCCCTTGGTTCAGAATGTTCTAAGTATGATATGCATTCAGGCTACTCTTGGGAAAAATAAGTGAAACAAGTTCTTGGTTTCAGAGTATAGTTTTTGGCATTATGTAAATACACTTAGCTAATCAGTCCAAGCGGTAGAGGCTTTTATTTTCTTAGTTCCTCAATTTTACAATTATGAGACAATAAACACAAGAAAAAGGAAAACCAGGAAGCAGGATACTGAGAGTGGTCCCAGGCATTGGCTACAGAGAGGCCAGCCAGGCTATTTTTGTGGCCAAGAAAGGCAGGTCCCTAAGGGGTGCTGTGGCCCCATCTTAGCTGCTCTATCCCTGGTATCTTGGCTTGCAAGCCAGCCTCAGGAAGGCCTGCTGGATATTTGTTCTGTTCTTACCCTGTAAGATGCTCTATGGAGAATGAGAGTCATTTTGGAAAATTTTTAAAATCATACTTTCTCTTTTTTAAAAAAAGCCTTAAAGTACAAGTAAAATGAACAAATCTGTTCATTAAATTACTTTAAAACAAGTAGTAATAATAAGATAAAAAATTTCCAGGCCAAGGAAGCATGAAAGCAGCAGGTAATCTTATTACCCTACAGAGATCAGGGCAACTAAGAAAAATGGGTCTCCTATCAGGCATTAAGTTTTAAACACTTCAGCTTAGGAAAACTCTTAGGAAAACTCTCCCAGCCTTAAGCTTTGAGTAGAAAACTCTGAACAGGGCTGGTCTATGACAGTTCCCTTCACTATGAAGTGAATGATGCCCCAGGGTTGTGCATTGTACACCCTTTACAACCATAATGGTAATCTTAAAAGCATTCTTAGTGATCTAAGGTGGGCAAGGTTGAAAAACAGCCCTACTTACACAGATGATGGGATTTCCCCTGCATTGCCAGCCATAACATCTGGCTTTGGTTCTGGTTTCTGGGTAGTAGTTGCCCGGCAGGGAGGGTCTGGAGGCCTCACTGGGGGTCTGATGATGGTTGGCTTTTCTCCTGGAGGCCGCACTTTGCTGAAACTGTCAGAGTCTCCTGGAAGAGAGAACAACAAAAATTTGGACAGCTAGCCAAATGGAACACTACTCCTCAGGAGGTGCCCGATATTGCAGTGATATTGGCCACCTTTCTTGGTCCCCATTTCTTTTTGGTTACTAACAATTCTGGATTAAAAAATTATTCTAGCAGCTATCCCTTCAGATAGTCTAGTCTATGTTTGAACTCCAGCTCTGAAACTTCATATTTGTGTCACCTAGGGCATCAATTTGCTCAGTCTCAGTTTCTTCAACTATATAAAAACTAATAATACACATAGCATGTGCTTAGTCAATATCTGGTCACTGAATGGATGGACATGAGTTTGAGTAAGCTCCAGGAGTTGGTGATAGACAGGGAAGCCTGGCATGCTGCAGTACATGGGGTCGCAAAGAGCTGGACATGACTGAGTGACTGAACTGAACTGAACTGAGGATATCAATTTGCTCAGTCTCAGTTTCTTCAACTATATAAGACCAATAATACATTATCTTACAGAGGCATTAGGAGAATTTACTTAGGTACTGGCTCAGATGGTAAAGTGTCTGCCTGCAATACGGGAGACCCGGGTTTGATCCCTGGGTCAGGAAGATCCCCTGGAGAAGGAAATGGTAATCCACTCCAGCACTCTTGCCTGGAAAATCCCATGGACGGAGGAGCCTGATAGTCTATAGTCCATGGGGTCGCAAAGATTCGGACATGATTGAGCGACTTCACTTTCACTTTCACTAACATGTTTAGTATTGTGACTGACACACAGCAGGTGCTTAGTCAATATCTGATGATGAATTTGTTATAGTCATCATCACCAAAAAATCAGGTTCTTTTCACTTAAACCTTGACTACTGTAGCAGTCTCCTAACTGAACTTTCTACCTCTATGTCTCTAGTCTCCATGTGACTCAGCACAAAATAAATACACGTAATTTTTTTAATAAAACAGTTCTGGCAGGAGTATGTTGGAACAGATGCATGCACACATTGCTCATAGCACTATACAGTGGGCTTATTCTATCTAGATAGCCCGACATCAAGAATTGTGGAACAATGTGGATGAAATGCAAAATAATGTATGAGACTGTTCATGCTCATTGATCCAGTTGATCCACTTTGAAGAACAGACCAAAGAAATTAACCCAAGAGGAAAAAATAAGCAATCAGCACAAAAACAGGTTTCTTAATAGCACAAAGTCAGACTCAAGCACAAAGGAAATAATTAAATTCTTACAGGCATTTAACCAATACATATTATGCATTAAATAACAAGGATTTGGGCTAGGTGAAAAAGGTATTCATATAAAATAATATTAACTGAAGAAAAGGCCACAGAAATATTCATGGCCTGATGAACCCCACCCGGAAATAGACACATGTGTAACTATGCAAGAGTGTTATCAGATTTTGATATTCACTCAGTTTTTGTCAGTAAACCTTGATAATCATTTTTTCTTCTACAAAACTTTTTAAGGTAAATGTAAAAAAATCAACTTTAATCCATAATCCTTAAGTATTTGAAAATTGCTTTTCTAGATTTTCTCAGTGGCTATAAAACGTACAGGATAAAGTTCAAACTCCCTAGCAAAAATTCAAGGCCCTCTATGAGTTGGTCCCAAATTATTATCCCAGGCACTAACACTGGACTTTAACTCCAGCTCTACTTTTGTTAAACCAGTCTCCTCACTGGCCCTATCAAAGCAATCCCTTGGTTCTTACTTCTAGATGAGACAGTATGGTACAGTGTGGAAAATACAGAGTCTTGAGTTGGGCAGATCTGGCTTTCAGGCCTTGTTCTGCTACTTCTAAGCTGTGAGACCCTGGACAGTTATTTCAACTCTTTGACTATTACAGTATTCATCTGAGAAATGGGTATAATAACCCCTCCTCACGAGGTAGTTTTAAGAACTAAATTAGATGGCTGATAGAGAGTACCTAGGTGACAGCTGGGATAAGTAAGTGTTAGACTCTGCCCTGCTTCTTGTCTGATATATACCCCTGTTTTCATGTTTGATCTGTATTGAAAGAAAAAGAAAAGAAAGAAAGTGAAGTCGCTTAGTCATGTCTGACTCTTTGCAACCCCGTGGACTGTAGCGTACTAGGCTCCTCTGTCCATGGGATTCTCCAGGCAAGAATACTGGAGTGGGTTGCCATTTCCTTCTCCAGGGGATCTTCCTGATCCCGGTATCAAACCTGGGTGTCCCACATTGCAGGCAGACGCTTTACCCCCTGAGCCACCAGGGAAGCCCAATCTGTACTGAAACCACCCCTGAACACTCAGCTCAAATCTCAATCCTCTGAACACTCCACCTGGCATAGGTAATTTCCATCCATGTAAATGCTCATAAAATACATATATTGCTCTGTAGGGTTTTTTCATTCCTCTAGCTAGTCATTCTTGTGAGGGAGACAGATATGAAAAAAAATGATAATTATAATACGGTATGATTTGTGCTCTAATGGTGATATGAGCCAAGTACTATTCAGTCACACACAGAGAAATTCTGTCTTCCCATCTAGGCTGTATCTTACATTTCTGGACACACCATTCCCCTTAGCACCAGGTCATGTACACAGGATTGTAGCTAAATAATGACCAAAATAATAATAATAATCTAAGTTTTCTAAAATGTTATACCATTCAAAGTACTCTTCCAGATAACTATTGATGTTCACAATAAGCTTGTGGGGAAAGAATAGCAGATGGGTCTTATCTTCTCCATTTTACAGAGAAGTAAACTAAGGTTTTGAAAGGTGAACTCACTCATCCACGATCACATAATTAGGTAAGTGGTAGAGAGAGGACTAAGACTTATAACTCCTATTTCTGCATCCACTGTTCTTCCCAGTGTTTGCTGTTTTGTTGTTAGTAGTAGTAAAAATGAAGTGAGTCAGAAAGAGAAAGATAAATATCATATTTTAATGCACATATATGGAATCTAGAAAAATGATACTGAAGAATTTATTTGCAGGGCAGCAATGGAGAAACAGACATAGAGAATAGACTATGGACATGGGGAGAGGGGAGGAGAGGGTAAGATGTATGGAAAGAGTAACATGGAAACTTACATTACCATATGTAAAATAGATATCCAATGGGAATTTGCTGTATGGCTCAGGAGACTCAAACAGGGGCTCTGTATCAATCTACAGGGGTGGGATGGGGAGGGAGATAGGAGGAAGGTTCAAATGGGAGGGGGTATATGTATACCTATGGCTGATTCATGCTGAGGTTTGATAGAAAACAACAAAATTCTGTAAAGCAATTATCCTTCAATAAAAAATAAATTAAAAAGGAAAAAGTTATAAATGATAACAATAATGATAATGATAATAAAATAAGTGATAAAAATTTAGCTACATTTTTATTGAACACCTGCTCTGTTCTAGATACTATGATACTATAGTCAGTGCTTTATGCACATATTCTCATTTAACACTAGCCATAACCCTGAAAGATAAAAAGTATTATACCTGTTCTACAGCTGAGGAAACAGAGAGATGAGAAGTAACCTTATAGTTAATTGGCAATAGATCCTGGTCTATCTACTTTCCAAAGCCCAAGTAGTCACAAGTACCAGTGATTTTCAACCCTGGCTAAACATAGAGAACATTGAAATTATATAGTACTGGGGACCGAATAGCCAGAGATCCCAGTTTAATTGATTAGGGTAGGACCTGGGTATGGATATTTTCTAAAAGTTCCCCAAGTGACGCTATGTATAGCCATAGTTGAGAACCTCTAGCCACATGATGGTGCTTGCTCACCTGCAGATCAGATTAAAACAATTGACAACACTGTTCCATTTCTACTGGTTGCTGGAGTGAGTACTGGATAGGAAGCATACACTTCAGTCAGAGCCAGAAAACATTTCTACCTGAAGCTGTGTCCACCCTAAGGCTATCATTTCCTTTGATGAGAGAACTGGATGACACTCCCTGAAACATGAAACCTATTCATTTAACGGTTGCAGGCACATCCAAATAGACATCAACCTAAGGCCTTGGAAAACAAATGTCATTAGACTTGCATCTTCCTAGGCTCTTTATGAAAGTGAAAGTCACTAAGTCATGTCCGACTCTTTGTGACCCCATGTACTGTAGCCTGCCAGGCTCCTCTGTCCATCATCAGCTCTAGAATATAGAAGAATAAACATCTACCATCTTCCATGCCTGCCATTTCCTAAAAGGCTGTTACCCAATCAGTAGCACCTGAAGAAGGCAATGGCACCCCACTCCAGTACTCTTGCCTGGAAAATCCCATGGGTGGAGGAGCCTGGTAGGCTGCAGTCCATGGGGTCGCTAAGAGTCAGCCAGGACTGAGCGACTTCACTTTCACTTTTCACTTTCATGGATTGGAGAAGGAAATGGCAACTCACTCCAGTGTTCTTGCCTGGAGAATCCCAGGGACGGGGGAGCCTGGTGGGCTGCCGTCTCTGGGGTCGCAGAGAGTTGGACACGACTGAAGCGACTTAGCAGCAGCAGCAGCACTATCATTTTTTGAACTTCTATTATATTACCAGAAGTTCTGTATACCTAATCTTATTTAAACACCAAAAAAAAATCTTGCTTGCAATATAGGCATTGTCTTCACTTACAGTTGAGAAAACTGGCTCAGAGAAGTGAAGTTTACCTCATTAAGATCATGTAGTTAGTAACTGGATGCCTGTAAAATCAAAACAAATGCTACCTTAAACTGAGTACTCCTTATGAGCTAACTATATAGGTATCTCATTTCATCATTATTGCAATCCTATACACATAAATATCTTCATTTTACAAGTTAGAAAACTGGGCTCAGAGAGGCTGTGACTTCTCCAAGGTCCCACAACTAGGATGAAGCAGGACCAAGATTCAAATTCACGTCTCAGAGACTCTGGAGCCTAAGTCACACCTGAGACTTCACTAAGCCTTTTCAGCTTAGTGGTATTTATACTAAATTGTATTTCCTTGTAATTTATGTTTAACCTTGGACTTTAACGTGACTTTTACTATAAATTTGATCTGCCTCTCCAGCTCAACTTGTTCCCTCCCTCCCCATTCTCTATCAAATGACCATAACTAAAGAATCAAAGCATTTATAGATTTCTTAGGACTTGAGTAGCCCTCATTGTCAACAAAAGAATCTGAAACACAGTACATGGGTGCAATGTCAAAAATGACAGAATGATCTTGGTTCATTGCCAAGGTAAACCATTCAACATCACAGTTGCTGTTGTTGTTCAGTTGCTCAGGTGTGTTTGGACTTTGTAACCCCATGGACTGCAGCACTCCAGGCTTCCCTGCCCTTCACCATCTCCCAGAGCTTGCTCAAACTCATGTCCATTGAGTCAGTGATACCATCCAACCATCTCATCCTTTGTGGTCAACATCACAATAATCCAAGTCTATGCCCCAACCACTAATGATGAAGAAGCTGAAGTTGAACAGTTCTATTAAGACCTTCAAGACCTTCTGGAACTAACACCAGAAAGAGATGTCCTTTTCATCAGAGGGAACTGGAATGCAAAAGTAGGATGTCAAGAGATACCTGGAGTAACAAACAAGTTTGGCTTTAAAGTACAAAATGAAGCAGGGCAAAGGCTAACAGAATTTTGCCAAGAGAGCATACTAGTCACAGCAAACACCCTCTTCCAATAGCACAAGAGAAGACACTACACATGGACATCATCAGATGGTCAATATATAAATCAGATTGATTATATTCTTTGCAGCTGAAGATGGAGAGGCTCTATACATTCAGCAAAAACAAGACCTGGAGCTGACTGTGGCTCAGATCATGAGCTCCTTATTGCAAAACTCAGGCTTAAATTGAAAGAGGTAACTGGTTGGATGGTATCACTGACTCAATGGACATGAGTTTGAGCAAACTCCAGGAAATAGTGAAGGACAGGGAAGGCTGGCGTGCTGCAGTCCATGGTGTCACAAAAGGCTGGACATGACTTAGTGACTGAACAACAACAACAAAGTGAGAAATTGATAGCAACACAGTAATTGTAGGGGACTTTAACTCCTCACTTACATCAATTAATAGATCATCCATACAGAAAGTTAACAAGGAAACAGAAGTCTTAAATGAAACAGTAGAGCAGATAGACTTAATAGGTTCATACACAACATTCCATCTAAATGTAGCAGAATATATGTTCCTCTCAAGTGCATATGGAACATTCTCAAGGAAAGACTATTTGTTGGGACAAAAAACAAGTCTCAATAAATTTAAGAAAATTGAAATCATATCAGGCACCTTTTCCAATCATAGTGGAATGAAACTAGTAATCAACTATAAGAATATTTAAGAATTATAAATATGTGGAGAATGAACAACATACTACTGAACAACTATTGAGATAACAAATAAATCAAAGTAGACATCGAAAATTACCTAAAGACAAGTAAAAGTGAAAACATGGCATACTTAAATATATTAGATGCAGCAAAAGTGGTACTAGAGAGAAGTTTATAGCAACAGAGGCTACCCCAATATATAAAATTTAGGGTTTCCCTTGTGGTTTAGTGGTAAAGAATCTGTCTGCCAATGCAGGGACAAAGGTTTGATCTCTGGTCTAGGAAGATCCCACATGCCACAGAGCAACTAAGCCCATTCATCACAACTATTGCACCTGTTCTCTAAAGCCCAGGAACCGCAACTACTGAGCTCAAGTGCTGCAACTACTGAAGCTTGAATGCCCTAGAGCCCATGTCAGCAACAAGAGAAGCCACTGAAATGAGAAGCCTGTACACTGCAACTAGAGAGTAGCCCCCTCTTGCTTCAACTAAAGTCCACACAGCAATGAAGACTGAGCACAACCAAAAATAAATAATAAATAAAGAAAGAACCTTTTAAAAACAAAAATAATAAACCTCAAAGAAACTATCTAACCTTACACATAAATGAACTAGAAAAAAAAGGGGGAAATACGAAGCCCAAAGTCAGTACAAGAAAAAAAATAATAAAGATCAGAGTGAAAGTAAATTGAAACAGAGACCAAAAAGGTAATAGAAAAGGTCAAAGAAACTAAGAGCTGGTTCTTTGAAATGATGAAAAGAAATATTAACAAACCTTTAGCTAGACACTAAGAAAAAAGGAGAAAAGTAAAAGTCTCTGATAAATAAAATTAGAAATGAAAGAGCAGAAATAATAGATACCACAGAAATACAAATAATTGTAAGACAATGATATGAACAGCTAAATGTATATGTCAACAAATTGCCCAACCTAGAAGAAATGGGCAAATTCTTTGAATCCCAATCTTCCAAGACTAAGTCATGAAGAAATAGAAAAATCTGAATAGACTGATCACTAATACAGAGATTAAAGCAGTAAACAAAACCTCTAATAATCAAAAGTCCATGACCAGACAGCTTCCCAGGTGGTTTATACCAAACATTCAAAGGCGATGTAATATGTATTTTCCTCAAGTTTTTCTAAAAGATTAAAGAGGAGAGAACACTTCCTAACTTATTTCACAAGGCAAACATTATCCTGATACCAAAACCAAACAAGGACTACACACACACACACACACAATTGCAGGCCATTATCCCTGGTAAACATGGATGTAAAAAATCTCAAAATATTAGCAAATCAAATACAATACATTAAAAATATCAAACATCATGATCAAGTGAGATTTACTCCAGGGATGCAAGGATAGTTCATTATGTGCAAATCAATCAATGTTTATACCACATTAACATGACTTGATGGACATGAGTTTGAATAATTCATGGGGTCGCCAAGAGTCAGACACGGCTGAGCAACTGAACTGAACTGAACAAAATGAAAAATAAAAAAATATCATCTCAATAGAGGCAGAAAAAGTATTTGACAAGATTCAATACTCACAAATGATAAAAATTCTCAACAAAATGGGTATAGAAGGAAGTACTTCAACATAGTGAAGGTCATAGACTGCATATTATATATGTGTGGCCAACATCATACTCAATGGTGAAAAACCGAAAGCTATCCCTTCAAGAAAAGGAGTAAGACAAGGATGCCCACTCTCATCACTCTTATTAAACATAAAACTGGAAGTCTTAGCCAGAGCAATTAGGCAAGAAAAATAAATAAAATGCATCTAAATTGGAAAGGGAAAAGTAAAACTACCACATTGTTTTGTTTTATCTAAAGAAAATTCTAAAGATTCCATCAAAGAACTATTTTCATTGCACTGGGACGACCCAGAGGGATGGAATGGGGAGTGAGGAGGGAGGAGGGTTCAGGATGGGGAACACATGTATACCTGTGGCAGATTCATTTTGATATTTGGCAAAACTAATACAATTATGTAAAGTTTAAAAATAAAATAAAATTTTAAAAAATGCAATAAAATGAAAATAAACAAAGATGAGCCTTGGAAAATTAAAAAAAAATTTGAAATGATATCAAGAATCTTTATAGATCACAACGCTAGGAGATTAGAAATAAACTGCAAGGAAAAATTATAAAAACACAAACACATGGCAGTTAAACAATATGTTACTAAACAACAAATGGGTCACTGAAGGAATCAAAGAGGAAATTAAAAATACCTAGAGACAAATGAAAATGAAAGTGCAACAGTCCAAAACCTATGGGGTGCAGCAAAAGCAGTTCTAAGAAGGAAATTTATAAAATCTTAGCTCAAGAAACAAGAAAAATCTCAAACAACCTAACTTTACACCTAAAACAACCAGAAAAAAAAGAACAAAAAAACCCTAAAGTTAATAGAAGGAAATAAATCATAAAGATCAGAGCAGAAATAAATGAAGTAGAGACAAAGAAAACAACTGGAAAGATCAATGAAACTAAAATCTTGTTCCTTGAAAAGATAAACAAAATTGATAAACTTTTAGCCAGACTCATCAAGAAAAAAGGGAGAGGACTCAAATCAACAAAATTTGAAATGAAAATGGAGAAGTTATAATTGATCCACAGAAATACCAAGGATCATAAGAGACTACTATGAGAAACTGTATGCCTATAAAATGGACAACCTTGAATAAATGGACAAATTTTTAGAAAGGTACAGTCTCCCAAGATTGAACCAAGAGGAAATAAAAAATATGGACAGATGAATCACAAGTACTGAAATTGAAACTATGATTGAAAAACTCTCAAAAAACAAAAGTCCAGGACCTAAGGGCTTCACATCAGGTGAATTATATCAAACATGTAGAGAAGGGTTAAAACCTATCCTTCTCAAACTTTTTCCAAAAAAAAAAAATAAATAAATAAATGCAGAAGATAGGAAACTTCCAAATTCAGTCTATGAGGCCATCATCACCCTGATATCAAAATCAGAAAAACATATACCAAAAAAATAAAATTACAGGCCAATATCACTGATAGCACTAGTGGAAAAGAACCCACCTGCCAATGCAGTAGACCTAAGAGACATGGGTTTGATCCCTGGGTCAGGAAGATCCCTGGAAGGAGGGCATAGCAATCTTCCAGCATTCTTGCCTGGGGAATCCCATGGACAGAGGAGACTGGTGGGCTATAGCCCATAGGATCAAAAACAGTTGGACACAACTGAAGCAACTTAGCATGCACACATGCATCACTGATAAACATAGATGCAAACATCCTAAACTAGCAATACTAGCAATCTGAATTCAACAATACATTAAAAAGATCATACAACATGATCAAGTGGGATTCATCCCAGGGATGCAGAGTTTTCAATATCTGCAAATCAATCAATGTGATAAACCACATCAACAAATTGAAGAATAAAAAAACATATGATCATCTCAATAAATGCAGGAAAAGCTTTTGACAAATTACAGCACCCATTTATGATAAAAATCTTGGCAGAAAGTTGGCACAGAAAGAACATACCTCAACATAATAAAGGCTATATATGACAAACCTACAGCTAACATCAATCTTTATCAAATTCTTTTGCCATATAGATTATTACAGAATATTGAGTAGAGTTCCCTGTACTATACAGGAGGTCCTTGTTGATTATTATCTTATATATAGTAGGGTGTATCGGAGAAGGCAATGGCACCCCACTCCAGTACTCTTGCCTGGAAAATCCCATGGACAGAGGAGCCTGGTAGGCTGCAGTCCATGGGGTCGCACAGAGTCGGACATGACTGAAGCGACTTAGCAGCAGCAGCATCTTACTTAATGGTGAAAAGCTGCAGGCATTTCCTCTAAGTCAGGGCCAAGATAAAGAAGTCCACTCTCACCACTTTTATTCAACAGTTTTGGAAGTCAGAGAAATCAGATGAAGAAAAGAAAGTAAAGGGAATTCAATTGGAAAAGAAGTTAAATCACCACTCTTTGCAGATGACATGATACTATAAATAGAATACCCTAAAGATGACACCAGAAAACTACTAGAACTAATCAATGAATTTGATAAAGTTGCAGGTTACAAAATTAACACACAGAAATCTTTTGCATTTCTATACACTAACAAGGAAAGATCAGAAAGAGAAATTCAAGAAACAATTCCATTTGCAATCACACCAAAAAGATCAAAATAACTAGGAATAAATCTACCTAAGGAGTAAAAAGACCTGTACTCTCAAAACTATAAGATGCTGATGAAAGAAATTGAAGAAGACACACACAGATGGAAAGATATTCCATGCTCATGGATTGGAAAACTCACTTTGTCAAAATGACTATACTACTCAAGGCAATCTACAGACTCAACACAATTCTTATCAAATTACCAATGACATTTTTTCACAGAGCTAGAACAGAAAATCTCAAGATATTTATGTAGACACAAAAGACCCTGAATAGCCAAAGCAATCTTGAGAAAGAGCTGGAGGAATAGGTCCCTGACTTCAGACTATACTATAAAGTTACTGTTATCAAAACAGTATGGTACTGGCACAAAAATAGAAATATAGTCCAAGGAACAGGATAGAAAACCCAGAAATAAACCCTTGCACCTATGGTTAATTAATTTATGACAAAGGAAGCATGACTACACAATGATTGAAAGAAACTCTCTTCAACAAATCGTGCTGGGAAAACTGGAAAGTTACATGCAAAAATGAAATTAGATCATTCTTTAATAACATAAACAAAGAAGGCTCAAAATGTATTAAAGATCTAAATGTGAAACCAAACACTATAAAACTCCCAAGGGAAAACATAGGCAGAACACTCTCTGATGTAAATTGCAGCAATATCTTTTTTTAATCCAACTCCCAGAAAAAATGGAAATTAAAACAAAAATAAATAAATGGGATCTACTTAAACTCAAAATCCCATTTATTTAGTTTAAGTAGATCCCATTTATTTAAATGGGATCTACTTAAACTCAAAACACAATAAACTGTGGAAAATTCTGAAAGAGATGGGAATACCAGACCACCTGATCTGCCTCTTGAGAAATTTGTATGCAGGTCAGGAAGCAACAGTTAGAACTGGACATGGAACAACAGACTGGTTCCAAATAGGAAAAGGAGTTCGTCAAGGCTGTATATTGTCAATCTGTTTATTTAACTTCTATGCAGAGTACATCATGAGAAACGCTGGACTGGAAGAAACACAAGCTGGAATCAAGATTTCCGGGAGAAATATCAATAACCTCAGATATGCAGATGACACCACCCTTATGGCAGAAAGTGAAGAGGAACTCAAAAGCCTCTTGATGAGAGTGAAACTGGAGAGTGAAAAAGTTGGCTTAAAGCTCAACATTCAGAAAACGAAGATCATGGCATCCGGTCCCACCACTTCATGGGAAATAGATGGGGAAACAGTGGAAACAGTGTCAGACTTTATTTTTCTGGGCTCCAAAATCACTACAGATGGTGACTGCAGCCATGAAATTAAAAGACACTTACTCCTTGGAAGGAAAGTTATGACCAACCTAGATAGCATATTCAAAAGCAGAGACATTACTTTGCCAACAAAGTTTTATCTAGTCAAGGCTATGGTTTTTCCCGTGGTCATGTATGGATGTGAGAGTTGGACTGTGAAGAAGGCTGAGTGCCGAAGAATTGATGCTTTTGAACTGTGGTGTTGGAGAAGACTCTTGAGAGTCCCTTGGACTGCAAGGAGATCCAACCAGTCCATTCTGAAGGAGATCAGCCCTGGGATTTCTTTGGAAGGAATGATGCTAAAGCTGAAAGTCCAGTACTTTGGCCACCTCATGTGAAGAGTTGACTCATTGGAAAAGACTCTGATGCTGGGAGGGATTGGGGCAGGAGGAGAAGGGGATGACAGAGGATGAGATGGCTGGATGGCATCACTGACTCGATGGATGAGAGTCTGAGTGAACTCCAGGAGTTGGTGATGGACAGGGAGGCCTGGCATGCTGCGATTCATGGGGTTGCAAGGAGTCGGACACGACTGAGCGACTGATCTGATCTAAACTCATAAGATTTTGCATAGTGATGGAAACAATAAAAAATGAAAAGACAATCCACAGGTTGGGAGAAAATATTTGTAAATGATGTGACTGACAAGGGATTAGACTCCAACATTTATAAACAGTTCATGACACTTATCAGCATCAAAACAAACAACCCAATCAACAAATGGGTAGAAGACCTAAGTAGACATTACTCCACAGAAGACATACAAATGGTCAAGAGGCACATCAAAGATGTTCAACATTGCTATTTATTAGAGTAATGCAAATCAAAACTATAGTGAGTTATCACCTCACACCAGCCAGAATGGCTGTCATCAAAAAATTCACAAACAATAAATGTTAGAGAGGGTGTGGAGAGATGGGAACCTTCGGGCACTGTTGGCATGAATGTAAGTTGGAAAAGCCACTATGGAGAATGGTATGGAGGTTCTTTAAAAAGCTAAAAATTGAGCTACCATATGACCCTGCAATCCAACTCCTGGGCATATATCCAGAGAAAAACATGATCCAAAAGGATACATGCACCCTAACATTGTAGCACTGTTTACAATAGCCAAAACATGAAAGCAACCTAAATGTTCACCCATAAGGAAAGGGATAAAGATGTGGTACATATATTCAATGGAATATTACTCAGCCATTAAGAAGAATGAAATAGTGCCATTTGCAGCAACATGAATGGATCTAGAGATAGCCATACTGAGTGAAGTAAGTCAGATAGAGAAGGAGAAATACGATATGACATCCATTATATGTGGATTCTAAAAAGAAATGATACAGATGAATTTACTTACAACATAGAAAGAGACTCATAGACTGAGAGAATGAATTTATGGTTGCTGGTGGGAGGGGTGGGGAGAACTTTGTGATGAACATGTACACTCTGCTATATTTAAAGTGGATAACCAACAAGGACCAACTGTATAGCACATGGAAATCTTATCAATGCTATGTGGCAGCCTGGATGGGAGAGGAATTTGGGGGAGAATGGATACATGTATATGTATGGCTGAGTCCCTTTGTTGTTCACTTGAAATGATCATAACGTTGCTAACCATCTATACCTCAATTCAAAATAAAAGTTTAAAAAAATAAATCAAAAAATATGAGTTCACCCATGGCGGATTCATGTCGATGTATGGCAAAACCAATACAATACTGTAAAGTAATTAGCCTCCAATTAAAATAAATAAGTTTATATTAAAAAATTAAAAAATAAAATAAAATACATAAATTAAAAAATAATAAAATGCTCATACTACCAAAAGCAATCTACAGGTTTAGGGCAATCCTTATCAAAATCCCAATGACAGCTTTAATAGAAATAGAACAAACAATTCTGAAATATATGGAACCATAAAAGAAGCCAAAAAGTCAAAGCAATTTTGAGAAAAAAAAGAACAAAGCTGTAGGTATTATAATCCTTGATTTTAATCTATATTATAAAATTCTTGTAATCAAACAGCATGGTGTTGATAGAAAAACAGACACATATATCAATAAAACACAATTGAGAACCCTGAAATAAACCCACAAATATATGGAAAATTAATTTATGACAAAGTATTAAAGATCTTAGAATGGACAAGGATATTTTCCTCAATAAATGGTACTAGGAAAACTGCACAGCCACAAAAAAAGAAACAAACAAACTAGACCACTATCTCACAACATACAAAAAAATCATCTTAAAATAAAGACTTGAATGTAATGCCTGAAACCATTGCCCTCCTAGAAGAAAACATATGCAGTACACTCTTTGACATTGATCTTAGCAATATCTTTTTAAATATTTTCCTCAGGCAAGGGAAGCAAAAGCAAAAATAAGCAAACAGGATTATATCAAACTAAATAGGACTATATCAAACTTCTGCAGAGCAAAGGAAACCTTCCACAAAAAAGAAAAGACAATCTACTGAGTGAGAGAAAATACTTTTGAATCATATAGCTTATAAGGGGTTAATGTCCAAAACATTTAAAGAACTCAGGTAACTCAACAACAAAAACCCCTGAACAACCTACTTTAAAAATGGAGAGAAGTCAGGCAGGTTGATTCCTCTAGTTCCATTCTTCTTTCTCAAGACTGCTTTGGCTATTTGAGGTTTTTTGTATTTCCATACAAATTGTGAAATTATTTGTTCTAGCTCTGTGAAAAATACCGTTGGTAGCTTGATAGGGATTGCATTGAATCTATAGATTGCTTTGGGTAGTATACTCATTTTCACTATATTGATTCTTCCAATCCATGAACATGGTATATTTCTCCATCTATTAGTGTTCTCTTTGATTTCTTTCACCAGTGTTTTATACTTTTCTATATATAGGTCTTAAGTTTCTTTAGGTAGATATATTCCTAAGTATTTTATTCTTTTTGTTGCAATGGTGAATGGAATTGTTTCCTTAATTTCTCTTTCTGTTTTCTCATTGTTAGTGTATAGGAATGCAAGGGATTTCTGTGTGTTGATTTTATATCCTGCAACTTTACTATATTCATTGATTAGCTCTAGTAATTTTCTGGTGGAGTCTTTAGGGTTTTCTATGTAGAGGATCATGTCATCTGCAAACAGTGAGAGTTTTACTTCTTCTTTTCCAATTTGGATTCCTTTTATTTCTTTTTCTGCTCTGATTGCTGTGGCCAAAACTTCCAAAACTATGTTGAATAGTAGTTGTGAAAGTGGGCACCCTTGTCTTGTTCCTGACTTTAGGGGAAATGCTTTCAATTTTTCACCATTGAGGACAATGTTTGCTGTGGGTTTGTCATATATAGCTTTTATTATGTTGAGGTATGTTCCTTCTATTCCTGCTTTCTGGAGAGTTTTTATCATAAATGGATGTTGAATTTTGTCAAAGGCTTTCTCTGCATCTATTGAGATAATCATATGGCTTTTATTTTTCCATTTGTTAATGTTACATTGATTGATTTGTGGATATTGAAGAATCCTTGCATTCCTGGGATAAAGCCCACTTGGCCATGGTGTATGATCTTTCTCATGTGTTGTTGGATTCTGATTGCTAGAATTTTGTTAAGGAATTTTGCGTCTATGTTCATCAGTGATCTTGGCCTGTAATTTTCTTTTTTGTGGCATCTTTGTCAGGTTTTGGTATTAGAGTGATGGTGGCCTCAAAGAATGAGATTGGTAGTTTACCTTCCTCTGCAATTTTCTGGAAGAGTTTGAGAAGGATAGGTGTTAGGTCTTCTCTAAATATTTGGTAGAATTCAGCTGTGAATCTATCTGGACGGGGGCTTTTGTTTGCTGGAAGATTTCTGATTACAGTTTCAATTTCCGTGCTTGTGATGGGTCTGTTAAGATTTTCTATTTCTTCCTGGTACAGTTTTGGAAAGTTTTACTTTTCTAAGAATTTGTCCATTTCTTCCACGTTGCCCATTTTATTGGCATATAATTGCTGATAGTACTACAAAGCCACAGTCATCAAGACAGTATGGTACTGGCACAAAGGCAGAAATAGAGATCAATGGAACAAAATAGAAAGCCCAGAGATAAATTCACGCACCTATGGACACATTATCTTTGACAAAGGAGGCAAGAATATACAATGGAGAAAAGACAATCTCTTTAACAAGTGGTGCTGGGAAAACTGGTCAACCACTTGTAAAAGAATGAAACTTGAACACTTTCTAACACCATACACAAAAATAAACTCAAAATGGATTAAAGATCTAAACATAAGACCAGAAACTATAAAACTCCTAGAGGTGAACATAGGCAAAACACTCTCCGAGATAAATCATAGCAGGATCCTCTATGACCCACCTCCCAGAATATTGGAAATAAAAGCAAAAATAAACAAATGGGACCTAATTAAGCTTAAAAGCTTCTGCACAACAAAGGAAACTATAAGCAAGGTGAAAAGACAGCCTTCAGAATAGGAGAAAATAATTGCAAATGAAGCAACTGACAAACAACTAATCTCAAAAATATACAAGCAACTCCTGCAGCTCAATGCCAGAAAAATAAATGACCCAATCAAAAAATGGGCCAAAGAACTAAACAGACATTTCTGCAAAGAAGACATACAGATGGCTAACAAACACATGAAAAGATGCTCAACATCACTCATTATCAGAGAAATGCAAATCAAAACCACAATGAGGTACCATCTCACGCCAGTCAGAATGGCTGTGATCCAGAAGTTTACAAGCAATAAATGCTGGAGAGGGTGTGGAGAAAAGGGAACCCTCTTACACTGTTGGTGGGAATGCAAACTAGTACAGCAACCATGGAGAACAGTGTGGAGATTCCTTAAGAAACTGGAAATAGAACTGCCTTATGACCCAGCAATCCCACTGCTGGGCATACACACTGAGAAAACCAGAAGGGAAAGAGACACGTGTACCCCAATGTTCACTGCAGCACTGTTTATAATAGCCAGGACATGGAAGCAACCTAGATGTCCATCAGCAGATGAATGGATAAGAAAGCAGTGGTACCTATACACAATGGAGTATTACTCAGCCATTAAAAAGAATACATTTGAATCAGTTCTAGTGAGGTGGATGACACTGGAGCCTATTATACAGAGTGAAGTAAGCCAGAAAGAAAAACACCAATACAGTATACTAACACATATATATGGAATTTAGAAAGATGGTAATGATAACCTTGTATGCGAGACAGCAAAAGAGACATAGATGTATAGAACAGTCTTTTGGACTCTGTGGGAGAGGGAGAGGGTGAGATGATTTGGGAGAATGGCATTGAAACATGTATAATATCACATAAGAAACGAATCACCAGTCCAGGTTTGATGCAGGATGCAGGATGCTTGGGTCTGGTGCACTGGGATGACCCAGAGGGATGGTATGGGGAGGGAGGTGGGAGGGGTTCAGGATAGGGAACACATGTACACCCGTGGTGTATTCATGTTGATGCATGGCAAAACCAATACAATATTGTAAAGTAATTAGCCTCCAATTAAAATAAATAAATTTAAATTAAAAATATAAATAAAAATGGAGAGAAAAGCTATATGGACATTTTTCCAAAAAAGACATAATGATTGCCAACAGGAATATTAAAATTTGTCGAAGATCATTAATTATTCAGTTCAGTTCAGTCACTCAGTCGTGTCCGACTCTTTGCGACCCCATGAATCGCAGCACGCCAGGCCTCCCTGTCTATCACCAACTCCTGGAGTTCACTCAAACTCACGTCCATCGAGTCGGTGATGCCATCCAGCCATCTCATCCTCTGTCGTCCCCTTTTCCTCCTGCCCCCAAGCCCTCCCGGCATCAGAGTCTTTTCCAATGAGTCAACTCTTCACATGAGGTGGCCAAAGTACTGGAGCTTCAGCTTTAGCATCATTCCCTCCAAAGAACAACCAGGGCTGATCTCCTTCAGAATGGACTGGTTGGATCTCCTTGCAGTCCAAGGGACTGTCAAGAGTGTTCTCCAAGACCACAGTTCAAAAGCATCAATTCTTCAGTGCTCAGCTTTCTTCACAGTCCAACTCTCACATCCATACATGACCACTGGAAAAACAAGAGCCTTGACTAGACGGACATTTGTTGGCAAAGTAATGTCTCTGCTTTTGAATATGCTATCTAGGTTGGTCATAACTTTTCTTCCAAGGAGTAAGTGTCTTTTAATTTCATGGCTGCAGTCACCATCTGCAGTGATTTTGGAGCCCCCAAAAATAAAGTCTGACACTGTTTCCACTGTTTCCCCATCTATTTCCCATGGAGTGATGGGAACAGATGCCATGATCTTCGTTTTCTGAATGTTGAGCTTTAAGCCAACTTTTTCACTCCTCTTTCACTTTCATCAAGAGGCTTTTTAGTTCCTCTTCACTTAGGACAATGCAAATCAAAACCCCAGTGAGATATCACATCACGCCCATCAGAATGGCTATTTCCTAAAAGACAATAACAAATTTTGGAAAGGAGTGTGGAGAAAAGTATTATTATGAACCCTCTAATACTGTTGGTGGGAATGTAACTTGGTATAGCCACTATAGAACACAGTATGGCGATTCCTCAAAACTTAAGAATGGAACTACCATATGATACAGCTATTCCACTTCTGGATATTATACAAATAACATGAAAATACTAATTCAAAAAATATATGCAACTCTATGTTCATCACACCATTATTTATAATAGCTAAGATATGGGGGAAAACCTAAGTCTCCAACAATGGATGAATAAGTAAAGATGTGGTATATCCAAAGGAATACTACTGTGTCATAAAAAGATGAAATACTGTCATTCACAACAACATGGGTGAACCTTAAGCATATTATGCTAAGTGAAAGAAGAGCAAAACAAATACTGTATGATTTCATTTATGTGGAAAAAAGAAAAAAAATTAATCAATGAACAAAAAAACAAAATAAATGAACAAACCAAACTAAAACAAAACAAACATGCAAATAGAAAGAACAGAGCAATGGTTACCAGATGGGAAGGAGGGGGTGAAATGAGTAAAGGGAATAAACTGTATGGTGATGGATAGAAACTAAATTCTTGGTGGCGAGCATGCCATAATGCATACAGAAGTAGAAATAAATAAATGACAGCAAAAATTATATTAATAAATAATATCAATTCAAAAAGATACATGCACACCACTGTTCACAGCAGCATTATTTATATTGCCAAGACATATGGAAGCAACCTAAATGTCCATCGAGAGATGAATGGATAAAGAAGATGCAATATATGTGTGTGTGTGTGTGTTTCTGTGTGTGCATGCTCAGTTACTCAGTTGTGTCTCTTTGCAACCCCATGGACTATAGCTTGCAAGGCTCTTCTGTTCATGGAATTTTTCAGATAAGAATACTGAAGTGGATTGCTATTACCTATTCCCGGGGATCTTCCCAACCCAGGGATCAAACTTGAGTCTCGTGTGTCTCCTGCATTGGCAGGCAGATTCTTTACTACTAGGGCCACCTGGGAATCCTCTCTCACTCTGTGTGTGTGTATATATATATATGTATGTATACATTGTATGGAATACTAGTCAAACATAAAAATAGAATGAACTAAATGTCATTTGAAGAAACATGGATAGATCTAGAGATTATCATACTAAGTAATGTAAGTCAGAAAGAGAAAGACAAATATGGTATCACTAATATTCATGGAATCTAAAATATGACACAAATGAACTTATTTCATTAAACCTTAAAAGAGTCATAGACATAGAGAACAGCCTTGTGGCTGCCAAGGGGGGAGTCATGTGGAGGATGGATGGATTGGGAATCTGGGATTAGGAGATACAAACTATTATGTATAGAATGGATGAACAAGGTCATACTATATAGCACAAGGAACTATATTCAATATCCTGTAATAACCTATAATGGAAAAAATAATATCATTATTATTAATTTATTCTACAATGAGTACCTACTATGTGACAGTCAGGCATTGTTCTAAGTACTTGGGACATAGAAGTAAATAAAACAGCCCAAAATCCCTCCCTCATAAAGCGTACATTCTAGTGATTATTGTGAATGATTTCTATATTCTTGGGCTTCCCTGGTAGCTTAGCTGGTAAAGAATCCACCTGCAGTGCAGGAGACCCTGGTTCGATTCCTAGGTCAGGAAGATCCCCTAGAGAAGGAATAGGCTACCTACTCCAGTATTCTTAGGCTTCCCGGATGACTTAGCTGGTAAACAATCTGCCTGCAATGTGGGAGACCTGGATTCAATCGCTGAGTTGGGAAGATTCCCTGGAGGAGGGCATGGCAACCCACTCCAGTATTCTTGCTTGGAGAATCCCCATGGATAGAGAAGCCTGGCAGGCTACAGTCCATAGGGTCACAAAGAGGATTTCAACATTAGTAGTAATAAACCGGAACAGATTACTACTTAAATACCTACAAGCTCATAAGTGTTTCAAGGTGCAAAGTAGTTGAGGTCATTTCTCTTCCTCATGGAATTCCAAGCACTTACCCTCCTTGTGGTGAGCCAGGGGCCGAGGTGCTGATCTCTTTATGTGGAGAGAGGGGGCTTTAGTGGTTCCAGGGCCTGGCACAGGTCCATTGCTGGCCTTTGGTATGGCCTTGGTCCCTCCATCCTGCAGCCTAGACACCAACTTCCCCACGTCCACCTCGAGGCAGGTCTCCAACTTGACATCTGAAACAAGCCTGCTTGGGGACTTCCTCCCAGGATCTGCTTCCACACTTTTTTGCATAGGCATTTTGGGGTATTGTGGTGGCTTGGGGGGTTCTATGCTGCTGATGATAGTACCATTGGGTGTTCTATGTTGAATTTCATCTAGGAAAAGTTGGTGTAGAGGAAAGATTAATGACAACCTTTATCACCTTTTCATTTTTAGACATGTAGACATAAGATTGCAAAATTGTTATGGAACAAATCAATGATATCCCACAAAAATCAGTCTCTACCTACCTCACTTCATGTGGAGATACAGGTCTCATAACACAAGGAATTCAATTCAAGATCTGATTATTTTCATGACCACAATTCAGCAAAACCACAATATGCCAAGATTATATTACTTTCAAATACAGACATCAGTTAATAATTAACTATTTCTATTTATCTCAAAAGTTATTTATAAATATCTCTAATACTTCAGTGTAATGTGCTAAACTGAATTTAACTTCTTTTTCCATCCTCAACTAGCCACTTTATGGCCTTCCCTTAGCTATTGTGGTTTACAATTTCCTATGACAATAGCATATGCTTTTCAGTTGTCTTATGTCTTAATTAAAGCTTTGAGACTCTAATGAGAGCCAAGGATATTCTCCCTAGAAAAATTAACCTACACAAATACATGTAAAATTTTGAAAACCAATTTTAAGAGATTCATAGAGCCCCCTGAATCTGTTAATGAACCCCTAATTGAGAACTCCTGCCATATGGAAATTGTCACCTTCCTTGGTAATAGAAAACCTGGATCAGAGTGTACTGGTTAAGAACAGAGGTTCTGGTTAGCTAAATGAGACCTGAGAGATATGTCAAGCAATTAAAACACATGGGTCCTATTTGGATCCTGATTAATTTTTTTTTAAATGTAAGAAGGAGAATTAGGACACTGACCAGATAGTTACTGCTTTTAAGGAATTACTATTTTGTTTAGTTTCTTTTCTTTTATGTATGATAATGGTATTTCTGCTGCTGCTGCTGCTGTTAAGTTGCTTCAGTTGTGTCCAACTCTGTGCGACCCCATGGACGGCAGCCCACCAGGCTCCCCCATCCCTGGGATTCTCCAGGCAAGAACACTGGAGTGAGTTGCCATTTCCTTCTCCAATGCATGAAAGTGAAAAGTGAAAGTGAAGTCGCTCAGTCGTGCCTGGCTCTTAGTGACCCCATGGACTGCAGCCTACCAGGCTCCTCCGTCCATAGGATTTCCCAGGCAAGAGTCCTGGAGTGGGTTGCCATTTCAATGGTATTGAGATTTTGATTAAAAAAGAGTCTTCATCTTTTACAGGTACATACTGAAGCATTTATGGATGAAATGACATGATGTCTGTTTTAGGGAAATGGGTAAGGGTATAGATGAAACAAGATTGGGCATGTAGTTGTAAATGTTGAAGCTGGGCAATATGGACATGTGGAATATGTTATGCTGTATGATATACTGTATATTTTTATCAAATATACAATTTCCTTTTACATTTGAAACTCTCCACAATAAAATTTTAAAAGAACTGCAGGTTCTGGAGCCAGTTGTGCTACTTACCAACTGTGAGATCTTGGGCAAGTTCATAATCTCTCTATTTCTTAAGTTTTCTCCTCAGTAAAAGAAATAATAATAGTACCTACCTCATGAGGTTGTGGTGATGATTACATGAGGTATTATACTTATTTCAGTGCCTGGTACATAATAAACACTCAATAATTGCTAGTTATTATTTATACTATTATGTTCTCAGTAGGCAGTGGGGCAAGAGTTTCCATGGGGAAAGAAAGAGTAAGTCTTGTTTCAAAGAATTTTTCCCCAAGAGTTTTCTTTTTCTTGGGAGCTTTTTATTGATCACTGCACTGCTGCTACCACCATAAGGGTTAGAGCCAAGGAGTTCCTCTATAGCTCCCCTACATTGGTCCCAGGGTAGATACATAGCCCTGCTTTTATTAACCCTGTACAACTGCTATCAGACTAGTCAAACAAAAAATATCAAAGACTCATTAATAATAATACTACTGACATAGCTCAAAAGTGCAATGTAATTAGATCACATGCTTCCAGAAGATGCCTTGTGGCAGAGGCCATCTAACCTCCAGCACTTAGGATTAACCTCAAACACACGTACCTTCTAGAAAGTATGAAGTAAATTCTTGTGTCACACATGAAGTGATATAAATTCATTCTCCCACATGCTTTGAGTCTAACATCTCAGTTACATGTTTCTGTCTGAATGCTTTCTTTTGGTGAAGAAACTCTAGGAAATTCCATCCCTGTTCTCATTTAGGAAAAACAACAGCGATTGGGCATGCTCTATGGTATCATCACCATCTCAATACAGTAAAAGAAGGTCCAGTCTCATAAAGATGATCCACAAACACAGTCTCAGGCCACTACCTTCCAGATTGGAAAGGATCTTTTCCTGGCTTGGAAATAAGACATATAATGATAGCAGCAATAGGGATTTGGAACTAGGCTATTCTGCCAGGAAAACCATTTCAAGGCTCTGGGATATGCTGAATAATAATGATAAAATGGTAATAATTATAATAATGACAATGATGATAATAATGAAAACAGATACCATTATTTAAACATTTTCTTTGTGTCAGGGCCTGTTCTAAGTGCTTTACATGGATTATCTCTCATAATCTTCAAAACTACTCTGTAAACTGTTATTAGTCCCATTTTACAGATAAGAAATCGAAGGCCCTAAAAGTCTCAGTGTCACAAAACTAATATGGTAGAGCCAGTTTTCATAGCTTGAAATCTGTTTTCAGAGTACATACTCTTTCTGAAGACAGCGTTCATTGCTCCTGTTGGGTAATAAGAGCTCAGCATCATCCCCTTTCTCTAACCAGCCATCTATTTCCATGGGAAAACACAAAAGCCAGCTTCAGAAACTGCAGAGAACTAGGAGTGAATAGGTATCAGAAAAGGAGGCCTCATAAATAGGCAAGTAGCCAACTAGAGGCCTCTCTTCTAAGTGTAGGCAAGTGATGGGGAATAGCTTTAAGAGGTTGCACACTAGTCCAGCAGGAGAAATAGATCAATGATTATAATACAGGTAGAATCATGCAAATAAGCACTACGAGAATGACAGTGCTAATTCTTTCTGGTGGTGTTGAAGAAAATTTTGTGAAAGAGGTATTATTGAGCTAAGCCTTGAAGGATTGCAATAGATGGGAAAAGAGGGAAAGGGAATTTCAAAGAGAGAGCAACTTGAAAGAATGAAAGTTCAAGGTTTGTTTAAGAAAATGTAAAAGAAAATATTTAGTGTGGTTTGAGCATAGGAACCAATTTTAGATAAAAAGTGTGAGTAGTTGGAGAAGAGTTATTAAGGTAGGGTGGGGCTATATCATGAATGCCATGTTCAGGAATATGAATTTTATCATTGGGCTGCAGAGGACCATGACTTTTTTTCACAGAAAAGTGGCACTATCACGTGTGTTTTTTGAATATGCCCTTAGGTTCATGACAAAGAGTAGACTGAACCAGAGAGACTGGAGGAGACTGGAGGTAGGGAGACCAAATGGGGGCTGCTGGATCTAAACTGGAGCAGCAGCAGCAGAAAAGAGAGACAGATTCAAGGACTATTAAGGGAGTGGAATGCACAGGGCTTAGATATGGAGGTGTGAGGGAGTCCATGATGATAGTGAAAGGACTCACTGTAATACTATATATGAGGGGAATAACAAGTTCAGAGATAAGATAATGAAATGCTACTGGTAAACAGTGGTGAGTAGAGGGATTTGTTCTTTCTCAGAACAATGTTCAAAGAGGTTATAGGAAGTACAATATTACAGTAGATAAATGAGCTCTGGAATAAGACGAATGCAAGTTGTTTTTCTGTAATTCATTAGCTGTGTGAATTAGGCAAACTACACACCCTCTCTAAGCCTCTAATGCTTGTTCTATGAGAAGTGATGAGGATTAAATGAATATGAATTCACACTCATTTAGGATGGCTAGAATTAAAAGATAACAAGATATGGAAACAACCTAAGTATCCATCAGTGGATGAACTTTGTTTGTTTGTTTCAGACTTAAAAAAGAAAGATCTCCTGCCATTCATTTGCTATAATATGAATGAATCTAGAGGATATTATGCTAAGTGAAATAAGCCAGACAAATAAAGAAAAAAATTACATAACTTCATTTATATGTGGAATGCTTAAAAGTCAAATACTTAGAAGCAGAGAGCACAGTGGTTACCAGGAGCAAGAGGATAGAGAAAATGGGGAGATGTTGGCCAAAGGATACAGAGCTGTAGTTATATAGGATGAATAAGTATAGAAATTTAATGTATACTATAATGAGTATAGCTAACAATACTGCATTGAATAATGGAAATTTGCGAAGAGAGTGGATTTAAGGTACTGTCATTAAAAAAATAAATAAGTAAATACATGTCTATTAGCTTGACCATAATAATAAATTCACTAGGTATATGTGTATTAAATCATCACTTTGTGTAACTTGAACATATACAATTTTACTAAATCAAGACACAAAAGACAGTGCTGACGAAAATGCAGAGAAAATGGAACTGTCATACATTATTGGTGGGAAAGTAAAATGGTGCACCTGATTTTAAAAATAGCCTCAAAATGATTCCTCAAAGATAAAATATACAGTGATTGTATGACCCAGAAATTCCACTCCTATATATACACCAAGAATCACTGAAAACATACATCCACATAAAAAATCTGTGCATAAAGGTTCATAGCAGTATTATAGCAAAAAGTGGAAACAATCCAAGTATCCAGCAAATGATGAATGATAAACAAAATGTGTTATATCCATATAATACAATATTACTCATTCATAAAAAGGAATGAAGTATTGATACATGCTTCATAATGGATGAACCTTGAAATCATTATCCTAAGAAGCCAGCCACAAAAAGACCACAGATTGTATGATTCCATTTATATGAAATTTTCTCAGAATAGGCAATCCATAGAGACAGAAAGTAAATTAGTGATTATAAGAAATGAAGGAGGAGGGGAGTATTGGGAGGTACAAGGCTCTTTTTGGATGATGAAGATGTTCTGGAATTAGACTGTTGCACAAGCTTATGAATATACTAAATGCACTGACCTACCCTTGAAAAGGGTGAATTTTATGTTGTATGAATTATATCTCAGTTAAAAAAAAAAAAAAAAAGGTATGTCTAGGGTAGGTGATCCCATTGGTGAACTTCTGGCATGAAGGCCTCATCACACAGAGGGGCAAATTAAGACCCAGAATAAGGAAATGATTAGCCCAAGTTATTCAGCAAGCTAAGAGCCAAGATGACATTTATCTCAGGTCTACCAACACCTAGTTCATTCATTTATTACACATATTTATTGAGGCCATATGATATGCTGGATACTATGGGATACAGAGTGAAAATTTTCTGCTGGCATAGAAATTATATTTTCTGATGTGTATTTGGGGAGATTGTGAATAGACAAATAAGTGAGTTTATCCAATTAAAATGAGATTATGGAACAACAGGGTAAGCATTGAATGTTCCCTTCCACTTTTCCCTAAATGCTATATCATCTCCTAAGGAGGTGATCCCTTAAGCTGGGTGATCTTTTTCTCTTCATTATTCCCTCTACACCCACTCATTTATTCTACAAGTATTTACTGAACACATGCAATATATAGGAATTGTTCTAGAGGCTGGTGAAGAAAGTGGATCTGACATTCTATTGAGAAAGACAGACAATAAACATGCTGTTAAATATTAATGGCAGCAAGTGATATGAATAAAATAAAGCAGTTTAAAGGACAGACAGTAATGGAGGAGGAAAAAGATCTAATTAAATAAAGTACTCAGAGAAGGTCTCTATGAAGAGATGTCATTTAGCAGAGATCTGAATGAAGGAGTGAAACTGCAAAGTTTGGAGGAAGAATGTTTAGGACCAAGAAAACAGCAAATAAAAAGGCCCTTGGGTAAGTTTGACATCTATAAGAAACAGCAAAACCAGTGAGATCAGAGCAGAGAACAAAGGGTGCATAGAGATAGTGATGTTCAGAAATGAGCTAAAAAACGTTATGTGCGGACCATATAATGCAAAATAAAATGTAAATTTTCTTCTAAAAATTAAGAGAAGTCACTGGAAATTTAGATCAGAGGGAATGATATGATCTGATTTCCAGTTTTAAAAGATTGTATATCTTTCTGGCTGCTGCAGAGAACAAACTGTTGTCAGGCAAGAAGAAAAGTAAAGATAATAGTTTGGAAGCTCCTGTAGCCACTCAAGTAAAAGATGATGCTGGCTCAACTAGTAAGGTAGCAGTAGGAATTAGTAGGTTCCGCATATAATGTGCACATACAGCTAACAGGAATTGCTGATGAATTAGATATGAGGGAAAAAGCAAAGAGAATAGTCAAGGATGATCGAAAGTTTTTGACCTTACTAACTAGGTGACTGGTACTGTCAATTCATCTGGGCTGAGTGAAACACAATCTGGAATCAAGGTTTCTGGGAGAAATATCAACAACCTCATATATGCAATGATACCACTCTAATGGCAGAAAGTGAAGAGGAAATAAAGAACCTCTCAATGAGGGTGAAAGAGGAGAGTGAAAAAGCTGGCTTAAAACTCAACATTCAAAAAACTAAGATCATGGCATCTTGTCCCATCACTTCATGGCAAATAGATGGAGAAAAATGGAAACAGTGGCAGATTTTATTTGGGGGGGCTCCAAAATCACTGCAGATGGTGGTGACTGCAGCCATGAAATTAAAAGACGCTTGCTCCTTGGAAGGAAAGCTATGACCAACCTAGACAGCATATTAAAAAGCAGAGACATCACTTTGCTGACAAAGTCCATATAGGCAAAGCTATGGCTTTTCCAGTAGTCATGTATGGATGTGAGACTTGGACCGTAAAGAAGGTTGAGCACCAAAGACCTGATACTTTCAAGTTGTGGTGCTGGAGAAGAAGTCTTGAGAGTACCTTGGACTGCAAAGAGATTGGAAATCAACCCTGAATATCCATTGAAAGAACTATTGTTGAAGCTGAAGCTCCAATATTTTGGCCACCTGATGGGAAGAGCTGACTCATTGGAAAAGAACCTGATGTTGGGAAAGACTGAAGAAAAAAGGAGAAGGGGGTGGCAGAGGATGAGATATTTAAGATAGTGTCACCAACTCAATGGACGTGAATTTGAGCATACTCCACAGACAGTGGAGGACAGAGGAACCTGGCATGCGACAGTCCGTGGGGTCACGAAGAGTTGGGCATGACTTAGTGACTGAACAACAACAAAAACATTGCCAATTACTTAGATGAGGGAGACCAGAGGAAAACCAGATTGAGGAGGAATAGGCAATCTAGGGTATTTGTACATTTTAAATTGTAGATTTCCTTGAGTCATCTAAGGAGAACTGTTGCGCAGTGAGTTTAAGATGGGAAAAAGGAAGATAATACTCCCAGATATACAAATTTGGATATCATCCTCATATTTAAAAGATATTTAAAGCTGTGAGACAATGCAATCATGCAGGAAACAAATATGGACAGAAAAAGCTGAATGAGAAATACAAAACAAAACTCTGGGACCTTCCAACATGCAGAAATTGAGAAGAGAAGGAAAACCAAGAGGAGACTGAGATGGAATGCCTAGTGAGGTAGAAGGAGAGTTTGGTGTCCTGAAAGCAAAATTAATAAAATGTTTCAAGAAGAAAGAATTAGTAAACTGAAATGCTGCTCACAAGCTGAGTATGGTAAGAATAGTGGAATAGCACATGGAGATTGCTGGTTATCTTGACAAAAAATGGTTTCCACAGAGTACTGAGGAGAAAGGCCCATTTAGAATTGGTGCAGGTTCCATACTAACAATTACTCTACTCAATGGCATTTATTTGTTTATATATATATCATCTATTTCCATTTAGCCTATAAACTCCTTGAGGCCAGGGATGGTGTCTTAATTCCACCTAACACAGTACTTATTCAATCCATGTGGGCTGATTTTCTCTCCAACTTTATTGGGATAAAATTGACAAACATTGTATATGTTTAAGGTATACATTTGATATTTTGATATATGAATATATTGTTAAATGAGTACCACACTCAATCTAATTAACATATCAATCACCTCACATAGTTTCCATTTTTTATGTGTGATAAGAACAGTTAAGATCTACTCTTTTCATAAACTTCAAGTACACAATATAGTATTATTAACGACAATTGCAGTGTTGTATCATATTTCCAGAATGTATTGATCCTGCACAACTGAACCTTTGTACTCTTTGATCAACACCTCCCCATTTCACTCTCTCCCAGGTTTCTGGCAACCACCATTCTAGTCTCTGCTTCTATGAGTTTGACATTTTTAGATTTCACATATAAGTGAGAGCATGCAGCATTTGTCTTTCTGTCCTTGGTTCATTTCATTTAGCATAAAGTCCTTCAGGTTCATCCATGTCACAAATTACACACTTTCCTTCTTTTTATCTAAGCTAAATAATATTCCATTGTGTGTGTGTGTGTCTGTGTGTTTCTGGGTAAGTATCTGTGTACCTCTCACATTTTCTTTATCCATTCACCTGTTGATATTTCACTTTGATATTTCCATATCTTGGCTATTGTAAATAATGCTGCAATGAACATGACAGGGCAGATATCTTTTCGATATACTAATTTCATTTCCTTTGGATATATATTCAGAAATAGAATTACTGGTAGTGTTGTTTTTTAATTGACACACTTGGTAACTATTATTCTATGGGCAACCAAAAAGAAGTAGCATGATCACAAAATATGAAGAATTATTAGTAAGTGGCATGAGTGAAACAAACTAAGGGGAGAGGCAAACAACCAAGGAGAGCCACTTTGGGTGTGGTTAAGGAGGGTCTTTTGGGGAGATGGCATTTATTTGGACCAGGTCTCAGGACCTGGAGCATGAGAATGACCCAGTCATGTGAAGGTGCAGGGGAATGTGTCCAGCAAAGGGAATAGCAAGTGCAGAGGCCTGGATTATGAGGCATGCTAGAGGTCTTGAAAGAACCTGATATACCTGGAGGATAGGGATGATTTATGTATCAGTAGTTCATTCCTGTGTGTTATTGCTGAGTAGTACTCCATTGTATGTATATGTCACAATTGGTTTGTTCATTTGTCAGTTAACAAACATTTAGGTTGTTTACAGCTTTTGGCTGGTATGTACAAAGCTGCTATAAATATTCAAATGTTAGTCTTTATGAAGCCATGTTCTGACTGTTTTTTGTTTTTCTTTTTGGGTATGGGTCATGCTTTCTTGTTTTTTTACATAGCTCATATTTTTTGTTGAAAACTGGACAGTTTAAGTAATATAGCATCTCTGGAAATCAGATTCTCTCTCCTCCCCAATTTGTTGTTGTTGCTATTTGTTTTAATTATTGTTGTTAGTTTGTTTACTGACTTTTTCCACCCATTTCTGTTAAATCTTTATCATTTGTCGAGTGTGGACACCAAACACACTGCTTAGTTAGCTTTTTGGTTAGCTAATGATTAGGCAGAGATTACTCCAATATTATTGCACCAATATTACTCCAAGTCTTTGAAAAGGGGCTTTGTATAAATGTTTGAGCATACCTTGGACACTCAACCAGGCAGTTGACAAATTTATATGGTAGTTTATTTTTAATTTTTTGAGAAACCTACATACTGTTTTCCATAATAGCTGCACTAATTTGCATTACTACCAACAATATAAAAGGGGTTCCCTTTTCTCCAAATTCTTCTCAACACTTATTTTTTGTCATTTTTTGGTAATAATCATCCTAATAGGTGTGAGGTGATATTTCATTGTTGTTTTGATTTGCATTTCCCATTTCCTTGGTGATAGTGATGTTGAGCAACTTTACATATATCTTTTGACCATTTATATGTCATGTTCTAAGAAATGTCTATTTAGGTACTTTGACCTTTAAAAATTGGGTTAATTCTTGAGTAGTATGAGTTCCTTATTTATTTTGGACATTAATTCCTTATTAGATATATGGTTTGCAAATATCTTCATATAATTCTGTAGGTTGTCTCTTCACTTTCTTGATTGTTTCCTTTGCTGTGAAGAAGCTGTTTGGCATTCTGCAATCACATTTGTCTATTCTGCTTTTGTTGCTTGTACTTTTTGAGTTATATCCAAACAAATGACTGCCCAGATGAGACAATTCCAAGTAGCTTTCCCCCTACATTTTCTTCTGGTAGTTTTACAGCTATAGGTCTTACATTTATGTCTCTAATCCATTTTGAGTTGGTCTATGTGCACTGTGTGAGATAAGAATCCAGTTTCTCTGCATGTGGATATCCATTTTCCCCAATACCATGTATTGAAAAGACTATACTTTCCTATTGTGTAATCTTGACCCCATTGTCAAAGGTTAACTGACCATAAATGTGTGTACTTTTTCAAGGCTCATTATTCTATTTCATTGGTCTATATGTCTGCTTTTATGCCAGAACTATACTGTGTAGGTTACTATAGTTTCATATTATATTCATAATATATTTCATATTATATTATATTTCATATTATATTATTTTAGAAAGTGTGGTATCTTCCAATTTGCTCTTCTTTCTCAACATTGCTTTGCATATTTGGGGTCTTTTTCTTGAAGTTTATATAAAACATAACAGTCTGTTTGAAGCTAGCAAAGTAACATTGACTATATACAATAACTACATTTTAATTTTCCTTACCCCTCCATTTTATGTTATTGATGTCATAATTTATAGATTTTTAGATTGTGTATCCATTAATAAATTATTGTACATAAAGTAATTTTAAATACTTTTGTATTTTCACTTTCATACTACAGTTAAAAGTGATTTACACATTACTATTACAGTAGAATATTGTGAATTGGGTTATATTCTTATCTTTAAAATTTGGGTTTATACTTTCAGGTTCTCATATTGTTTACGTCCATTAATTTCAACTTGAATACCTGTCATAGTCAACAAAAGAATCTGAAATGCAGCACTTGGATGCAATCTCAAAAACGACAGAATGATCTCTGTTTGTTTCTAAGGCAACCATTCAATATCACAAGAATCCAAGTCTGCCCTGACCAGTAATGCTGAAGAAGCTGAAGTTGAATGGTTCTATGAAGACCTACAAGACCTTCTAGAACTAACACCCCAAAAAGAAGTCCCTTTCATTATAGTGGACTGGAATGCAAAAGTAGGAAGTCAAGAAACACCTGGAGTAACAGGCAAATTTGGCCTTGGAATGCGGAATGAAGCAGGGCAAAGACTAATAGAGTTTTGCCAAGAGAATGCACTGGTCATAGCAAACACCCTCTTCCAACAACACAAGAGAAGACTCTACACGTGGACAAAACCAGATGGCCAATACCAGAATCAGATTGATCATATTCCTTACAGGCAAAATGGAGAAGTTCTATATAGTCAGCAAAACCAAGACTGGGAGCTGACTGTGGCTCAGATCATGAACTCCTTATTGGCAAATTCAGACTTAAATTGAAGAAAGTAGGGAAAACCACTAGATCCTTCAGGTATGACCTAAATCAAATCGCTTAGGATTATACAATGGAAGTGAGAAATAGATTCAAAAGATTAGATCTGATAGACAGAGTGCCTGAAGAACTATGGACGGAGGTTTGTGACATTGTACAGGAGGCAGGGATCAAGACCATTTCCAAGAAAAAGAAATGCAAAAAGGCAAAATGGTTGTCTGAGGAGACCTTACAAATAGCTGTGAAAAGAAGAGAAATGAAAGGCAAAGGAAGAAAGGAAAACTAAACCAATTGAATGCAGAGTTCCAAAGAATACTAAGGTGAGATAAGAAAGCCTTCCTCAGCAATCAATGCAAAGAAATAGAGGAAAACAACAGAATGGGAAATACTAGCGATCTCGTCAAGAAAATCAGAGATACCAAGGGAACATTTCATGCAAACATGGGCACAATAAAGGATAGAAATGATATGGACATAACAGAAGCAGAAGATATTAAGAAGAGGTGGCTTCCTCAGTGTGTATGCCCAGCAGTGGGATTGCTGGATCATAAGGCAGGTCTATTTCCAGTTTTTTAAGGAATCTCCACACTGTTCTCCATAATGGCTGTACTAGTTTGCATTCCCACCAACAGTGTAAGAGGGTTCCCTTTTCTCCACACCCTCTCCAGCTGGGCATACACACTGAGGAAACCAGAAGGGAAAGAGACACGAGTACCCCAATGTTCATCGCAGCACTGTTTATAATAGCCAGGACATGGAAGCAACCTAGATGTCCATCAGCAGATGAATGGATAAGAAAGCTGTGGTACATATACACAATGGAGTATTATTCAGCCATTAAAAAGAATACATTTGAATCAGTTCTAATGAGGTGGATGAAACTGGAGCCTATTATACAGAGTGAAGTAAGCCAGAAAGAAAAACACCAATACAGTATACTAACGCATATATATGGAATTTAGAAAGATGGTAACAATAACCCTGTGTACGAGACAGCAAAAGAGACACTGATGTATAGAACAGTCTTATGGACTCTGTGGGAGAGGGAGAGGGTGGGAAGATTTGGGAGAATGGCATTGAAACATGTAAAATATCATGTATGAAATGAGTTGCCAGTCCAGGTTCAATGCATGATACTGGATGCTTGGGGCTGGTGCACTGGGACGACCCAGAGGGATGGAATGGGGAGGGAGGAGGGAGGAGGGTTCAGGATGGGGAACACATGTATACCTGTGGCAGATTCATTTTGATATTTGGCAAAACTAATACAGTTATGTAAAGTTTAAAAATTAAAAAAAAAATAAATAAATAAATAAAAAAAAAGAAGAGGTGGCAAGAATACACAGAACTATACAAAAAAGGTCTTCATGACCCAGATAATCACGATGGTGTGATCACTCACCTAGAGCCAGATATCCTGGAATGCAAAGTCAAGTGGGCCTTAGGAAGCATCACTACGAACAAACTTAGTGGAGGTGACGGAATTCCAGTTGAGCTATTTCAAATCCTAAAAGATGATGCTGTGAAAGTGCTACACTCAATATGCCAGTAAATTTGGAAAACTCAGCAGTGGCCACAGGACTGGAAAAGGTCAGTTTTCATTCCAGTCTCAAAGAATGTGTGTGGTCTCTCCGTCATGTCTGACTCTTTGTGATCCCATGGACTGTAGCCTACGAGGCTCCTCCATCCATGGAATTTTCCAGGCAAGAGTACTGGAGTGGGTTGCCCTTTCCATCTCCAGGGAATCTTCCTGACCCAGGGATCAAACCCAGGTCTCCTGCATTGCAGGCAGACACTTTTACCCTCTAAGCCACCAGGGAAGCCCCAGTCCCAAAGAAAAGCAATGCCAAAGAATGATCAAAGTAGTGCACAATTTCACTCATCTCACACTCTAGCAAAGTAATGCTCAAACTTCTCCAAGCCAGCCTTCACAAATACGTGAGCCATGAACTTCCAGATGTTCAACCTGGATTTAGAAAAGGCAGAGGAACCAGACAACAAATTGCCAACATCCGTTGGATCACTGAGAAAGTGAGAGAGTTCCAGAAAAACATCTATTTCTGCTTTATTGGCTATGCCAAAGTCTTTGACTGTGTGGATCACAACAAATTGTGGAACATTCTGAAAAACATGGGAATATCAGGTTACTTGACCTGCATCCTGAGAAATCTGTATGCAGGTCAGGAAGCAACAGTTAGAACTGGACTTGGAAAAACAGACTTGTTCCAAATCAGGAAAGGAGTACATGAAGGCTGTATATTGTCACCCTGCTTATTTAATTTATATGCAGAGTACATCATGAGAAACACTGAGCTGGAAGAAGCACAAGCTGGAATCAAGATTGCCTGAAGAAATATCAATAACCTGAGATATGCAGATGACACCACCCTTATGGCAGAAAGTGAAGAAGAACTAAAGAGCCTCTTAATGAAAGTGAGGAGGGTGAAAAAGTTGGCTTAAAACTCAAAATTCAGAAGACTAAGATCATGGCATCTGGTCCCATCACTTCACAGCAAATAGATGGGGAAGCAATGGAAACAGTGACAGACTTTATTTTGGGGGGCTCCAAAATCACTGCAGATGGTGACTGCAGCCATGAAATTAAAAGACGCTTGCTTCTTGGAAGAAAACTTATGACCAACCTAGACAGCATGTTAAAAAGCAGAGGCATTATTTTACCAACAAAGGTCTGTCTAGTCAAAGCTAAGGCTTTTCTAGTAGTCATGTATGGATATGAGAGTTGGACTATAAAGAAAGCTGAGCACTGAAGAATTGATGCTTTTGAACTGTGGTGTTGGAGAAGACTCTTGAGAGTCCCTGGGACTGCAAGGAGATACAACCAGTCCATCTGAAAGGAAATCAGTCCTGAATATTTACTGGAAGGTCTGATGCTGAAGCTGAAACTCCAATACTTTGGCCACCTGATGCAGAGAACTGACTCATCTGAAAAGACCCTGATGCTGGGAAAGATTGAGGGCAGAAGGAGAAGGGGACGACAGAGGATGAGATGGTAGATGGCATCATCCACTCAATGGACATGGGTTTGAGTAAGCTCTAGGAGTTGGTGATGGACAGGGAGGCCTTGCGTGCTGTAGTCCACGGGATCACAAAGAGTCGGACACAACTGAATGACCTAACTGAACTGGACTGACCCTCTTTTAGCATGTCTTACTGATTTATTTACTTATTTTATTGAAGTACAGTTGATTTACAATGTCATGTTAGTTTCAGATGTCCAGCACTGTGATTCAGTTACATATATTCTTTTTCATTGGAATATAGTTCCTTTACACTTCTACATCAGTTTCTGCTGTACAGCAAAGTGAATCTGCCAAATGTTTACACATATCCCCTCTTTGTTAAAATTTCCTTCCTAGTTAGGTTACCACTAACCTAGTTAGGTTAGAGCAATGAGTGGAGTTCACTGTGCCATACAGCAGATTTTCATTAGTTACCTGTTTTACACATAGCAGTGTATGTATGTCAATCCCAGTCTCCCAATTCATCCTACTTCCCTTTTCCTCCTCCCATACATTTGGTCTATAAGTCAGTGTCTTTATTTCTGTTCTGCAAAAAGATCAACTATACCATATTTCTAGATTCCGTGTATATGCATTAATATATGACATTTGTTTTTCCTTTTTGTCTTATTCTCTTCACCTTCAGCTTCCTGCCAGAGTTACTGGTCCCTTTTTTGATTCCTCTTTTCTTTTTTCACTTCTTTCAATCTATCCAGTTTCAAGGACAGTTTTCTTTTCTTTTAGTTGTCCACAGTCTTCCACTAGTGTTTAGCAGATGCTCTGTGAGAATCATTATATTTGTATATGTATTCCTGATGTACTTGTGAAGAGACATGAATTCTGCATCCTTTTATTCCACCATCTTGACTCTTCTCTCTCTCTCTCTCTCTATATATATATATATATATGTATACACACTTTTTTAAGATTCTTTTCCCTTATAGCTTATATAAAAGATGGGGTGCACTTTCTTGTGTTATTACAGTAGGTCCTTACTGGCTATCTATTTTTTTATATATTTTAATTAAAGGATAATTACAACATTTTGATTTTTTGGCCATACATCAACATATTATCTATTTTATATACAGTAATGTGTATGTGTTAATCCCAACATCCTAATTTATCCCTCCTCCACTTTCCCCTTTGGTTATCATAGGTTTGTTTTCTATGTCTGTGGGTCTATTTCTGTTTTGTAATTATGTTCATTTGCATCTGTTTCTTTTTTGAGATTTTACATATAAGCAAATTTCATATGACATTTGTCTTTCCCTGTCTGGCTTACTTCACTTAGTATACTATCTTTTAATATTTCTTTTGACCCAAGTCTATTGGTGATCAATTCCTTCAGGTTTTTTTGTCTGGAAAAGTTTTATCTCTCCTCATTTCTGAAGGATTACTTTGTCTAATATGGTATTCCTGATTGGAAGTTATTTCCTTTCAGTACCATGAAGATATCATCCCACTTTCTCCTGGCCTTCAAGGTTTTAGATAAGGAATCTGCTCATAGTATTATCGGAGTTTCCTTTTATTTGATGATTTGCTTTTCTCATGGTATGTTCAAAATTATCTTCGTCTTGGAATTTTGAGAATTTTATAAAAATGTTTCTGGCTAAAATCTCTTTATGTTTAATTTATTTGCATTTCTTTGGGCTTCAAGGATCCAGGTTTTCATTTCCTCCTCCAGATTTAGGAATTTTTTCGTCATTATTTCTTTAAATAAGCCTTGTGCTCCTTTTACTTTCTGTGCTCCTTCTGAGACTCCCTCCCATATGTGTATATTGGTTTGTATATGGTGTCCCATAAATCTCTTTTATAATCTTTTTTCCTTTTTTTCCTCTGACTGGGAAATTTTAAGTGACCTGTCTTTGAATGCAGTGATTCTTTCTTCTCCTCAGTTCCAGAATTTCTTTTTGGTTCTTTTTTATGATTTCCATGACTTTCTTGAACTTCTCATGCATCATTTTCCTGATTTTGTTTAGTTGTCTGAGTTCTCTTGTAGCTCACTAAGCTTCTTTAAGATGGTTATTTGGAATTCCTTTTCAGACAGTTCATAGATATCCATTTCATTAGGACCAGTTCATGGTGCCTTATTTTGTTCCTTTGGTGGTGTCATGTTTCCCTGATTAATCCTCAACCTAGTGGCCTTTCGGAGAAGGCAATGGCACCCCACTCCAGTACTCTTGCCTGGAAAATCCCATGGGTGGAGGAGCCTGGTGGGATGCAGTCCATGGGGTCGCTAAGAGTCAGACACAACTGAGCGACTTCACTTTGATTTTTCACTTTCATGCTTTGGAGAAGGAAATGGCAACCCACTCCAGTGTTCTTGCCTGGAGAATCCCAGGGACGGGGAAGCCTGGTGGGCTGCCATCTATGGGGTCGCACAGAGTCGGACATGACTGAAGCAACTTAGCAGTAGCAGCAGCAGGCACATCTTCCAGTCTTTATAGATTGGCTTTGGTGAGGAAAGCCTTTTATCCATCAGCACAACCAGGACACCTGGCAGGCTCCACAGGTGAGCTTGCTGCTGGAGTTCTTAAGTAGGCTGATCTGGTGCCTGGGTCAGTGAATGGGCAAGCTTTCAGCCTGGATCTGCAGGGGATCAGCCTGTATCTTGAAGCCTAGGCCCAGGGGCTAGCCTGGCACTGAGACAGACCTGGAGGCTTTGTCCACAGAAGACTGGACTAGAAGCTGAGTTGTGGTTACATCCTGGTGATTAGAGCCACAGGGCCAGCTTGGCATGTGTTAGCCCTGGATTCTGGGTCTTTAGGGGCAGGCTTAGAGCCTGAGACTGCATGGAATGGCCTAGTACTGGGGCAGGTCTAGGGCCTAGCTTGGTAGAGGCTGGCCTGGAGTCTGGAAAAATGGGGGATGAGTTGGTGCTTGGGTTTACTGGGATGGGCCTGGTCCAAGGTAAAGTTGATTGCTCCCTTCACTCTCCCTTCTCCATGTGGAGGGGATCCTTCCCTGGACTACATAGTGTGAGCTTTGGGGAAGGGTGACATGGGTAATATGAAAGTGTCATTTCTAGCATCTGCAATGCACTTTTTCTTATTTCTGTACTCTACCCAGGTATTCTTATCTGTCATATGGATTCTATAGCTCTCATTGAAGGAATTTTCTTGCATAGATAGTTGCTTGAATTCATTCATGTTACTGTGAAGGGACAAGCACTAGAAACTCCTATTAAGCCATCAGTCCCCTGGGTTAGCAGAATTTTATTTAAAATCTCAGAATATTCAGAAAACACATTGCTCACCTATTTCAATGTATTGAGGTACAGATTTAAGAACACCTTGTATCTTCCACTGATCTGCTAAGGGAAAATGATGTTACAGATTCATCTGTAAATTGATTAGGATGGGTTCATCTCTGTCCTATCCACTACCAAAAGACTAATTCACTCTTTGGGCACAAATTTTACAAACCTTGCCTTGCCTGGCTCAGGATGCAGAAAAAGTCTACCTTTACATGGAAAAAAATGATTATGCCTCCACTTCTGCTTTTCAATATACTTTTTTATCTCCAGTCACTATTAAGAAGATAAGGGTAAACTTTAATACTGACCTTCACTTTCATCCAGGGAAGAAGTATAGAAAACTGTCCTTTCCCGCAGCAAGCGCTTCGAAATTGTAATTGGTTTGTGTCTTCTTGCTGTTACTCGAGGTGGAGGCACTGGGGGTGCAGTACTTTCCTCAGGTGGACCTGAATAGATCTGTAGAAGGGGAGTATTACCAGAAAACAATTAGAAAGATCAACTTTTTGTATTCCTAATGCTAACTGCCAGTTGATGCCCATCAGCATTACACCTAGTGTCTGCCATAGAAATTCTAATATTACTAAAGGAATTGGGGATATTTTCTTAAACACTCTAACCACCAGCAAGTAGAGATTTCCCACCATGTTTGAGGTGCAGGACCTGGGATTTCTCAGTGTGGAGGAAAGAATGTAGACAAAAATGGCAACATCAGGAGTGTACTCTTCTATATATTAGATGGGATTGCTGCATGACACATATTCACTGAACAAAACCAATTAAATTATTATTTTAAAAACTGCAACATCAGTCCTGAATTTTCCACTTACTGCCTGGGAAACTGTAAAAAAGCTTTTCCCAACAAAAACTGTAAAAAAGGTTTCCAAGCAAAACTCATTAAAAATTCACCTCCCATCTCTGAGCCTTAGCTTCTTCATCTGTAAATCGCAGGGAGCACCACCTATCACAGGATGTGTTGAGAACCAAGTGGAAAGGTAGTCAAAGTACATTGTATGGGTAGAGGTAGGGTGTGAAGAATGATTAAAAACACCCACATGCATTCAATATTTCTGAAAAGATACCAAGAAACTGATTACATTGTTTGCACAAGACAGGAATAATGAGTGGCTCAGGGAAGGATGGAGGAAACTTATTTTTCACTCCTATATCATTTTGATCTTTAAAAATTTTCAAACCATGTATGCATTACTTATTCAAAAGAGAAAGGACAAAAACGAAGTTCCTTGAAGTTATGATAATTGCTGGATAAGTGAGGGAGGAGCTGTGATTAGAATTTGTATATAGTGTCTCATATGTACTTAAGGATCTTCCTATCCCAGAGGAGAATGACCTTTTGGCCAGAGTGAACACAATTTAGAAAGACACACATATGTGATGATGGAGGAAGGGAACTGGTTCCATTGCAATAATAAAATCAATCCCAATGATTTGTGCAAAATAATGTCATAGCCCAACATTCTATCAGGCAAGAATCAACATAATTTGCATAGACACAGAACTTACATGATTGGGAACACAAGGCAAGCCTGTGTGAAAGCTGCACAATGATAGAGAACAAAGTAATAAGAATCATAAGGCAGTACATGTTTCAGTATCTCATGGAATAGGGAAAAAAGAATATGACATAGTAGCAAGCAGATGAGCTTTGAGGCCATATACTTTTAGGTCATATTTCTGGTGTCATCATTTGTAATAATATTCTAAATAGCTACCATTTTGTGAGCATCTTAAGCAGATGTAGTAGTTGTTACAAATATCCCTTGTTATTTATCAAGTGCACCAGGGACTTTGCACTGAATGTTTCATCCACCTGGAGTGCGCTTCTTCCAGGTAACCATATCCATAGCTTGTGCTCTTGATTTCAGTAGTTTTAATGATCAAATACACTCCTCTCAGTGAGTCCTTGTAGATAAATGTATCAAAATTTTGACATGCTTCCCTCTGCTGTGCTTTCTATCCTCCATCTCTATTTAACTTATTTTCTTATCACTTTCTAACACTGCTGTTTTGTTGTTCAGTTGCTAAGTCATGTCCAACTCTTTGCAACCCCATAGACTGCAGCACGCCAGGCTTCCCTGTCCTCCACTATCTCCCGAAGTTTGCCCAAGTTCATGTACATTGAGTGATGCTATCTAACCATCTCATCATCTGCCTCCCACTTCTCCTTTTGCCTTCAATCTTTTCCAGCATCAGGGTCTTTTAACACCGTATATTGTACTTATTTAGCTTTTGGTTATCTGCCTCTCCACTTGATTGTATACTATACTAATATTTTTTTTATACTATACTAATATATATCATCATGTTCACTGTTGTATCTCCAGCAGTTAGAAGAGTGACTAGAATTGCTGGGCCAAAAAACTAACACATTTAAAATTCTGATATAAAAGCCCAAATTGTCCTCTGAAAATAACATGACAGCCACTTTCCCTTCCAGCCAAAATAGGGTAAAAGGGTGTAGATTTATATCATCAGCATGGAACAATTAAAAAGCTTGAAAAAATGTAATAATGATTCTGATTATTATTATCTCATTATTAGGGCATTTGAAATCTGGCAATGAAGGACAGTGATCCATGAGAGAGGAAAAATAAATGAAGTGAACTCCATGATTGTCCCAGCATAAAGCCTGGAAAGATTCTTCAGGCCATACTACAAGACAAGGAACCCAGAAGAGCCCAGCAGTCTCCATAAGCTGAAGACACTGAGTTGTAAGTATGAGAAGAGCAAGGAAGTAAGAGTTTTCAGGGCAGAGTACCTGTGCAGACAGAAGATCTGCACAGAGAACTCTGGAGATCTTCAGGCGTCCTCTTTAAGAATTTAGCTGCATACTGATCAATACATATGTGTAAGGCAAGAACCACAGGACAAAATGAAAGGGAAACACAGTGGCTGGAAGAGTTCCTGTTCTCACCAGCCACAGTGAACTATTAAATAATTCACAGAGCACTGAGTAGAGTACACAGACAAGTTTTGCCTCATTCATGAAGAAAAATTAACATGACTGAATACTATTCTTTTTCTGCTTAAGCTTAAAGGAAATACTTGTAAATATCAAGCTGTATTTGGGTAACAACTGCACCCCAGAAAAAGCTCAAGAATATTACCTATAGTAATTAAAAAATAGCCAGAATTCAAGAAGGTAAAATTAATGTCTTGTGTCTGATAAAAAATTATCAGAAATAAATCATTCATAGCTATTTCTTTTTAAACTTTTTATATTTGTATTTAAGTATAGCTGATTAACAATGCTGTGATAGTTTCAGCTGGATATCAAAGGAACTCAACCAGACATATACATGTATCCATTCTCCCTCAAACTCCCCAGTAGCCCATTCTAATTTTGGTGTATTTTATTTCTTTTTCTTGCTCAATTGCTCTGGCTAGGACTGCAATACTGTATTGAATAGGAGTGGTTACAATGAATATTCTTATCTTGTTCCTGATCTTAGCAACAGTTGTCTACCTTGCCAGTCAATCCTAAAGAAAGTCAGTCCTGAGTATTCATTGGAAGGACTGATGCTGAAACTCCAATACTTTGGCCACCTGATGCAAAGAGCTGACTCATTTGCAAAGACCCTGATGATGGGAAAGATTGAAGTCAGGAGGAGAAGGGGACGACAGAGGATGAGATGGTAGGATGGCATCACCGATTCAATGGACATGAGTCTGAGCAATCTCCAGGAGCTGATGATGAACAGGGAAGCCTGGCATGCTGCAGTTCATGGGGTCACAAAGAGTTGGACATGACTGAGAGACTGAACTGAACTGATGATGTTAGCTGTGGGCTTTTCCTATATGGTCTTAGTAATGTTGAGGTCTGTTCTTTCCATACCAAATTTGTTGAGCGTATTTATCACAAAAGGATATTGAATTTTGGCAAATGTATGTTATGCATCTATTGAGAATTTTATTTTTGATTCTATTAATGTGGTATATCACATTTATTGATTTTCTTATGTTGAAGCATCCTTGCATCCCAGGGATGAATTCTACTTGATAGTAGTCTATGATTCTTTTAAAGTGCTATTCAATTAAGTATGCTAGTATTTTGTAGAGAATTTATGCTAGTATTTTGTAGAGAATTTATGCTTTCTGTATTCATCAGGTATGTTGGCCTGTGGCCTATAGCTTTCTTTTCCTCCTTCTTCTTTTCCCATCCTCCTCTTCTTTCTTTTTTTTTATAGAGTCCTAAACTGGCTTTGGCATCATGGTAATGTTGGCCTCATAAAATGAGTTTGGGAGTGTTCTCTCTCTTTCAACGTTTTTAATTGAGAATAATTGACATTAATTCTTCTTTTAATGTTTGGTAGAATTCATCAATGAAACAATCTGGACCTGAGCTTTTCTTCTTTGGAAGATTTCTGAATACTGATTCAAGCTCTTCACTCACTATTTGTTCAGATTTTCTACTTCTTCATGATTCAGTTTCACTAGGTTATGTATTTCTAGGAACTTACCAATCTTTCTAGGTTATCCAATTTGTTGGCATAGGTTTATTTATAGTAGTCTCTTATTATCCTTTTTATTTCTGTAGTGTAATCCTTGTTTATTTCTGATTTTATGTATTCAGGTCTTCTCTCTTTATTTCTTAGTCTAGTTAAAGGTTTTCAGTTTTATTTATCTTTTTAAATACTCAATGTAATTTCATTTATCTTTTCTATTGGTTTCCTGTTCTCTATTTCATTGATTTCTCTCTTTTTTGCTCTCATCTTTGTTATTTCCTTCTTTGTGCAAACCTTGGGCTGAGTTTGTTCTTTTACCAATTGTTTGAGATGTTAAGTTAGGTTATTTGTGATCTTTCTTTTGTCTTAATGTAAATGTAGTGTAATGTAATATAATGTAAATGTAGTGTAAATGTAGTGTTTTGTAAATGTCCCCTCTTAGAATTGCCTTTTCTGCATTTCATAAGTTTTGATTGGTTGTTTTTCTACAGTCATGCATTTTTAGATATTTCTTGATTTCTTGCTTTCTCTCTTTTGATTTCTTGCTTGACCCTTTGGTTGTTCAAAAGTGCGTTTTCTACAACATATTTGAAAATTTTTTGTTTTCTTCCAGTTATTGATTTCTAGTCTCATACCATTGTGAACAGAAAATACTTGATAAGATTTCAATCTTCATACATTTGCTTATTTTATGACCTAACATTATCTATCCTAGAGAAAGTTCCATGTCCACTTGAGAAGAATGAGTATTCTGTTGTTGGTGGGTAAAATGGTCTGTATATGTCATTCAAGTTCATTTGGTCTAAGAATTGATGCTTTTGAGCTGTGGTGTTGGAGAAGACTCTTGAGAGTCCCTTGGACTGCAAGGAGATCCAACCAGTCCATTCTGAAGGAGATCAGCCCTGGGATTTCTTTGGAAGGAATGATACTAAAGCTGAAACTCCAATACTTTGGCCACCTCATGCGAAGAGTTGACTCATTGGAAAAGACTCTGATGCTGGGAGGGATTGGGGGCAAGAGGAGAAGGGGACGACAGAGGAGGAGATGGCTGGATGGCATCACTGACTTGATGGACGTGAGTCTGGGTGAACTCCGGGAGTTGGTGATGGACAGGGAGGCCTGGCGTGCTGCGATTCATGGGTTCACAAAGAGTCGGACATGACTGAGTGACTGATCTGATCTGATCTGATAGTTCAGGTACAATGTTTCTTTAATTGAATTTCTGTCTGAATGATCTATGCATTTTTGAAAGTAGAATATTAAAGTATTTCACTATTATTGTATTGTTTATTTCTCCCTTCAGAACTGTTCAGTTCAGTTCAGTTGAGTAGTCACTCAGTCGTGTCCAACTCTTTGTGACCCCATGAATCGCAGCACGCCAGGCCTCCCTGTCCATCACCAACTCCCGGAGTTCACTCAGACTCATGTCCATCAAGTCAGTGATGCCATCCAGCCATCTCATCCGCTGTCGTCCCCTTTCCTCCTGCCCCCAACCCCTCCCAGCATCAGAGTCTTTTCCAATGAGTCAACTCTTCGCATGAGGTGGCCAAAGTACTGGAGTTTCAGATTTAGCATCATTCCTTCCAAGGAAATCCCGGGGCTGATCTCCTTCAGAATGGACTGGTTGGATCTCCTTGCAGTCCAAGGGGTCTCAAGAGTCTTCTCCAACACCACAGTTCAAAAGCATCAATTCTTCAGCACTCAGCTTTCTTCACAGTCCAACTCTCACATCCATACATGACCACTGGAAAAAACATAGCCTTGACTAGAAGGACCTTTGTTGGCAAAGTAATGTCTCTGCTTTTCAATATGCTATCTAGGTTGGTCATAACCTTCCTTCCAAGGAGTAAGCGTCTTTTAATTTTATGGCTGCAGTCGCCATCTGAAGTGATTTTGGAGCCCAGAAAAATAAAGTCTGACACTGTTTCCACTGTATTTGCTTAATATATTTAGGTGCTGCAATGCTAGGTGCACACATATGTACAATTGGTATAGAATGCTCAAACTACCACACAACTGCACTCATCTCACATGTTAGTAAAGTAATGCTTAAAATTCTCCAAGCCAGGCTTCAGCAATATGTGAACCATGAACTTCCAGATGTTCAAGCTGGTTTTAGAAGAGGCAGAGGAACCAGAGATCAAATTGCCAACATCTGCTGGATCATGGAAAAAGCAAGCGAGTTCAAGAAAAACATCTATTTCTGCTTTACTGATTATGCCAAAGCCTTTGACTGTGTGGACCACAATAAACTGTGGAAAATTCTGAAAGAAATGGGAATACCAGACCACCTGACCTGCCTTTTGAGAAACCTATATGCAGGTCAGGAAGCAACAGTTAGAACTGGACATGGAACAACAGAGTGGTTCCAAATAGGAAAAGGAGTACGTCAAGGCTGTATATTGTCTCCCTGCTTATTTAACTTATACGCAGAGTACATCATTAGAAAAGCTGGGATGGAAGAAGCACAAGCTGGAATCAAGATTGCCTGGAGAAATATCAATAATCTCAGATATGCAGATGACACCACCCTTATGGCTGAAAGTGAAGAGAAATTAAAAACCCTCTTGATAAAAGTGAAAGTGGAGAGTGAAAAAGTTGGCTTAAAGCTCAACATTCAGAAAACGAAGATCATGGCATCTGGTGCCATCACTTCATGGGAAATAGATGGGGAAACAGTGGAAACAGTCTCAGACTTTATTTTTCTGGGCTCCAAAATCACTGCAGATGGTGACTGCAGCCATGAAATTAAAAGACGCTTACTCCTTTGAAGGAAAGTTATGACCAACCTGGATAGCATATTGAAAAGCAGAGACATTACTTTGCCAACAAAGGTCCGTCTAGTCAAGGCTCTGGTTTTTCCAGTGGTCATGTATGGATGTGAGAGTTGGACTGTGAAGAAGGCTGAGTGCCGAAGAATTGATGCTTTTGAACTGTGGTGTTGGAGAAGACTCTTGAGAGTCCCTTGGACTGCAAGGAGATCCAACCAGTCCATTCTAAAGGAGATCAGTCCTGGGTGTTCTTTGGAAGGAATGATGCTGAAGCTGAAACTCCAATACTTTGGCCACCTCATGCAAAGAGTTGACTCATTGGAAAAGACGCTGATTCTGGGAGGGATTGGGGGCAGGAGGAGAAGGTGACGACAGAGGATGAGATGGCTGGATGGCATCACTGACTCGATGGACATGAGATGGGTGAACTCCGGGAGCTGGTGATGGACAGGGAGGCCTGGTGTGCTGTGATTCATGGGGTCGCAAAGAGTTGGACAAGACTGAGTGACTGAACTGAACTGAGCTTGATGAATAGACCATATTATCAAATTATGACCTTCTTCATCCCCTTAAATCAGTTTTTGATTTAAAGTTTATTTTGTCTGATATAAGTATCCTTGCTTTCATTTGGGTTCCATTTGCAGGAAATAACTTTTCCAACCCTTAACTTTGAGCCTATGTGTGTCCTTAAATTTGAAGTGACTTTTAGGCAGCATACTGTAGGGTCCTATTTTTAATCCATTCAGCCCCTCTGCCTTTTGATTAGATAATTTAATTCATTTACATTCAAATTAATTATTGATAGGCAAGGAGTTATTAATTCCATTTTAATTATTTTCTGGCTATTTTGAAATTCCCTTATTTCTTTCCTCATCATTTGTCTTTATTCTTGTGGATTTATCATTTTCTGTAATGTCATGCTTTGATTTCCTTCTTTCTATGTTTTGTTTTGGAGAAAGAAATGGCAGCCCACTCTTCTTGCCTGGAAAATCCCGTGGATGGAGGAGCCTGGTAGGCTGCAGTCCATGGGGTCGCTAAGAGTTGGATACCACTGAGCAACTTCACTTTCACTTTCATGCATTGGAGAAGGAAATGGCAACCCACTCCAGTGTTCTTGCCTGGAGAATCCAAGGGACGGGGGAGCCTGGTGGGCTGCCGTCTGTGGGGTCGCACAGAGTTGGACACAACTGAAGTGACTTAGCAGTATCTTTTGTTTATCTACTCAGGTTTTTGCATTTGTGGTTACTATGAGGTTTATATAAAGAAAACTATAGATATAAAAGTCTATTTAAAGCTAATAACAGCTTATCTTTGTCATATACCAAGACCCTACCATTTTACATCTCCCTCTATATTTTATGTTTTTGACATCACAACTTACCCAATTTTATACTGTAGATCCATTAACAAATTACTGTAGCTAAGTTATCATTAATATATTTGTCCTTTAACCTTTATATTAGAGTTACATAATTAGCACACTGCCATATTGCAGTATTAGAGTATTCTGAATTTGACAACATATTTATCTTATCAGTAGGTTTTATTGCTAAGTCACTTCAGTCGTGTCCAACTCTGTGTGACCCCATAGATGGCAGCCCACCAGGCTTCCCCGTCCCTGGGATTCTCCAGGCAAGAACATTGGAGTGGGTTGCCATTTCCTTCTCCAATGCATGAAAGTGAAAAGTGAAAGTGAAGTCACTCAGTCGTGTCCGACCTTCAGCGACCCCATGGACTGCAGCCTTCCAGTCTCCTCCATCCATGGGGTTTTCCAGGCAAGAGTACTGGAGTGGGGTGCCATTGCCTTCTCCGCAGTAGGTTTTATACTTTCATATATTTTGCATTATTAACTAGTATCCTTTCATTTTAGCTTGAAGAACCCCTTTCAGTATTCTCGATAGGCAGGGCTAGTGTGGACAAACTCCCTCAGCTTTTATTTGTTTGGTAAAGTCTTTATCTTTCCTTCATTTCTGAAAGATGACTTTTCTGGGTAAAATATTCATGGTTGGAAGTTTTTGGGGTTTTTTTTTTCAGCATTTTGCATATACCATCCAACTCTCTTCTGGTCTGCAAGGGGTCTGCTGAGAAATCTTTTGATAGCTGTATATGTGAGGGTATTTTTTCTCTCTTGCTGCTTTTAACATTCTGTCTTTGATTTTAAACTGTTTCATTATAATGTGTCTTGGAAAAGACTGTTTTGGGTTGACATTTTGAGATAACTGTTGGCTTCATAAATTTACCCCTAGGTTTAAATTCTCAGGTATTACTTCTTTAAAAAGTTTTCTCTCATTCTTCTTCTGGAACTTCTGAGACTCCAACTATTCATAAATTGTTTCTTTTAATGGACCCCATAATTCACATAGACTATACTCATTCTTTTTTCTTTTTGCTACCCTGAATATTGTTATTGTTGTTCAGTCCCTCAGTCATGTCCAACTCTTTGCAACCCCATGGACTGCAGCATGCCAGGCTTCCCTGTCCTTCACTATCTCCCTGAGTTTGCCCAAACTCATGTCCATTGAGTTGATGATGCCATCCAGCTATCTCATCCTCTCTTGGCCCCTTCTCCTCCTGCCAACAATCTTTCCCAACATCAGGGTTTTTTTTCCAGTGAGTTGGCTCTTTGCATCAGGTGGCCAAAATATTGGAGCTTCAACTTCAGCCTCAGTCCTTCCAGGGAATATTCAGGGTTTATTTCCCTTAGGATTGACTGGTTTTACCTTCTTGCTGTTTAAAGGATTCTCAAGAGTTTTCTTCAGCACAGCTCAAAAGCATCAATTCTTCAGTGCTCAGCCTTCTTTATGGTCCAACTCTCACACATAACTATTGGAAAAGCCATAGCTTTGACTATACAGACCTCTGTCGGTAAAGTGATATATCTGCTTTTTAATATGCTATCCAGGTTTGTCATAGCTTTTCTTCCAAGGAGCAAGCATCTTTTAATTTAATTCTGTGGCTGCAGTGATTTTTTGATCCAAAGAAAATAAAGTCTGTCACCATTTCCACTTTTTCCCCATCTAGGCTCCCATGAATAGATGATCTCAAATAACCTGTCTTCTAATTCACTAACTCTTTCTTCTTTTGGATAGAGTATAATATTGAAGCTCTCTATTGTATTCTTCAGTCCAGTCATTGTTCTTTGAACTCTAGGATTTCTGTTTTGTTTTTGTTTTTTTAATAATTTCTGTTTATTTGTTGAACTTGTTTTGTTCATGCCTTGTGTCCCTAATTTCATTTAGTTGTTTATCTTTGTTTTCTTATAGTTCACTGAATATCTTTTTAAATTAAAGCATAATTGATTTACAATATTATACTAGTTTCAAGTATACAACATAGTGATTCAATATTTTTATAGATTATACTCTAAAGTAATTATAAGATATTGACTATATTCTCTGTGCTATATATCCTTGTAGCTTATTTATTTTATATAAAGTATACATACATATATCTTAATCTCCTACCCCATACTGCTCTCCTCTCTTTCCCTCATCACATTGATAACCATTTTTTGTTCTCTATATCTGAGTCTGTTTCTGTTCTATTTTATTCAATTGTTTTAGCTTTTAGATTCCACATATAAGTGGTAACATATACTATTTGTTTTTGTCTGACATTTCACTTAGGATAATACTTTCTAAATTATTCATGTTGTTGCAAATGGCAAAATTTTCATTCTTTTTTATGGCTAATAGTCCACACACAGCTGCTTTATTCATCAGCGATGGACATTTAGGTTGCTTTCATATCTTGGCTATTGTAAATAATGCTATGATGAATATTTGGATATATATATATCTTTTCAAATTAATGTTTTCATTTCTTTCAGATATATACCCAGCAGTGGACTTGCTGAATCATATGGTAATCTTATTTTTAGTTTTTAGGGAACATCCACACTGACTTCCATATTGGCTGCACCACCTTGCATTCCCACCAGCAATGTACTAGGGTTCTTCCCTTTTCTTCACATTCTTATCCTGAGATTCTAGGTGGGCCATCTGGTGGTGTCTGGGGGAGACTTGCTGCTTGAGTTCTTTGGAAGTCAAATTTGGTGCCTTGGTCATCAGGTAGGCAAGCTTGGTGTTTGGATCCACTAGGGCAAGCCTGGTGCCTGGGTACAAGTGTATGGACTGGGGCTTGGATTCACTGGAATAGGCCTAACACTTGAGTTTTGCAGTGATAGGCTTATGATTTGGGTTCATGTGAATGAATCTGGATCTGGGTCCATGAGGGCTGACCAAGATAAGGAATCACTAGGGTGGGCCTACAATCTGGGTCCACAGGGACTATTCTGGTGCTGGATGGGCCAGGAGCTTGATTTCATAGGAAATGGGCTAGAACCTAGGGCAGTGGGGTTAGTCTGCCCTTTGGGCACACTGGGAGCCTAGGGCCATGAAAGACAGCCTATCATCTGGGGCCTCAAGGGCCAGCCTAGAGATTAAGTCCATGGGGTTCAGCTTGTTTCTGGTGCAGGCCAGGAGTCTGGTTCTCTGGAAGCCAGCCTATAAGCTGAGGCCATAAGTGCTTGTCTGGCACTGAGGTTGGCCAGAAGCTTGGGTCCACAGGAGCCTGTCTGGACCCTGAGCCATAGGAGCAATCCTGGCATTGAGGTAGGCTGGGTGCCTCAGTCTATGTGAGCTGGTCTAGAGGTTAGGTCTGTGGGAGCTGACCCATTCTGGAATGGTCCAGGAATCTGCATTCACAGGAATCCAATAGAAGCCTGGTGACAGAGCTGGCTGACAGTGGGGTCAGCCAGGAACCTGGGTTTGTGTGAGCACACATATGCCTTGGGAGCTGTCTGGGGATATAGATGCTGGGCAATGTTGAGTGTTTTGAGAGCTTGAGTTTGCAGGAACCTTCTGGTAGCATGGTGCTGCAGGAGCTATCTTGGACTTTGGGAAATGCCTGGGGCCACAGAAGCTGGTGGATAACAGCATGGGGCAAGGGCCTGGGTTTGCCTGATACCACTGGGAGCCTGGGGCCATGAGAGACATCTGACTGCATGAGCTGGTCTGATGCTGAGGTGGGCTGGTACTGGGGTTTAACAGTGAAATCAAGTGCTCACTTCATTCTCCTCTCCCAAGAAGACTGTCATTCTCCACACTGGGCTGAATCTTGGGAGAGGGATGAAAGACAGTAACTCTATCTTTCTTCCTCATTGTGTCTTTTCTTATTTCTTTGCTTCACCAGGTGTTATAATCCCTCACCTGGATTCCTTATATATATATAAAATTGCTCACTCAATACTGACATCTGGATATCCCAGAGGCATCTCAACTTTAACATTTCTAAAATTAAACTATTTATTTTCTTTTATTTTTTATTTCTTAAAACAATGCTAATGTCCAAGCCAGAAATCTGGGTATTGTTATCCTACCATCTTCCCTCTCTCTCACATCCCATATCCATTTAGTCACCAAGTTCCATCAGTTATACTTCCTTAATATCTCTCTAATCTATTCTCTCTGTTCAATACCACTGCCTCAGTTCAGAGTTTCATCATGTCTCTCTAATGTCACTACAGTGGTCTTCTAACTATTCTCTGTGCCTCATGTCACTCTTTTATTCAATCTGTCTATGAAAGTATGCATAGAGGGACCTTCCTAAACTCAAAACATAATTGTTTTACCCCTCTGGTTATATTTTAGTGACTCCTTACTATCTTTGAGACAAAGTCCAAACTCTGTAGTTAGTACACAAGGTGCTCTATAATCTGGCCGCTGATTACAATCTTCAATCTCATCTTCCTCTATTCTTACCTTCACTTTATACTATGATATCTATCCACCCTTCTTCCTTTTACTAATATTAATAGAAGTCATTGAATTTTAGCTGAGTACCCATGCTTACATCTCCCAGCTTCCCTTAAAGCTAGGTAAGGCCATGCACTTAAGTTTTAAACAATAAAATACAAGTGGAAGTGATTTATACAAACTTCTGGATCACGTTTTTATAAAGAATTTGTCTGCATTCCATTCTCTTTTCCCTTACTCTTTCACGAAGACTGATGGAACAGGTAAGTCGGACCCAAAGATTAAGGCCAAGCAGTAAGGATAGCAGAGCTGCTGCTGCTGCTGCTGCTAAGTCACTTCAGTCGTGTCCGACTCTGTGTGACCCCATAGACGGCAGCCCGCCAGGCTCCCCCGTCCCTGGGGTTCTCCAGGCAAGAACACTGGAGTGGGTCAAGCTACTCTACCAATTTTGGGCTGTTTACCTCTGGACTTTCCCATGAAAGCAAAATGAACTTGCCTCTTATTTAAGTCACCGAATTTGCTCTTCTTTGTATTACAGGAAGTTAGACTGTACCTTAACTCATTCATCCCCTTTTAACTTTTGTGTCTTAACTCATGTACTAACATGAGTTAGTACTGAGGCTTCCCATAAGGCTTTGGGAAGCCTTAGCTGATTCCCAGGCCAGAGTTATGTTCTACTTCCACTTGCTCCCATAGCATCTGATGTACATCTTCATATTACTTATTACACTGTATCCTGAGTGCTGATTACCCCCCAATTGCCTCTCAATATCATAAGCTTCCTGACAGTAGAGACTTTTGTCTCATTCATCTTTACAAGCTAGAGCCTTATTAGGACATCAGACAAAAGAAAGCAGTTCAGTGACAGTTTTTATAATGAATGGAGGGGATTTGGCTGCCAGGCCCCTCGAGGCCTATTAAATACTAGAGACTTTTCTCACTTGTTTCTTCTCCAACTGGAAATGGGGAAAGAGAGTATAAGACAGAGATTAAAGAACTAGCTTTGAGCAAGAATCAGAATGTAGACGCTTTGCCACTTGCTAACTATGCAACCTCAGGAAAGGTACTTAAACTATATGTGCCTCAAACGTGAAGCTCAGTTTGCCTTTTGCAAACCTCAATTTCCTAAATAGTGATAATAATCACTATAACTACCTACCTCATATGGCTGTTGTGATGACTGAATCAGAAAATATATGTAAAGAGCCTAGTCTGGAACATGTTAAGCACTCTATAGATGGTAACTGCTACTGCTAAGTCACTTCAGTCGTGTCCGACTCTGTGCGACCCCATACATGGTAGCCCACTAGGCTCCTCCGTCCCTGGGATTCTCCAGGCAAGAACACTGGAGTGGGTTGCCATTTCCTTCTCCAATGCATGAAAGTGAAAAGTGAAAGTGAAGTCACTCAGTCGTGTCTGACTCTTAGCGATCCCATGGCATGCAGCCTACCAGGCTCCTCTGCCCATGGGATTTTCCAGGCAAGAGTACTGGAGTGGGATGCCATCTTCGATAGATGGTAACTACCACAACCCTAAAAATGACCTAAACTCATGTTTCCTTGGAGAGAAGCAGGGAGAGAGGGATGGAGAGGTGAGATGGAGGGGAGAAGGAATAGGGGACAGAGGGAGGTTGAGACTAAAGCAATAAGGGGTGAAGTGGATGTGCTATGCAAATCAGAAGTTGTGGACTTGATGGCTCTTTGAGGTCTCTGCCAGATTAAGTTATTTTATTTATTTCCTCTAGTTATAGCAGTTATTTGTTTCTCATTGGCAAAACTCCTTCCTCACAGCCTGCTCATCTTCAAAGAGCTACCCAGACCCCAAGAAGGATATGGGATCACTACTTTTTAGAGTTTGCAATGAAAGCCAGCAAATCCACCTGGACAGGCTGCTATCTATAGGCTCTGTCTCCTCCACGTAGACTGAGACTTTGGTTGGGAAAGTTTTGAGACAAATTCTGCCAATGTGCCCATGGGCCGGGTTCAGAGAAGCTGCTCAGTAGGCTTAAAACCAGTCTTTCTAAATGAGAATAGTCTAGAAAAGCCGAGGGGATACTTCCTGTTGTGTGTCCTATCTAAAATTAAAACATGGCCTGGATAAACCTAGAGTCAACATGGGTTGCAACATTCTCCCCAAAGCTGGCCTACAGATGTAAACCTTGAAGCTAAGCTTTAATGTGGAAATACTGGCAATTACTGTGGTAGGAAGAATCCATTTACCTCTCTTTCTGTTCTGTGGACCCTCAAAAAGCCTGACATCAGATCTATTTTTAAATGATGAGCTTTAACCTATGTGTTACTGCTATTCCCTTTGGTAAAAGAAATGGAGTAAATTTGCCCTCCTTGCTCATTCAACCTTAGCCAGTTTAGCCTCATTGCTGTTCAACATGCCAAGGACAATTCTGCCTCATGAACTTTGCATTCACTGTTTACTATTCTTGGAATTGCTCTTCCTCAGGTTATCCACCATGGCTCTTTATTCAGTTTTCTGCCTAAGAATCATATTAATGCCACCTTCTACAAGATAACCACAGATAACCATCCTTTACTTTGTTATTCACAGCACTTATCACCACCTGACAATATATTGAATTGTTTATCATCTGTCCCTTCCCAGTAGAATACAAGACCCATGAAATAAAGGCCTTTGTTTTGTTCACAAGTATATCTATCTTCAGTGCCGAAAACTTTGCCTGGTATGTGATAAGAGTTTAGTATTTATGAAATTTAATTTGTATCATTAGTTCTTTGAAGGAGGACTACAAACTACAGATACAACTAGTGTCTTGGGAATGAAAACCTGGCAAATATCCATAGTTTCTCTTAAGAGAGAAAGAAGAAGAGATGATGGGCCCAAGATCTCTTAACTTAATTTTGACAACTCATTTTTAATGTTAAGAAAGGCCCAAGAAAAGAAACTTTGTTTTACTCAATTCCCTATTGACTTCTTGAGTATCCATGAAAAGTATGTTCTAAGAGAGGAATCATAATGTACCCTCTGAAGATAGAAAAAATAAATTCTAAAAGAATGGGAAAATCATAATGTGTGGGGCTTTCTTATAGGGGTGGATGGAGTGAAATACCAGGTGGCACAGGATGCAAAACCAGCTCCTCTGTATCTCATGCAATCTTTGAAAAAGGGAAGGGATACCAGTAGCAAGAGAAGACCTAAGTAGCAGGGCTATGACTGAACTTAGATTTGTCTGACATTAAGGTTAATATTATTTTCGCTATATAACATAAAAGAAAACATTTTAAGTTTAAAAATAATTCCTTGGGTGAGAACAGTATCAGGCCAAACTTATTTTCCCACCTTGCAAAAGTCCTGAAAGAGAGTGAACTGATTTGGCTTTCTGCAAACTGGTTAAGAACACCTAGAATTTTGTGGTCTTTAATAGTGACTTTGGGAAAAGTCCCAGAGAATAACCAGTACAGAGTCTGGGAGCAAACCAATGATATTTGTTTTCTGGGCACATGGCTGGCTCTGAATGTTAGCTGAGTTGAATTCTAAAGACTCAGTCTAAGAGAAATCAATACACAAGGGATATTATTTCACTCTGTTGGGCCTTGGCTATTGCCTGGGATTGTCATGAGTCCAACTCCTGGAAATCCTTTTTCTGAAGGCTCCTGAGGACTAAAGCTGGATGATAACATTTGTTGGGCTTTGAGGCACAGACAGGAGCGGTATCACCTTCACTGTGGAGGGAGTTAATGAAACTCTTGCCTGAATTTGATAACATATTAATCCCCTCCAAGTTTCTTCTCTGTCATGCCTTTAGGCATGAAAGATAGAAGAAATTTAACATAAGATAATAATCATTTTTCAATTGCCAAAAGCAATAATATCCACAGTCATCTGAACTCTTGGAAATTTTGACAGAACTCAGTAACTATCCAGATTCTCCCCAGATGCTGCTTCAGGGTTGCAAATATCAGATTGTACAAAAAGCATCTTGTCTTTCTATAAATCAAAGATATAAGACTTGGCCCTGATGAAGCTCAGCTTTCTACTGAGCCTCCATTTACACTCTGGCTGAGGCTGTGTTGCACTTTCTGAGGTCCCCTTATATTAGCAAAAACTGCACTCTGAACTTCATTAGAAACAAAGGTAGTGATTGGCTAAAAAATAATGAGCTCTTAGCATTTGGCAGAGAACGCTTTAAACATCAAGTATGTCAACAAGTTCTCTCAGAGTTTGCACAGAACTTTGAAAATATCATGTCTGTTGCTACTAAGAGCCAAAAATTTTTAAAGAGGGCTGTCACCAGGCTTGTCTTTGGTCTCTGCAACATATAGACTTTAAGGTTCTTCTCCATGACACATGACCCATACAACATACTTAAGGTAAAACTGATGTCCAAAGAGAGGAAGCAGTTTGCTCATGTCTCCAAAGCTAGTAGGTGGTAAAACTTTGATGAGAACCCCAAAATTCTAATCCTCAATCTAGTGCCCTATCCCCTTAAAACACAGTACCTCCTTTGTGAAACTGTTTTATACTTCTGTTGATAGTATCTAACATGTCTATAATCCATGCTCTGTCAGTCCATTCCCCTCCCAGTTGCCTTGGGAAGAGGATACTTAGGAAAGAATGAAGTCAGAATCTGCAAACGACACCTCCATCCACTTGGCAAGGATTTATGTACTCTACTAAGAATGCAATGGCAGATTTCAAGTGGAGTTTTCTCTTAAGACTTACTTACAATATCTTCAGATTAGGGAAGTGAAGAGTTCTGCATCATTTAACTATGAATTAACAATGATCTCAGTTCAGTTCAGTCACCCAGTCGTGTCCAACTCTTTGTGACCCCATGGAATGCAGCACGACAGGCCACCCTGTCCATCACCAACTCCTAGAGTTTACTCAAACTCATGTCCATTGAGTTGGTGATGCCATCCAACCATCTCATCCTCTGTCATCCCCTTATCCTCCTGCCTTCAATCTTTCCCAGCTTCAGGGTCTTTTCAAATAAGTCAGTTCTTCACATCAGGTGGCCAAAGTTTTGGAGTTTCAGCTTCAGCATCAGTCCTTCCAATGAATATTCAGGACTGATTTCCTTTAGGATGGACTGGTTAGATCTCCTTGCAGTCCAAGGGACTTTCAAGAGTCTTCTCCAACATGACAGTTCAAAAACATCAATTCTTCAGTGCTCAGCTTTCTTTATAGTCCAACTCTCACATTCATACATGACTACTGGAAAAACCATAGCTTTGACTAGACGGACCTTTGTTGGCAAAGTAATGTCACTGCTTTTTAATATGCTGTCTAGGCTTCAACAGTACATGAACCGTGAACTTCCAGATGTTCAAGCTGGATTTAGAAAAGGCAGAGGAACCAGAGATCAAATTGCCAACATTCGCTGGATCATTGAAAAAGCAAGAGAGTTCCAAAAAACATCTATTTCTGCTTTATTGACTATGCCAAAACCTTTGACTGTGTGGATCACAACAAACTGTGGAACATTCTGAAAGAGATGGGAATACCAGGCCACCTGACCTGCCTCTTGAGAAATCTGTATGCAGGTCAGGAAGCAACAGTTAGAACTGAACACGGAACAACAGACTGGTTCCAAATAGGAAAAGGAGTACGTCAAGGTTGTATATTGTCTGCTTATTGAACTTATATGCAGAGTGCATCATGAGAAATGCTGGGCTGGATGAAGCACAAGCTGGAATCAAGATTGCTGGGAGAAATATCAATAACCTCAGATATGCAGATGACACCACCCTTACGGCAGAAAGTGAAGAACTAAAGAGCCTCTTGGTGAAAGTGAAAGAGGTAAGTGAAAAAAGTTGGCTTAAAACTCAACATTAGGAAAACTAAGATCATGGCATTTGGTCCCATCATTTCATGGCAAGTAGATGGAGAAACAGTGGAAACAGTGACAGACTTTATTTTGGGGGGCTCCAAAATCACTGCAGATGGTGACTGCAGCCATGAAATTAAAAGATGCTTACTCCTTGGAAGAAAAGTTATGACCAACCAACCTAGACAATGATCTAAGGACTTCTAAAAAGTACCATTTTGACTACAAAGACTTAGTTTATACCATAGATTATGGAAGAGTGTCATCACTGAGATAAAGTTAATTTCCTATCAATATAGCAAGGGATGGGAAGGTATTATTGGGTTGGCTATAAAGTTCATTTGAGCTTTTCTGTTAGATATTAAGGAAAAACCCAAAGAAACTTTTTGGCTAATCCAGTGGCATTTGGTGGGCAATACAATGTACAAAGTACTTGATATATTTATCTCATTGAAATTTCCCAACAACTAAGTGAGGTAAGTTTAATTATTAGTCCCAATTTTAAAATGAAGGAAACAAGTTTCAGGGAGGTAGACTGGCTTGTTGAAGACTACCTGGCTAGCAAATAATGGAGCTGGGATTCAGCCTCAGGGTTATCTGCTTCCAAAGTTATTTTCCATTATTTCCATAATACTCTCATCTCTATGGGTGGGCTAGGCATTTTCAATTTTCAGTCTTAATCCCAAAATAGCAGTGACAGCCATTAGTCCCAAAATCTCAGAGCAAAGAAAAAGTTCACCCAATCCCAATGCTCCTCCACTGATACCTGATTTCTGAAATTCCTACATGTAGTGTCACCAGACTGAGGAACCTCGGTCTGCTTCATGTCTAGCTGCCAAAGTATATCTATCTGACCCTCTAGCACAGTGGCCCCAGTCTTATTCAGACTCTGATATTCAAACCTGAGATTCAGACCACCCAAAGGAGAACAGAAAAGACAAAAGTATATGATATGGGAAAATCATTGGCCACGGAGGGGAATGGGCTATATGATTTTGGGAGATCTTATTAAATTCTCAAAAATCTCTGATTATATATTAATTCTCTCATTCTCCCTCCCTCTCTCTCTCTCTCTCTCACACACACACACACACAAGCAAATCAGAAGCCACCAAAAATACAGTAAAAACAGATAACTGACTTTGAAATCCATAACAAATTTAATCCCTCCAGGTCTCAGTTACCTGTAAGTAAAATAAGGAAATACCTCATAAAAGTTATGAGAACTCAATGAGACACTGAAGATGTTGAATACCAAAATATCAGCACATCCAGTGGCACAAGTAGCAGGGGCACTAGTAGCAAAATCTAGATAAATGCCAACTATTATTTGTACTATTGTGACTTTTGTTTCAGTGCCAGCTGGAGACAGGAAAAGGAAGGGAAAGGGTATTCCCGCCTTTTACTGAATCTTGACAATAATTCTTAGGACGACAAGAATCAAAAGGATGACTCATGAAGAAGGTTTCAGCTCTCTGAACACTGAGGGGTAAACCCCAGCTTACAGCTGTATCCTACACTTATCACACTATCTCATCAGGCTTGGACATGCTTATTTACTTCAAACAGGTACTGACCTCACTTCAAAGCTAAGAGAATTAGGCTTTTGGTAAGTGTGTGAAGATCTTTTTGATTTAGTAAGAATTGAAAACTTAAAGCTGTGTTTTCAAAGATTCACTATGACTGATAAACATATTTGAAATTTCTCAATCTAATCATTCTTTGCTCAAAGATATTTTTCTTCAGGTTATACTTTGCTTTTAATATTCACTACTTAAAGTATTTTTTTTTCTGAAGATTCATTTGAAAATGTTTGCCAAATCCCTAGTTAAGTACACTTTATATTCTCATATACTGTCTCTTTTTATACTGTCCTCATATGTACAGACTAATATAAATGTTATTTTTAATAGCTTTTAGCTTAACTCTATCATTTCAGGATTTAAAGGCAATGATGTATAAACCTGGCTTAATTAGATTCTCTCTCTCCATGTGTGTACATGTGTGTGTTTTGTATCTATATGTATATGTGTAGATAGATACATAAAACCATATTTTAAGATATATAAAATACAAATCCATAAAGTATAAATCTATATTTATATTTATACATATTTTAAAATAACTATCTCTTTACCAACCTACTTACCTATCAAAATAATTATCTCTCTACCAACCTATTTACCTATCATTCCAGAAAGCAGAGGTAGAGGGAAATATTCATCTATTCCTTTGCTGCCCTCTGGTGGCAGAACAAAATTGATAGAAGCCATATTTCAGAGATACAGGAGGCATAGGGTAGGACTAGAAGAAATCTTGTTTCCTCTAGGTTGCTAGACTGGGTGTCTGAAGAATAACATAAATCAGAGCTGGCCCTTAAAAGGGACTCTTGTTTGCCTCCCTAAATCCATTGCATTGCTACAATGTTGGTTTTTTTTCTGGACAAGATTTCATTTGGCCATTTGGGAACATAGGCAGCAATTGAGTTCCCACAAACTCTGCATTGAGAACAGTGGTCAATTTATAGGAAAAAATTTTTCTTAACCATCTATATCTTCAGCAAAGACTATACCATTCAGTTCCCTCAACCATGGTTTCTAACCATACATTTTTAGACATAAAAATAAAATCCATTTTCACATACATTGATAATAGATTTTCTAATTACTTTGAAAATAATTATTCACACAGAAAACTGTACATAAGGCAGTAAAGAAGGAACTTGTTGGATTAAAAAGCAGCTTGAAAAGTGAAAGTAAAAGTGTTATTCATTCAGTCTTGTGTGACTCTTTGTGACCCCATGGACTGTATAGCCTGCCAGGCTTCTCTGTCCATGGAATTCTCCAGGCAAGAATACTGGAATGGGTAGGCATTCCCTTCTCCAGGGGATCTTCCTGACCCAGGAATTGAACCCAGGTCTCCTGCATTGCAGGCATATTCTTGACCATCTGAGCCACTAGAAAAGCCCACAAAAGCAGCTTACCACCCAGTAGAAGAGAAAAATTAGCAATTAGAAAGGAACTCAAGAGAAGACTTAAAGTTAGAAGAGCTAAGTCAACGTCAGTGATTAAAAGAGAAGTACAAGTCGCTGTTGTCTTTAACATTTCATGTAAAACAAGTCCCCATTCCCTGAGGTTCAGCCTTAACCAAACAGACCTAGAGTTACGTCTCAACTTGGCCACTTACAACACTCTGTGCCTCTGTTTTCTAATTTAAAAAAAAAGGAAATAATAATATCCATCATTCACAGAATTAGAATAATGACTGAATGAGATAAAAGTACATTGCCCCATATATGGCACCTAGCCTGATTTCATGTTCCCTGAATACAAGTCTAAACTTAAGAGGTTCCTAGCCCCAATACAATGATCCCAGCAATAATAAAGGAAGGAAATGTCCTGTGCCAGATTGTGTAACTAAGAAGATGAGTTTGCAAAGCACAAGTGAGACAAGAAGAATTGTGGGGCTAGGTTAGTGGGGGTGAACTAAAGTTCCAAAGAGTAGATGAGTAGGAATGGAGTTAGAGAAAGAAAAATTTGCTACCACTACTGCAGCATGCACAAAAGGACTTTTGTAAAATGAAGAGCCTGTACCAGAAGGTTTTCAAGGTCCCTTAATAGTTCTAATATTCAAATGGTTCTATTCAACATTTTGTCCCCTTAAGTTTAAAATAAATACTTGTCCTCAAAAAAATTGCTAAGAACTGCCTTCAGGACTGACCTCTCTATTCCCCTGTATTTCACCACATTTCTCCAAAACAAATTTTTCAAAAACAGAAGTCAACATTCCTCTGTCCATCTATATGGCTTCTATGTCTCAAAGCATCAGCATTAGGTTTGGGCACTTTGATAGATACTGTTCAGTGAGATTGGAAGTGAGAGAACTTAAGAATCATTGACACCATTGAGGGATCAATGTAGAGGTAGATTTTCTTGCCCTGTAACTTACTTGCCTACCAACTCAGAAAATAAGTAATTTAAAGATGATGATTCAAATTGTTTTCAAATACTCTTTTTAAAAGACTTAAGAATGGACTCCTTTAAGTATCAATACTTTTGATTCACTTAAATTTTATTTCCAGAACATAGATATTCTTAAAAGAGAGGCAAAAGGAAGAGAATGACAAAGAAACTTAAAACCAATGTGTTTAAGCCTTTTTCAATGGAAAAAAAAAACACATTACTGAAATTATAGTATATGTCAACTGAAAAGTCATATCCCATTAACAGAACAATGTGGCAGGAACATATAATCCCTGATATTTGTAAAGAAGCATAACTCTTCTCTTTTAATCTCCACAACCATCCTATGAGGTTACACATACATAAGGTCCAGAATTTCTGAAACAATCTCACCCACATTTCATTTTGCTCTTTTTTGAAAAATGCAATTTGATAAATGTTTATTAAGTTGGTACTTTTTATATCTCCATATATCTTCATATTTATATCTTCATATGAATACATTCATAAATCAGAAAAATCTTTGATTATCATGTCTTTGTTTGGAAAATATGATCAGAGTTCATCTCTAGTAACATACGAAGGTCAGAACTTCAATCATTCAGTATATATTTATAGGTTACAAGGGTGTAACAACTTCACTTAAAAGCTGACCACTGGTTAACAGAAATAATCTCCTATTAGGTCAGAGCAATAACTGGTAACTAGCACTTCAATTGCTCTGCAAATCACCCAACAGAATACAATTTTGATATCTTGGTCAAAATCATAGCAAAATCACACTTTCAGAAACTCAGTAGGGATCGAGCTCATTCATTGAAAAATGGATTTTCTGGAAAAAACTGAAGCTGGCAATTCACCTAAAAAATTGTAAAGAATAACAACAAAGAGGTTTTAGGGTGCATAAGCCAACCATCTCTTTGCATGGCTCTGCAATAAACCTTTCTCTGCACCAAACTCTGACATTTAGGTATTGTTTGGCTGGGGCTGTGGTCACAGAGGGTGGACTCACCCCCATGCCTGGAATGCCCCTCCAGGATGCCCCTTGAGGCAAGGCACTGCACCGTGCTCTTGGGAGCTTCCTCCCAGGTGCCCCCACGTCCCTTCCTGAATGACTAAGGGCCAGGTGGCCCCGACCCTGCTGCCAGGCTTGGAGCCCTGGTCCCTGCAGGGCTGAAAATCCTGTCTCAGTGTCTTTTCCCTCTGCTGTCACTAAGCTGCCCAAGAACCTGAGAGGAGAGCAGTGCAACCCCCAATGCTGCCCACAGCCACAAGGCCACCATTCTTGGGAGGAACCTCCCCAGCTAAAGCCCTATTTGCAGCCAGGAACGTCTGTCAGTTTGAAGACGGAGCAGTCAGGATGGTTAGTTTGAAGACGGAGCAGTCAAAATGGTGGAATAGGAAAACCTGGGGTTAAGTTCTTCCCACAAGTACATCAAAGATACATCTACAAGTGGAACAATTCACTCAGAGGAACTATTGAACACTAGCAGAGGACCACAGACACCTAAAAAGACAAAAGGATCCTCCTATAATTAGTTTTCGTTGTTTTGGTTTTAGGGTACTTTTGTTTGATTGGTTTTCTTTTTTTGTTGTTGTTCTATGGATTTTTTTGTTTGTTTGTTTTTGTATATTTGGTTTTTTTATTGTTTGTCTTGCTTTTTACGTGCTTTCTTTTCCTTTTTTAGTTTTTGTCATTTTGTGTTTATTTTTATGTTATTTGCTTTGTTTGTTTTCTTTGCCTTTTTGTTCTAGTTTGGGTTTTTGTTTTTATTCTTTTGGTTTTGAAGTGTTTTGATTTTTTTCTGTTTTCTTTGTGTTTTTTTGTTTGTTTGTTTCTTTATGTCCTTGTTTGATTATATTTATGCTCTTTGTCTTGTTTTTTTTGCCTCTTTTCCTTATTTGGGTTTTTGTTTTTGTTTTGCAGTAATTTTGTGGATTAATTTTTATTTTCTATGCTTTTTTGTTTTAGTTTTACTTTTCTTTTTTATTGTGTTAATTTTGTTTCTATTGTTTGTGTTGGTTTGGGGCTAATTGTTTGGATGTTTTCTTTTTTGTTGTTTGTTTTCTCTGTTATTTTCCTCTTCGTTAGTTTTGTTTAGTTATGTTTGTGTTGTTTGCCTTTATTTTTGCTCGTCTATCCCTATTCTTTTCCGTTTTTGTTAGTTACACCATATGGCTTATGGAGTCTTAGTTCCCCAGCCAGGGGTCAAAACTGAGCCCCTGTGGTAACAGCACCAAGTCCTTGATGCTGGATGGCCAGAGAATTCTTGGCTGAGGGAATATTAACTGGCATGAGCTCTCCCCCAGGTCCCCATTTCAGCACCAAAATAGGGCTCCACCCAACTGTGTACAAACTCCATTGGTGGATGCCTCAGGCCAAACAATCATCAAGATAAGAATACAGCTACATGCATCAGCAGATAGGCCACATACTAAGTTCACAAAAATATTTTATAATTCAAGGTGGCAGAGTAGAAAGACATACACTCTTTTTCTCTTGTGAGAACACCAAAATTTCAACTAGCTTTTCAACAAATATTGACAGGAAGATGCGGGACCCACCAAAAAAAATACTCCACATATAAGGACAAAGGAGAAGCCACAATGAGGTGGCAGGAGGGGAGTAATTGTGATAAAATCAAATTTCATACCCACTGGGTGGGTGATACACAAATTGGAGAACAACTGATACCAAAGAAGATCTTGCAGTGTTGTGAAGCTTCAGGGCCCTATATCAGACTTCCCAACCTTGAGATTTAGCAAAAGGATTGGGAATCCCTAGGGCATCTGACTTTTAAGGACAGCAAAATTTGATTACAGAAATTTAACAGGAATGGGAGAAAAAGAGACTATTGGAGGGCACAAGCAAAACCTGGTCACACCAGGACCCAGGGGAAAGGAACAGTGACTCCATAAGAGACAGAGCCAGGCTTGTCTGTGAGTGTTTCAAGGTCTCCTGCAGAGATGTGGGACACCAGAGGCCTGCCATGGGGACAGGTGACTAGAAGCAGCAGTCCTGGGAGTTTCATGTTGGCATAAGTCCTTTAAGATGTAGCCAATAGATCTAACATAAAGCCTGCAGACTCCAGAACTGGGTTGTCTCAGGTCAAATGATGAACAGGGAGGGAGCACAGCCTCAACCATCAACAGGCAATTGGATGAAAAATCTATTGTGCATGGTCCTGCCCACCAGAACAAGACACAGTTTTCTCCAAAGCCAGTCCCTCCCATCAGGAAGCTTGCACAAGCTACATCCTCATCCATCAGAGGGCAGACAGAATGAAAACCACAATCAAAGAAAACTAACCAAAATTATCACATAGATCACAGCCTTGTGTAACTCAATGAAGTTATGAGCAATGCTGTGCAGGGCCACCTAAAACAGATGGGTAATGGTGGAGAGTTCTGACAAAATATGGTTCATTAGAGAAGGGAATGGCAAACCACTTCAGTATTCTTGCCTCAATTACAACGTGATAAGTATGAAATGGTAAAAACATATGACACTGGAAGGTGAGCCCCCCAGGTCAGTTGGTGTCCAATATGATACTGTGGAAGAGCAGAGAAATAGCTCCAGAAATAATGAAGAGGCTGTTCCAAAGTGGAAATGATGCTCAGTTGTGGATGTGTGTGGTGGTGAGAGTAAAGTTCAGTGCTGTAAAGAACAATATTGGATAGGAACCTGAAATGTTAGGTCCATGAGTCAAGGTAAATTGGACGTGGTAAAGCAGGAGATGGCAAGAAAGAACAATGATATTTTAGGAATCAGTTAACTTAAATTGACAGGAATGGGCAAATTTAATTCATATGACCATTATATCTATTATTTTGGAGCAGGAATTGCTTAGAAGAAATGGAGTAACCCTAATAGAAAACAAAAGAGTCCAAAATGCAGTATTGGGTGCAATCTAAAAAAATGACAGAATGATCTTGGTTCATTTCCAAGGCAAACCATGCAAAATCAAAGCAAGGCTATGCAAGAATCACTAAGGCCAAAGGAGATGAAGTTGAATGGTTCTATGAAGACCTACAAGATCTTCTAAAATTAACACCAAAAAGATGTAATTTTGATCATAGGGGATTGGAATGCAAAAGTCAGAAGTCAAGAGATACCTGAGGGATGGGATGGGGAGGGATGTGGGAGGGGGGTTCAGGATGGGGAGCACATGTACACCCATGGCTGATTCATGTCAGTGTATGGCAAAAATCACTACAATATTGTAAAGTAATTAGCCTCCAATTAAAATAAATTAATTAATTAAAAAAATGAAAAATAATGTCCCTTAAAAAAAAAAAGACAGAGATAACTGGAGTAACAGGCAAGTTTGGCCTTGGAGTACAAAATGAAGCAGAGCAAAGGCTAACAGAGTTCTGTCAAAAGAACACATTGGTGATAGCAAACATCCTTTTCCAACAACACAAGAGATGACTCTACATATGGCTATTACCAGACAGTCAATATTGATATATATATATATATATATATATATATATAATGAGATTGATTATATTCTTTGCAGACAAAGTTGGAGAAGCTCTACACAGTCAACAAAAATAAGACCTGGACCTGACTGTGGCTCAGATCATGAGCTTCCTATTTCAAAATTCAGGCTCCAATTGAAGAGAGTAGGAAAACCACTAGGTCATTTAGGTGTGACCTAAATAAAATCCCTTATTATTTTGCAATGGAGATGACAAGTAGATTCAAGGGATTAGATCTAATAGAGTGCCTGAAGAACTATGGACAGAAGTTCATAACACTCTACAGGAGGCAGAGATCAAAATAATCCCTAAGAAAAACAAATAAAAGAAGGCCAAGCAGTTGTCAGAGGAGGCCTTACAAATAGTTGAGAAAAGAAGTGAAAAGAAAAGAAAGGGAAATACATCTGCAACTGAATGAACAGTTCCAGATAACAGCAAGGAGAAATAAGAAAGTCTTCCAAAGGGAACCATGTAAAGAAATAGAAGAAAAACAATAGGATGGAAAAGGCTACAAATCTCTTCAAGGAAATTGGAGCTATCAAGGGCACATTTCATGCAAAGATGGGCACAATATTGGAACAGCAATGGCAAGGACATAACAGAAGGATAAAAGATTAAGAAGAGGTGGCAATAATACACAGAACTATACAAAAATGGTCTTAATGATCTGGATTACCATGATGCTGTGGTTATTCACCTAGAGCCAGACATCCTGTGAAGTCAAGTGGGTCTTAGGAAGCATTAGTATGAACAAAACAAGTGGAGGTGATGGAATTCCAGTTGAGCTATTTCAAATCCTAAAACGTGATGCTGTTAAAGTGCTGCACTTGATGTACCAGCAAATTTGAAAAACTCAGCAGATATTAAGAAGAGGCAAGACTATGCAGAGGAACTGCACAAAAAAGATCTTCACAACCCAGATAATCATGATTCTATGATCACTCACCTACAGCCAGACATCCTGGAAAGTGAAGTCAAGTGGGGCTTAGGAAGCATCACTACGAACAAAGCTAGTGGAGGTGATGGAATTCCAGTTGAGCTATTTCAAATCCTGAAAGATTATGCTGTGAAAGTGCTGCACTCAATATGCCAGCACATTTGGAAAACTCAGCAGTGGCCACGGGACTGGAAAAGGTCAGTTTTCATTCCAGTCCCAAAGAAAGGCAATGTCAAAAAATGCTCAAACTACCACACAATTGCACTCATCTCACACACTAGTAAAGTAATGCTCAAAATTCTCCAAGAGAGGCTTCAAAAATACGTGAACCGTGAACTTCCAGATGTTCAAGCTGGTTTTAGAAAAGGCAGAGGAACCAGAGATCAAATTGCCAACATTCGCTGGATCATCAAAAAAGCAAGAGAGTTCCAGGAAAACATCTATTTCTGCTTTATTGGCTATGCCAAAGCCTTTGACTGTGTGGATTACAATAAACTGTGGAAAATTCTGAAACAGATGGGAATACCAGACCACCTGACCTGCCTCCTGAGAAATCTGTTTGCAGATCAGGAAGCAACAGTTAGAACTGGACATGGAGTAACAGACTGGTTCCAAATAGGAAAAGGAGTACGTCAAGGCTGTATATTGTCACCGTGCTTATTTAACTTATATGCAGAGTACATCATGAGAAATGCTGGACTGGATGAAGCACAAGCTGGAATCAAGATGCTGAGGGAAATATCAATAACCTCAGATATGCAGATGACACCACCCTTATGGCAGAAAGTGTAGAAGAACTAAAGTGCCTCTTGATGAAAGTAAAAGAGTAGAGTGAAATTGTTGACTCAACATTCAGAAAACAAAGATCATGGCATCCAGTCCCATCACTTCATGGCAAATAGATGGAGAAACAGTGGAAACTGTGACAGACTTTATTTTAGGGGGTTCCAAAGTCACTGAAGATGGTGACTGAAGCCATGAAATTAAAAGATGCTTGCTCCTTGGAAGAAAAGTTATGACCAACCTAAAAAGCATATTAAAAACAGAGACATTACTTTGACAACAAATGTCCATCTAGTCGAGGCTATTGTTTTTCCAGTAGTCATGTATAGATGTGACGAGCTGGACTGTAATGAAAGCTGAGTGCTGAAGAATTGATGCTTTTGAACTGTGGTGTTGAAGAAGACTCTTGAGAGTCCGTTGGATGGCAAGGAGATTCAACCAGTCCATCCTAAAGGAAATCACTCCTGAATATTCACTGGAAGGATGGATGGTGAAGCTGAAACTCCAATACTCTGGCCACCTGATGTGAAGAGCTGACTCATTTGAAAAGACCCTGATGCTGGGAAGATTGAAGGCGGGAGGAGAAGGGGCAACAGAGGATGAGATGGTTGGATGGCATCACCGACTCAATGGGCATGAGTTTGAGTAAACTCTGGGGGTTGGTGATGGACAGGAAGGTCTGGTGTGCTGCAGTCAATGGGACCACATAGAGTCGGACACAACTGAGTGACTGAAATGAACTGAAATGAACAGAACAGCAGTAGCCACAGGACTGGAAAAGGTCAGTTTTCATTCCAATCCCTAAGAAAGGCAATGCCAAAGAATGTTCAAACTACTGTACTATTGCACTCATTTCACATGCTAGCAAAGTAATGCTCAAAATATTTCAGGCTAGGCTTCAGCAGTATGTGAACTGAGAACTTCCAGATATACAGGCCGGATTTTAAAATGCAGAGGAATCAGAGATCAAATTGAAAAATTCCACTGGATAATGGAAAAAGTAAGGGAATTCCAGAAAAATATTTACTTCTGCTTCATTGACTATGTGAAAGTCTTTGACTGTGTGGATCACAACCAACTGTTTAAAATTATTAAAGAGATAGGAATACTAGGCCACTTTACTGGTCTCTTGAGTAACCTATATGCAGGTCAAGAAGCAACAATTAGAACCAGACATGCAACAATGGACTTGTTAAAAATTGGGAAAGGAGTATGTAAGGCTGTATGTTTTCACCCTACTTATTTAACTTATGCAGAGTACATCATGCAAAATGCTGGGCTGTATGTATCACAAGCTGGAATCAATTTTATTATGAGAAATATCAACAAACTGATATCACTCTAATGGCAGAAAGTGAAGAGGTACTAAAGAGCCTCTTGAGGAAGATGAAAGAGGAGAATGAAAAGAACTGGCTTAAAACTCAACATTCAAGAAACTAAGATCATGGCATCTGGGCCTATCACTTCATGGTTAATAGATGGGGGAAAACATGGAAACAGTGACAGACTTTATTTTCTTGGGCTCCAAAATTACTGTGGATAGTAATTGCTGCTATGAAATTAAAAGATGCTTGCTCCTTGGAAGAAAAACTGACAAACCTAGACAGTGTATTAATATGGAGAGACATCAATTGCTGACAAAGGTCTGTATAGTCAAAGCTATGGTATGATCATCTTGAAAGATGTCAAGAAATTGTGAAAAAATTCAACACCCATTTATGATAAAAAATTTTCCAGGAAGTGAACAGCAAGGGAACATACTCAACATAATAAAGGCCATATATGACAAACCTACAGCTAACATCATACTCAATGGTAAAAAGCTAGAAACATTTCCTCTAAGATCAGGAACAAGCCAAGGATGTCCACTCTCATCATTTATTCAACGTGATTATGAAAGTCCTAATCATAGCAATCAGAGAAGGAGAAGAAATAAAAGGAACCCAAATTGGAAAAGAAGTAAAACTGTCACTGCTTGCAGATGACATGATAATATACAAGTGAAGTGAAGTCGCTCAGTCATGTCTGACTCTTGGCGACCCCATGGACTGTAGCCTATCAGGCTCCTCCGTCCATGGGATTTTCCAGGCAAGAGTGCTGGAGTGGATTGCCATTTCCTTCTCCAGGGATAATATACAAAGAGAATCCTAAATACCAGGAAACTGCTATAGCTCATCAATGAATTTAGTAACGTTGCAGGATAAACAAATGATACACAGAAATCTCTTACATTCCTATACACCAACAAGGAAAGTTCAGAAAGAGAAATTAAGAAATTAATCCCATTTACCATTGCAACAAAAGGAATAAAATATCTAGGAATGAATCTATGTACAGAAGCAAAAGACCTGTACACAGAAAAATATAAGATACTGATGAAAGAAATAAAAATGACACAAACAGATGGAGAAATATCCCAGGTTCTTGGATTGGAAGAATCAATATTGTCAAAATGACGACACTACTGAAAGCATCCTAGATTCAATGCAATCCCTGTCAAACTACCAATGGCATTTTTCACTGAATTAGAACAACAAAAAAAAATTTACAATTTGTATGGAAACACAAATGTCCCTGAAAAGCCAAACAATCTTGAGAAAGAAAAACAGAAGTGGGGGATTTATGCTCCCTGGCTTTGGACTATAATACAAAGCTACAGTAATCCAGACAATATGATACTGGCACAAAAATATAAATACAGATGAATGGAAAAGGATAGAAAGCCTAGAGATAAACCCATGTACCTGTGGTCACCTAATATATGAAAAAGGAGTCAAGAATATATAATGTAGAAAAGACATTCTCCTCAATAAATGGTTCTGGGAAAACTGGTCAGCTCCATATAAAAGAATGAAACTAGAACATTCTCTAACACCACACATAAAAATAAACTCAAAATGGATTAAAGACCTAAATGCAATACCTGGTAGTATAAAACTTTTAGAGGAAAACATAGGAAGAACAGTCTCTGACATGAATTGTAGGAAGATCTCTTCTGACCTATCTCCTAGAGTAATGAAAATAAAAACAAAAATAAACAAATGGGACCTAATTAAACTTAAAAGCTTCTACACACCAAAGCAAACCATAAAACAAACAAACAAAAAACAACACACAGAACGGAAGAAAACATTTACACACTGGTTTAGAGCAATGTTTTAGGAGAGGTAAGAGGCCGATGGGATGATACCACTCTAGATTTATGGTGTGCATTTTCCTTTAATAACAGCCCTTTAACATGTCCTTGGTTACCTCTCTTTCCATTGCCGTCACAACATTTTCTAAATCTTTTTACTCTCCTCAAGCATCCAGCCCTACATCCACTTTCTTTTTTTTTTTTTAATTTATTTTTAAACTTAACAAATTGTATTAGTTTTGCCAAATATCAAAATGAATCTGCCACAGGTATACATGTGTTCCCCATCCTGAACCCTCCTCCCTCCACCCTCCCCATTCCATCCCTCTGGGTCTTCCCAGTGCACCAGCCCCAAGCATCCAGTATCGTGCATCGAACCTGGACTGGCAACTCGTTTCATACATGATATTATACATGTTTCAATGCCATTCTCCCAAATCTTCCCACCCTCTCCCTCTCCAACAGAGTCCATAAGACTGTTCTATACATCAGTGTCTCTTTTGCTGTCTCGTACACAGGGTTATTGTTACCATCTTTCTAAATTCAATATATATGCGTTAGTATACTATATTGGTGTTTTTCTTTCTGGCTTACTTCACTCTGTATAATAGGCTCCAGTTTCATCCACCTCATTAGAACTGATTCAAATGTATTCCACTTTCTTTTACATGTACATCCACTTTCTTTTACTCTCAGCAAGTATGAAAAACTTACATTTTACTTGAGAAAATGAAGTGCAGTAAACATTATGTTCCTCAATTTTTCAGACATTGCTTCCTCATGCCTATAGCTTACAAACTTATATCCATCCAATTGTATTTTCCTCTCTCTCCCTGAAAGATAATAAAATAATCTAAAGGTCATATGCTCAAAATTTATTAGGGGCCTCCCTCCATCAATTATTTTCTCTCTCACTTGGATCTTCGATCTGTTCCTCCATATGAGCTTCACTGTCCCTGGGAATATGTACATGTTTCCCAGCCTTAAAACGATTCTCTCTTGAATCAAGGCCTCTATAGTCATTGCCTCCAACTGTTCTTTCCCTTTACAAGCAAACTGCTTGATATTAATTTCCTCAGGTCAGTTCAGTTCAGTCACTCAGTCATGTTCAACTCTTTGTGACCCCATGGACTGCAGCACCGCAGGCTTCCCTATCCATCACCAACTCGTGGAGCTTGCTCAAACTCATGTCCATAGCGTCAGTGATGCCATCAACAACCTCATCCCCTTCTCTTCCCGCCCTCAATCTCTCCCAGCATGTGGGTCTTTTCCAATAAATCAGTTCTTTGATTCAGTTGGCCAAAATATTGGAGTTTCAGCTTCAGCATCAGTCCTTCCAATGAATATTCAGGACTGATTTCCTTTAGGATGGACTGGTTGGATCTCCTTGCAGTCCCAGGGACTCTCAAGAGTCTTCTCCAAGACAACAGTTCAAAAGCATCAATTCTTTGGCACTCAGTTTTCTTTATAGTCCAACTCTCACATCCATACATGACCACTGGAAAAACCATAGCTTTGTCTAGATGGACCTTTGTTGACAAAATATGCTGTCTAGGTTGGTCATAACTTTTCTTCCAAGGAGCAAGTGTCTTTTAATTTCATGGCTGCACTCATCACCAGCAGTGATTTTTGGCTCCCCCAAAAATAAAGTCTGTCACTGTTTCTCCATCTATTTGCCATGAAGTGATGGGACTGGATGCCATGATCTTTGTTTTCTTAATGTTGAGTTTTAAGCCAACTTTTTCACTCTCCTCTTTCACTTTCATCAAGAAGCTCTTTAGTTCTTCTTCACTGTCTGCCATAAGGGTGGTGTCATCTGCATATCTGAGGTTATTGATATTTTTCCCAGCAATCTTGATTCCAGCTTGTGCTTCATCCAGCCCAGCATTTCCCATGATGTACTCTGTATGTAAGTTAAATAAGCAGGGTGACAATATAAAGCCATAAAGCCTTGACATACTCCTTTCTCGTTTTGGAACCAGTCTGCTGTTCCATGTCCAGTTCTAACTGTTGCTTCTTGACCTACATACAGATTTCTCAATTTTAGGTGGCCTGGTATTCCCATCTCTTGAAGAATTTTCCACAGTTTGTTGTGATCCACACAGTCAAAGGCTTTGGCATAGTCAATAAAGCAGAAGTAGATGTTTTTCTGGAACTCTCTTGCTTTTTCGATGATCCAGCATAATTTGATCTCTGGTTCCTTTGCCTTTTCTAACTCCACCTTGAACATATGGAAGTTCATGGTTCACATACTGCTGAAGCCTGGCTTGGAGAATTTTGAACATTACTTTACTAGTGTGTGAGATGAGTGCAATTGTGCAGTAGTTTGAGCATTCTTTGGCATTGCCTTTCTTTGGGACTGAAATGAAAACTGACTTTTTCCAGTCCTGTGGCCATTGCTGAGTTTTCCAAATTTGCTGGCATACTGAGTGTAGCACTTTCACAGCATCATCTTGTAGGATTTGGAATAGCTCAACTGGAATTCCATCACCTCCACTAGCTTTGTTCGTAGTGGTGTTTCCTAAGGCCCACTTGACTTCACATTCTAGGATGTCTGGCTCTAGGTGACTGATTACACCATCTTTGTTATCTGGGTCATGAAGATATTTTTTGTATAGTTTTTCTGTGTATTCACGCCACCTCTTCTGTATATCTTCTGTTTCTGTTAGATCCATACAATTTCTGTCCTTTATTGTGCCCATCTTTGCATGAAATGTTCCCTTGGTATCTCTAATTTTCTTGAAGAGATCGCTAGTCTTTCACATTCTAGTGTTTTCCTGTATTTCTTTGCATTGATCGCTGAGGCAGGCTTTCTTATCTCTTCTTGCTATTCTTTGGAATTCTGCATTCAAATTGGTATATCTTACCTTTTCTCCTTTGCTTTTAGTGTATTTTCTTTTCTCAGCTACTCTTAAGGCTTCCTCAGACAACCATGTTGCCTTTTTGCATTTCTTTTTCTTGGGAATGGTCTTGATCCCTGCCTCCTGTACAATGTCACGAACCTCTGTCCATAGTTCTTCAGGCACTCTGTCTATGAGATCTAATCCCTTGAATCTGTTTCTCACTTCCACTGTATAATCCTAAGTGATTTGATTTAGGTCATACCTAAATGGTCTAGTGCTTTTCCCTACTCACTGCAATTTAAGTCTGAATTTGGCAAAAAGGAGCTCCTGGTCTTGGTTTTGCTGACTATTAAGAGCTTCTCCAACTTTGGCTGCAAAGAATATAATAAATATGATTTCGGTATTGACCATCTGGTGATGTTCATGTGTAGAGTCTTCTCTTGTGTTGTTGGAAGAATGTATGCTATGACCAGTGCATTCTCTTGGCAAAACTATTAGCCTTTGCCCTGTTTCATTCCGTATTCCAAGGCCAAATTTGCCTGTTACTCCAGGTATCTCTTGACTTCTTACTTTTGCATTCCAGTCCCCTATAATGAAAAGGACATCTTTTTTGGGTGTAGGTCTAGAAGGCCTTGTAGGTCTTCATAGAACTGTTCAACTTCAGCTTCTTCAGGATTGCTGGTTGGCATATAGACTTGTATTACTCTGATGTTGAATGGTTTGCCTTGGAAATGAACAGAGATCATTCTGTCATTTTTGAGACTGCATCCAAGTACTGCATTTCAGACTCTTTTGTTGACTATGGTGGCTACTCCACTTTTTCTAAAGGATTCTTGCCCACAGTAGTAGATATAATGGTCATCTGAGTTAAATTTACCCATTCCAGTCCATTTTAGTTCACTGATTCATAAAATATTGATGTTCACTCTTGCCATCTCCTGTTTGACCACTTCCAATTTGCCTTGATTCATGGACCTAACATTCCAGGTTCCTATGCAATATTGCTCTTTAAAGCATCGGATTTTACTTCCATCACCAGTCACATCCACAACTGGGTGTTGTTTTTGCTTTGGCTCTGTCTCTTCATTCTTTCTGGAGTTATTTCTCCACTAATCTCTAATAGCGTATTGGGCACCTACCAACCTGGGGAGTTCATCTTTCAGTGTCCTATCTTTTTGCCTTTTCCTACTGTCCATGTGGTTCTCAAGGCAAGAATACTGAAGTGGTTTTCCTTTTCCTTCATTTGCTCATCTCTCATTAAACATTTTAAATGATTATGAAATATTCTATATAGATAATATTAAAATATTCTGTGAAACTACCACTCACTTTAAGAGCAATAACATTTCCCAGTTATACTCCCTTTCCTCTCACAGAGGTAACCACTATTGTAAAGTAGAGTTTTCAGTGACTGAAGGTTAAATGAGTGCATGAGAAGGAAAGGCACACATTAAAATGTCAATCCAATAAAAACAATGTGCCACCCCATCTCTCAACTGAAATGGACAGTTGTTAAGGACTGAAATGTATCCCCTCAAAATTCATATCTTAAAGACTTTACCCTTAATGTGACTGTATTTGGAGATAAGGGCTCCAAATTACCTTGAGGTCATATAGGTTGAGCCCAAGCCAATATAACTGGCGTCCTTTTAAGATAAGCAGCGACACTAGAGAGACACATACACGTGGGTGAGTCTGCATGAGGACACAGTGAGAAAGCAACCAATGAGAGAAGCCCGAAGAGAAACCAACCATCCCAGTATCTTGACTTACAAATTATGCCATTTAAGCTATGTTATATGTGGCATTTTGTTACTACAGCCCTAGCAAATTAATAAAACAACCAATAAATGTATGAAAAGATATTAAATTTCATCCATAATTTAAAAAACTTATTTAAAAAAAGAAATATAATTATTCACTTATGAGCTGAATGACATTAAAATATTTGGGAATATCCAAGTTTATGAACTATGTGAGGAAACAGGATGGTGCCAGGATACATCAATAAAACCTTTTTTAAATGTTTTAATTTGAAATGATTTTAGACGTACAGAAAAATTGTAATTTATTACAGAGTTCCTCCACAACCTTTATCCAAATTCCCTTAAAGTTAACATCTTACATAACCATTGTGCAATTATCAAAACCAGGACATTAATATTAGTACAATAATATTATCTAATCCACAGAATTTATTTGAATTTTGTTAGTTTTCACATTAATATCATTCTTTTATGATTTAGGATATAATCCAGGCCCCCATAAAGCATTAAATTGTCATGTTACCTTTGTCTTCTCCAGTCTGTGGTAGTTCCTCAATCTCTCTGTCTTTAATGACTAAGACTTTCTAAGAGTACTGGTGTGGTACACAGAATAGTGATACTCAAGATGTCCATGTGTTAATCCCCAGAACCTGTTAGTATGTTACCTTACATAGAAAAAGAGACTTTGTAGATATGATTAAGATAAGGATTTTGAGGTGGGAATATTATCTTGGATTATCTGGATAGGCCCAATGTAATAACAGGGTAGTTATAAGAGAAGTGCAGGAGATTCAGAGAGAAAATATCATCAGATATCATCAGATATGATGACAGAGGCAAACATAAGTGAGGGAGACAGTAAGAGTAATCATGGGAATAAAAATGAGGGAGAGAGAAATGATATGCTTTGAAGATAGAGGAAAGGTCCACAAACCAAAGAATGCAGGAGGTTTCCAGAAGGTGAAAAGTATAGGAAAGAGAGACGCAGCATCGTGAACAAATTTTATCCTTCTGACACCCAGAAATATTAAGATAATGCATTTGTTTTGTTTTAAGTTACAACAAATTATTTTGGGGGACTCCAAAATCACTGCAGATGGTGACTGCAGCCATAAAATCAAAAGACGCTTGTTCCTTGGAAGAAAAGTTATGACCAACCTAGACAGCACATTAAAAAGCATAGACATTACTTTGCCGACAAAGGCCGGTCTAGTCAAAGCTATAGATTTTCCAGTAGTCATGAATGTATGTGAGAGCTCGACTATAAAGAAAGCTGAGCACCAAAGAACTGATGTTTTGAATTGTGGTGTTGGAGAAGACTCTTGAGAGTCCCTTGGACTGCAAGGAGATTCAACCAGTCCATCTAAAGGAAATCAGTCCTGAATATTCATTGGAAGGACTGATGCTGAAGCTGAAACTCCAATACTTTGGCCACCTGATGTGAAGAACTGACTCACTGGAAAAGACTCTGATGCTGGGAAAGATTGAGGGCAGAAGGAGAAGGAGACAACAGAGGATGGCATCACCGACTCTAAGGACATGAGTTTGAGCAAACTCCAGGAGTTGGTGATGGACAGGGAGGCCTGGTGTGCCGCAGTCCATGGGGTCACAAAGAGTCAGACACAACTGAGTGACTGAGCTGAACTGAAGCCACAAATTTTGTACTAATTTGTTACAACAACAATAGGAAATTAATATAAATTTTGATGCCTGGAAGTAGTATACTTCTGTAAAAAGAATACTTAAAAACTATGGAAGTCAAAACTTTACAAAAGGAATCTCTATACTGGCTATATCAATTTACATTCCCACCAACAGTACAAGAGAATTCTATTTTCTCCACACCCTCTCCAACATGTATTGTTTGTAGACACCTTGATGATGACCATTCTGACCTGTGTGAAGTGATACCTCATTGTAGTTTTGATTTGTATTTTCCTAATAATGAGTGATGTTGAGCATCTTTTGGGGCTTCCCTATTGGCTTTAGGAAACCATAATTTAAAAAGACACATGTTCCCCAAAATTAATCGCAGGACTATTTACAATAGCTAGGGCATGGAAGCAACCTAGATGTCCATCGATAGATGAATCGATAAAGAAGTGGTGGTACATATACAATGGAATATTACTCAGCTATAAAAAAGAATGTGTTTGAGTCAGTTCTAATGAGGTGGATGAACCTAGAACTTATTATACAGAATGAGGTAAGAAAGAAAAAAAAATTATATATATATATATATATATATATATATATATATATATATATATGGAGAAGGCAATGGCACCCCACTCCAGTACTCTGGCCTGGAAAATCCCATAGATGGAGGAGCCTGGAAGGCTGCAGTCCATGGGATCACTGAGGGTCGGACACGACTGAGTGACTTCACTTTCACTTTTCACTTTCATGCACTGGAGAAGGAAATGGCAACCCACTCCAGTGTTCTTGCCTGGAGAATCCCAGGGACGGGGGAGCCTGGTGGGCTGCTGTCTATGGGGTCGCACAGAGTTGGACACGACTGAAGCAACTTAGCAGCAGCGTGTATATATATATATATATATATATATATATATATATAGACTCTAGAAAGACGATACTGATGAACCTATTTGCAGGCAACAGAGGAGACATAGACATAAAGAACAGACTTGTGGACACACTGGGGGAAGGAGAAGGTGGGACGAATTGAGAGAGTAGCACTGAAATATATACATAACCATATGTAAAATAGATAGCCAGTGGGATTTGATGTATGACAAAGAAGTTCAAATCCAGGGCTCTGTGACAACCTAGAGGGGTGGGATGATGTGGGAGGTGGGAGGGATGTTCAAGAGGGAGGGGATATATATACACCTATGGCTGATTCATGTTGATGTGTGGCAGAAACCAACACAATATTGTGAAGCAATTATCCTCCAATTAAAAATAAAATAAAAACTGAAAAACATGTGGAAGTTGCTTTGTAATGGGCAGTGAGATGATGCTGTAAGAATTTAGAGAAGCATGTCAGAAACAGTCTTGACTGCTTTGAACAAACTGTTAAAAGGTGAAAATTACCAATTCTGCTAGTGAGGGCTCAGAAGTAAGTGAGGAGCACAGTAGAGAAAAATGTATACTGATGTAACATGTGCTCAGTTTTGTCTGACTCTTTGTGACCCTATGGACTGTAGACCACCAGGCTACTCTGTCCATGAGATTTTTCAGGTGAGAATACTGGAGTGGGTTGCCATTTCTTCCTCCAGGGGATCTTCCTGACCCAGGGATCGAACCCATATCTCCTGCATTGGCTGGTGGGTGCTTTACCACTAAGCCACCTGGGGAAGCCCTTAAGGGAACACTTAAAACATTATAAGCAGACTGTTCATAGAAATATGGATGTTAACAGTGCTGCTGCTGAAGAATCAGAAGGAAATAATGAATGTATTATTAGAAACTTGGGGAAAAGGGGGTCCTTGTTATATATGGCAGAAAACTTAGCTGAATTGTGTTGTACAGTTAGGTGGGAAGCAGAACTTGTAAGCCATTAACTTGATTATTTAGCTGAGATTTCCAAGCAAAGTATTACAGATATTGCTTGGCTTTTTCTTGCTGCATATAGTAAAATGAGTGAGGAGATAAATTGAGGCAAGAACTTTTAAGCAAAAAGGAACTAGGACTTCTAGGACTATTAATTTAGGAAATTCTCAGCCTATGCAGACTATAAAAAATGCCAAAATTAGGAGATTTATTGTCAGGAAAGCATGTTCTGAAGAGAAAGCCAAGGGTGGGGCTGGACAGTCTTTTGCTAGTAGTTCAGAGTGTCAAAAGATCACAGTATTCAGTTATACAGTGCCTGTGTGCATGCTAAGTTGCTTCAGTCGTGTCCAACTCTTTGCAACCCTACGGACCATAGCCCACCAGGCCCCTCTCTCCATGGGATTCTCCATGCAAGAATACTGGAGTTGGTTGCTGTGCCCTCCTTCAGGGGGTCTAGGGGGATCTTTAAAGAGATGAGGTATGTGACTGTCAACTGGTGCTTGCCAAGAGCATTTGCCATCTATCTGCCTCTGAGAAGACTGAATCCTGTGCTGTTGAAGCTGTTCACCTTCCACACACCCTGAAGTATATTTTCAGGAACTGAGTTTATGAACCCAAATCTTGCATCTCCTCATATCTAGAAAAACACTACATCCTTCCATGGTGACATTAGTTCCTTGTGACTAGCAGAAAACCTTTTGTGAGATAAATGCTTGATTGCATGAACTCCCCTTTCACCAAAATCACATATATTGACCTCCCTCCACCTACCTCTTTGGAGCAGTTTCTCAGAGTTATCTGACATGCTGTCTCTCAGGCTGCAGTGCTCATTTTGCCTCAGATAAAACTTAATTCACAACTCTGACATAGTGAATCTTTTTTTAAAGTTGATATGACTCATGGATCCCTTCAACTATCTCAGTAGAAACCATAATTAGAGAGGTGATGGACACCTAAGGCAATTATTTAAGAATGACTTGTGGAGGAGCCTCTTGCCAAATTGAATGAATCTCAATGATATACTGGGGGACCCACAAAATGTTGAGGATGTTATACCAATATAAACACTGCCAGCTTGCCTAAAAGGGACAGAGATAAGATGAAATAAAAAGAAGGCTCTCAGACCCCCATAATTCTACAAGCAAGAAACAGGCTGATAAAATTACTCAGCTTCAAACACACAGCTACTTTTCACAAAATAGAAAGGATGACTAAGAGGGTGGAGCTGCAAGCTGAAAGGATTGAGCCAAATTCACAGAGGGTTATTCCAGGCCTTGAGATATAAAGGAATTTGCCCACTAGACTTCAAGATTACTTGATATTGGTGACTCATCTTTTTCCCTTCCATTTTCTCCCCTTTGGAATGGGAATATCTTTCATTGTTATCCTATACCTATCCTACTACTCTATTTTGGAAGCAAATCCATTGTTTTTTTAGATTCACAGGTGAATAGAGAGTAAGGAATTTTACCCTACAGTGAACCATCAGTTCAGTTCAGTTCAGTTTCTCAGTCGTATCCGACTCTTTGCTACCCCATGAATCGCAGCATGCCAGGCCTCCCTGTTCATCACTAACTCCCGGAGTTCACTCAGATCACATCCATCGAGTCAGTGATGCCATCCAGCCATCTCATCCTCTGTTGTCCCCTAATCCTCCTGCCCTCAATCCGTCCCAGCATCAGTGTCTTTTCCAATGAGTCAACTCTTCGCATGAGGTGGCCAAAGTACTGGCGTTTCAGCTTTAGTATCATTCCTTCCAAAGAACACCCAGGGCTGATCTCCTTTAGAATGGACTGGTTGGATCTCCTTGCAGTCCAGGGGACTCTCAAGAGTCTTCTCCAACACCACAGTTCAAAAGCATCAATTCTTCGGTGCTCAGCTTTCTTCACAGTCCAACTCTCACATCCATACATGACTACTGGAAAAACCATAGCTTTGACTAGATGGACCTTTGTCAGCAAAGTAATGTCTCTGCTTTTCAATATGCTGTCTAGGTTGGTCATAACTTTTCTTCCAAGGAGTAAGCATCTTTTAATTTCATGGCTGCAGTCACCATCTGCAGTGATTTTGGAGCCCCCAGAAATAAAGTCTGACACTGTTTCCACTGTTTCCCCATCTATTTCCCATGAAGTGATGGCACCAGATGCCATGATCTTCGTTTTCTGAATGTTGAGCTTTAAGCCAACTTTTTCACTCTCCACTTTCACTTTCATCAAGAGGCTTTTTAGTTCCTCTTCACTTTCTGCCATAAGGGTGGTGTCTTCTGTGTATCTAAGGTTATTGATATTTCTCCCAGCAATCTTGATTCTAGCTTGTGCTTCTTCCAGTCCAGCATTTCTCATGATGTACTCTGCTTATAAGTTAAATAAGCAGGGTGACAATATACAGCCTTGACGTACTCCTTTTCCTATTTGGAACCAGTCTGTTGTTCCATGTCCAGTTCTAACTGGTGCTTCCTGACCTGCATATAGGTTTCTCAAGAGGCAGGTCAGGTGGTCTGGTATTCCCATCTCTTTCAGAATTTTCCACAGTTTATTGTCAAAGGCTTTGGCATAGTCAATTAATAGAAATAGATACTTTTCTGGAACTCTCTTGCTTTTTCCATGATCCAGCAGATGTTGGCACTTTGATCTCTGGTTCCTCTGCCTTTTCTATAATCAGCTTGAACATCTGGAAGTTCACGGTTCATGTATTGCTGAAGCCTGGCTTGGAGAATTTTGAATACAGTGAACCACAGCAAGAGACTTATCTTACCCAGCTTGGATGATTCAGATGATGAGATTTGGGACTTTTGAGCAGATGATAATTACGTGAGATTTTGGACTTGAATTGATGCTGTAGTCAGTTAAGACTTTGCGGGAGGTTGAAATAAGATTGATATAAATCTTTTGAGGCCAGAGAGTGAACTGTGGCAGACAGAATGATGACCCTAAAGATGTCCACGTCTTAGTACCCCCAAACCAATAAACATGTTAAATTACATGGCAAGATACATACAACTTGTCAGTTCTTTTATAGGATTCACTCAACTTGGGTTTTTCTGATGTCTTCTCACGGATATATTTAGGTTAAACATTTTGGGGAAGAAGTGATGCTAAACCCCTCTCAGTGAATCATACTAATATTATAAGATGTTGCTATATCTTATTACTGGTGATGCCAGTAAAGATATTATCTACTGTAAAGACATTATTTTTCCCCTTATCATTAATAGATATCTTGAAGTGAGATATTTGAGGCTATGCATACATCCTGATTCTTGCCACATTTTCACCCACTATTTTTAGTCTTTGTTGATGATTCACACCCACAAGTGACTGTTGCATATATTGTAGTAATTTTCCATTTTGCTTATATCTTGTTTTAAATGATAGTTCATTGTAAGAGCAAGCTATTCTTTCTCCATTGTGTGTGTGCATTTGTTAGTTTATATCAGTATAGGAACATAGATTCTTATTTTATTCTATGGGCTATAGTCCAGGAATATACTTATTTGTCTTGTTGCTTAAATATTCCCACTTTGACCACTGGGATCAGTTCCGTGTTGGCTCCCATGTTCTTTTATCATATTTATGTAATTTTTTTTAGCACTTCCTTACTTTTTGGCACCATAAGATATTCCAGTCTCATATATTTCCATGATCCATCCCTGGAATCAGCTATTTTTCCAAGAAGCCCAGGATATTTTATAGGAGAATATTATTTAAAAACCAAGGCCTGTGTTCCAAGTGAGTTCATTGTTACTAGAGTGGCATTGCTTCTAGGTATTCTATGAATACACAAATACTTACCTATATTTACTTTTGTATCTATCTGTATATTTGTAAAACATGAGTTTTAAAAACATTGACTGCTTCCATTCCAATTCAATACAACAGTGATAAATTTAGCATTTCTTCTTTGCTCATTTGAAATGTTCTTCTTCAATAGCAAGAAATCTAGTTTTCATTATTCATAATATATTTACTTACTTATTTAAACCCACAATATAAGTATATTAGTTTCAGAGTTGCTAACCCATATCCCTGTGAGCAATATATTTACCAACCAGGGCAGTGTTTGTATAAAGTTCTTTTTCATCCTTAGTCCTAAAATATACAGTAGAAATACTGATTTCCAAAATTAATTTGGCTAGTTCATCCCATCCTTTTCTGTATAGCTATGTTCCTCATTTGTAATATAATTAGGTTGATTTGTTACACTTTGTGCTTTCTTTTGGGTTCTTCCAACTGTCAGGTTGATTTTTTTATTTAGTTTGAGTACATGAAACAATACTATGAGTCTATAAGTCAGACACATGCAAAAAAAAAAAAATTGCCAACATCCATTGGATCATCAAAAAAGCAACAGAGTTCCAGAAAACCATCTACTTCTGCTTATTGACTATACCAAAGCCTTTGACTGTGTGGATCACAACAAACTGTGGAACATTCTTAAAGAGATGGGAATACCAGACTACCTGACCTGCCTCTTGAGAAACCTGTGTGCAGGTCAGGAAGCACCAGTTAGAACTGGACATGGAACAGACTGGCTCCAAATAGCAAAAGGAGTACATCAAGGTTGTATATTGTCACTATGCTTATTTAACTTATATGCAGAGTACATCATGAGAAACGCTGGGGTGGAGGAAGCACAAACTGGAATCAAGACTGCTGGGAGAAATATCAATAACCTCAGATATGCAGATGATACCACCCTTATGGCAGAAAGTGAAGAAGAACTAAAGAGCCTCTTGATGAAAGTGAAACAGGAGAGTGAAAAAGTTGGCTTAAAACTCAACATTCAGAAAACTAAGATCATCGCATCTAGTCCCATAACTTCACTGCAAATAGATGGGGGAACAATGGAAACAGTGACAGAGTTTATTTTGGGGGGCTCCAAAATCACTGCAGATGGTGACTGCAGCCATGAAATTAAAAGACACTTGCTCCTTGGAAGAAAAGTTATGACCAACCTAGACAGCATATTAAAAAGCAGAGACATCACTTTGCCTACAAAGGTCCATCTAGTCAAAGCTATGGTTTTTCCAGTAGTCATGTATGGATGTGAGAGTTGGACTATAAAGAAAGCTGAGCGCTGAAGAACTGGTGCTTTTGAAATGTGGTGTTGGAAAAGACTTGAGAGTCCCTGGGACTGCAAGGAGGTCCAACTGGTCCATCCTAAAGGAAATCAGTCCTGAATATTCACTGGAAAGTCTGATGCTGAAGCTGAAAATCCAATACTTTGGCCACCTAATGTGAAGAACTGACCCATTGGAAAAGACCCTGATGCTGGGAAAGATTGAAGGTGGGAGGAGAAGGGGATAACAGAGGATGTGATTGTTGGATGGCATCACTGACTCTATGGACATGAGTTTGAGTAAGCTCCAGGAGTTGGTGATGGATAGGGAAGCCTGGCGTGCTGCAGTCCATGGGGTTGCAAACAGTCGGACACAACTGAGCGACTGAACTGACTGATGCAAAAAAAAGTATATTCAAAGAGTTGCTCCTCTCTCATTCCTGCTGTACTACTGTCATTATCTCATCGTTACTACACCATACCTGCTGAACCCCTGTGTGTGTGTGTGTGTGAGTTGCTTAGTTGTGTCCGACTCTTTGCAACCCCATAGACTGCAGCCCACCAGGCCCTGCTGTCCATGGGATTCTCCAGGCAAGAACACTGGAGTGGGTTGCCATTTCCATCTCCGCCTGAACACCTATAGGTAATCAATTCATTAGGTTGTGGTTTACCTGTCCTGTAAATCTCTTTCACAATAAACTAATCCATTTATATTTTCTTATATCCCTATCTTCGTTACATAAGGGTATCATAATATAGATACATTTCTGCACTCTGCTGTTTTGGTATATAATAGAAAGCATTCCATATGAGGTTTTCATTTAAATTTTTTTATAATATACTTTATTAAACTCAATAAATATAAATTTGAGTTGGTTTACATTTTCCAAATTTTTATTTTGAAATTAAATAGATTTACAGGAAGTTGCAAAGATAGTACAGAGAGGTTGCACATTCCACTCACCTAGTTTCCCCCAAAAGGAGACATCATATAACTATAGTACAATGTCTAAACTAGGAAAATAACATTAGCACAATGTGTATAAATAGTGCTCTCCCATTTTATCACACGTGTAGGTTCATGTAACCACCACCACAGTCAAGACACCATTCCATTATCTCAAATATCTCTCTCATACTAACCCTTTATAGTCATACTCACCACCCTCCACCTCTACCATCACCTAAACACTGGCAACCACCAATCTGTTTTTCATCTCTAGAAGTTTTTCATTTTGAGAATGCTGAGTGGAATTATGCAGTATATGTCTCTTTGAGATAGGCTTTTTCACTCAGTATAATACCACTGAGTTCCATCAAAGTTGTTGTGTGCATCAAAAAGGCAAAACCAATACAATATTGTAAAGTAATTAGCCTCTAATTAAAATAAATAAATTTAAATTAAAAAAATAAAATTCAACAACAAGAAAAAAAATTCACTTTTTTTTTTACTACTGAATAGTATTCTAGAATATGAATTACTGTAATTTGTTAATCATACATCCATTGAAAGACAATCTGGGTTATATCCAGTTTTTGGTTATTACAAGTAAAAATGCTATGTACACATCTATAGAAGTTTTGTGTGAACATGTTCTCATTTCATTGAATTAAATGCCCTGGAGTATAAAATGATGGGTTGTAGAGTAAGTACATATTTTTTTTTCAAAGAAACTTATGAACTTTTCCAGAATCAATTTGTTCTCACCAGAAGTATAGGAGAGCTCCAGTTTCTGTAAATCCTGGTCAGCATTTGGTATTATCACTATTTTTTAACTGTTTAAGGGACATACCTTAATTTGCATTTCCCTAATGGCTAGTGATCTTGAACATCTTTTGATGTGTTTATTTGTCATACATTTATCTTTTTCACATCTTTTGCTCATTTTATAATTGGATTGTTTGATTTTTTTCTACCATTGAATTTTGACAGTTTTTTGCATATTCTATTTGTGCTTAGTCGCTCATTCATGTCTGACTCTTTGTGACCCCATGGACTATAGCCCACCAGGCTCCTCTGTCCATGGAGAGTCTCCAGGCAAGAATACTCAAGTAGGTTGCCATGCTCTCCTCCAGGAGATTTTCCTGACCCAGGAATACAACCAGGGTCTCCTGTATTGCAGACAGATTCTTTATCAGCTGAGCTAATATTCTAGTTATGAGTCCTTTATAAGATACACGGTTTATAAATATTTTCTCCAAGTTGGTAGATTGGGTTTTTGTTTTTAATCTTTATAATAGGGTAATTTACAGAGCAAATGTTTTTATTTTGATGAAGTTCAGTTTATTAATGTATTTCTTTAATACTTTGTGCTTTTGTGTAAACACAAAAATCTGCTCAATAAAACTGTTCAATAGGTCCACATATTTCCTCTTATATTATCTTCTAAAAGTTGTATAGTTTTACATTTATATGTATGCTGATTTTCAGTTAATTTTTCCATAAGATGTGAGTTTTAGGTCAATGTTCACTTTTGTTGCCCTACCATCCTTTATTGAAGATTATCCTTCCTCCTTCTAAATGCTTTTGTACCTTTGTCAAAAACAATTTGGCCATACTTTATGAGGCTATTTGCTTTTTTTGCATTTCTTTTTCTTGAGGATGGTCTTGATCCTTGTCTCCTGTACAATGTCACAAACCTCTGTCCATAGTTCATCAGGCAAACTGTCTATCAGATTTAGTCTAGTAGACCATTACATCTACTACTGTGGGAAGGAATCCCTTAGAAGAAATGGAGTAGCCATCATAGTCAACAAAAGAGTCTGAAATGCAGTACTTGGATGCAATCTCAAAAATGACAGAATGATCTCTGTTCGTTTCCAAAGCAAACCATTCAATATCACAGTAATCCAAGTCTATACCCTGACGAGTAACACTGAAGAAGCTGAAGTTGAACGGTTCTATGAAGACCTACAAGACCTTTTAGAACTAACACCGAAAAAAGATGTCCTTTTCATTATAGGGGACTGGAATGCAAAAGTAGGAAGTCAAGAGATACCTGGAGTAACAGGCGAATTTGGCCTTGGAGTACAGAATGAAACAGGGCAAAGGCTAATAGATTTCTGACAGGAGGATGCACTGGTCATAGCAAACACCCTCTTCCAACAACACAAGAGAAGACTCTACACATGGACATCACCATATGGTCAACACAAAAATCAGATTGAGTATATTCTTTGCAGCCAAAGATGGAGAAGCTCTATACAGTCAGCAAAAACGAGACCAGGACCTGACTGCAGCTCAGATCATGAACTGCTTATTGCCAAATTCAGACTTAAATTGAAGAAAGTGGGGAAAACTACTAAACCATTCAGGTATGACCTAAATCAAATCCCTTATGATGATATAGCGGAAGTGAGAAATAGATTTAAGGGATTAGATCAGATAGACAGAGTGCCTGATGAACTATGGACAGAGGTTCATGACATTTTACAGGAGACAGAGATCAAGACCATCCCCAAGAAAAAGAAATGCAAAGGAGCAAAATGGCTGTCTGAGGGGGCTTTACAAATAGCTGTGAAAAGAAGAGAAGCGAAAAGCAAAGGAGAAAAGGAAAGATACACCCATTTGAACACAGAGTTCCAAAGAATAGGAAGGAGAGATAAGAAAGCCTTCCTCAATGATCAATACAAAGAAATAGAGGAAAACAATAGAATAGGAAAGACGAGATCTCTTCAAAAAAATTAGAGATACCAAGGGAACATTTCATGCGAAGATGGGCTTGATAAAGGACAGAAATGGTATGGACCTAACAGAAGCAGAAGATATTAAGAAGAGGTGGCAAGAATACACAGAAGAACTGTACAAAAAAAGATCTTCATGACCCAGATAATCACGATGGTGTAACCGCTCACCTAGAGCCAGACATCCTGGAATGTGAACTCAAGTGAGCCTTAGGAAGTATCACTACATACAAAGCTAGTGGAGGTGATGGAATTCCAGTTGAGCTATTCCAAATCCTGAAAGATGATGCTGTGAAAGTGCTGCACTCAATATACCAGCAAATTTGGAAAACTCAGCAGTGGCTACAGGACTGGAAAAGTCAGTTTTTATTCCAATCCCAAAGAAAGGCAATGCCAATGAATGCTCAAACTACCACACAATTGCACTCATCTCACACGCTAGTAAAGTAATGCTCAAAATTCTCCAAGCCAAGCTTCAGCAATAGGTGAACCGTGAACTTCCAGATGTTCAAGCTGGTTTTAGAAAAGGCAGAGGAACCAGAGATCAAATTGCCAACATCCGCTGGATCATCGAAAAAGCAAGAGAGTTCCAGAAAAACATCTATTTCTGCTTTATTGGCTATGCTAAAGCCTTTGACTGTGTGAATCACAATTAACTGTGGAAAAGTCAAGAGATGGGAATACCAGAGCACCTGACCTGCCTCTTGAGAAACCTTCTAAGTCAGGAAGCAACACTTAGAACTGGATATGGAACAAGAGACTGGTTCCAAATAGGAAAAGGAGTATGTCAAGCCTGTATATTGTCACCCTGCTTATTTAATTCATACACAGAGTACATCATGAGAAACGCTGGGCTGGAGGAAGCACAAGCTGGAATCAAGATTGCCGGGAGAAATATCAATAACCTCAGATATGCAGATGACACCACTCTTATGGCAGAAAGTGAAGAAGAACTAAAGAGCCTCTTGATGAAAATGAAAGAGGAGAGTCAAAAAGCTGGCTTAAAGCTCAACATTCAGAAAACTAAGATCATGGCATCTGGTCCCATCACTTCATGGCAAATAGTTGGGGAAACAGTAGAAACAGTGGCTGACTTTAAATCACTGCAGATGGTGATTGCAGCAATGAAATTAAAAGTCGCTTACTCCTTGGAAGGAAAGTTATGACCAATCTCAATAGCATATTAAAAAGCAGAGACATTACTTTGTCAACAAAGGTCCATCTAGTCAAAGCTATTGTTTTTCCAGTAGTCATGTATTGATGTGAGAGTTGGACTATAAAAAAAAGCTGAGCACAGAAGAATTGATGCTTTTGAACTGTCGTGATGGAGAAGACTCTTGAGAGTCCCTTGGACTGTAAGGAGATCCAACCAGTCCCTTCTAAAGGAAATCAGTCCTGGGTCTTCACTGGAAGGACTGATGTTGAAACTGAAACTCCAATATTTTGGCCACCTGATGCAAAGAGCTGACTCATTTGAAAAGACCATGATGCTGGGAAAGATTGAAGGCGGGAGGAGTGGGGACAACAGAGGACGAGATGATTAGATGGCATCACCAACTCATTGGACATGAGTTTGGGTAAACTCCGGGAGTTGGTAATGGACAGGGAGGCCTGGCGTGCTGCAGTTCATGGGGTCGCAAAGAGTCGGACACGACTGAGTGACTGAACTGAACTATGAGGCTATTTATAGACTGTTCTCTTACATTGATGTATGTGTCTATCCATCTGCCAATTTCAGACTATTTGACTTCTGAAGCAATATAATAAACATTAATAATATCTCCCCATTTTTTTATTTTAAAAATTGTGTTAGCTCTTCTACTTCCTCTGTGTACATGGATGTATGTGTGTGTATACATATATATCCATACTATATTGTGTGTGTGTGTATATACATATATATATGCATGTATGTATATATACACATGTTAGTATAACCTTGTCTCTATCTGCAAAAAATCTTGCTGGGGTTTTCATATTAATTACCTTAAATATATTTGGAAAGAAATGACAGTCTTCACTACATTGAGTTTTCTACTCCTTATGTCTTTTAGTTTACATTTTCTTAAACTTTTTTTATCAACATTCTATAATTTTCAGCATATAAATCCTATAAATGTTTTATTAGACATATACTTAAGCATTTCAATTGTTTTGAGAGATTATAAATGGCACTGCTTTTTAATTTCATTTTTCACATGTTCATTGCTAGTATAAAAATTCAATTGATTTTTGCACATTGGCCTTGTATCCTGTAACCTTGATAAACTCCCTTATTATTTCTGGAAGTTTTTTTTTTTAATATCCTCCTTAGAATTTTCTATGCAGACAATCACGTCATTGGCAGGTAGAAAGTTGTATTTCCTCCTATCCAAACTATGTTTTATTTCCTTTCCTTTTTTTCTTTTTTACTTTCTAAAGTTACTTCATTTTTTAAATCGAATTATAGTTGATTTATGTTGTGCTAATTTCAGGTATACCACAAAGTGATTCAATTTCATATATATATATATGTGTGCGTGTGTGTATGTATATATATATATATATATACATATATATATATACACTCAAAATATTGAGTATAGTTCTCTGTGCTATAATGTGCATATGTTAATCTCAAATTACTAATTTATCTCTCTCCCACCCTTTCCCTTAAATTCCTTTACTATAACGAATAGCAGTGACAAGAGCAAGCATTCTCATGTTATTCTCAATCTTAAATGAAAAGTATTCAACAGATCACCATTAAGTATGATGTTAGCTACAGGGTTTTCTTTAAGATGTTCTTTACCAAGCTGAGGTGATTATTCCCTATTCCTAATTTGTTGAGGTTTTTTTTTGTGTGTGTGTGTCTACAAATGTGTGGTAATTTTTTCAAGTACATATTTTGCATAAATTTATGTAACTAACATGTTTTTGTGATTTTGCTTCTTCAGTCTGTTAATATGTAAAATGATTTATTTTAAAATCAACTGAACCACCTTGCATTCCTGGAATAAGCTCCATTTTATCATGGTGTACAGTTTTGGTTTTTTAGTTTTTATGAATTCTATCTTCAAACTGTTAACGATATTTGCACTTATATTGATGAGGGATATTATTAGTCTATAATTTTCTATAACTTTCTTTTCTCTGTATCATTTTTATTTCTGGTTTTGGTGTCAGACAAATACTGCCTTTATACAATGAGTTGGGAAGTGTTTTCTCCTATTCTGTTTTCCAGGAGATATTTTGTATAAAGGCAATGGCACCCCACTCCAGTACTCTTGCCTGGAAAATCCCATGGGCAGAGGAGCCTGGTGGGCTGCAGTCCATGGGGTCGCTAAGAGTCTGACACGACTGAGCAACTTCACTTCCACTTTTCACTTTCATGCATTGGAGAAGGAAATGGCAACCCACTCCAGTGTTCTTGCCTGGAGAATCCCAGGGATGGGGGAGCCTGGTGGGCTGCCGTCTCTGGGGTCGCACAGAGTCGGACACGACTGAAGCGACTTAGTAGTAGTAGTAGTAGTATGCTAATTTTTCTTTAAATTCTTGGTATAATTCTCCAGTAAAACAATCCAGGCCTAATGATTTCTTTTTCAGAGATTATTTAAATATGAGCTCAATATGCTTAGTAGTTTTAGGGCTATTCAAATGATTTATTTCATATTGAGTGAGTTGTAGTACTTCTTACTTTTTAAGGAACTCATCCATATCATCTAAGTTACCAAAGTTATGTGTATAGAACTGTTCATTATTCCTTTATTTATCATTATTCCTTTATTATCCTTTCCAGATTCACACGATCAGTATGATATCTTCCACTTTGTTCCTGACATTGGTAGTTTGTGTTCACTTACTTCCTTTGCTTCTTCCGTTCTGCTTCTTTAGACTTCTAAAACATTATTAATTTTATTGATTTTTAAATATTGTTTCTCTTATAACCAACTCACTCATTGATTTTTCTGTATTGTTTCTCTGTTTTCAATTCCAGGGATTTTAAAAACTTGTATCTTCTTTAATTATATTTATTTCCTTCTTTCTACTATGTTGCTCTTATTTTTCTAAGTTTCTGAAGTGACATTTTGGTTTATTGATTTAGACTTTTCCTCTTTTCTAAGGTAAGCATTCAATCCTATGAGTATGCCTCTCAACAAATGATTTAGTTGTTTTCCATACATTGAGATATATTTATACAGTCATTCAGTTCAGTGTTATTCTTATTTCTCTTGAAACTTCCTTATTTACTCATGCATTATTGAAGAGTGTGTTTAATATTTAAGTGTTTGGAGAATCTTCACATTTTGTTTCTTTTTTCCTAGCTTTATGAATTATAATTGACATATAACATTGTGGAAGCTTAAGGTGTACAGTCTGCTGATCTGATACACTGTATGCTACAAATGATTACCCCCATAGCATTACCATTTTTTTTTTTTTGTGGTTAGAACATATAAGATCTATTGTCTTGGCAACTTTCCAGTATATAATAAATATTACTGACCACAATCACCATGCTGTACATTAGATGCCCAGAACTTATTACTCTTGTAACTGGAAGCTTGTACTCCTTGACAGTATTTCCCCATTTCCCTTACCTACCAGTTCCTGGTAATCACCACTCTATTTCTTTGAGTTTGGTTTTTTTAGATTCCACAAATAATTGATATCAAATGGCGTTTGTTGTTCTCTGTCTTATTAATTTCACTTAGCATAATGTCCTGAAGGGTCACCCAGTTATTGCAAAGCAGCAGAATTTCTTTCTTTTTCATGTCTATATATGTTATATTTAATCTCACAACATCTCTTTTCACTCATACTATTTATAATCTCATAACCTCACAACTTCTTCATTCATCTGTGATGGACACTTCGATTGTTTTTGTATCTTGCTATTGTGAATTATGCTGTGAACACGTGGGTGTGGATATCACTTAAAAATCAGTTTCTATTTCCTTTGGATATAAACCCAGGAGTGAGATTGGTGGATCATATGGTAGTTTTATTTTTAATTTTTGAGGAATCACCATACTATTTTCCATAGTGGCTGTACCAATTTTACACTCCCACTAACAGTGCACAAGTGTTCCCCTTTTCTCTACATCCTTGGTAACACTTGTTCAGTCAGTCAGTTCAGTTGCTCAGTTGTGTCCAACTCTGCAACCCCATGGTCTGCAGCACCCCAGGCTTCCCTGTCCATCACCAACTCCCGGAGCTTGCTCAAACTCATGTCCATTGAGTCAGTGATGCCATCCAACCATGTCATCTTCTCTTGTCCCTTCTCTTCCTGCCTTCAATCTTGCCCAGCATCAGGGCTAACACCTGTTATCTCTTGCCTTTTTGATAATAGTCATTCTAACTGGTGTGAAGTGATATCTCACTGTGGTTTTTGATTTGCATTTCACCAATTACTGATGCTGAATATCTTTTCATATACCTGTTGTTCACTTGTATGTATTCTTTGGAAAACTGTCTATTCAGTTCCCTTGCCCACTTTTCAATAGGGCTTTTTTTTTTTTAAATAATGAGTTATATGAGTTCTTTATATATTTTGGTTATCAACCCCTTACCCAATATATGATTTGCAAACAATCTTTTCCATTCTTTATGTTGCCTTTTCATTTCATTGTCTGTTTATTTTTATTTTTTCTTTTGCTGTGCAGAAGTTTTTAGTTTGATGTAGTTCCATTTATTTGTTTCTTCTTTTGTTACTTATGCTTTACAGGAAATAAATACAAGATCAATGTCAAAGAACATTTTCCTTATGTTTTCTTCTCAGATATCTACAGTTTCAAGATCTTATGCTTAAGTATTTAATCCATTTTGAGTAAAGCTTAGGATGGGGTTCCAATTTCACTCTTATGCATGTGGTAATCTAGCTTTCCCAATACTATTTATGGAAAAAACTATCCTATCCCCAATGAGTATTCTTTCAGATACTAGTTAACTGTATGTACAGAAGGGTATCTCTGGGCACTCGATTCAGTTCCATTTGTCTATGTGTCTAGTTCTACGCCAATGCCATAGTGTATTGTTTACTATAGCTTGTTTAAATAGTATAGTTTGAAATCAATTAGCATGGTGCCTCCAGCTTTGCTCTTCTTTCTCAGGATTGATAATGGATCCAGCAATTCCACTCCTGGATATATATCCAACAAAAACAAAGAACACTAATTTGAAAAGATATACATACCCCAACATTCATAGTAGCATTATTGACAATAGCCAAGATATAGAAACAACCTAAGTGTCCATCAAGAGATGAATGGATAAATGTGATATATGTATATATATATATGTATACATATGTGTATATATATGTGTATACATATACATATATACATATGTGTGTATATATACATATACACATACACAATGGAATATTAATCAGCCATAAAAAGAATAAAATTTTGCCATTTGCAGCAACACAAACGGACTTGGAGGGTATTATGTTTGGAGCGAAATAAGTCAGACAAAGAAAGACAAATATTGTATGATGTCACTTTATGTGAAATCTAAAAAATAAACAAACTAGTGAATATAACAAAAAAAAGAAGCAAACTCACAGATACAGAGAACAAATTAGTGGTAACCAGTGGGAGAAAGAAGCAAGGAGGGTAAGGGGATTAAGATGTACAAACTATTATGTATAAAATAAATTACAAGCATATATTGTTCTGTACAGGGAATTAGCCAATATTTTATCATAACAATAAATGGAGCATAACTATTAAAAATTGCGAACCACTATATAATACATCTGTAAGTTATACAGTATTGTACATCAACTATACTTCAATGAAAATGAAACATAAAAAATAAGTAAAAAAAAAAAAAAGGGAAGTTGAAACGGCCTTATTGCTGATATGGAGAAAGTTTTAGTGGCTTAGATAGAAGATCAAACCAGCCACAACATTCCCTTCAGCCAAAGCCTAGTCCAAAGCAAGATACTAACTCTTCAATTCTGTGTATGTAAGAGAGGTGAGAAAATTATAGAAGTCTGAAGCTACCAGAGGTTGGTTTGTGAGGTTTAAGGAAAGAAACTGTCTCCATAACATAAAAGGGTACAGTGAAAAAGAAAGTACTGATGTAGAAGCTGCAGCAACTTATTCAGAAGATCTAGCCGAGATAATGAAGGTGGTTATGCTAAACAACAGATTTTCAATATAACCAAGACAGTTTTTTATTGGAAGAAAATGCCATCTAGAATTTTCACAGCTAGAGAGGAAAAGTCAGTGCCTGGCTTTGAAGCTTCAATATACAAGCTGATTCTCTTGTTATGGGTGAATGCAGATGGTGACTTTAAGTTGAAGTCAGTGTTCATTTACCATTCTCAAAATCCAGGCTCTTAAGAATTATGCTAAATCTATTCTGCTTGGGCTCTTCAAATGGAACAACATATCCTGGATGACAGAACATCTGTTTACAACATAGTTTACTGAATATTTTAAGCCTACTGTTAAAACCTCCTGCTCAGAAAAAAAGGTTTCTCTCAAAATGTTACTGCTCATTGACAGTGCGCCTAGTCACCCTAGAGCTCTGATGGAGAATGTACAATGACATTAATGTTTTCATGCCTGCTAACACAACATTCATTGTGCTGCCCATGGATTAAAGAGTAATTTCAACTTTTAAGTCTCATGATTTAAGAAAAACACTTTACGAGGTTATAACTGACATAGACAGTGATTGCTCTGATGGATCCATGCAAAGTAAATGAAAACGTTCTGAAAAGAATTCACCATTCTAGATGCCAATAAGAACATTTGTGATTCATGAGAAGAGGTCAAAATATCAATATTAACAGGAGTTTGAAAGAAGTTGATTCCAACCCTCATGGATAACTCTGAGGGGTTCAACACTTCAGTGGAGGAGGAACTGCAGATGTGATAGAAATAGCAAGGTAACTAAAATCAGAAGTGGAGCCAGAAGATGTGACTGGATTGCTACAATATCATGATAAAACTGTAATGAATGGTGAATTACTTCTTATGGATGAGCAAAGAAAGTAATTTCTGAAGAGGGAATCTACTCTTGGTGAAGATTCTATGAAGATTGTTGAAATGACAAAAAGGATTTAGAACATTAAAAATAAGCTTAGAAAAAAAAATAAGCTTAGTTGATGAAGCAGTGGCTGGTTTTGAGAAGATTGATTCCAGCTTTGAAAGAAGTTCTACTGTGGTTAAAGTGCTATCAAACAGCATTTCATGCTGCAGAGAAATCATTCATTAAAGGAACAGTCAATTGATGTGACAAACTCCATTGTTGTCTTATGTTAAGAAATTGCCACAGCCACTCCAACCTTCAGCGACCAACCGATGGAAGATTTGCCATCAAGGCTGAGGCAAGATCCTCCACCAGCAAAATGATTACAACTTCCTGAAGGCTCAGATGATGGTTAGCATTTTTAAGCAATAAATAATTTGTAAATTAAAGTGTGCATGTTTTTTAGACATAATGTTATCATACACATAATGGACTGCACTATACTATAAACATAACATATGCATTGGGAAAGAAAAAGTTTGTGTGACTCACTCTATTACAATATTCACTTCATTACAGTGGTTTGGAACTGAACCCACAATACATGCAAGCTATGCATATGTATGTCTGTTAGTCCCATTTGACCTAAAGTATGGTTCAAGTTCAACATTTCCTTGTTTATTTTCTGCATGGATGATATATCCATTGTTGAAAGGGAGGTATTAAGGTTCTTTACTGTTGTATTTTTGTCTATGCCTCACTTCAGATTTCTTAGTGTTTGCTTAAAATATTTAGGTGCTCCAATTTTTAAAAAAGATATTTAGGCACTCCAATCTTGGGTACAAATTTATTCATAATTGTTATATATTCTTGATGAATTGATCTTATTATTATATAACGACCATCTTTGTCTTTTGTTACCATTTTTGGTTAAAGTCTGTTTTGTCTGATATTAATATAAGTCATCCATGCTTTCTTTTGGTTCCTATTGGCATGGAATGTCTTTTATCCTCTTTTCACTTTGAGCCTATGTGTGTCCTTAAAGTTGAAGTAAATCTTTTCGAGTCAGCATATGGTTGGATGTTTTTTTTGTTTTTTGTTTTTTTAATCCATTCAGCCACTCTATGTCTTTTGATTGAAGAATTCTATCTACTACTCATTCAGAGTAATTATTAACAGGTAAGCACTTAACCAGTCATGTGCTACTCTTTGCAACCCCATGGACTGCAGCCCACCAGGTTCCTCTGTCCATGGGATTCTCCAGGCAAGAATACTGGAGTGGGTTGCCAAGCCTTCCTCCAGGGAATCTTTCTGACCCAGGGATCAAACCCATGTTTTCTGTGTCTCCAGTACTGAAGGCAGATTCTTTATTGCTGAGCCACCTGGGAAGCCCTAAGGACTTAACTAATAACATCTTATAGTTTTCTGGCTGTTTTCTACTTCTATTTTTCTTTCTTCCTTTCTTTGCTGCCTTCCTTTGTAAACTGATGATTTTCCATTGTGGTGTGTGTTGATTCCCTTCTCTTTATCTTTTGTGAATCTACTGAAAGTCTTTGTTTTGTGGTTACTATGAATTTTACATAAAACATCTTATATACAAAAGTCTATTTTACGCTAGCAATTTAAGTTCACTCCATGCAAAATGGGTTTCCCTGGTGGCTCAGATGGTAAAGAATCTGACTGCAATGTGGGAGAACCAGGTGAACCAATAAAACCAATAAGAACCAGGAGAACCAATGGTGAACCACTGATGTAACAAGGAAATACTGTAGTCCTCCTTTTGTAAACACTTCAGATAGAAAATGCTCCTAGATATTATGAAAGAAAAATCAAAATTAAGTTAGCATTACTCAGAGAGCTCTCTAAAAATGGAGCTGGGAGGCCATAAAGTAAGTGTGGCTTATGTATTAATACATCTCAGCCTGGATAGAATCTGACTTTTTGACTACTTGTTTTCTTAATGAAGTCGTTCAGAACATCTGCCAGAAACTCAAGCTACTTCTTAGACCTTTACTCTAAAATAACTTATGACAGCCTATCTACTTTTCAGACGCCTACCCTAAAATAACCTGTGATGCCTTAACAGCAAATATTTCCTGATTTGTATTAGAGTCAGTTACAATTCTCGCTAGAAAACAATGAACATCTTTGTAGCTAATTTTGTCTTTATAAGTTCCTAACTTTCTCTTCCCCAGAATACTCTTTCATTTTTACCCAAAGCTGTGTCTCCTAAGACCCCAAATAAACTATTTTTTCCAGCCAAAAAAAAAATCTTTATCTTCAGTTTTAGACAGTTTTATTATTATGTATCTTGGAGGATATTGCTGTGGATTGAAATTTTGAGGTTATCTATTAGCTTCATGATCGTGCATATAGAAATCTTTCCCCAGGTGTAGGAAGTTCTCAGCCATTATTAATTTAAATAAACTTTAAATCCATTTCTCCTTCTGAGACTCCAATCATTAGTACATTATTTTAGTTGATATTCATTCATAAGTCCTGTAGGCTTTCTTCATTATTTTTCACATTTTTTTCTTTTTGTTCTCTGATTATATAATTTCAATTAGTCTGTCTTCTAGCTCATTAATTCTCTCTTCTACATATTCAAGTCTGCTGTTGATTGAATTCTGATTGAATTCAATCAGGTCCTGATTGAATTTGTTAGTCATTATATTCTTCAGCCTCAAAATGTTTCTTTTTTGTTTTCCCTCTCTTTATTAAACTTCTCATTTTGTTTTCCTGATTTGATAAAACATTTGTCTGTTTTCTCTTATAACTCTCTGGTCACTGTAGAACAATTATTTGGACTTCTTTGTCAGGCAATTCCTGGTCTCCATTTCTTTGGGGCCAACTGTTAGAGGTTTACCATATTCTTTTGGTGGAGACATGTTTCTCAAATTCTTCATAATCCCATGTAGCCTTTCATAGGTGTCTGCTCATTTGAAGAAGCAGTCATATCTTCCAGACTTTATGGACTGACTTTGGCAAAGGAAGCCTTTCACCTGTGAGTGGAGGCATGCAGGGTTGTGTTATGACCCCCAGTCTTGTAGTATAGTGTGCTAAGTTTAGGAGCACATCAGGCACTGTGGGGGCATGATGTCTCTTTGACTCAAGCTACTGGGGTCCACAGTATCATCAACTCCATGGTGCTTGGTGGGTACTGTGGGGGGTCAACAGTAGCTGCAAGGATTATTGGCATCCTAAGTGGAACCTCCAGGCCCAATAGCTAGGGACCAGAGCAGTCAGCAGTGATGGGTGGAGTTGCTGGTGTACACACACTCAGCTAAAGGGACCAGTTGCAGGTGCTTGTTTATAGGCAAGGGCTAATTGCAGACAGACATGTATAGTGGTGAGAACAAGGGCAAATTGCAAAGGTCAGGGCCAACTATGAGCTCACTGATAGCTGTAGAGGCCCTAGATGTCAGAATGATCTCCTATGGCTGCACACTCTCCCCCCAAGTATGCACACTTCAGTGGAGGCTTGTGACAGAGTTCAGGTTAGAGATATGCAGGCCCACAGATGGAAGGGTGGGTGCTATTGTGTTGGCCAGTGACAGAAGGCGTACATAGCCTGATCTGAGCCCATAAGTAGTGGTAGAGTCCCTGGATATTGGTGTACATTCCTGCAGCTGTATACACCCCGCTTCCCCCACCCCCCCACCCCGCCCCGCCCCGGGCATGCATGCTGCAGTAGCAGCTGGTGATTTGAGTTGGGTTTCCGGTATGCAGGTACATAGCCAGAAGGGCAAGTTACAGCTGGGCACAGTGATGCTGGCCAGTGACAGAAGGCAGAGTTTGGTTCAGGTCCACAAGCAGTTGTCATCCATGGCTGCATGCCTTTCCCCCAGGATGTGTGCATTATGGTGGAGGCCAAAGACGAGGATCAGGCCAGTGGAATGCAGGGGCACAAATGGGTAGGATAGCTCCAAATGTGCGCACAGTGGCAGTGGGGACCCTAGGGTCTGTAGGCTGGTGTACCAAACCAGCCCTATTCAGACAGCTGCAGGCCCATACTGGCTGTAGGCATGGCTCCTGGGCTCCAGTGGGGTGAGGAGGGTCTCAGGTAGCTTGTGTTTCACACTTGTGCAGCTGCAGACACTTTGGATGGCTGCCAGTGTGGTTCCTGGACTCATCAGGGGTGAGTGGGTGGAGAGAGTGGAGACTGACTCAGTTGGCTGGCATTAGGGAACATGAATACCTGTGAGGAGAAAGCTGGTGAGATCTATAAGGGGTCCACAGCAGCTGTGCTGACCACTGGCTTCATCAATGATGAAATCTTCTGAGTTTTGTCTGAAGAGCAGGTCTCTGTGGAGTTTGATCAGTCCCACTGCATGTCTGCTAATAACAGCCTCTGCTTTTCTTCTTTGTTCCCAGTCAGCTGTATACATTTCTGCTTTGCTGGTCTGAATGGTACGAAACCAAAGTAGGACCTTTACACAGTGCCATGAAAAGCTGGAGAAGCTGGTCACTCACCTCCCTCTTTCCTTCCTGGCAAAAGGAACTCCTTCTAGCTGGGAAGTTCTTTCTTGGCACAAACAATGCTGACTTGAAGGATGGGGATGATGCAATCAAAATGCAATTTCTTCCTTCTCTTTTTTGTGAAATTATTCTTTTTTTGTTGTTCTAATGTGTTTCTAAAACTTGTTAAGTAGACTATAGAAGCCTCCTAGAGGTCTTTGATCATGGATAGCTATATAATCATTGATCAATATGAGGGGACAAGGAAGTTAGATTTTCTACCATCACCATTTTTTCTGCCAAGCTTCAAATTGCCTTTCTGTTATTGATTTCTAGTTTGATTCCATTGCAGCCAGAGAAATCATGCATGATTTCAATTTTAAAAAATTGAAGCTTGTTTTATAGACTAGGATATTGTCTATCTTGTTATATGTTCCATGGTCACTTGAAAATAATGTATATTCTGCTATTGTTGGGTATAGTGTCCATAAATATTGATCAGATCCTGTTGTTTGATGGTGCTCTTGACTTCTAAATCATTTCTGATTTTTTGTATAATTGCATTTTCAGTTGTTGGGAGAGGAGGTTGTTAAAGTTTAATTATGGATTTTTTTCTTTCTTCTTTCAGTTCTAAAAGTTTTTGCTTCATGTAATTTGAAGCTTCTTTGATTATTTCGTGCATAACTATTTAGGATTGCTATGTTTTCTTGAACATTTCTTAGAATTCCAATTTCATTTATCTATAGGGTTTCTGAGTGCATCTCTTTATATAGGCTGTTAGTGGTTACTTTAGGTATTATACTTACATAGATAACTTACAGGCTACTAAGTGTCAACATTTCATGTGTTTGGTGAAATGTACAAATCTCTTTTCACTTGATGTTCTTTATGTTCCATCTATTATAATACAACTGTCAAGTATTTTCTTCACATACACTGAGACTCATATCAGATCACATTATAATTTTTGCTTTATCTCAATAAAGTTGGAAAAATTTATTTTATGCTTTAAGCATCAAACATAATTGAGAAAACTCAAGGGGAGAAGAAAAATCTATTAAATGTATCCACAATTTTCCTCTTTCTGTTGTTTTTTATTCTGTCCTGCTATTCCAAAATCCCTTCCTTTATTGTGCCCTTTCTGTTTAGAGAACTTTCTTTAGTCATTCTTTCAGGATGCATGTGTGTGTCCTCAGTAACTTCAGTCATGTCTGATTCTTTGTGACCCTATGGACTGTAGCCCACCAGGCTCCTCTGTCCATGTGATTCTCTAGGCAAAAATACTGTACTGGGTTGCCATGTCCTCCTCTGACCCAGGGATCACACCCATGTCTCTTATGTCTCCTGCACTGGCAGGTGGGTGTTTTTTTTTTTTTTTTCTTACCACTGAACCACCTTGGAAGTCCATCCCCAGACTGCTACAAACCTTTATTTTCCAGAGTCCTAGAAAACATGAAGTTGACAATTTTGACAGTTTTCTCATTGATTTTTTTTGGGGGTCAAGTCAGCATTGTTTGTGCCAAGAAAGAACTTCCCAGCTAGAAGGAGTTCCTTTTGCCAGGAAGGAAAGAGGGAGGTGAGTGACCAGCTTCTCCAGCTTTTCATGGCACTGTGTAAAGGTCCTACTTTGGTTTCATACCATTCAGACCAGCAAAGCAGAAATGTATACAGCTGACTGGGAACAAAGAAGAAAAGCAGAGAGTTTTTGGATATACCTAATCTTTAACTTTTCTCAATATCAGAGAAATAGTTTTTACACTTTAAAACTTTAATTATTCATGTATTTGCATCTGTATTGTTTATGCCCCCTCTCTCTTATCTTAATGGCAGTTACCCTGAAGCTATCTGAAACAACCTGATCTTTGGTGCTGGTATGGCTACCACTGTCTAACTGAAAATTTTCAAAAGCGCTGGCATGAGAAAGTTTGAGGGCCACTTGGTTATCTCCTGTTGAAGCTGCTTCCACAAAGTTACCACTTAAATCACCTTAAGTGTGTCTCTTTCACAAGACTTTGCTAAAAGTGGCAAGGAGCAGCTAACACATATCAACATGATATTTTTCAACCAGTACCACTACAGCTAGCGGCTCTGTTAGAAAGTGATCCGATTTATAAGGAATCAGTTGTAATATAATTAACAAGTGTTTTGCCATGATATGACTAGGGTTATCAGCTTCTTTGCCACTAGTACCACCTGGGAACCTCGCTTTTAGAACACGTCTGCTGTAACAAATTTTCATAATTGTCTGTTGTTTGGATAGCATAATTTCTGTTATTCAAAAAGTTCACTGTTTCTGTTTCCTATCTTTTCTATTGTATTGTTTAGTCCATCCACTGAATCTGAAAATTTCACTCAATGCATTTTCCCATTCTATATTTTCAATTGGTTCTTATTTATATCTTCTGTTCCTTTGCTGAGTCTTTGTATTTCTCTTCAAAATTTTCCACTGTTGTTCAGTCACTAAGTTGTGTCCAACTCTTTGTGACCCATGGAATGCAGCATGCCAGGGTTCCTTTTCCTTCACTATCTCCCTAAGTTTGCTCCAAATCATGTCCATTGAGTTAGTGGTTTCCCAGCATCAGGGTATTTTCCAATGAGTCTGCTCTTTTGCTTCAGATGGTCAAAGTATTGGAGCTTCAGCATCAGTCCTTCCAGTGAATGAATATTCAGAGTTGATTTCCTTAGGTGTGATGGGTTTGGTCTCCTTGCAGTCCAAGCAACCCTCAAGAGTCTTCTCCTGCACCACAATTTGAAAGTATCAATTCTTTGGTGTCCAGTCTTCTTATGGTCCAACTCTAACATCTGTACATGACTACTGGAAAAACCACAGCTTTGATTATACAGAGCTTTGTCAGCAAAGTGATGTCTCTGCATTTTAATATGCTGTCTAGGTCATACTAAGAGAGCTAATTCTTATGTGGGTTGATCAGAGTCCTCAAGGAGGGAGGGGTCCAGGGATCTCAAGGAGGAGAAAGGACACTTAGTCCATTAGACATTTTTTCTTAAATTCTACGCTGCTATGACAACAATCTTTTAAGACTAACTTTCTTTAAGCCTAGAGCCAATGATTACACAACAGAACAACTGATCTTGCTCAAGGGTATGTTTTTCCTCAAGATCTGTGCTAATGATTATATAACAATGTATCTTGCTTGAGGACATGTTTCTCCTAACAAGAACATTCTGACTAATCTTGTTATTTTATATCTCCAGAAAGAATGAAGGGATGGAGCCAAAGCAAAAAGAATACCCAGCTGTGGATGTGACTGGCGACAGAAGCAAGGTCCGATGCTGTAAAGAGCAATATTGCATAGGAACCTGGAATGTCAGGTCCATGAATCAAGGCAAACTGGAAGTGGTCAAACAAGAGATGGCAAGAGTGAATATCGACATTCTAGGAATCAGCGAACTCAAATGGACTGGAATGGGTGAATGTAACTCAGATGACCATTATATCTACTTCTGCAGGCAGGAATCCCTCAGAAGAAATGGAGTAGCCATCATGGTCAACAAGAGTCTGAAATGCAGTACTTGGATGCAATCTCAAAAATGACAGAATGATCTCTGTTTGTTTCCAAGGCAAACCATTCAATATCCCAGTAATCCAAGTCTATGTCCCAACCAGTAATGCTGAAGAAGCTGAACTGTTCTATGAAGACCTACAAGACCTTTTGGAACTAACACCCCAAAAAGATGTCCTTTTCATTATAGGGGACTGGAATGCCAAAGTAGGAAGTCAAGAAACACCTGGAGTAACAGGCAAATTTGGCCTTGGAATATGGAAGGAAGCAGGGCAAAGACTAATAGAGTTGTGGCAAGAAAATGCACTGGTCATAACAAACACCCTCTTCCAACAACACAAGAGAAGACTCTATACATGGACATCATCAGATGCTCAACACCGAAATCAGATTGATTATATTCTTTGCAGCCAAAGATGGAGAAGCTCTATACAGTCAACAAAAACAAGACCAGGAGCTGACTGTGGCTCAGATCATGAACTCCTTATTGCCAAATTCAGACTGAAATTGAAGAAAGTAGGGAAAACCACTAGACCATTCAGGTATGACCTAAATCAAATTCCTTGTGATTATCCAGTGGAAGTGAGAAATAGATTTAAGGGCCTAGATCTGATAGATAGAGTGCCTGATGAACTATGGACTGAGGTTCGTGACATTGTACAAGAGACAGGGATCAAGACCATCCCCATGGAAAAGAAATGCAAAAAAGCAAAATGGCTGTCTGGGGAGGCCTTACAAATAGCTGTGAAAAGAAGAGAAGTGAAAAGCAAAGGAGAAAAGGAAAGATATAAACATCTGAATGCAGAGTTCCAAAGAATAGCAAGAAGAGATAAGAAAGCCTTCTTCAGCGATCAATGCCAAGAAATAGAGGAAAACAACAGAATGGGAGCAGGAGCTCCGCCCATGGCAAAGGTCATGAGGAAGGAGGCTCGGCATACACAAAGGCGGGATTGAGCCTCAGGAATCCCCCTGGAAATTCTCGAGCATCTACCCCCCAAAACCAGAGTCTGCCTACTTTCTGCTTTGTGGTCTCACCTACACTTCTGACTTTATGGGGGGCTGTCCCCCACTACCTCTCTCTGGAAAAAAAAAAAAAAGAGTTAACTTACAGCTCCAGTTAATAAAGTTCCTGGGTGTGATAGTATTTCAACCTACAAACTCCTTTGGAAGTCCTCTAGCCTGCCTGAATAGGTTTTTCCAGCCACATGTGATTGCTCAGAGCCTCCCAACTGTGAGAGGCATGAGATGTTCTAAACTGTCTAAATACAGATTCCTTTGAGCAGTTGAAAGATTGATTAGAAATTGTATTGGTGAAGGGTTTTTCACTTGTTGGGCCAATGTTTGCTGCTAAGTTTCCATATCCCTTACCTGCTGTGTCCCTGGCAGTGTATTGATTAATATAATTGGTGTAAGTAGTAGCTTTAATGTTTGTAATCTTGGACCCTTGAGTTAATTCTTTTTCTTGTTATAGCCCACCACACCTTTGCCCTGTAGGAATGCAACTTTATCTAATGCTTTTGGAGGTTGGTGCCTAACTAATCACCTTTAGAGAAAAATAAGTTTTCTGAAGAAAGGGTCTTAAACTGTTAACAGGCCTCCGGGCCAGAAGATGATGCAAATCACCTAAACTTTTGCATATGATATGTTTGCAAGAAGAAAGTCTGGCTTACTGCATGACACTACCCCTTCCCCCATTATCCTCTATGCATAACTTAAGGTATAAAAACTACTTTGGAAAATAAAGTGCAGGCCTTGTTCACTGAAACTTGGTCTCCCCATGTCATTCTTTCTCCCACCTTCTGGCTGAATTATTCAGCCTCTTGTCTCCACTGAATTTCCTCACTGAGCTATCCTTATTTCAGCCTCTTTTCTCCACTAAATTTTCTCACTGAGCTATCCTTATTTAACCACTCTTTATATCCTTAATTAACGTTTAATTAAGCAATTATTTCCTGATCTTCACAAACGCCATCCCCACTTCAATTCCCTGGATCCACCGGGGCTGGACCCCGGCACAACAGAATGGGAAAGACTAGAGATCTCTTCAAGAAAATCAGAGATACCAAAGGAACATTTCATGCAAAGATGGGCTCGATAAAGGACAGAAATGGTATGGACCTAACAGAAACAGAAGATATTAAGAACAGATGGCAAGAATACACAGAAGAACTGTACAAAAAAGATCTTCATGACCCAGATAATCATGATGGTGTGATCACTGACCTAGAGCCAGACATCCTGGAATGTGAAGTCAAGTAGGCCTTAGAAAGCATCACTACGAACAAAGCTAGTGGAGGTGATAGAATCCTAGTTGAGCTATTCCAACTCCTGAAAGATGATGCTGTGAAAGTGCTGCACTCAATATGCCAGCAAATTTGGAAAACACAGCAGTGGCCACAGGACTGGAAAAGGTCAGTTTTCATTCCAATCCCAAAGAAAGGCAATGCCAAAGAATGCTCAAACTACCACACAACTACACTCATCTCACACGCTAGTAAAGTAATGCTCAAAATTCTCCAAGCCAGGCTTCAGCAATATGTGAACTGTGAACTTCCTGATGTTCAAGCTGGTTTTAGAAAAGGCAGAGGAACCAGAGACCAAATTGCCAACATCTGCTGGATCATCGAAAAAGCAATAGAGTTCCAGAAAAACATCTATTTCTGCTTTATTGGCTATGCCAAAGCCTTTGACTGTGTGGATCACAAGAAACTGTGGAAAATTCTAAAAGAGATGGGAATACCAGACCACCTGAACTGCCTCTTGAGAAATCTGTATGCAAGTCAGGAAGCAACAGTTAGAACTGAACGTGGAACAACAGACTGGTTCCAAATAGGAAAAGGAGTACGTCAAGGCTGTATATTGTCACCCTGCTTATTTAACTTATAAGCAGAGTACATCATGAGAAACGATGGACTGGAAGAAACACAAGCTGGAATCCAGATTGCCGGGAGAAATATCAATAACCTCAGATATGCAGATGACACCACCCTTATGGCAGAAAGTGAAGAGGAACTAAAAAGCCTCTTGATGAAGGTGAAAGTGGAGAGTGAAAAAGTTGGCTTAAAGCTCAACATTCAAAAAACGAAGATCATGGCATCCAGTCCCATCACTTCATGGGAAATACATGGGGAAACAGTGGAAACAGTGTCAGACTTTATTTTTCTGGGCTCCAAAATCACTGCAGATGGTGACTGTAGCCATGAAATTAAAAGATGCTTACTCCTTGGAAGGAAAGTTATGACCTACCTAGATAGCATATTCAAAAGCAGAGACATTACTTTGCCAACAAAGGTCCGTCTAGTCAAGGCTATGGTTTTTCCTGTGGTCATGTATGGATGTGAGAGTTGGACTGTGAAGAAGGCTGAGCACCGAAGAATTGATGCTTTTGAACTGTGGTGTTGGAGAAGACTCTTGAGAGTCCCTTGGACTGCAAGGAGATCCAACCAGTCCATTCTGAAGGAGATCAGCCCTGGGATTTCTTTGGAAGGAATGATGCTAATGCTGAAACTCCAGTACTTTGGCCACCTCATGCGAAGAGTTGACTCATTGGAAAAGACTCTGATGCTGGGAGGGATTGGGGGCAAGAGAAGAAGGGGACGACAGAGGATGAGATGGCTGGATGGCATCACTGACTCGATGGATGTGAGTCTGAGTGAACTCCGGGAGTTGGTGATGGACAGGAAGGCCTGGCGTGCTGCAATTCATGGGGTCGCAAAAAGTTGGACACAACTGAGCGACTGATCTGATCTGATGTTGTGGGAGTGAGTCTGGTAAATCTATATAAGGTCTTGATAAGACTAGCAAGTGGGGCACTCTCTGTCCCCTTTCTGATGTCTATGTCAGAAGCTTTCTCTGTCCTTTTTCACTGTAATAAAACTTCTGCCACACAAAAGCTCTGAATGATTAAGCCTGGTCCCTGGTCCCGAAGCTAAATCTTTAGAGATCAGGCACCTAACACCGTTCATCTATCAACACCTTTCCTTCCAAGGAGCAAGCCTTCCATTTGTTTCAAATGTATTCCTAATTGCTTATTAAAGCATTTTTATGCTGGGTGCTTCAAAACCCTTATCAGATAATTAACAACTATATCATCTGTCATCTGTGTTGCTATTGGAGGTCTTTTCTCATTCATGTTGAGATCTTCCTGGTTCTTGGTATGGAAAATAATTTTCAACTGAAGTCTGTACATTTTGAGAATTATGAGAATCTTGTTTTTACTTATACTTTCTGTTAGAGCAGGCCTCCTCTGACAGCATCTCTGACGGGAGAAGCACTATCTTATTATTACCAGGATGCCTGGAAATTCAGATTTTCAACTTTCTCTCTACATCCCCATGGGAAGGAAAGAATTCTTGTTACTGATAGGCAAAAGTAGGAGTTGAGGCTCCTCACTACACCCTGTTCTAGAATGTGAAAACAAGTGGGCCTTAGGAAGAATTACTAAGAACAGAGCTAGTGGAGGTGATAGAATTCCACTTGAGTTATTTCAAATTCTAAAAGTTGATGCTGTGAAAGCGCTTTACTCAATATGCCAGAAAATTTGGAAAACTCAACAATGGCCATAGGACTGAAAAAGGTCAGTGTTCATTTCAATCCCAAAGAAAGGCAATGCCAAAGAATGTTCAAACGATCATACAATTACGCTCATTTCATATGCTAGCAAGGTAATGCTCAAAATCCTTCAAGCTAGGCCTCAACAGTATGTGAACCAAGAAATTCCAGATGTACAAGATGGGTTTAGAAAAGGCAGAGGAATCAGAGACCAAATTGCCAACATCCGTTGGATAACAGAAAAAGCAAGAGCATTCCAGAAAAACATCTACTTGTGCTTCATTGACTATTACATGAAAGCCTTTGACTGTGGATCACAACTGTGGAAAATTCTTAAAGAAATGGGAATGCAAGACCACCTTACCTGCCTCTTGAGAAACCAGGATGCAGGTAAGGAAGCAAGTTAGAACTGGACATGGAACAATGGACTGGTTCAAATTGGGAGAGGACTATGTCAAGGGTGTATATTGTCCCCTGGCTTATTTAAATTATATGTACAGTACCTCATGCAAAATGCTGGGCTGGATGAATCATAATCTGGAATTAAGATTGCCAGGAGAAACATCAACAACCTCTGATATGCAGATGACACCACCTTAATGGCAGAAAGTGAAGAGGAACTAAAGAGCCTCTTGAGGAAGGTGAAAGAGGAGAGTGAAAAGGCTGGCTATTATACAGAGTGAAGTAAGTCAGAAAGAAAAACACCAATACAGTATATTAACACATATATATATGGAATTTAGAAAGATGGCAACTATAACCCTATATGCGAGACAGCAAAAGAGACACAGATGTAAAGAACAGACTTTTGGACTCTGTGAGAGGAGAGGGTGGGATGATTTGAGAGAAGAGCATTGAAACATGTATATTATCATATATGAACTAGATGGCCAGTCCAGGTTTGATGCATAAGACAGGGTGCTCAGAGCTGGTGCACTGGGATGACCCTGAAGGATGGGATGGGGAGGGAGGTGGGAGGGGGTTTCAGGATGGGGAACACATGTACACCCATGGCTGATAAATGTGAATGTATGGCAAAAAACACTACAATATTGTAAAGTAATCAGCCTCCAATTAAATTAAATAAATTAAATAATAAAAAAAAAAACTCCACATTCAAAAAACTAAGATCATGGCATCTGGTCCCATCAATTCATGGCAAATAGATGGGGAAAAAAATGTAAACAGTAGTGGATTTTATTTTCTTGGGCTCCAAAATCATTGTGGATGGTGAATGCAGCCATGAAATTAAAGGATGCTTGCTCCTCGAAAGAAAAGCTATGACAAACTTAGCATATTAAAAAGCAAAGACATCCCTTTGCCAACAAAGGTCAGTACAGTCAAAGCTATGGTTTTTCCAGCAGTCATGCATGGATGTGAGAGTTGGACCATAAAGAAGGCTGAGTGCCAAATAATTGATGTTTTTGAACCGTGGTGCTAGAGAAGACTCTTCAGAGTCTCTTGGACAGCAAGGAGATCAAACCAGGCAATCCTAAAGGAAATCAGTCCTGAATATTCAGTGGAAGGACTGATGCTAAATCTCCAATACTTTGGCCACCTGATTCGAAGAGCCAACTCATTGGAAAAGACCCTGATGCTGGGAAAGATTAAGGGCAGAAAGAGAAAGGAGTTACAGAGAATGAAATGGTTGGATTGTCACTGACTCAATAGACCTGAGTTTTGAGTATACTCTCTTAGATAGTGAAGGACAGGGAAGCCTGGCATGCTGCAGTCCATGGAGTGGCACTGAGTCAGACACAACTTAAGTGACTGAACAACAACAACTAGGCCCTGTTGATACCACTCTGGCTGGAAAAGAAGGGTGTCCATTACTTTTCCCCACATGGTCTTCTTTCCTTTGACACCAGTGTGGTAGACTTATTACCACTGAGTGATAATGTCCTGTATTTCTAGCAGGCCTCCTCTGACACTATAGACAGTGGGGGAGGGTGAGGATGAAGTCTGGTTCCCAACTGGGCCTCCTTGAGATAATCACATGGAGCAGGAAGAGGTTGGTTGAGGTGCCTTGTTACAGACTGGCTTTCCACTCAGCCTTTGCTGAGACTGGGGGTGAGGCCTCAAGTTTTTGGTGGCATTTTGGTGTGAAGGGGTTATTATAAAAAATTTTTTTCTTTGTTGTTAGGCTGTTTTTCTCCAGTTCCCTTGGATAGTGAGAACAGGCTTTTGCTGGGACCATTTCGACTGTACCCATTGATGTTCTTAGGTTGTCAGCTTCTATACTACTCAATCTGGGAAACATGAGGCAAAAACAAATCTCTGATGACTGGTGGCCCCATTGCTCCTCAGGTCCCAAGATCCATAGCTGGTCTGGTGTGCCTTATTCCCTTCAAATTTCAGATTCTTCATTTTTAAATTTTTTTTAAATTTTATATTGGAGCATACTTGATTAACAACGTGTTAGTTTCAGGTGGTTCAGTTATACATATTCATGTATCTATTATTTTTAAAATACTTTTCCCATTTAGATTACAGAATATTGAGCAATGTTCCCTGTGCTATACAGTAGGTCCTTGTTGTTATCTGTTTTAAATATAGTAGTGTGTACTTGTCAGTCTTAAACTCCCAGTTTATCCCTGCCCTTTACTCTACTCCCCTATTAACAAATTTGTTCTCTAAGTCTATGAGTCTGTTTCTGTTTTGTGATGGTTTCATATATGGTGTCTAGTGTTTTTAACCTTTTCAAGTAGAGGCATAAAGTATGCATATTAATGCATTTGTGTGTGTGTGTATGTACTGTTTTTGTTTGACAGAATGACAAAGAAGAAATTATTGAAATGACAATTGGAACTAGGAGTTGAGAATAGGTAAAGGGTGGAATTGTCTTTTATTCTACACTTTCTTCATGGTTGGAAATTTTTACCATGTATTGCTCATATTTAAAATTTTAAAAAACACTTAAAATAGTAGATACTTTCAGTACCTGTCTTATATGACATGTCTTGGGAACTGGAAACCACTGTCCACTCTTCCTTCCAAAAACGATCTCCTTTCCAGGAGTCTATGACTCCCTAGCTCCTCATTCTCCTGTAACTGAACATTCTTTTTTTTTTTTTAATTTATTTTGTGGTCTCTTCTAATGACCCTTAAAACACTGGCATTCCCTAGGTTTCAATCTTTGGTCTAACATTTATTCTCCTGCTTCAAGTATTCCCTAGGCAAGACTATTTACTTGCATGGTTTTAACCACTGCCTCTATGCTATAAAAGGCCAACTGTATGTCCCTAATCCTGTTCTCCTATCTTACCTCAGAGGTCTCTCAGGACTATCTATCATAACTTGTCCCAAACTGAACTCGTGCTCTTTTTTTTTCCAAGTCTTCTCCTTCCTCAGCCTATCCATCATAGTAAAATGGCAACTTCATCCCTCCAGTTGCTAAGATATAAAACCTTGAAGTTATCAATGACTCCTCTCTGTCTCCCACATTCGACATATGATTTGTCAGCAAGTCCTGACAGCTCTGCCTTCGAAATTATTTAGAATCTAACCACTTCTCACCATCTCCACTGTTTGTACAACCATCATCTGAGGTACAAACCACTTCTTGATTTCATTATTGAAACAGGTTCCTAATCAGTCTCCTTGCTTCTACCCTTGTTCCCCTACAGCTATTATCCACAAAGCATCCAAAATATTCCTATTAAGTCAAATCATGTCATTTCTCTAGTCAAAAACCTCATTTTATTCTACTCAGATAGCAAAGTCAAATTCCTTCCAAAGGTTTCTAAGGCCCTATAGGATCTATTCAGCTCTCCCTCCCTATTTCCTCTCTGAACCTAAATTCTTCTGTTTCTTCTTTTGATTCATCCATTCTAGCCAATCTGGCTTCGTTTTTGTACCATGAACATGATAAGCACATTTCTGCCTCAGAGATTTTCTACTTAACATTTCTTCAACCTAGATTGCTTTCTCCACTGATACCTGAATGAACTATTCCTTTATTTCTTGTGGGTCTCTTCTCAGAAGTCATTTTCTCAATGAGGTCTTCCTGGGCACTGTATTTAAAATTTGAAAATCACTTCTCTCAACCATTCCTATGCCCCTTCTCTGCTTTACTGTTCATCTTAATGTTCATCACCATTTAATATACTATATATTTTACTTACATGGACACTGCTTTTCTAATTTACATAAATGTTGTATCACCAGTGCCTAAAACAATACCTGGCAAATGTGGGTTCAGTTCAGTTCTGTTCAGTCACTCAGTCATGTCTGACTCTTTGTGACCCCATGAACCACAGCACTCCAGGCCTCCCTGTCCATCACCAACTCCTGGAGTCCACCCAAACCCATGTCCATCGAGTCAGTGATGCCATCCAACCATCTCATCCTCTGTCGTCCCCTTCTCCTCCTGCCCTCAATCTTTCCCAGCATCAGGGTCTTTTCAAATGAGTCAGCTCTCCACATTGCAAATGTGGGTACTCAATACATATTTTCTGAATGAATGAACCAAACCAGTTAATCAATAAATGATATTTGCTCTTTATACCATGAGTCAGAACATTACAGCTCACAGGTCTGCTGCCAGTTTTGCCAATGGAATTTTATTTGTTTGACAGAAAACAACAAAATTCTATAAGGTAATTATCCTACAATAAAAATATAAATTAATTTTAAAAAAGTTTGTCAATTCCTGCTTTGGATTCATAGTCAACTACTTCTAAGATATTGATCTCTGGATATATTTCAGAAATCTCAAATACAATATGGCCCAAATTGAGCTTTTTCTCCATCCCTCCAAAATTTTCTCATTCTGTATTTCTTACATGTATGAAGTATAGCCCCATCCACACAGTATCCCAAATGTAAGTCTATTCATCATATTACTTAAGTTTGAAACAAGGCTTTCCCAAGCTTGTAAGAGAGTCAATTTCTAGGCCAGTTGATAAGAAGTCTGGGGTCCCCGAGGAGCAGAAAGGGGTCTGGGGCTCTCAAGGAGGAGATAGGGGTGTGGAATTCTCAAAGAGGAGGAAAGGACAAACATATTTTTCTACATTACTTAGTCACATAAAATGTTTTTTTCTTTAAGCCCAGAGCTGATAATTACATCACAAAACAACTCAGCTTAAACTCTATACTAAGGATTATATAACAATAATGTATCCTGCTTGAGAACAGTTTCCCCTTCTTGAAAACCTTCTGACTAATCCTGTTATCTTAAAATGTATATTATGGGAGTGGGTCTGGTTAGATCTTTCTGTTGTTAGTTCTAATCTTGTCGTCTTAAAATGTAAGTTGTGGGAGTGGGTCTAGTAAGATCTTTATAACCTTGAGACATTCTTTTGATTTATTGTAATAACCAATTAAAAAGTAGCTCCCTTGCTAAGACTAACGAGGGGGGCACTCTTTGCCCTCCTTCTGATGTCTATGTCAGAAGCTTTTTCTGTCCCTTTTTCACTTTAATAAAAATCTGCTACACAAAAGCTTTTGAGTGATCAAGCCTGGTCCCTGGTCCCAAAGCCAAGTCTTCTTCTTTGGAGATCAGACTCCAACATCTTTCATCATAAGCTATCACTTGCAAGAACTATTTCAAACATTCCAAACTCCTTAATGAGTCAAAGTCTAGTCCTTTTAGGATATGGCCACTGTCTGCCTTCAATCACATCTCCTGCCACTCCTATTTCCATTTTATGATACAATAACATAAAATGGTTAGGGATTTTAGGCCCTTGGGCCTTAGTTCATGCTGGACCACCTCCTGAAAATTTCATTTCCCTATTTTCCTTTCTTTCCCACTTTAAATACTGATATAGGTTGTACTTCTCTGCAAGTACCCATCTTTGATAAACCCAAAGTGCCCTGTAAATACTCAGTAATACAACTGTACCAAAATGATTGCTGAGACAGTACAGCATAGTGATTAAATACTTCAACTCTGAGCCAGGTACTTGGATTTAAATTCCAGGTTTGTCACTAGCTAAGTTTGGGGCATGTAACTATCACATGTGGGTGTGTGCTCAGTTGCTTCAGTCATGTCTGACTCTTGCTACCCCATGAACAGTAGCGCGCCAGTCTCCTCATTCATGATATTTCCCAGGCAACGATACTGGAGTGGGTTGCCATTTCCTCCTCCAGGGGATCTTCCTGACTAAGCGATTGAACCAGAGCCTCCTGCAGCTTCACGTTGGCAGGTAGATTCTTTACTGTTGAGCCACCTGGGAAGCACAACTATCACACAGCATGTGTTTATTATCACCTTCACATTTCAGCTGAAAAAAAAAAAAAAAACGACTACCAGAGAAGTTACATTGTTTAATGTAACAAAGATAATATGGTAGAGAATACCAATTGTTCTCCAAAATCCATTCTCTCTTTCTTTTAGTAAAAAAAAACTAAAGTCTTAGCTGGACACATGGCTGCCCCAAATAAAAACTAAATTTCCATGCTTCTCTTATAGCTAGTGGAGAAGACAATGGCAACCCACTCCAGTACTCTTGCCTGGAAAATCCCATGGACGGAGGAGCCTGGTAGGCTGCAGTCCATGGGGTCGTGAAGAGTTGGACATGACTGAGCGACTTCATATCACTTTCATGCACTGGAGAAGGAAATGGCAACCCACTCCAGTGTTCTTGCCTGGAGAATCCCAGGGACGGGGGAGCCTGGTGGGCTGCCGTCCATGGGGTGGCACAGAGTAGGACACGACTGAAGTGACTTAGCAGCAGCAGCTTATAGCTAGATGTGACCATGAGATTAAGTTCTGATAAATGGTATGTAAACAAAAGTGATATGTGAGACTTCCAGGTCATTGCCTTAAAGGAAACAGCTATATCCTCCACTTTCTTTCATCCCTCCCAGTTGATATAATGTAGAAGATATTTGGTCATGTAGGTGAAGCAGCACCTTAGGGATGACAGAACAACAAAGAAGTAACCTGGGTTATAGTCCTTGTCAAATCACCATATCAGGCCTGGACCAACTTGCTGAACCGTTACAGAACCAAGAAATAAATGTCTTGAAGCTGTTGTGGTGTCTTAGCAGCTTAATCTATGTATTTTACCTAATGTATCCTATCCTAAGAGCTTGGATTTGAACTGTACATACCACCTGGACTGTATCACCAGTCCCCTCCCCATGAAGAAACTTTTTTATTGAATTGTGCTCTGCTAAGAGGGTACTGGCTGCTAGAAAGCTAAGAGTCAAATGTAGGGTCATTCATTGCAAGTGTATAGGACTTGTCAATAAGTATTTCTTGTCTAGCTTCATCCTTGGGTTTATTTTCTGTCTGTATCATTATTTTTCAGTTTTGATTTGACCTAATTATAATGTATACTACCTCATATTTAACATACCGTAAAAATATAACACCTTAAATTATTTCAGAATGTGATGGGATTTAAATAAACATAAATATTGCTTTCTTTATGGTTTAATTGTACATATACCATTTTTACACCTATCATTTTCCTTTGTTTACATAATTGTTTCCATATTATACTATTAATTCCTTAAAGGTATGAACAATGATATTTTTCTTCTTCTATACATTCTTGCATGGAGCTTGACAACAAAATAGTTGAATACTCAAGCAATGTTTGTTGAATAAATGAATTTCACAAGGTCAGCAATGCTATTAAATGTCACTGTATCATATGGAATTTCCTTCCATTGTAACTTGAGCCAGACAGAAGATACAGCTTTAAATATTGGTTAGGGGAAAGTGTCACATGTTTGGAGGAATGATGGTGAGGACAGGAAATACATACCTTGACAAAGTGCTCAATTAGGATTTCCACCACAATATTCTGGAATTTGATGTTCATCATGGCAGCCACAGTGTCCTCCTGAGCTCTCATGAGAGTGGGCCCAAAGATCACCCCCATGTTAGAGGGGGTCATAAGATTCTCTTTGCTGTGCTCACACACACTGCCAGAAGAGAAAGAAAATGATTAACAAGATTTTTTCCAAGACCCTCTTGTAACTAAAACTGTGTTAGATGCTTTAGGGGGTAAGAGAAGCTACAAAGCAGAAGAAAAGGAGAGTTCCAAAATATAAATGGTAAGAAAAGATTACAAAGGAAGCAACTAACAAAGAATACAAGATAGTGTTTAATTAGGGGCCAAAGTGAAACATAGCTAACTTAGTTCGTAGCACTGTACAAGTCACAAGAAGCGAAGAAGATGGCTTTAGTGTTTGGAAAGACAGGTGAGAAGCAAGATGGCATTCCAGGGCAAGAGTTACAGTATGTATAAAGCATATATAAAGAAAAAGCACATAGAGAAAGTGCCTACCACTCTTACCAGTCAGGAATCTAGTCTCTTGCTCAGCTCTAGCTAGAGAGGCAAAGAGCTCAAAGAATCAAAAGAGATCCTTAAGAACAGCACTTTTGAATTATCCTGACTTTATAGATGAGAAAATAGAGGTCCAACGAATGAGATTTGGCTGAAGCCTTAATCAGTTAGCTTGATTACTGAAGGGCCTGTAATCCAAAATTTTCTGGTCCTTAATTACATTCTTTATTTAAATTACCTTTAGTGGCTTCCTATTACTTATAGGACACTGCCAATTGTCCTTAAAGTAGCAATTAAACTCTTCAGTAACTTGACACCTACTTCCAATCTCAATGCACAGCCTGGGCTCTGAAGCTGACCTGGGTTTGAATCCCAACACTGTCACGCATTAGATGTGTAACAGTGCGTGTTGGTGACCTAACCTCTCTGGGCTTAAGCTTTCCCACTTGTGAAAATAGTATCCATCTCAGAGGGTTGTGAAATAAATAGAGCTAAATTGCGTTAGAAAGGTATCCTGGAAACATTTAATTAGAAGGATCTACTATTATAATGACCTCTCCAGGAGGCTCCATCTAAAAATTGCAGACATATAACACCCATATGTTGTTGTTGTTCAGTCTCTAAGTGGTATTTGACTCTTTGCGACCCCATGGACTGTAGTAACTGGGCTTCCCTGGTGTCTCTGAGGGTAAAGCGTCTGCCTGCAATGTGGAGACCTGGGTTGGGAAGATCCCCTGGGAAAGGAAATGGCCACCCACTCCAGTACTCTTGCCTGGAAAATCCCATGGATGGAGAAGCCTGTAGGCTACAGTCTATGGTAGGCTACAGTGGACTGCAGTAAGTCTGGCTTCCCTGTCCTTCACTATCTCCTGGAATTTGCTTAGATTCATGTTCATTGAATCAGTGATGCCAACCAATCATCTCATCCTCTGTTGCCTGCTTTTCCTCCTGCCCTCAGTTTTTCCCAGCATCAAGGTCTTTATCAATGAGTAAGTTCCTCTCTTCCAGTGGCCAAAGTATTGGAGCTTCAGCTTCAGCATCAGTCCTTTCAATGAATATTCAGGGTTGATTTCCTTTAGGATTGACTGGCTTGATATCCATGCCATCCAAAAGACTCTCAAGAGTCTTCTCCAGCACCACAGTTTGAAAGCATCAGTTCTTTAGTACTCAGCCTTCTTTATGGTCCAATTGTCACATCTGTACATGACTAATGGAAAAACCATAGTGTGAACTATACGGATGTTTGTTGGCAAAGTGATGTCTCTGCTTTTTAAGATGCTGTCTAGGTTTGTCACAGCTTTTGTTCCAGGGAGCAAGTGTCTTAATTTCAAGGCTGCAGTCACCATCCACAGTGATCTTGGAGACCAAGAAAATAAAACCCACTGCTGTTTCCATTTTTCCTCGTTTATTTGCCATGAAGTGATGGAAGTAAGTGTCATGATATAAGTTTCTGAATGTTGAGTTTTAAGCCAGCCTTTTCACTCTCCTCTTTCAACCTCATCTAGAGGCTCTTTAGTTCCTCTTCACTTTCTGCCATAAGGGTGGTATCATCTGCATATGTGAGGTTGTTGATATTAATCCCAGCAATCTTGATTCCAGTTTGTGATTCATTCAGCACCACATTTCATATGATATATTCTGCATATAAATTAAATAAGCAGGATGCCAATATACATCCTGATGTACTCCTTTTCCAGTTATGACCCAATCCATTGTTCCATGTCCAGTTTTAACTTTTGCTTCTTGACCTGGATACAAATTTCTCAAGAGGCAGGTAAGGTGGGTATACCAGAGTATACCCATCTCTTTAAGAATTTTAAACAATTTGATGTGATCCATACAGTCAAATGTTTTCAAGTAGTTAATGAAGCAGAAGATGTTTTTCTGGAATTCCCTTGCTTTTTCTATGATCCAACAGTTTTTGGCAATATGATCTCTGTTACTCTGCATTTTCTAAATCTAGCTTGTACATCTGGAAGTTCTTGGTTCATGTACTGCTGAAGCCTAGCTTGAAGGATTTTGAACATTACCTTCCTAGCATGTGAAATGAGTGTAACTGTGAGGTTGTTTGAACATTATTTGGCATTGCCTTTCTTTGGGATTGGAAAGAAAACTTACTTTTTCCAGGCCTGTGGCCACTGCTGAGTTTTCCAAATTTGCTGGCATATTGAGTGCAGCACTTTAACAGCATCACTTTCAGGATTTGAAATTGCTCAGCTAGAATTCCATCACCTCCACTAGCTTTGTTCATAGTAATGCCTCCTAAGGTCCACTTGACTTCACACACTAGGATGTCTGGCTCTAGGTGAGTGACCACACCATTGTGGTAATCCAGATCATTAAGACCTCTTTTTGTATAGCTATTCTGTGTATTCTTGTCATGTCTTCTTAATCACTTCTGTTAGGTCCTTGCAGTTTCTGTCCTTTATTGTGCTCATCTCTGCATGAAATGTTCCCTTGATATCTCTAATTTTCTTGAAGAGATCGCTGCTGCTGCTGCTGCTGCTGCTGCTGTTAAGTCAAGTCACTTCAGCCGTGTCCGACTCTGTGCAACCCCATAGACTGCAGCCCATCAGGCGCCCCCGTCCCTGGGATTCTCCAGGCAAGAACACTGGGGTGGGTTGCCATTTCCTTCTCCAATGCAGGAAAGTGAAAAGTAAAAGTGACGTCGCTCAATCGTGTCTGACTCTTTGCGACCCCATGGACTGAAGCCTACCAGGCTCCTCCGCCCATGGGATTTTCCAGGCAAGGGTACTGGAGTGGGTTGCCATTGCCTTCTCTGAGATAGACTAGTTTTATATATATATATATATATTTTTTTCAAATTACAAGCACTATATAAATATGAAAAAAAGGTTAACAATTATGGAAATAATTTCTAGCCTACATATAAAATTACAATAATTTAGAGTTGGAAGGAGCCATAAGGGACACAGTGTCTGACCTTCCTGGAGAATTACCTGCACTGAGACACAGAATGATGAAGCAGCTTGCCCCAGGTCACTGAGTTAAAACACAACAATGCTGAACAAGAAAGCAGAGCAAAAAAATCCAGTTCATGGCACTTTCTACTGTGCATTCAGTTCAAATAACATATGAGTGTCTACTATGTGCAAAGTACTGTAGAAAAAATGAATATACCCTTGTCTCTGCTATCGAGAAGATCACAGTTTACACGGGGAGACAGACTAATAGAAGTCACAAAATAAAGCATAAGTAGAACAATAAAAAATACAGTTAACTATCTTTCGAGTCAAATATAATTTGCTTTTGCCTCCTATTGGGCCTTTTCCACCAATTTAATCAAAATCTACCTATCCTGTCTAATAACAAAAAAAGTACATATTAAGAATCATACAAATAAAATGTGAGGAGTAGGGTAACAGTGGTTTTATGCTTGCTACACCTCTGTTATGCTTCATTTCTTATTACTACTGTACATTATTTTTGTAACCTTTTAAAATGCTTAAGGTCAACACGTTCCTTCATAAAATTCTGAGTTACAAATTTTATATTACTTTATAAAATTATATTATAAAGACTGGTAGCAAAAAAGAAATATGCCACACATCACTGAAAAAGGAATGAAATGATGCTGTATGCAATGGCAACCCACTCCAGTACTCTTGCCTGGAAAATCCCATGGAAAGAGGAGCCTGGTAGGCTGCAGTCCATGGGGTCACTAAGAGTCCGGCACAACTGAGCGACTTCACTTTCACTTTTCATTTTCATGCATTGGAGAAGGAAATGACAACCCACTCCAGTATTCTTGCCTGGAGAATCCCAGGGACAGAGGAGCCTGGTGGGCTACCGTCTATGGGGTCACACAGAGTCAGACACGACTGAAGCGACTTAGCAGCAGCAGCAGCGTTAGCTTTGCCAGTTGCTTTGCTAGTTGAAGAGATAGCTAGTCTTTCCTATTTTATTGCTTTCCTCTAGTTCCTTCCATTGATCATTTAAGAAGGCTTTCTTTTCTCTCCTTGCTATTTTCTGCACCTCTGCATTCGGATGGGTGTATCTTTCCCTTTAGCCTTTGCCTTTTGCTTCTATTCTTTCCTCAGCTATTTGTAAGGCCTCCTCAGACAACCATTTTGTCTTGTTGCATTTATTTTTCTTTGAGATGGTTTTGGTCACCACCTCTTGTTCATTGTTACAAACTTCCATCCATATTTCTTCAGGCACTCTGTCTACCAGATCTAATCCCTTGAATCTATTTGTCACTTCCACTGTATAATCATAAGGGATTTTGTTTAGGTCATACCTGAATGGTCTAGTGGTTTTCCCTACTTTCTTCAATTTTAGTTTGAAGTTTTCAATAAGGAGTTCATGATCTGAGCCACAGTCAGCCCCAGGTCTTGTTTTTGTTGACTGTATAGAGCTTCTCCAAATTTGGCTGCAAGGAACATAATCAATCTGATTTCAGTATTGATTATCTGGTGATGTCCATGTGTAGAGTTGTCTCTTGTGTTGTTGGAAGAGGGTATTTGCTATGATCAGTGCGTTCTCTTGGCAAAACTCTGTTAGCCTCTGCCCTACTTCATTTTGTACTCCAAGCCAAACTTGTCTGTTGCTTTAGGTATCTCTTGACTCCATACTTTTGCATTCCAGTCCCCTATGCTGAAAAGAAAATCCTTTTTTGGTGTTAGTTCTGGAAGGTCTTGTAGGTCTTCATAGAACCATTCAACCTCTATTTCTTCGGCATTAGTGGTTGGGGCATACACTTAGATTACTGTGATGTTGAATGGTTTGCCTTGGAAATGTACCAAGATCATTCTGTCATTTTAGAGAATGCACTCAAATACTGCATTTTGGACTCTTTTGTTGACTATGAGGGCTACTCCATTTCTTCTAAGGGATTCTTGCCCCCAAATAGTAGACATAATGGTCATCTGAATTAAATTTACCCCTCCCTGTCCATTTTAATTTACTGAATCCTAAAATGTTGACACATACACTACACTGCCTAGATAAGGTTTTCTGGCTATATTATGCTGTTTCAGATCTCCATATCTTTGCTTCATGCTATTTCCTCTGTTTCTAATGTCTCCATCCTCCTGTATCCAAAGAATGTCTATTTATCCTTTGAGATTCACTTTAGGTGACATTTTCTTCAGGGCTCTCTTAGCCCACTGTCCTCATCTTGATTGACACCATTGGTAAGTCGAGCATGTTGCAATTTTCTGTTTCCTATCTGCCTTTCCTACTAGTTGGTAAATAACTTCCAAGTGTGTGTGTGCCTCACACAGAGCAGATACTAATAATTATTTTAATAGAACTGAGAGATTCTAGTGCTCTTTCATGTATTCAGGCAGCCAAGTAAAAGCTGTTCGGCCCTTGGTTACTTTGGGTGTGAGTTGAGGGAATGAGGGAGTGGAACAGCTCACTGAAAACCAAACTGAAAATCCTGTCCAGATGAAGGCCCTTGAAAGACTCACTGGCATCAAGAGGCAGGCTCTAGTCACTGAGTAGGTAATTGACAGGTACTGAATCCTTAAACAAATCCTAATGAAATCTGTTAATCACATGACAAAGGCTGGGTACCATTCAGACGATAATGAACAGTAACTATTCACTGGCCTTTGATATTGCTGGACTGGTGATGGATCCCTTTTAACCTTAAATACTTACACAATTAATTAACCCTTATTCTTTAGTGACAGAACAGTTTAGATGTTAAAACAGAAAAGCAACTCCATGCTGCCACCAAAGGATCCAGAATGGCTAAACCACTAGTAACAAATCAAGGACACTAGTGAGACAACAGCCTCCAACATGTATGAATGCTTATCTCCTTAGAGTTTTGAAAGAAAATTACTTTGGTTGAATATGCAGTTCACCTAATCCCATAACTCCAAAAGGCATAGTATTTTATCTCTGAAGCCTAGTTTCACAGAGGGAAAAGCACTTAGTCAAGGTCAATTTGTGACTATATGGCAATACAGGGATTCAAACCCATATCTGTTGGGCTCCAAGTCTTACAGTCATCTCATTGCATCCCACTGCCTCCTTATCTAGTATCTAGTTCCTGTCAAGAAATCAGCCTTGATGGGATCCTCTTTAAGCTAAGACAGGTGAGACAGTGCATTAAGTCGTGTCTGACTCTTGCAACCCCATGGACTGTAGCCTGCCAGGCTCCACTGTCTATGGGATTTTCCAGGCAAGAATACTGGAGTGGATTGCAGCTACCTTATATTTCTCTGATGTATGTTCTTGGTATTTCATTTAGGACATTCTTTTCCTTCTTGGTCTTCTTATGGGATTTGAAAGTTATTCTATTCTCTGGGGAGATTTCTTTCCATTTGATGTCTCTCCTTTTATTATACATTTTGAAAACCATTAAGAGGCATAATTTTTGGTTAATAAGATGAATGAAACCAAAAATAAGGGCATCATGAGTAGTGAATTAGGTAGGAGTTGGTAGCATGAATTGAGAGCAAAGAAATCTTAAATTCTCTAGTTCACTTAAACTAGAGAAAATGGGTACAACTTTGTGAACATCAAATTTAAAACAAAGAAACAGGTATTATAGGGAGGTTATAAGAAGGGCTTCCCTGGTGGCTCAGACAATAAAGAATCTGCCTGTAATGCAAGAGACCTGGGTTTGATTCTAGTTTGGGAAGATACCCTGGAGGAAGACATGGCAACCCATTTCAGTATTCCTACCTGGAGAATTCCCATGGACAGAAGTGCCTGGTGGGCTACAGTCCATGGGGTTGCAAAGAGTTGGACATGACTGAGTGACTAATCACAGCACTTAAGAAGCCCCCAGTTTAGGAAAAAATAATTTTGATTGGATGGTTTAGATAGGAGGTTATAAGTTTTGTTTTTATAGACATTTTAATTTATAACCTCTGATTTAAACCATCTAATCAAAATTACTACATTATTATCCAGCAATCCCAGTTTTAGGTACATATCCAAAGGAAATGAAATCAAAATCTCAAAGAGAATATCTGTATTCCTATGTTCACTGCATTAGTCACAATAGGCTGTGTCTTTAGATGGACAAACAGATAAGGATATACATAAAATGGATTATTAATGCACCTTTAAAAAGAAGGAAATCCTGCCATTTGCAACAACATGGATCAACATGGAGGACATTATGTTAAGTGAAATAAGCTGGACACAGAGAGTGGAATGGTAGTTGCCAGGCACTGAGAAGTGTGGTGGAAAAATGGGGCGATATTGGTCAAGAGGTACAAAGTTTCAGGTACATAAGATGAGTAAGTTTGGAGATCTAATATATATCAATATGAATGCAGTTAACAATATTTTATTTTGCTCTTGAAATTTACTAACAGGTATATCATAAGTGTTCTTATTAAAAAGAAAGAAAAGAAGAAGGGAGGAAGGGAGAATGGAAGAAAGGGAGGAAGAAAGAAAATGGTAACTATATGAGGTGATGTTGTTATTTAGTCACTGAGTTGTGTCCAACTCTTCTGCGACCCCATGGATTATAGCCTGCCAGGCTGTTCTGTCCATGGAATTTCCCAGGCAAGAATACTGGAGTGGGTGGCCATTTCTTTCTCCAGGGGATCCTCACCAGCCAGGGATCAAACTGGCATCTAATTAGATTTATTATGGCAATTATTTCACAAAATATACATATACCAAATGTCACTATGGTATATAAGTTATACAACATAAATTATACAACTTTTATTTGTCAATTATACCTCAACAAATATGAAAAAATAAAAGCAAAACCTAAATAAGTTCATTAAACTGGTTCCATCAATAATGTGTTATATGACTTTGGGCATTTAATTTTGCATCCCTAGGTATCTGTTCCTTCACCTCTAAAATAAGAAGATTATTGTGTAATCTAAAAAGCCTTTTGGCTTTGCCATTCAGTGACTCTATGAGCATCCTCTCTGGAAGATAATTAGAAAAAAAGACAGTCACACATTATGTGTCTACTGTTGGAAGAACACAGAACCATTTATTAAGTATATTTGCCCTCCCTACTCAAAACACCCTCTCAAAGAAAATCCAAAATAACAACAACAACAAAAACCAAACAAAAACTCAAATCGCTCAAAAAACAAATAAAAAGAACTTGAATCAGAGCAAGCCTTTTGATTCAACTATCAGATCAGATCAGATCAGATCAGTCGCTCAGTCGTGTCCGACTCTCTGCGATCCCATGAATCGCAGCACGCCAGGCCTCCCTGTCCATCACCAACTCCCGGAGTTCACTCAGACTCAGGTCCATCGAGTCAGTGATGCCATCCAGCCATCTCATCCTCTGTCGTCCCCTTCTCCTCTTGCCCCCAATCCCTCCCAGCATCAGAGTCTTTTCCAATGAGTCAACTCTTCACATGAGGTAGCCAAAGTACTGGAGTTTCAGCTTTAAAAGTTTACCATAGGTTCAACTATGATAAACTTTAAAGAACAAATTACATGCATTCTTTAACAAATAAATTATAAGAAAAAAGAAAAAGATGAAGAAGGAACTAATAGTACTTCTGATAGGCTCAATAAAGGACAGAAATGATAGGTAGCTAACAGAAGCAGAAGATATTAAGAAGAGGTGGCAAGAATACACAGAACGACTGTACATAAAAGATCTTCAGGACACAGAAATCACGATGATGTGGTCACTCACCTAGAGCCAAACATCTTGGAATGTGAAGTCAAGTGGGCCTTAGGAAGCATGACTATGGACAAAGCTAGTGGAGGTGATGGAATTCTAGTTGAGCTATTTCAAATCCTGAAAGATGATGCTGTGAAAGTGCTGTACTCAATATGCCAGCAGATATGGAAAACTCAGCAGAGGCCACAGGACTGGAAAAGGTCAGTTTTCACTCCAATCCCGAAGAAAGGCAATCCCAAAGAATGCTCAAACTACTGCACAATTGCACTCATCTCACACGCTAGTAAAGTGATGCTTAAAACTCTCCAAGCCAGGCTTCAAAAATACAAGAACCATGAACTTCTGGCTGTTCAAGCTGGTTTTAGAAAAGGCAGTGGAACCAGAGATTTAAATTGCCAACATCCACTGGATCATCAAAAAAGCAAGAGAATTCCAGAAGAACATCTATTTCTGCTTTATTGGCTATGCCAAAGCCTTTGACTGTGTGGATCACAATAAACTGTGGAAAATTCTGAAAGAGATGGGAATACCAGACCACCTGACCTGTCTCCTGAGAAATATGTTTGCAGGTTAGGAAGCAACATTTAGAACTGGACATGGAGTAACAGACTGGTTCCAAATAGGAAAAGGAGTAAGTCAAGGCTGTATATTGTCACCCTGCTTATTAAACTTATATGCAGAGTACATCATGAGAAACACTGGGCTAGAGGAAGCACAAGCTGGAATCAAGATTGCCGGGAGAAATATTAATAACCTCAGATATGCAGATGATACCACTCTTATGGAAGAAAGTGAAGAACTAAAGAGCCTCTTGATTAAGGTGAAAGAGGAGAGTGAAAAAGTTGGCTTACAGCTCAACATTCAGAAAACTAAGATCACGGCATGTGGTCCCATCACTTGATGGCAAATAGATGGGGAAACAGTGCAAACAGTGGCTGACTTTATTTATCTGGGCTCTAAAATCACTGCAGATGGCAATTGCAGCCATGAAATTAAAAGACACTTACTCCTTAGAAGGAAAGTTATGACCAACCTAGACAGCATATTAAAAAGTAGAGATATTACTTTGTCAACAAAGGTCCGTCTAGTCAAGGCTATGGTTTTTCCCGTGGTCATGTATGGATGTGAGAGTTGGATTATAAAGAAAGCCGAGTGCCGAAGAATTGATGCTTTTGAACTGTGGTGTTGGAGAAGACTCTTGAGAGTCCCTTGGACTGCAAGGAGATCCAACCAGTCCATCCTAAAGGAGATCAGTCCTGGGTGTTCATTGGAAGGATTGATGTTGAAGCTGAAACTCCAATACTTTGGCCACCTGATGCTCTTCAGCTGACTCATTTGAAAAGACCCTGATGCTGGGAAGTGAAGAGAAACTAAAAAGAGTCTTAATGGAAGTGAAAGGGGAGAGTGAAAAAGTTGGCTTAAAGCTCAACATTCAGAAAACTAAGATCATGGTATCTGATCCCATCACTTCATGGCAGATAGATGGGGAAAGAGTGGAAACAGTGTCAGACTTTATTTTTGGGTGCTCCAAAATCACTGCAGATGGTGATTGCAGCCATGAAATTAAAAGACGCTTACTCCTTGGAAGGAAAGTTATGGCCAACCTAGTAGCATATTCAAAAGCAGAGACATTACTTTGCCAACAGAGGTCCATCTAGTCAAGGCTATGGTTTTTCCTGTGGTCATGTACGGATGTGAGAGTTGGACTGTGAAGAAAGCTGAGCACCGAAGAATTGATGCTTTTGAACTGTGGTGTTGGAGAAGACTCTTGAGAGTCCCTTGGACTGCAAGGAAATCCAACCAGTCCGTTCTAAAAGAGATCAGTCCTGGGTGTTCTTTGGAAGGACTGATGCTAAAGCTGAAACTCCAGTACTTCGGGCACCTCATGCAAAGAGTTGACTCATTGGAAAAGACTCTGATACTGGGAGGGATTGGGGGCAGGAGGAGAAGGGGATGACAGAGGATGAGATGGTTGGATGGCATCACTGACCTGGTGGACATAAGTTTGTGTGAACTCAGGGAGTTGATGATGGACAGGGAGGTCTGGCGTGCTGCAATTCATGGGGTCGCAAAAAGCCAGACACGACTGAGCCATTGAACTGAACTGAACTGAACTGATCCTGGGAAAGATTGAGGCCAGGAGGAGAAGGGGACAACAGAGGATAAGATGGCTGGATGGCATTACCGACTCAATAGACATGGGTTTGGGTGGACTCTGGGAGTTGGTGATAGACAGGGAGGCATGCCATGCTGAGTTCATAGGGTCACAAAGAGTCGGACACAACTGAGTGACTGTACTGAACTGAACTGAGGGTTTCCTTGGTGGCTTGCTGCTGCTGCTGCTAAGTCACATCAGTTGTGTCTGACTCTGTGCGACCCCATAGATGGCAGCCCACCAGGCTCCTCCGTCCCTGGGATTTTCCAGGCAAGAACACCGGAGTGGGTTGCCATTGCCTTCTCCAATGTATGAAAGTGAAAAGTGAAAGTGAAGTCGCTCAGTTGTGTCCAACTCTTAGCGACCCAATGGACTGCAGCCCACCAGGCTCCTCTGTCCATGGGATTTTTCCAGGCAAGAGTACTGGAGTGGCTTGCCATTGCCTTCTTGTAAACAATTCTCCTGGCAATGGAGGAAACTCCAGTTTGATCCCTGAGTCATGAAGATCCCCTGGAGAAAGAAATGGGAACCCCCCCCCCCAGTATTTTTGCCTGGAGAATTCCATGGACAGAGAAACCTGGATAGCTAAAATCCATGGGTTCACAAAAAAGTTGGACACCACTTAGTGACTCAACAACAAAAGTGGTCCAGTGGAGACAGGAATGGGGCAGGAAGGAATGACGTGGCCCAAAGACACTGCAGACTGGCTGGAACCAAGTATGTCCAAGATGGTTGGAAGTCAACCTCCACTAAAACTTGAGCCTTAGTATCATTTCAGTTCAATTCAGTTGCTCAATCGTGTCCGACTCTTTGTGACCCCATGAATCGCAGCATGCCAGGCCTCCCTGTCTATCACCAACTCCCGGAGTTTACCCAAACTCATGAGCTTTAGTATATGCTCATTGTAATACATGTGTGCTCAGTCACTGAGTCATGTCTGACTCTTTGTGAGCCTATGGACTGTAGTCTACCAGGCTCCTCTGTCCATGGGATTTTTCAGGCAAGAAAACTGATATGGGTTACCATTTCCTCCTCCAGGGATCAAACCTGACCCTGGGATTGAACCCACATCTACTTCATTGGCAGGCATATTCGTTACCACTGAACAACCTGGGAAGGCCCATTGTAATACACTAGCAAGCTAAATGACACACCACAGGCGCCATGACAGTCCTGAGGCTGACCATGAAAGTTCAAAAAATGGGCAGAGCCCAACTCCCAGATGTCCCCACCTCCTCCCCAAAATAGCTGGAATAATCCTCCCACTCATTAGCCTATAAATTACCCAGTCCTATAAGAACTGTCAACCCTGTGCTTTCTCTCTCTTGCCTCTTGCCTTCTAAGATGGCCCACACTCTGTCTATGGATCTATGGAGTGTGTATCTCCCTGAATAAACTTTCTTTTTCTTTATTATGGCTCGCTCTTGATTCTTTCCTGTGCAACGCCAAGAATCCACACTTGGTGGCCATCTCAGGGACTTGCCTGAGGCGTGGGACAGGACCATCCACTCACAACTCACTCTCTTGAAACACAGCAGTAAAGAATCTGCCAATGCAGAGGACATATGTGCAGGGTTCATTTCTTAGTCCAGGAAGATTTCACATGCTGCACAACTACAGAAAGCCATTCATTCTGGAGCTTGTGTTCTGTGATGAGAAGCCACCACAATGAGAAGTTCATGTACTGTGACTAGAGAGAAGCCCCCCATTTGCCGCAACTAGTGAAAGACTGCGTGTAGCAAAAAAGACCCAGCACAGCCAAAAATAAATAAATAATTTCATTAAAATGAAGGAACTTATAGATTAGGAACATGACAAAAAATCATGGAGACTCTATCCCATTAAATCTTGGCCTCTGTGTTCTTTATTAGCCCTCCAAGTGATTCTGATGGGTTTCCTTGGTGGCTCAGATGGTAAAGAATCTGCCTGCAGTTCAAGAGACCAGGGTTTAAGCCCTGGCTTGGGAAGATACTCTGGAGAAGGCAACGGCTGGATGGAGAAGGCAATGGCTGGACAGATAAGCCTGGCAGGCTCGAGTTCATGGGGTTGGAAGCAGACTAAGTGACTAACACACACACAAATGATTCTGATACACAAAAAAGGTTGAGAACTACTGCTATAGATAAGGAATCACCAAAGTGTGGCCCTTCAGCCAAATCCAATCTGTTTTTGTAGATTAAGTTTTACTGGAGAATTGTTATGCGTATTCATCCACATATTTTAATGGCTGTTTTATATTACAATGGTAGAACTAAGTAGCTTGGATGAAGTCCATATACCTCACAAAACCTTCAATATACATTATATAATCCTTTCCAGAAAACATTTTGCTGATTTCTGCTAGAGATTAAGAGAATTAAAAAAATATTAGAAAAGATTTCTATGTGTGGATGCTATTTGGATCCTGATTCAAAGAAAAAACATATGACAAATTTGAGACTACTGGAAAATTGATCACAGAATAGTTATTAATATTAAGTAATTGTTAAAAATTTATTTTCAGATATGATAAATTATATTGCATTTATAAGTACAAAGAATTTTAATTTTAAATATACATACTGAAATATTTATGGATAAAATAATATAATGCCTTAGACTTCCTTAAAAATAAAATAGAGGAGGGGAAAATAATAAATAATAGGGATATAAATGAAACAAGATTTGTTACATGTTGATAATTGTTGCATCTGGGTAGTAGGCATATGAGAGAGTTCCTTTTACTATCCTCCTGTTTCTTATGTTTGAATATTAAATACTCAACAATATCATATCAGTATTAAATATTGCATATACCTGAAGCCTTGAATAATATAGTTTTTAAATGAGTGAGATTGAGTCAGTGTATGTTACTAAGTGAGAAGTCCCTGAAATCAAGCAGGACCCTGTGGGGCTTCCAGGCATGGAGGCCTTTTTTGTCACCCATTCAGTTCAGTTCAGTCACCCAGTCACGTCTGACTCTTTGCGACCCCATGAATCGCAGCACGCCAGGCCTCCCTGTCCATCAACAACGCCCGGAGTTCACTTATACTTAACTTAACGTCCATCGAGTCAGTGATGCCATCCATCCATCTCATCCTCTGTTGTTCCCTTCTCCTCCTTTCGCCAACCCTTCCCAGCATCAGAGTCTTTTCCAATGAGTCAACTCTTCTCATAAGGTGGCCAAAGTACTGGAGTTTCAGCATTAGCATCATTCCTTCCAAAGAAATTCCAGGGCCGATCTCCTGCAGATGGACTGGTTGGATCTCCTTGCAGGCCAAGGGACTCTCAAGAGTCTTCTCCAACACCACAGTTCAAAAGCATCAATTCTTCGGCGCTCAGCTTTCTTCACAGTCCAACTGTCACATCCATATATGACCACTGGAAAAACCAGAGCCTTGACTAGACGGACCTTTGTTGGCAAAGTAATGTCTCTGCTTTTCAATATGCCATCTAGGTCAGTCATAACTTTTCTTCCAAGGAGTAAGCATCTTTTAATTTCATGGCTGCAATCGCCATCTGCAGTGATTTTGGAGCCCCAAAAAATAAAGTCTGACACTGTTTCCACTGTTTCCCCATCTATTTCCCATGAAATGATGGGACCAGATGCCATGATCTTCGTTTTCTGAATGTTGAGTTTTAAGCCAACTTTTTCACTCTCCTCTTTCACTTTCATCAAGAGGCTTTTTAGTTCCTCTTCAGTTTCTGCCATAAGGGTGGTGTCATCTGCATATCTGACGTTACTGATATTTCTCCTGGCAATCTTGATTGCAGCTTGTGCTTCTTTCAGCCCAGCATTTCTCATGATGTACTCTGCATATAAGTTTAAGAAGCAGGGTGACAATATACAGCCTTGACGTACTCCTTTTCCTATTTGGAACCAGTCTGTTGTTCCATGTCCAGTTCTAACTGGTGCTTCCTGACCTGCATACAAATTTCTCAAGAACCAGGTCAGGTGGTCTGGTATTCCCATCTCTTGAAGAATTTTCCACAGTTTATTGTGATCCACACAGTCAAAGGCTTTGGCATAGTCAATAAAGCAGAAACAGATGTTTCTCTGGAACTCTCTTGCTTTTTCCATGATCCAGCAGATATTGGCAATTTGGTCTCTGGTTCCTCTGCCTTTTCCAAAACCAGCTTGAACAACTGGAAGTTCACGGTTCACATATTGCTGAAGCCTGGCTTGGAGAATTTTGAGCATCACTTTACTAGTGTGTGAGATGAGTGCAATTGTGCAGTAGTTTGAGCATTCTTTGGGATTGCCTTTCTTTGGGATTGGAATAAAAACTGACCTTTTCCAGTCCTGTGGCCACTGCTGTGTTTTCCAAATTTGCTGGCATATTGAGTGCAGAACTTTCACAGCATCATCTTTCAGGATTTGAAATAGCTCAACTGGAATTCCATCACCTCCACTAGTTTTGTTCATAGTTATGCTTCCTAAGGCCCACTTGACTTCATATTCCAGGATGTCTGGCTCTAGGTCAGTGATCACACCATCGTGATTATCTGGGTCATGAAGATCTTTTTTGTACAGTTCTTCTGTGTATTCTTGCCACCTCTTCTTAATATCTTTTGCTTCTGTTAGGTCCTTACCATTTCTGTCCTTTATCAAGCCCATTTTTGCATGAAATGTTCCCTTGGTATTTCTAATTTTCTTGAAGAGATTTCTAGTCTTTCCCAGTCTATTGTTTTCCTTTATTTCTTTTTATTGATTGCTGAGGAAGGCTTTCTTATCTCTCCTTGCTCTTCCTTGGAACTCTGCATTCAGATGCTTATATTTTTCCTTTTCTCCTTTGCTTTTCGCTTCTCTTCTTTTCACAGCTATTTGTAAGGCCTCCTCAGACAGCCCTTTTGCTTTTTTGCATTTATTTTCCTTGGGGATGGTCTTGATCCCTGTCTCCTGTACAATGTCACGAACCTCAGTCCATAGATCATCAGGCACTCTATCTATCAGATCTAGTACTTTAAATCTATTTCTCACTTCCACTGTATAATCATAAGGGATTTGATTTAGGTCATACCTGAATGGTCTAGTGGTTTTCCCTACTTTTCAATTTAAGGCTGAATTTGGCAATAAGGAGCTCATGATCTGAGCCACAGTAAGCTCCTGGTCTTGTTTTTGTTGACTGTACAGAGCTTCTCCATCTTTGGCTGCAAAGAATATACTCAATCTGATTTCAGTGTTGGCCATCTGGTGATGTTCATGTGTACAGTCTTCTCTTGTGTTGTTGGAAGAGGGTGTTTGCTATGACCAGTGCATTTTCTTGCCAAAACTCTATTAGTCTTTGCCCTGCTTCATTCTGTATTCCAAGGCCAAATTTGCCTGTTACTCCAGGTGTTTCTTGACTTCCTACTTTGGCATTCCAGTCCCCTATAATGAAAAGGACATCTTTTGAGGGTGTTAGTTCTAAAAGGTCTTGTAGGTCTTCATAGAACAGTTCAGCTTCTTCAGCATTACTGGTTGGGGCATAGACTTGGATTACTGGGATATTGAATGGTTTGCCTTGGAAACAAACAGAGATCATTCTGTCGTTTTTGAGATTGCATCCAAGTACTGCATTTCAGACTCTTTTGTTGACGATGATGGCTACTCCATTTCTTCTGAGGGATTCCTGCCCGCAGTAGTAGCTATAATGGTCATCTGAGTTAAATTCACCCATTCCAGTCCATTTGAGTTCGCTGATTCCTAGAATGTCGATATTCACTCTTGCCATCTCTTGTTTGACCACTTCCAGTTTGCCTTGATTCATGGACCTGACATTCCAGGTTCCTATGCAATATTGCTCTTTACAGCATTGGACCTTGCTTCTATCACCAGTCACTTCCACAACTGGGTATTCTTTTTGCTTTGGCTCCATCCCTTCATTCTTTCTGGAGTTATTTCTCCACTGATCTCCAGTGGCATATTGGGCACCTACTGACCTGGGGAGTTTCTCTTTCAGTATCCTATCATTTTGCCTTTTCATACTGTTCATGGGGTTCTCAAGGCAAGAATACTGAAGTGGTTTGCCATTCCCTTCTCCAGTGGACCACAGTCACCCATTACTTGAAGACAAACTCCAGCCTTCATGACTTTCCTTGCATCCAAAGGGAAGATTTGAACAATTGCTAATCAAGTGAGGATCAGCCAAGTAACTACCTGAGACAAGATTAAAGAGACCAGAGAAGCTCATCAAGATTAGGCCTTTACAGTCCTAGTTTACAATCTATGGGAACTTGCTGCTGCTGCTAAGTTGCTTCAGTTGTGTCTGATTCTGTGCAACCCCATAGACGGCAGACCACCAGGCTCCACCATCCCTGGGATTCTCCAGGCAAGAACACTGGAGTGGGTTGCCATTTTGGAATAGAATTTTATTCTACCGTTGTGTGAAAACTGTATAAATCTTAATTATGTTGAATTGGTTCATGGTGCTTTTCAGGTCTTCTATATCCTTCTACTCCTCTGTATATTTATTCTATTAATGTTAAGAGTTTGATATTGAAACTCCAACTAAAAATCTTAATTTATCTACTGAAAAAATAATTGTAATATATAGTGGAACTATATGTAACTTTGTTCTGTATTTTCTAAGTCTTCTGTAAATGTGTTATCATAATTTCATAATTCAAAAAAGAAAGAGAAAACAAAACAAAAAGATTAGAAGACCAACCACCTGAGATAAGATTAAAGGAGCACAAGCTCTGGTCATACCCTAATCTTGCCAGAGACCTTATCCTTGAACCATTGTTATAAAGTGAAAGTGAAGTCACTCAGTCCTGTGCAACTCTTTGCTACCCCATGGACTGTAGCCTACCTGGCTCCTCTGTCCCTGGGATTCTCCAGGCAAGAGTACTGGAGTGGGTTGCCATTTCCTTCTCCAGGGGATCTTCCCGACCCAGGGATTGAACCTGGGTCTCCTGCCTTCCAGGCAGACGCTTTAACCTCTGAGCCACCAGGGAAGCCCATGTTATAAAACCCTTGTTATAAAACCCTTTATCAAATCCTCTGGGGTTGTGACAGGCAGTTTTTTTGAGGCAGGAACCTGCTGTGTCCCCTTTGCCTGGCAAAATAATAAATCCATTCTTTTCTACTTCACCCAAAAACTCTGTCTCCAATATTAGATTCAAAACAGTATACAGAGAAGCTGAGCTTTTGCTAACATTACCATTCCTGTGTAGACAGCTTTGGTTTCTTCCACTGGTGTTATATTGGTGTTATGTTATCCATAATTTACTTTAAATACTTACACATAGCCAGTGAAATGTCCTGAATTTCACCAATGTCATCAATTGCAATGACATCATTATTGTATTGTGTACTACTAAGAAAGAAAAAAGTTTCATTGTCAACTCATTATGCTTTTGAAGACATTTTAAATAGAAAATAAATTCAACAATGAATACAATTTAACTAAAATGACTACAACATGAGCAGCAATGACCATGTTCGTGCATATAGAAGTTATGACAATTACATAAAAATTGCTACCTGACAACAGTGATTTTAAGAAGCTATTGTTTCTAAGAGGCACCCAGAATTCATGTTACAATCTGAAAAAGATAAGGGCTCTTAAGAATGGAAGGAATTTGATACATGTATTTGTTAGTTTTTCTGCACACTCTAGGACAGGTGCATAACAGAAGCAGAAGAGATGAAGAGGTAGCGAGAATACACAGAACTATACAAAAAAGGTCTTAATGACCCAGATAACCATGATGGTGTGATCGCTCACCTAGAGCCAGACATCCTTGAGTATGAAGTCAAGTGGGCCTTAGGAAGTATTGCTATGAACAAAGCTAGTGGAGGTGATGGAATTCCAGTAGAGCTATTCCAAATCCTAAAAGATGAAGCTGTTGAAGTGCTGCTCTCAATATGCCAGCAAATTTGGAAAACTCAGCAGTGGCCACAGGACTGGAAAAGGTAAGTTTTCATTCCAATCCAAAGAAGGGAAATGCCACAAGATGTTCAAACTACCATACAATTGTGCTCATTTCACATGCTAGCAAGGTAATTGGTTTCAACAGTATGTGAATCGAGAAATTTTAGACATGTGAGCTGGATTTAGAAAAGGCAGAGGAACCAGAGATCATATTGCCAACATCCACTAGATCATAGAAAAAGCAAAATAATTCCAGAAAAATGTCTACTTCTGCTTCATTGACTATTCTAAATCCTTTGATTGTGTGGATCTCAACAAACTGTGGAAAATTCTTAAAGAGATGGGAATACAAGACTACCTTACCTGCCCCCTGAGAAACCTATATGTGGGTCAAGAAGCAACTGTTAGAACCAGACAGGGAACAAAGGACTGGTTCAAATTTGGGAAAGGAGTATGTCAAGGCTGTATATTGTCACCCTGCTTATTTAACTTCTATACAGAATACATCATGCAAAATACTGGGCTGGATGAAACACAAGCTGGAATTAAGATTGCCAGGAGAAATATCAGCAACGTCAGATATGCAGATGATACCACTCTGTGGCAGAAAATGAAGAGGAACTAAATAGCTTCTTGATTAGGATGAAAGAGAAGACTGAAAAAGCTGGCTTAAAACTCAACATTCAAAAACTAAGATCATGGCATCTGGTCCCATTACTTCATGGCAAATAGAAGGGGAAAAAATGGAAATAGTGACAGACTTTATTTTTGTGGGCTCCAAAATCAACTGTGGATGGTGACTACAGCCAAGAAATTAAAAGACACTTGCTCCTTGTAAGTAAAGCTATGACAAACCTAGACAGCATTTTAAAAAGTAGAGATATCACTTTGCCCACAAAGGTCCATATAGTCAAACTATGGTTTTTCCAGGAGTCATGTACGGAGGTGACAGCTGGATCATAAAGAAGGCTGAGTGCTGAAGAACTGATGTTTTCAAACTGTGGTCCTGGAAAGAAGACTCTGAAAGTCCCTTGGAATGCAAGGTGATCAAACCAGTCAACCGCAAAGGAAATCAACCCTGAATAGTTCATTGGAAGAACTGATGCTGAAGCTAAACATCCAATACTTTGGCCATTTGATGCAAAGAACCAACTCATTTTAAAAGATCCTGATGCTAAGAAAGATTGAGGGCAGGAGGAGAAAGGGGCAACAGAGGATGAGATGATTGAATGGCATCATTGACTCAATGAATATGAGTTTGAGCAAACTCCGGGAGACAGTGAAGGACAGGGAAGCCTGCTGAAGTCCATTGGGTCACAAAGAGTCAAACACAACTTAGCCACTGGACAACTAAGACAAGCAAGTTATGACTTCAGTATTCTAATTTTAAATGCATACTTACGTACTCTAGGACTGAATAATCAGCATTTAAAAGACTCTGATTAGAAGCCAGAGGGGCTGGCTACTATAAGCTTCAGCTAACTTCATCTCCAATCAATACTAGTGGCTTTGTTAATTAGCATGATTGGTGGCAAACTAACCTTTCATTGCTTAGATGTGTCAAGATATATGGATTATGGATTGGCTAGAAGTATTGTATAGACATTCCCAAGCTTGTATTGATAGGTTAGAAGAATAGAGATCAATCTAAACATCAGTAAGGTGGATCAACTAATATGTATCTTCAGATGTGATGCAGCATAAGGTACACAAAAATCACCTATGATGTGTTCTATCCTCAAATAACTAACTTGAATCTATCTAGCCTTAAAATACAACCTCTACTTTATGAGAAATAAAGAAAATAGGGGAATAAGCTGAAAAATATAACGAAGAAAGTAAACAAAACTAGTAAGTAAGACTATACTGAACAAATAAGCTTTGGGTCAGCTAAGGAAATGCTAATATGGTCTGGAAAGGTAGAAACTGTTGAATTGAAAAAAGGTGGAATTGCTGAAAAGCTTGGTGCTATTGAACAGCATAATCTCAATTTAGTAAAAAACTCAAATGTATTTCTGTGAAGTGTGTGCATATACATAAACACACACACTCACAGAAAGATCCAGAAGAAAATGCACTAACAGATTAATAATAGTGATTTTTGAATGCTGTTAACAGAAGGTTTTTATTTTTATTGATTTTTTTTTGTTTTTTATATTTTCTAATCTCTACAATGCAATGGTATTGCTTCAGAAATAACAGAAGTGTTATTACAAAAAATAAGAAGATTTTAATAAGCCTGACAACTCACACCCTTTAGAATGGTAGCCCAAGCCTAGGACTGCAAAGAGGTCTTCCATTTGGGCATTAGATTATGGGATTTAATTGCCTGACTCCAACTGCAGTGCTGTAATATTATCTTACTTGCTTCAAGTTAAAGTTTAATGCATGATGCTGTCACAGTATCTGAAAGGAAAGATAGCTGAGACTTCACTGAGTTTACAGAACAGATTTTATAACTGTTTTGCATTTGCTTCCAGATAAATACCTGCATGAGTGGCGGAATTAGGCCTGAGGCTTGCTTCCATTGTATTATAATATGCCACTGGTAGTGAGATTGTGGGGGAGGTAACCTGTAGAGTTCTCCTACATCTGATTAATGGAAGTGATAGATAACAACCGGAAAGAATGGAATAATTAGAAATCTCAAATTGGTTGAGGTCAGTTTGTGTTTGCCTGTTATTAGCCTGGAAAACAGGATTGAGGTGGGAATAAACAACAAAGGCATAAGTTATAATTATCATATAGATTATGAAAGCCATGGCGGGAGAATACTGTAAATTCTGAAAGCACATGGATTTTCTTCTTCTGTGTAAATGTTGCTGTTGGAACTAATCCTATTTTTATTTGAATTTTCCCTGTAAATTTTGGTTATAAAGACAAAACCTTGAAAGAATGCTATTATGAACACTCATACTGTCTATACCTAAATTCAGGAATTGATTTTTTTCATACATTTGCATTCTTTGTTCTGTATATTTTTTCCTGAGTCCTTTAAAAGTAAATGGCTTCAGCCCTGACTATCTTACCATTCATCTCCAAATAAGCATGTTGTCCTACAAATACCTGTAACATGTTTATATTAAGGAAAATTTATGATAATTTCATATCACCCAATATCTGGTACCTATTCAAGCTTCCTCAAATGTCATGAAACAATTATTTTTAGTTAAAAGTTTCAAATCGAGATCAAAAGTTCATATGCTGCATTTGTTTATGCTTCTTTAGCCTCTTAATATAGAACAGTTCTAGGCTCAGTCGCTTAAGTCATTTTCGACTCTTTGCAACCCAATGGACTGTAGCCCACCAGGCTCCTCAGTCCATGGAATTCTCCAGGAAAGAATACTAGAGTGGGTTGTCAATCCCTCCTCCAGGGGATCTTCCTGACCTAAAGATCGAACCCAAGTCTCTCGCACTGGAGGCAGATTCTTTACTGCTGAGCTACCGGGAAGCCCATATAGAACACTACCACTACCTTTTCCCCTCAGAACATTGACTAAAAAATAAATTCCAAGACAGCTGTCTTAAAAAGTGTCAAACATTCTGCATTTTTCTATACCCTCTATTTCCTGTAGTTTAGAGGCTAAATTTGAGTGGGGTTAAACATTCTTGGCAAAAATATTTGTTTATGTTGTATACTTCTTACCATATCCCATTAGAAGGTCAGTTTGTATTATTATCAGTGATGCTAAATTTGATCAATTAATTAAGGCAGTGTTTACCAGATAACTTCATTGTAAAGATACAGTTTTCCATTTGTAATTAGTAAGTAATCTGTGGATAATACTTTGAAACTTTATGCATATATTGTTCCTGGAAAATCTTTTACCTTGATCTATGCCTGAAATGGGGCACTGAGGTTGCAAACTAGTAGTTTTTCTTTTAAAGTGAAGTGAAGTCTCTCAGTCATGTCTGACTCTTTGCGACCCCGTGGACCGTAGCCTACCAGGCTGCTCCGTCCATGGGATTCTCCAGGCAAGAATACTGGAGTGGGTTGCCATTTCCTTCTCCAGGGGATCTTCCCAACCCAGGGATCGAACCCAGGTCTCCCACATTGCAGGCAGATAAAGTATAGTTGATTTACAATATCAGTTTCAGGAGTACAAGACAGTGATTCAATATCTTTATAGATTATACTCCATTCAAAGTTATAAAATATTGGCTATATTTCCTGTGCTGTAGAATATATCCTTGTAGCTTATTTATTTTATACACACTACTTTGTATAGCGTTTCCCAGGTGGTGCTACTGGTAAAGAACCTGCCTGCCAATGCAGGAGACATGAGAGGCAGGTTTGATCCCTGGGTCAGGAAGATTCCCTGGAGGAGGGCATGGCAACCCATTCCAGTATTCTTGTCTGGAAAATTCCCATGGACAGAGGACCCTGGGGGACTACAGTCCATAGGGTCACACAGAGTTGCACAGGACTGAAGTGACTTAGCAAGCAAACACTTTGTACTTTAGTCCCCTACCACTATCTTACCCTTCCCCCTTTCCCTCTACCCACTGGTAACCACTAGTTTGTTTTCTATATCTGTGACTCTGTTGTGGCTTTGTTATGTACATCCATTTAATTTTTTTAGATTCCACATAAAAATGATAACAAGCAGTATTTGTTGTTCTCTATCTGACTTATTTCACTTAGCATAATACCCTCCAAGTCTATACATGTTGTTGCAGATGACAAAATTTCATTCCTCTTGTGGCTTAGTTGTATTCCATTGTACATATATATACCATGGCTGCTTTATCAATTCATCTGTTGATGGATACTTAGGTTGCTTCCACATCTTGGCATTTGTAATTGACATGGTTATGAACACTGGAGAAGACTCTTAAGAGTTTCTTGGACAGCAAGGTGATCAAAGCAGTCAATCCTAAAGAAATCAACCCTGAATATTCATTGGAAGGACTGATGCTGAAGCTGAAGCTCCAATACTTTGGCGACCAGATGGGAAGAGGTGGCGCATTGGAAAAGACCCTATGTTCAGAAAGATTGAGGGCAAGAGGAGAAGGGGATGACAGAGGATGAGATGGTTGGATGGCAACATTGATTCAATAGACATGAGTTTGAGCAAACTCCAGGAGATGGTGAAGGACAGGGAAGCCTGGCATGCTGCAGTTTATGAGGTAACAAAGAGTCAGACATGACTTAGCAACAGAACAACAACAAGCCCATGTTCACTGTAGCGCTATGTACAATAACTAGGACATGGAAGCAACCTAGATGTTCATCAACTGATGAATGGATAAAGAAGGTGTGGTACATATATACAATGTCATGTTACTCAGCTATAAAATGTAATGGATTTGAGTCGGTGCTAATGAGGTAGATGAACCTAAAACCTATAATACAGAGTGAAGTAAGTCAGAAAGAGAAAAACAAATATTGTATATTAACACATATATATGGAATATAGAAAGATTGTAATGATGAACCTATTTGCAGCACAGCAATGGAGATGCAGACATAGAGAACAGATTTATGGACACGTTGGGGCGGTAGAAAGGAGAGGGTGGGATGAATGGATAAAGTACATGGAAACATATACACTGCCATATGTAAAATAGATAGCCACTGGGAATTTGCTGTATGACTCAGGGAACTCAAACCAGGGCTCTGTAACCACCTAGAGAGATGGGATGGGGCGGGAGAAAGTCTCAAGAGGGAGGGGACTTATATATACCTATAGTTGATCCATGTTGATGTATGGCAGAAAGCAATACAATATTGTAGTTATCCTTCAATCCAAAAAAGAAAGAAAGAAAGAAAAAAAAGCATCCCTTAGATCCAGGATGTTTCCACTTATTCTTATGCTACACTGTGGAACTTAGGGGAGAAAGTTACAAATCATGTAGGAACTGGAGCATCCATATGGAATTCCTTTTTATTAATTCTCCTCAAAAATAATTAGTGACATCAAGCATGCATTCATATCCAAAGTCTCATTTATTTTTTCCATAAAAGCTGAATTTTTATTTTTAAATTCTGCCAAATGCTACCTTCTCTGTATGAAAAGTGTAGTAGGTTAAAATGTGTCACATTTTACTTATTCAAAACATATTATAAAATTAATACTTTTCTGAGCTATCAATTAAAATTTATTTTCCTCTTACTCATCCTTACACCCTTGCTTTTCCAGTGATTACCTTTTATTTAAAATACTGCATGCACTTTGTGCTTACCTTTCTCAACATAAAAAAAAGTTGCTGTTGCCTATGTTTTTTTCCCCCAAACTTTAAACTTTTTGTTTTGTATTGGGTATATTTCCATATAAATTGTGAAATTATTTGTTCTAGTTCTCTGAAAAATACCATTAGTAGCTTGAAAGGGATTGCACTGAATCTACACATTGCTTAGCGTAGTATACCCATTTTCACTATATTGATTCTTCGAATCCATGAACATGGTATATTTCTCCATCCATTTGTGTCCTCTTTGAATTCTTTCACCAGTGTTTTATAGTTTTCTATATATAGGTCTTTTGTTTCTTTAGGTCGATTTATTCCTAAGTATTTTATTCTTTTCTTTGCAATGGTGAATGGAATTGTTTCCTTAATTTCTCTTTCTGTTTTCTCATTATTAGTGTATAGGAATATAAGGGCTTTCTGTGTGTTAATTTTATATCCTGCAACTTTACTATATTCATTGATTAGCTCTAGTAATTTTCTGGTGGAGTCTTTAGGGTTTTCTATGTAGAGGATCATGTCATCTGCAAACAGTGCGAGTTTTACTTCTTCTTTTCCAATCTGGATTCCTTTTATTTCTTTTTCTGCTCTGATTGCTGTGGCCAAAACTTCCAAAACTATGTTGAATTGTAGTGGTGAGAGTGGGCATCCTTGTCTTGTTCCTGACTTTAGGGGAAATGCTTTCAATTTTTCACCATTGAGGATAATGTTTGCTGTGGGTTTATCATATATGGCTTTTATTATGTTGAAGTATGTTCCTTCCATGCTTGCTTTCTGGAGGGTTTTTGTCATTAATGGATGTTGAATTATATCAAAGGCTTTTTCTGCATCTATTGAGATAATCATATAGTTTTTATCTTTCAATTTGTTAATGTGGTGTATCATATTGATTGATTTGCAGATATTAAAGAATCCTTGCATCCCTGGGATAAAGCCCAGTTGGTCATGATGTATGATGTTTTTAATATGTTGTTGGATCCTGTTTGCTAGAATTTTGTTAAGGAGTTTTGCATCTATGTTCATCAGTGATATTGGCCTGTAATTTTCTTTTTTTGTGGCATCTTTGTCAGGTTTTGGTATTAGGGTGATGGTGGCCTGATAGAATGAGTTTGGAAGTTTACCTTCCTCTGCAATTTTCTGGAAGAGTTTGAGTAGGAGAGGTATTAGCTCTTCTCTAAATTTTTGGTAGAATTCAGCTGTGAAGCCATCTGGTCCTGGGCTTTGTTTGCTGGAAGATTTCTGATTACAGTTTTGATTTCTGTGCTTGTGATGGGTCTGTTAAGATCTTCTATTTCCTCCTGGTTCAATTTTGGAAACTTATACTTTTCTAAGAATTTGTCCATTTCTTCCAAGTTTTCCATTTTATTGGCATATGGTTGCTGATAGTAGGCTCTTATGATTTTGTATTTCTGTGTTCTCTGTTGTGATTTCTCCATTTTCATTTCTAATTTTGTTGATTTATTTTTCTCCCTTTGTTTCTTGATGAGTCTGCCTCATGTTTTATCAATTTTATTTAACTTCTCAAAGAACCAGCTTTTGGCTTTGTTGATTTTTTCTATGGTCTCTTTTTTTCTTTTGCATTTATTTCTGCCCTAATTTTTTAATATTTCTTTCCTTCTACTAACCCTTTATAGCTGATTAACAATGTTGTGGCAGTTTCAGGTGAACAGAAAATGGACTCAGCCATACATATAATTGTATTCATTCTCTCCCACACCCCACTCCCCTGCCATCCAGGCTGGCACATAACATTGAGCAGAGTTCCATGTGCTATCAATAGGTCTTTGTTGGTTATCCAGTTTAAATATAGCAGTGTGTATATGATGTTCCCAAAGTCCCTAATTCTCCCTTCCCCCCAGGCAACCATAAGTTCATTTTCTAAGTCTGTGAGTCTCTTTCTGTTTTGTAAGTTAAGTTCATTTGCATCATTTCTTTTTAGATTCCACATATAATAGATGCCATATGATATTTCTCCTTCTCTGTTTAACTTACTCTGCATGACACTCTCTAGGTTCATCCATGTTACTGCAAATGACATTCCTTCATTCTTTTGATAGCTGAGTAATATTCCATTGTATATATGTACCACTTCTTCTTTATCCATTCGTTTGTTGATGGACATTTACCTTGCTTCCATGTCTTGGCTATTGTAAGCAATGCTAAGATGAACATTGGGGAGAATGTATCCTTTCAGATCATGTTTTTATTTTTCCCAGATATATGCCCAGGAGTGGGACTGCAGGGTCATATGATAGCTCTATTTTTAGTTCTTTAAGAAACCTCCATACTATTCTCCATAGAGACTGTACCAATTTACATTCCTACTAAGAGTGTAGGAGGGTTCCCTTCTCTCAACACTCTCTTCAACATTTGTTTTTTGTGGACTTTTTGATGATAGTTATTCTGATTGCAGTAAGGTGATATCTCTTTATAATATTGATTTGTATTTCTCTGATATTGAATATCTTTTCATATGCCTATTGGTCATCTGTACACCCTCTTTGGAGAAATGTCTATTCAGGTCTTCTGCTCATTTTTTGAGTGGGTTGTTTGTTCTGATGCAATTAAGCCTCATAAGCTGTTTGCAAGTTTTGGAGACTAATTTCTTATCGGTCACATCATTTGCAAATATTTTCTCCCAATACGTGGGTTGTCTTTTCGTTTTGTTTATTGTTTCCTTTGCTGTGCAAAAGCTTTTAAGTAGGTCTCATATATTTTTGATTTTATTTCCATTATTCTAGGATGTTGCTGTGATTTATGTCAGACAGTGTTCTGCCAATGCTTTCCATTAGGAGTTTTATAGTGTCTAGTCAGACATTTAGGTCTTTAAATCCATTTTAAGTTTATTTATGTGTATGAAGTAAAGGAATGATCTAAAATATTCTTTCACACGTGGCTATCCAGTTTTCCTAGCACCACTTGTTGAAAAGCTTCTTTCCAACATTGGGGAGTCTTGTCTCCTTTGTCATAGATTAATTTACCATCGGTGCATGGGCGAGTCTGTTTTTTTTTTTTTTTTTTAATTAATTTTTCTTGGAGTATAGTTGCTTTACAATGTTGTATTAGTTTCTGCTATGATGCAAAGTGTACCAGATGTACATATAAATGTGTCTACTTTTTTGGACATATTCTTCACATTTAGATAACCATGGCGCGTTGGGTAGAGTTCCCTTTGCAATATAGTAGGTTGCTATATATATATATATATATCAGTCAGTCAGTTCAGTCGCTCAGTCGTGTCTGACTCTTTGAGATGCAGAGAGTCTGACTCTTTGAATCACAGCCTCCATGTCCAACATCATCTCCTGGAGTTCACTCAAACTCACGTCCATCGAGTCGGAGATGCCATCCAGCCATCTCATCCTCTGTCATCCCCTTTTCCTCCTGCCCCCAATCCCTCCCAGCATCAGAGTCTTTTCCAAAGACTGAAATCTTCACATGAGGTGGCCAGACTAGTGGAATTTCAGCTTTAGCCCCATTCCTTCCAAAGAACCCCCAGGACTGATCTCCTTTAGAATGGACTGGTTGGATCTCCTTGCAGTCCAAGGGACTCTCAAGAGTCTTCTCCAACACCACAGTTCAAAAGCATCAATTCTTCGGCACTCAGCTTTCTTCACAGTCCAACTCTCACATCCATACATGACCACTGGAAAAACCAGAGCCTTGACTAGACGGACCTTTGTTGGCAAAGTAATGTCTCTGCTTTTCAATAAGCCATCTAGGTTGGTCATAACTTTCCTTCCAAGGAGTAAGCGTCTTTTAATTTCAAGGCTGCAGTCACCATCTGCAGTGATTTTGGAGCCCCCAAAAATAAAGTCTGACACTGTTTCCACTGTTTCCCCATCTATTTCCCATGAAATGATGGGGCCAGATGCCATGATCTTAGTTTTCTGAATGTTGAGCTTGAGGCCAACTTTTTCACTCTCCTCTTTCACTCTCATCAAGAGGCTTTTTAGTTCCTCTTCACTTTCTGCCATAAGGATGGTGTTATCTGAATATCTGATATTATTGATATTTCTCCCAGCAATCTTGACTCCAGCTTGTGCTTTTTCCAGCCCAGAGTTTCTCATGATGTACTCTGCATATAAGTTCAATAAGCAGGGTGACAATATACAGCCTTGACATACTCCTTTTCTTATTTGGAACCAGTCTGTTGTTCCATGTCCAGTTCTAACTGTTGTTTCCTGACCTGCATACACATTTCTCAAGAGGCAGGTCAGGTGGTCTGGTATTCCCATCTCTTTCAGAATTTTCCACAGTTTATTGTGATCCACACAGTCAAAGGCTTTGGCATAGACAATAAAGCAGAAACAGATGTTTTTCTGGAACTCTCTTGCTCTTTCGATGATCCAGCAGATGTTGGCAATTTGATCTCTGGTTCCTCTGCCTTTTCTAAAACCAGCTTCAACATCTGAAAGTTCATGGTTCACGTATTGCTGAAGCCTGGCTTGGAGAATTTTGAGGATTACTAGTGTGTGAGATGAGTGCAATTGTATGGTAGTTTGAGCATTCTTTGGCAATGCCTTTCTTTGGGACTGGAATGAATACTGACCTTTTCCAGTCCTGTGGCCACTGTTGAGTTTTCTACATTTGCTGGCATATTGACTGCAGCACTTTCACAGCATCATCTTTCAGGATTTGAAATAGCTCAACTGGAATTCTATGACCTCCACTACCTTTGTTCATAGTGATGCTTTCTAAGACCCACTTGACTTCATATTCCAGGATGTCTGGCTCTAGGTGAGTGATCACACCATCGTGATTATCTGGGTAGTGAAGATCTTTTTTGTACAGTTCTTCTGTGTATTCTTGCCACCTCTTCTTAATATCTTCTGCTTCTGTTAGGTCCCTACCATTTCTGTCCTTTATCAAGCCCATCTTTGCATGAAATGTTCCCTTGGTATCTCTAATTTTCTTGGAGATCTCTAGTTTTTCTGTTGTTTTCCTCTATTTCTTTGTATTGATTGCTAAGGAAGGCTTTCTTATCTCTTTTTGCTATTCTTTGGAACTCTGCTTTCAGATGGTGATATCTTTTCTTTTTGCCTTTGCCTTTTGCTTCTCTTATTTTCACAGCTATTTGTAAGGCCTCCCCAGACAACCATTTTGCTTTTTTGCATTTCTTTTCCATGGGGATGGTCTTGATCCCTGTTTCCTGTATAATGTCACAAACCACCATCCATAGTTCTTCAGGCACTCTCTCTATCAGATCTAGTCCCTTAAATATATTTCTAACTTCCACTGTATAATCATAAGGGATTTGATTTAGGTCATACCTGAATGGTCTAATGGTTTTCCCTACTTACTTCAATTTAAGTCTGAATTTGGCAATAAGGAGCTCATGATCTGAGCCACAGTCAGCTCCTGGTCTTGTTTTTGTTGACTGTATAGAGCTTCTCCATCTTTGGCTGCAAAGAACATAATCAATCTGATTTCGGTGTTGACCATCTGGTGATGTCCATGTGTAGAATCTGCTCTTGTGTTGTTGGAAGAAGGTGTTTGCTATGACCAGTGCGTTTCTTGGCAAAATTCTATTAGCCTTTGCCCTGTTTCATTCCGTATTCCAAGGCCAAATTTGCCTGTTACTCCAGGTGTTTCTTGACTTCATACTTTTGCATTCCATTCCTCTATAATGAAAAGGACATCTTTTTTCGTGTTAGTTCTGGGGTCTTGTAGGTCTTCAAATAAACCCCAACCTCCCAATCCCCACTAATGATATTCATTCTGACATGTTTATGAGGTGATATCTGAATGCAATTTTATTTGCTTTCTTTGATTATTATTAGTGTTGAGCATCTTTTCATGAGTCTGGTGATCATCGTATATAATCTTTTGAAAAATGTTATTCCTTTTTCTGTTTTTAAGTCAGGTTGTTCACTTTTTTGATATTTAGTTGCATGAGTTGATTATATATTTTAGATATTAACCTCTTATTAGTCATATCATTTACTAATATTTTCTACAGTTCAATAGAATGTCTTTTCATTTCATTGATGGTTTCCTTTGCTGTTTGAAAAGTTTTACGTTTAATTAGGTCCCAGTTTTCTTTTGCTTTTGTTTACTTTGCCTTAGGAAACAGATCTAAAAAAAATTGCTAAAATTTATGTTAAAGAATGGCTTATCTATGTTTCCCTCTAAGACTTATAGTATCAGGCCTTATATTTAGGTCTTTAATCCATTTTGAGCTTATTTTTGTGTAGAGTGTTGTTGCTGCTCAGTCCCTCAGTCATGACCAACTTTGTGTGAACTTCTGGACTGCAGCATGCCAGGCCTCCTTGTCCATCATCAACTCCCTGAGTTTGTTCAAACTCATGTCCATTGAGTTGGTGATGCCATCCAACCGTCTCATCCTCTCTCACCCCCTTCTCCTCCTGCTTTCAACCTTTCCCAGCATCAGTGTCTTTTCCAATGAGTCAGGTCTTCCCATCAGGTAGTCAAACTTCTGGAGCTTCAGTTTCAGCATCAGTCCTTCCATGAATATTCAGGATTGATTTCTTTAGGATTGACTGCTTTGATCACCTTTCAGTCCAAGGGACTCTCAAGAGTCTTCTCCAACACAGTACAAAAGCTTCACAGTATAAAAGCATCAATTCTTTGGTGTTTGGCCGTCTTTATGGTCCAATTCACACATCTGTACATGGCTACTGGAAAAACCATAGCTTTGACTAGATGGACCTTTGTTGGCAAAGTAATGTCTCTGCTTTTCAATATACTGTCTAGGTTCGTCATAGCTTTTCTTCCAAGGAGAAAGAGTCTTTTAATTTCCTGGCTGCAATCACCATCTGCTGTGACTTTGGAGCCCAAGAAAATGAAGTCTGTCACTGTTTCCATTTTTTCCCCATTTATTTGTCGTGAAGTGATGGGACTGGATGCCATGATCTTGGTTTTTTGAGTGTTGAGTTTTAAGCCAGCTTTTCATTCTCCTCTTTCACCTTCATCCAGATATTCTTTAGTTCCTCTTCACTTTCTGCAATTAAAGTGGTATCATCTGCATATCTGAGGTTATTGATATTTCTCCTGGCAATCTTGATTCCAGCTTGTGATTCATCCAGCCCTGCATTTCACATGATGCAATGTGAAAGATGAAGGAGACTCAGGTTTGATGCCTGGGTGGGGAAGATCCCCTGGATGAGGGCCCAACAACTTACTCCAGTATTCTTGCCTAGAGAATCTCATGGAGAGAGGAGCCTGACAGGCAATAGTCCATAGGGTCACAAAGATTTGGACAAGACTAAAGCTACTGACCACACACTCACGCACTCTGCATATAAGTTGAAATAAGCAGGGTGACAATATACAGCATTGTCATTCCCTTTTCCCAATTTCGAACCAGTTCATTTTTCCATGTCTGGTTCTAACTGTTGCTTCTTGATCAAATACAAGTTTATCAGGAGGCAGGTAAGGTGGTATAGTATTCCCAACTCTTTAAGAATTTTCCACAGTTTGTTGTGATCCACACAGTCAAATGTTTTCATGTAATCAATGTAGCAGAAGTAGATGTTTTTCTGGAATTCCCTTGCTTTCTTTATGATCTGACGGATGTTGGCAATTTGATCTCTGGTTTTCTGCCTTTTCTAAATCCAGCATGTACATAGGGAAGTTCTTGGTTCGTGTACTGTTGAGGTCTAGCTTGAAGGATTTTGAGCATTACCTTCCTAGCATGTGAAATTAGTACAACTGTGCAGTAGCTTGAACATTCTTTGGGATTGTCCTTCTTTGGGATTGGAATGAAAACTTACCTTTTCCAGTCTTGTGGCCACTGCTAAGTATTCCAAATTTGCTGGCATATTGAGAACTGCACTTTAACAGCATCAACTTTTAGGACTTGAAGTAGCTCAGATTGAATTTCATCACCTCCACTAGCTTTGCTTGTAGTAATGCTTCCTAAGGCCCACTTGAATGTACACTCCAGGACGTCTGGCTCTAGGTGAGTGATCACATCCATCATGATTATCTGGGTCATTAAGGCCTCTTTTGTATAGTTTTGTGTATTCTTGCCACCTCTTCTTAATGCCTTCTGCTTCTGTTAAGTCCATAATGCTTCTGTTGTTTACTGTGCCCATCTCTGCATGAAATGTTCCCTTGGCATCTAATTTTCTTGAAGAGATCTCTAGTCATTCCCATTCTACTGATTTCCTCCATTTCTTTGCATTTTTCACTTAAGAAGGCTTTCTTATCTTTCCTTGCTATTTTTTGGAACTCTGCATTCAGATAGGTATATCTTTTCTTTTCTCCTTTGCCTTTAGTTTCTCTTCTTTTCTCAGCTATTTGTGAGGCCTCCTCAGACAACCGTTTTGCTTTGTTGCACTTCTTTTTCTGGGGGATCATTTTGGTCACCATCTCCTGTACAATGTTACAAACCACCATCCATAGTTCTTCAGGTACTCTATCAGATCTAATCCCTTGAATCTATTTTTCACTTCCACTGTATAATCATAAGGGACTTTAGCTCATACCTGAATGGCTTAGTGGTTTTCCCTACTTTCTTCAATATTAGTCTGAATTTTTCAATAAGGAGTTAACGATGAGAGCCACAGTTAGCTCCAGGTCTTGTTTTTGCTGACTGTATAGAGCTTCTCCATCTTCAGCTGCAAAGATTATAATCAATCTGATTTCAGTAATGACCATCTGATGATGTCCATGTGTAGTTGTCTCTTATGTTGTTGGAAGAGAGTGTTTGCTATAACCAGTGCATTCTCTTGGCAAAACTCATACTAATAATAGTACTAATAATCCTACTGGGTGATGCTTATAACTTTTTCACAGCTTTTCTTGTTTTCAGAATATATTTTATTAGCATGAATTAGCAGCTATGTTGACAAGTTTGATGAAATAACTGTTTTCTCTGTACTAGTATGCTATGAATTTGATATTTAGAATCATTTGCTTTTTTGCATTTCATTTTAGAGTTTGTATTATTTTCCTTTTGATTTAACTTTACTATTTGGATACATAAAATATTAATATGGCACAAAAGTCAAAAGGAGGCAGACTCAGAGGAGTCTAGCATCCATGCCTATCCCTTCCACCCTATTCACCACCTATCCCCTAGGTGTTTGAGATATTCTCCAACAATAAGTGACTACTTGTGTAAATAATGGTGTATTCAAACAATATGGCATTATACAGGAATGAAAAAGAATGAGGAAATATGAATGTTGTTTTTGAAGTGATTTCCAGACGCATTTTTATGAGTGTACTGATAGCTTAATTTTGTTACATAGACTTAGAATACATCACATTTTTTCTAAGCTTGTTGTCTCATTTATTTACTTTTTAACACAGTAGGAGTGGCCTTAAGAGTGACCTGTCAATGGTCATCAAGAAAGCAAGTAGCAGAACTGATGCTGGAACCCAGGTTTGCTCACTCCTAGCTATAGTACTTTTTTCTGTTCCACATTGTTTCCTTAGAGCAGCCTTTTATAAGTCAAGTAAATTTATCTGTATTCACAACACTGAACCCTCTGGTCAGGAAGCACCACAGTGGGGCACGGATGCCCCTTATACCCACCCATCTTAGAGCCTATCACCAGATCTATTCTGAAATGCTGCTATCTCTTCCTATCCGCCATACACAAGCAAAGAAGGTGACTATAATCATGACTCCCATGTCTTGAGAACTTCCTATGTCCCAGGCACTTTACCTGTGTTCATTCAAATCCACACAACAGTCTTAAGGTGCAAGCAATGCTACTCTTATTTTAAAGATGACCAAACAGAGGTTAAGAGAGCTTTTCCTAAGATTATAAAGCTAAAGGGTAGAGCTGGTATTTGAAACCAGATTTATCTGACAGCAAAGCTTGTGTTTAACCCATTCTATCTGGTATTAATCCCTAAACTGAGAAAACCCCTTAAATGAGATGCACAATGACCTGGATAAGATACATACAAGGATAAAGGCAAAATCATGTTTCTCACCGAGCACTCAGATTGCCTAGGATGAAGCAATTGGGGGTTGGGACTTAATGAGCTTAAAGAAAGTTTATCTGTAGTGCTATCATGTGTGTCATTCTTCTAACAGGAACTCTTCCTGAAAACCTAGAAGTTACTTACTTGACCAAGTGTCTTATAAGAAGTTCCAACATCTCTCGGTTCTTTTCTGGTAGCTTATATACCAGGGAGTGAATAGCTCCCAATCGATAATCCAGGTTGTCAGACTCTGAGAGAGAACAGAGAGATAGTTTTGCCTTCTGGGCAATTGGATTAAGCAAATTTTCATGCACAGACACACATACACACACCCATGCATGTGCACATGCAGAGATAATCAGAGACACATAGAGAGTCTGAGAGATGAAAAGAGAGAAATATATAGACACAGGGACAAAATGACAGAAAGAGACCAAGAAACAAAGACACTGAAGGGGGAAGACAGAGTGACTAAAAGATAAAAACATAGATTAAAAACAAATTAGTCTAGAAAGGAGAATAATATAGAAGAGAGAAGAGAAAACAGAAGAGAGAAGACTGTATCAGAACAAGTCAGAATTCTAGATACAGCAGGTTGCTCCTAAAGCTCTGCATGTAAACTTCCAGCTGGAAACGCTTGCCCAGCAAATTTCCTTGTGGAACTGGGAGGTGTGCTACTGCCTCTGGGTTCCTATGAAAATTACTGAGAGAGCTCAGAGTAAAAATCAAGGCTCTCTTGCCTCAACAAAGATGCATTATGATGACAAATCCCCTGCATCTTTTTCCTCAATACCATACAAGGCACAATGCAGAAGAGTCACATGGAGGTAGGGAGGGATACTCATACAGTGGCCTCAGCCAAAACTTTTAATGCTTCTTCAGCTGCCGACTTTTTGAGTGATTCTATATACCTTATTTCCTATGTACTCCTCCAGTCTCGCCACTGGTCTCATAATCTACACATTGTGATGCTAGCACTAAAAAATTAAGAGTAATAATTCACAACACAATTGAAAACCATTTGAAAGGGCAAAGTGTTGAAAAAAACCTGAAACAATAACTATAATGGAACCATTTTACTGTTTCCTGGCAATGTGAGCCAATATGCTTGTTCTGATATAAGGCACATTCAATCAATCAAGTCCTCAGAACTTTTGCATCCCTCAAGTTAGACAGTTTTCTCCAATTTACTCAACTAACACTGATTTATGAAAACTAATACAGCACGTGAGTTAGCAAGTAAGAATATCCTCATTTGACAGTGGACAAAACCTGTATGTTTGTTTTTTCCCTTACTTTCCCTCAAGCAGTCTTCTAGGCTTATTGTTGTAAATATTAGTTAGAAGCCAGGAAAACACAATTAACTAAGTAACATAAATACTTACTGGCAGCAGAGACCAGCTCTTTGTGAAGTCTATAGGTCATGACAGGTTCAGAAAGATTCCTGAAATTAATGAAGACTGTAAGTTCCTTTGGGGAGGGAGTAGTGAGGCCTTAGAATCTCAGTTCTGTGAGAAGCAAAGCTGAAGTTTCTGAGCTCACAGATTGATATGACTATATGCATTTTTGTTCATCTGAAAATTTGTCAGAGGAATCCTCGTTGCTCGTAATTCAACAGAAGAAAGTATGAGCCGAGGCCTCGAGCAGGGTCTCCAACTAGTTCCCCAAAGTGAAAAGAGGCACAAACCAGTCCTGCAAAAAGTGGACCCACTATGATTGATACTGTGAAGTCCTTACAGTTCGTTAGTTCCTCAGTTTCCAAGTTCTTTTACATCTGTCCTGCCATTTGATCCCTCCAAAAATCCTGTGAAGAAGTAATTCAAATCCCTGTTTAATGGAGAAGGAAATTGAGGCTCAGACAGGTTTCTTTATTTAGTCAAAAAATACTGGTTGAGTGACTTCTCTAGTGATCCAGTGGTTAAAACTCTGTAATTCCACTTCAAGGGGCACGAGTTTGACCCCTGGTCAAGGAACTAAGATTCCACATGCTGCGTGGTGTGGTCTATATATATAGACTGAACACCTACTTGTGACTGGCATTGTGCCAGGTATTGGGGATCCAGATGAATTAGACATAGTCTAAACCTTCAAGGAGCTAACAGTCTAGTTGGGGAAAGTATCATATACAAAATTTGCAATGTAAGGTAACAAGTATAATGATAAAAGTGGGTAGTACATGGCCCAGAAGAAGGAAGCAATCCACTAATAATAGTAATAGTAGCAAACTCGTCATTGTTCTAAGTGTTTAACATATATTTACTCATTTAATTCTCATGACAACCCTGTAAGGTAGATACTAATATTATCTTCATTTTTTAGATAAGGAAACTGAGCTTGACAGGGGGGCCTGGCGTGCTGCAATTCATGGGGTCGCAAAGAGTCGGACACGACTGAGCGACTGATCTGATCTGATCTGAAGCCACATAGTAAGTGGCAGAAGTAAGCAGTTTGCCTCAAGGCCATGTTCTTTATCATTATGTTATACTGCTTGCCACTGCTCTTATTGTAGTAATATAGGCAAGAGATAATAAAAGCCTAAGTGAAAATAGTGCCATTAGGGGTAGAGATTAAAGACAGCTCCTTCAACAGTTATAAGGGAGAGATTAATGTTGATGAGGGACAGAGTAATCTGGTTTGGGTACACAAAACCAGAGTAATCTGGTTTGGGACTGAACATATTAGAAATTGATTCAGAGGGAAGTAGAGATGCTATGTCTGAGGGGTTTCTGGGATAGCCAAAGACAGATGTTTATTAGGAAGATGGATGAAGTGCTTTTCCAGATCTAAGAAGCAGGGCTTATTAGAACCATAAGAACGAATACCATGGCTCAAGGAGAGATGGCGAACTGGCAGCTAACAGTTACATGAGGTCTTTCAACATTTCTTTCCAGTCCAGAATAGTGTGTAAAAAAGAAATGGAATTGAATCAGTCATCATAATATGAAAAAAATTGAGTATTTCACATACAAGATCAATATTGTCTGCCTCTATTGAAAAATGGAAAGATCTGTCTATATTGGGCTCCTATGGTTGGTTGTGGGAGTAAAGAATATTGCTGTTTATATATAAACAAAGGGATTGTCATGCAACTAAGGGTTTTATAGGCAACAAGTTTAATATGAAAGTAGTTTAATATGAAAGTAGTCCTTCAGTCATTTTCATATCCTTGTTCCTGTAAATATTTGTATTTTCCATTCCTCCAGTGTAGCAAAATGAGAAGAAAGCCCTGGGAAATACCAGGTAGAAAGTCCATAAAAGAGACTTCTTAAAGTGATCAAAGAGGTGAGAGAAAATCCAAAAGTAATGGATTAACAGAATCCAAAAGAAGAAAAAGTTTCAAGGAGGGCTTGTTAACAGCTTCAAATGCTACGAAGAGATCAAATAAGGTAAAGGCTGACAACTATCCATTGTGTTTAGCATTGAGAATCACTGGTGACCTTGGCAAGAGCAGCTTCATAGATGAGAGGGTGCAAGTCAGATTTGCAGTGGGTTAAAAAGTAAACTCGGAGATTAAAAGTAAAGGTGGGAGTGTGTATTACTTCATACACTGAAGCTAGATTGGGAAGGGCTGAACTATCTCACTAGGTAATTTCATCTAAGCTCCTGCCTCCTGTTGTCATCTGCACTGCTGATGATCCCCAATTTTTTAACTCAAGCCCAGAATTCTCTGAGTTACATTCCTATGTATTTCCTATATATCAGATTGCCTACTTAAAATTCTTGCCCTAGTTTCTATAAAGACACCTAGATTTGACATATCTAAAATCTAATTTGTCATCTCCCTCAAATGAGGTATTTTTTTTAATGTTTCCCAAATCAGTAAATGTATGACCATCATTTGGTTGCATGGGCTGGAAATGTGGAAGTCATTCTTTTATCTCCCTCTCCTCCATCTTCATATCCAAGTTTATTCCCTAAATCTCTTGACTATGCTTATTTCTGTCTATTCCCAATGCTACTCCCTAGTCCCACAGAAGCATCATCTCTTTCCAGGACCACAGCAACAGCTTGCTAACTGGTTTCCACCTCTACTTATTTTGCCTCTCTCTAATCTCATCTTTATATTTTTTCAAAATGCAAATCTCATCATATAACCTCCTGCTTAAAATCTTTCAGTATATTCTCATTCCTTTAAATATATATTCATACTCCAATTCTACAAATATCCTAAAAGGCCTTGAATGATCTGGCCCTACATATCTCTCCCTCCCTCTACACTCAATACTCCACATATACTGGTACATGTAGTTCCTTAAAAGGGTCCTCCTTGTGCTTCAAGGTCTTTGCGTATGAAGTTATTTCTGTCTGGAACTGCCTCCCCCTGCCAGTTGACTCCAAGTTATAATTCAAATCTCAGTTCAAAATGAAAACCAGAATAAATCAGGCTTTCTTATTATATGACTGCATACCACTTTGCAGTTTTCCTTCAGAGCACTTATTACAGTTCATTATATTTGTATAATTGTTTTTTGTCTGTCCATTTCACTGGACTATAACTTTTAAAAAACATGTCTTATTTGTTTTTGGCTGTGCTGAGTCTTCATTGTTGTGTATGGGCTTTGCTGTAGTTGCAGTGTAGGGGCTACTCTTTACTGTCATATCCCTCAAATGTAGTTGCAGCACACAGGGTTAGTTGTGCTGTGGTATATGGTATCTCCCCTGACTAGGGATTGAGTGAGTCAGTGACCCTTGCATTGGCAGGCAGGACCACCAGGGAAGTCCCAACTATGAGCTTTTTAAGGTCATATCTACTCACAACTGTGTACCAACTGCCAGATACTATGCTAGGCACTGAGTAGGTACTCAAGAAATGTTTACTGAATGGTTTAGTGAATGGTGGAATAAATGAATGAATGAAACAAAACACAAGGTTAGAGAGATGTGCAATGTTGGATCATATTTGTTCATGGGGTTCTCAAAGCAAGAGTGCTGAAGTGGTTTGCCATTCCCCTTTCCAGTGGACCACATTTTGCCAGAACTCTCTACTATGACCCATCTGTCTTGGCTGGCCTTACATGGCATGGCTCATAATTTCACTGAGTTACACAAAGCTGTGATCCATGTGATAATTTTGGTTAGTTTTCTGTGGTTAGGGTCTTCCTATTTGTATGCTCAGAGGAAAGAACCCATTAAATGAGAAAGGTTAAAGATACAGAAAAGAAAAGGGATGGTTTTTAGAGTAATTTTCTAGAAATGTTAGAGACAAGGGGTGAATTAGGTATCTAAAACACAGATGAAGCAAGTTCATTTTGAAGATACCAATACAATTTAAAAAAAAAGAAATTGAAAAGGTATTAACTGGCTAGTGCATATTAAAGGCTCATAAGACTCTCAACAATAAATATCTCTTATTGGAGGTGCTGGCCATTCAAAGTCTCAGGTTCATATTTCAAATGGGCTTCACTGCTTATTATGCAATGAGCTGGGAAAGGTAAAATGTGGGAGGGACTTACCCTACATAAATCTTTTAAAAAAGGAACTCCCTTTAAGGAGGCTAGAGACATAGAATCATTTACTTGCACTATTATTATCATCATGAGTCTCCTGAAAGTGTGCATAGCAGATTGCTATGTCTTTACTAAATTACCCAAGCAATTCCAAGAAGGTCACAGCCTATGGGATGTGGAGAACAGGGAAATAAGATGCTCTAATACCAGTGGCTTTACAAGTTAGAGATACTTAGGTTCAAATAATATGAGTTGTGATCATGAATATTACTTAATGAGGGAGAAAGTATGTTGTAATTCTTCATCTGTAAAATAAGTATGGTAACACCTACCTCATAAGATTACTGTGTGAAAAACAATGATATTGTCAACATAAGCAACTAGAACATTGCCCAGCACAGAATAAACCCTCCTAGAACAGTGATTTTCTTCTTTGGCAAATGCAAGAGAAATACTCCTGGAAAGAGCATTCATATTTACTTAAAGTTCTAAGATGATGCAATAGCAGAAGGTCATTTAATAACAATATCTGGGACCCAATCTATTTGGAGTAATGACATTTCTTATATCATAAATAGCTATCTTATTGACTAAAGAGTACAAAAATTGAAAAGACATTTTAGCACATAAAGTATGGTGTATACTATGGGACATAGAAAATGGTAAGAAATGAATGAGTTTAAAAAGTATATATGTCACAAATAATTTTATGCAGTATAAAGTTATACCAATAAACTGTCATTGTGCATCCCCAAATTTTGCTCATGAGTTAATTTTTTCCTACTGCCATCACTTCATTTAGTTCTAACATTTCTTTTTTTCTTTTTCAGTTCTAACTTTTTTATATTTGTATTTTTTGGGGTTTTATTCACATTATTAAAAAAGACATACAAATACACAAATTATGTATGTGTAAATGGAATTTAATGTTTCAAAATTATTATTATCCAACAATACAGGTTAAAAACCTTGAATTTTCCCAACTCCTGAGTTTGCTGGTGAGCCCACTGTGATATCACCTATCTGTGCATAAAGGCAAACCTTCAAATTGGCAAATTTTCTTCAGAAACCCACATTTCAAAAATAATTCTATTATTTTGATGTTTCCCTTGCTTAAATTCCCAATTTAAAAAAAAGCTCCTAATGCACATTTTTCTTTAACAAAAATTCTTTTCATTCTTTTTTCTTTAGCAATTCTATCTAAACCCCCCAAACTGGGATACATTAACTCCATCTCCATCCATCCAAATTCCATCATTTCTGAAAAGCAATGTTCCAAATCATATCAGACATACCTGAGGTAGAATTTCAAGGAGCTGGTGATTGTCTTAATGTCCCAGTCACTATTATGAAAATCAATATCTCCTGGGCATTTAGGATCTATTCAAGAAGAAAAAAAAATGAAAAAAGTTAATTTTTCACAAGATACTAGATTTTACCCCTTTAAAAGAAAAATAAAGTACATTAATTAAAAGATAGTTACTCTAACCAGTTTTCACAAAATGAAAACTTTACAACAAACATGTCTTTGAGGTATCAAAAAATTTCCTTGCATTCCAGTTAAGCATGCAAGGAGCTTGGAAGTCAACTCTTTCATTCACACAAGAAGAAAAAAAAATGGAACAACCTGAAAATCAACTCCTCTTAGCTCCATCAGAGAACTGAGGTCATAGGGCAAGCTGAAGAAACAGACAAGCAGACACAGAAAATCAAAACATATAGGGCATAAGCCCAAGAGCAGAAAAGTCCTTGGAAACCAGTGCAGGACTATGAAAACCTAATCAATGATTGGCAAATTGCTAGAGGCTCACTGTGAACCTCTTAAGTGGCAAAGTCCATAAGTGTTTAGCTTTCATAGGCTTAATTCAAATGCCAACTCATTCCCAAAGTGTCTCTAATTACCCTCGCCTCAATGTTAACATCAGGAACTTATTTTTTTTTTTTATACAAATACTTATTAAGCAGCTACCATGCACCAGACACTAGGTGTATTTGTTCATTCCTCCGTGTTTCCATTGTGTGATGTTCATATCTGCTGTGTTCCACTCTGATTATTTTTTATAAATATCTGTGTTATGAACTGACAGACTCTTTATCTGGCTAGCTTTTAGCACAATCTAGGCATAGAAAAATTTCACTTTTCACTTTCTTGCATTGAAGAAGGAAATGTCAACCCACTCCAGTGTTCTTGCCTGGAGAATCCCAGGGATAGGAGAGCCTGGTGGGCTGCCGTCTATGGGGTCGCACAGAGTCAGACACGACTGAAGCGACTTAGCAGCAGCAGCAGTATGAACAGGCTTGAGAGTTAAAAATTTTAAGCAGGCCCAGTCCTAGAGGACTCCCAAGCTTTTGGGAGTTTTACCTACAGGAGCCTTATCAGATTCTCACAGTGAAGATCTGAGAAAAATTCCATCATGTTACTGTAATTCTGAAAAGTGGATAAGAAAATTAGCCATTTAAAAATATGCATTAAGCATTTCATTTTTCTTAATAAGGCCTACCCTCAAGAGAAACTATTTTACCAGAGCTTAACTGACCTGGGAAAGGGGAAATTCACAACTCCAGAACTGGAATGCCTCCCTGTCTCTTCTAAGGGGGAAAACTGAAACAAAACTGAACAATATTTGTGAAGATCATGAGCCAGAAGCACAGGTTCACTAAAATACTGAGCATTCACCTCAAGGAAACCAGAATTGAAAGAGACACATACACATTGATGTTCACTGAAGCACTGTTTACAATACCTAGGACATGGAAGCAACCTAGATGTCCATCCACAGATGAATGGATAAGTAAGTTGTGGTACATATACACAAAGGACTATTACTAGACTATAAAAAGGAATGCATTTGAGTAAGTTCTAATGAGGTGTATGAACCTGGAGCCTATCATACAGAGTGAAGTAAGTAAGAAAGACAAACACTGATACAGTATATTAATGCATATATATGGAATTTAGAAAGATGGTAATAACAACCTTATATGCAAGACAACAAAAGAGACACAGATGTAAAGAAGAGACTTCTGGACTCTGAGGGAGAAGGTGAGGGTGGGGTGATTTGAGAGAATACAACTGAAACATGTTTATTACCATATGTAAAATACATGACCAGTACAAGTTTGATGCATGAAGCAGGGCACCCAAAGACAGTGCTCTGAGACAACCCAGAGCGATAGGGTAGGAATGGAGGTGGGAGGGGAGTTCAGGATGGGAGGACACATGTATACCTGAGGCTGATTCATATTGATGTATGGCAAAAACTATCACAATACTGTAAAGTAATTATCCTCCAATTAAAATAAATACGGAATGAAGTAGGGCAAAGACTAATAGAGTTTTGCCAATAAAATGCACTAGTCATAGCAAACACCCTCTTCCAACAACACAAGAGAAGACTCTATACATGGACATCACCAGATGGTCAACACTGAAATCAGATTGATTATGTTCTTTGCAGCCAAAGATGGAGAAGCTCTATACAGTCAGCAAAATCAAGACCGGGAGCTGACTGTGGCTCAGATCATGAACTCCTTATTGCCAATTTCAGACTTAAATTGAAGAAAGTAGGGAAAACCACTAGACCATTCAGGTATGACCTAAATCAAATCCCTTATGATTATACAGTGGAAGTGAGAAATAGATTTAAGGGCCTAGATCTGATAGATAGAGTGCCTGATGAACTATGGACAGAGGTTCAAGACACTGTACAGGAGACAGGGATCAAGACCATCCCCATGGAAAAGAAATGCAAAAAAGCAAAATGGCTGTCCGGGGAGGCCTTACAAATAGCTGTGAAAAGAAGAGAAGAGAAAAGCAAAGGCGAAAAGGAAAGATATAAGCATCTGAATGCAGAGTTCCAAAGAATAGCAAGAGATAAGAAAGCCTTCCTCAGTGATCAATGAAAAGAAATATAGGAAAACAACAGAATGGGAAAGACTAGAGATCTCTTCAAGAAAATTAGAGATACCCAAGCAACATATCATGCAAAGATGGGCTCGATGAAGGACAGAAATGGTATGGAACTAACAGAAGCAAAAGATATTAAGAAGAGGTGGCAAGAATACACAGAAGAACTGTACAGAAAAGATATTCATGACCAAGATAATCACGATGGTGTGATCAGTCACCTAGAGCCAGACATCTTGGAATGTGAAGTCAAGTGGGCCTTAGGAAGTATCACTATGAACAAAGCCAGTGGAGGTGATGGAATTCCAGTTGAGCTATTTCAAATCCTGAAAGATGATGCTGTGAAGTGCTGCACTCAATATGCCAGCAAATGTGGAAAACTCAGCAGGGGCCACAGGACTGGAAAAGGTCAGTTTTTATTCCAACCCCAAAGAAAGGCAATGCCAAAGAACGCTCAAACTACTGCACAATTGCACCCATCTCGCATGCTAGTAAAGTAATGCTTTAAATTCTCCAAGCCAGGCTTCAGCAATTCGTGAACCATGAACTTCCAGATGTTCAAGCTGGTTTTAGAAAAGGCAGAGGAACCAGAGATCAAATTGCCAACATCTGCTGGATCATGGAAAAAGCAAGAGAGTTCCAGAAAAACATCTATTTCTGCTTTATTGACCATGCAAAAGCCTTTGACTGTGTGGATCACAAGAAACTGTGGAAAATTCTGAAGGAGATGGGAATACCAGAGCACCATATCTGCCTCTTGAGAAACCTATATGCAGGTCAGAAAGCAACAGTTAGAACTGGCCATGGAACAACAGACTGGTTCCAAATAAGAAAAGGAGTACGTCAAGGCTGTATATTGTCACTCTGCTTATTGAACTTATATGCAGAGTACATCATGAGAAACGCTGGGCTGGAAGAAGCACAAGCTGGAATCAAGATTGCTGGGAGAAATATCAATAACCTCAGATATGCAGATGATACCACCCTTATGGCAGAAAGTGAAGAGGAACTAAAAAGCCTCTTGATGAAAGTGAAAGAGGAGAGTTGAAAAGTTGATGTAAAGCTCAACATTCAGAAAACGAAGATCATGGCATCTGGCCCCATCACTTAATGGGAAATAGGTGGGGAAACAGTGTCAGACTTTATTTTTGGGGGCTCCAAAATCACTGTAGATGGTGATTGCAGCCATGAAATTAAAAGATACTGACTCCTTAGAAGGAAAGTTATGACCAACATAGACAGTATATTAAAAAGCATAGACATTACTTTGCCAACAAAGTTATGTCTAGTCAAGGCTATGGTTTTTACAGTTGTCATGTATGGATGTGAAAGTTGGACTATAAAGAAAGCTGAGCACCAAAGAACTGATGCTTTTGAACTGTGATGTTGGAGAAGACTCTTGAGAGTCCCTTGGACTGCAAGGAGATCCAACCAGTCCATCCTAAAGGAGATCAGTCCTGGGTGTTCATTGGAAGAACTGATGTTGAAGCTGAAACTCCAATAGTTTGGCCACCTGATGCGAAGAGCTGACTCATTTGAAAAGACCCTGATGCTGGGAAAGATTGCGGGTGGGAAGAGAAGGGGATGACAGAGGATGAGATGGTTGGATGGCATCACCATCTTGATGGACATGGGTTTGGGTGGACTCTGGGAGTTGGTGATGGACAGGGAGGCCTGGCATGCTGCAGTTCATGGGGTCACAAAGAGTCGGACATGACTGAGCAAATGAACTGACTTCTCCTGGTCACCTCTGTCTCCTTCCTCCCTCTTCTCTATGTAACTCTATGAACCTCTCTGGGTGTTCCAGGCTGTGGAGAGCACATAGGGGTTTGATTACTGTCTAGACTGCTCTCTTGCCTTTTGATTCCCTCTCTTCTCCTCCTGATCACCTATATCTCCCTCCTCCCTCTTCTCTTCTCCATGTAACTCAGCAAACCTTTCTGGGTGTCCCTCATTGTGGAGAATCTTTTCTCCATTAACCTATATGTTTTGTCATCAGTGCTGCATAGATGGAGAAGTCTTGAGGCTATGGTAAGAATAAGACTGAAAACCAGAGGCAGGAGGCTTAAGTCCAAAACCTGAGAACACCAGAGAACTCCTGACTCCAGGGAACATTAATTAATAACAGCACATCCAAAAGCCTCCATACCTACACTGAAACCAAGCTCCACCCAAGATCCAACAAGTTCCAGAGCAAGACATACCATGCAAAGTCTCCAACATCTCAGGAACATAGCCCTGAGCTTATATATACAGGCTGCCCAAAGTCACAACAAACCCATAGACATCTCAAAACTCACTACTGGACACTTCATTGCACTCCAGAGAGAAGAAATCCAGCTCCACCCACTAGAACACCGACACAAGCTTCCCTAACCAGGAAAGCTTGACAAGCTATTCGTCCAACCACACCCATAGAAAGGAACCTCCAAAATAAAGAGGAACCACAAACTGCCAGAATACAGAAAGGCCACCCCAAACACAGCAATCTAAACAAAATGAAAAGGCAAAGAAATACTCAGCAGGTAAAGGAACAGGATAAATGCCTACCAAACCAAACAAAAGAGGAGGAGATAGACAGTCTACCTGAAAAGAATTCAGAATACTGATAGTAAAAATGATCCAAAATTTTGAAAACAAAATGGAGTTACAGATAAATGGCCTGGAGACAAGGACTGAGAAGATGCAAGAAATGTTTTACAAGGACCTAGAAGAAATAAAAGAGGCAATCAATAATCAGTAATGAAATAAATGAGATAAAAAATACTCTAGAGGGAACCAACAGGAGAATAACTGAGGCAGAAGATAGGATAAGTGAGGTAGAAGATAGAATAGTGGAAATAAATGAAGCAGAGAGGAAAAAAGAAAAAACAATTAAAAGAAATGAAGACAACCTCAGAGACCTCTGGGACAATGTCAAATGCCCCAACATTCCAATCATAGGAGTCCCAAAAGAAGAAGACAAAGAGAAAGGCCATGAGAAAATACTTGAGGTGATAATAGTTGAAAACTTCCCTAAAATGGGGAAGGAAATAGTCACCCAAGTCCAAGAAACCCAGAGAGTCCCAAACAGGATAAACTCAAGGTGAAACACGCCAAGAAACATATTAATCAAATTAACAAAGATCAAACACAAAGAATAAATATTAAAAGCAGCAAGGGAAAAACAACAAATGACACACAACGGGATTCCCATAAGGATAACAGCTGATATTTCAATAGAAACTCTTCAGGCCAGAAGGGAATGGCAGAACATATTTAAAGTGATGAAAGAAAAAAACCTAAAACCCAGATTACTGTACCCAGAAAGGATCTCATTCAAATATGAAGGAGAAATCAAATGCTTTACAGTGAAGCAAAAGCTGAGAGAATTCAGCACCACCAAACCAGCTCTTCAACAAATGCTAAACGATCTCTAGAAAGGAAACACAGAAAAGGTGTATAAACTTGACCCCAAAACATGGAAGTAAATAGCGACAGGATCATACTTATCAGTAATTACCTTAATTGTAAATGGGTTGACTGCCCCAACCAAAAGACAAAGACTGGATGAATGGATGGAAAAAAAAAAAAAAGACCCCTATATATGCTGTCTACAAGAGACCACCTGAAAACAATGGACACATACAGACTGAAAATGAAAGGCTGGAAAAAGATATTGCATGCAAATGGAGACCAAAAGAAAGCAGGAGTAGCAATACTCATATCAGATAAAATAGACTTTGAAATAAAAGCTGTGAAAAGAGACAAAGAAGGACACTACATAATGGTCAAAGGATCACTCCAAAAGAAGATATAAGAATTATAAATATATATGTACCCAACACAGGAGCACTGCAATATGTAAGGCAAATGCTAACAAGTATGAAAGGGGAAATTAAGAATAACACAGTAATAGTGGCAGACTTTAATACCCCTATGGATAGATATCCACACCTATGGATAGATCAATTAAACAGAAAATTAGCAAAGAAACATAAACTTTAAATGATACAATGGACCAGTTAAACCTAATTTATATCTATAGGACATTTCATCCTAAAACAATGAATTTGACCTTTTTCTCAAGTGCACACGAAACCTTCTCCAGGATAGATCACATCCTGGGCCATAAATCTAGCCATGGTAAATTCAAAACAATTGAAATCATCCCAAGCACCTTTTTGCTGATCAGAATGCAGTAAGATTAGATGTCAATTACAGGAGAAAAACTATTAAAAATTCCAACCTATGGAGGCTGAACAACATGCTGCTGAATAACCAACAAATCACAGAAGAAATAAAAAAAGAAATCAAAATATGCATAGAAATGAATGAAAATGAAAACACAACAACCCAAAACCTATGGGACACTGTAAAAGCAGTGCTAAGAGGAAGGTTCATAGCAATACAGGCTTACCTCAAGAAACAAGAAAAAAGGTAAATAACCTAACTCTACACTTAAAGCAACTAGAAAAGGAAGAAATGAAGAACCCCAAGGTTAGTAGAAGGAAAGAAATCTTTAAAATTAGGGCAGAAATAAATGCAAAAGAAACAAAAGAGACCATAGCAATAATCAACAAAGCCAAAAGCTGGTTCTTTGAGAAGATAAATAAAATTGACAAAACGTGAGGCAGACTCATCAAGAAACAAAGGGAGAAGATTCAAATCAGGAAAATTAGAAATGAAAATGGAGAAATTACAACAGACAACACAGAAATACAAATCATCATAAGAGACTACTATCAGCAACTATAGGCCAATAAAATGGACAACTTGGAAGAAATGTACAAATTCTTAGAAAGGTATAACTTTCCAAAACTGAGCCAGGAAGAAATAGAAAATCTTAACAGACCCATCACAAGCAGAGAAATCGAAACTGCAATGAGAAATCTTCCAGCAAGCAAAAGCCCAGGACCAGATGGCTTCATGCCTGAATTCTACCAAAAATTTAGAGAAGAGCTAACACATATCCTACACAAACTCTTTCAGAAAATTGCAGAGGAAGATAAACTTCCAAACTCATTCTATGAGGCCACCATCACCCTAATACCAAAACTAGACAAACATGCAACACACACACACACACACACACACACTAAAGGCCAATATCACTGGTGAACATAGATGCAAAAATCCTTAAAAAAATTGTAGCAAACAGGATCCAACAACATATTAAAAAGATCATACATCACGACCAAGTGGGCTCTATCCCAGGGATGCAAGGATTATTCAATATCCGCAAATAAATCAATGTAATACACCACATTAACAAATTGAAAGATAAAAGCGATATGATTATCTCAATAGATGCAGAGAAAGCCTTTGACAAAATTCAACATCCATTTATGATAAAAACCCTCCAGAAAGCAGGAATAGAAGGAACATACCTCAACATAATAAAGGCTATATATGACAAACCCACATCAAACATCCTCAATGGTGAAAAATTGAAAGCATTTCCCCTAAAGTCAGGAACAAGACAAGGGTGCCCACTCTCACCACTTCTATTCAACATAGTTTTGGAAGTTTTAGCCACAGCAATCAGAGAAGAAAAAGAAACAAAAGTAATCCAGATTGGAAATGAAGAAGTAAAACTCTCACTGTTTGCAGATGACATGATCCTCTACATAGAAAACCCTTAAGACTCTACCAGAAAATTACTAGAGCTAATCAATGAATATAGTAAAGTTGCAGGATATAAAATTGACACACAGAAATCTCTTGCATTCCTATATACTAACAATGAGAAAAGAGAAAGAGAAATTAAGGAAACAATTCCATTCACCATTGCAATGAAAAGAATATTTAGGAATAAATTGACCTAAAGAAACAAAAGACCTATATGTAGAAAACTATAAAACAGTGATTAAAGAAATCAAAGAGGACACAAATAGATGGAGAAATATACCATGTTCATGGACTGGAAGAATTGATATAGTGAAAATGAATATACTACCTAAAGCAATCTATAGATTCAATGCAATCCCTATTAAGCTACCAACAGTATTTTTCACAGAGCTAGAACAAATAATTTCACAATTTGTATGGAAATAAAAAAACCTCTAATAGCCAAAGCAATCCTGAGAAAGAAGAATGGACCTGGAGGAATCAACCTGCCTGACTTTAGGCTATACTACAAAGCCTCAGTTATCAAGACAATATGGTACTGGCACAAAGACAGAAATATAGATCAATGGAACAAAATAGAAAGCCCAGAGATAAATACATGCACCAATGGAGAAGGCAGTGGCACCCCACTCCAGTACTCTTGCCTGGAAAATCCCATGGATGGAGGAGCCTGGTAGGCTGCAGTCCATGGGGTCGCTAAGAGTTGGACACGACTGAGCGACTTCACTTTCACTTTTCACTTTCATGCATTGGAGAAGGAAATGGCAACCCACTCCAATTTTCTTGCTTGGAGAATCCCAGGTATGGGGGAGCCTGGTGGACTGCCATCTATGGGGTCGCAGAGAGTTGGACACGACTGAAGTGACTTAGCAGCAGCAGCAGCATGGACACCTTATATTTGACAAAGGAGGCAAGAATATACAATGGAAAAAAAGACAATCTCTTTAACAAGTGGTGCTGGGAAAACTGGTCAACCACTTGTAAAAGAATGAAACTAGAACACTTTCTAACACCACACACAAAAATAAACTCAAAATGGATTAAAGATCTAAACGTAAGCCCAGAAACTATAAAACTCCTAGAGGAAAAGTTAGGCAAACACTCTCTGACATAAACCACAGCAGGATCCTCTACGACCCACCTCCCAGAGTAATGGAAATAAAAGCAAAAATAAACAAATGGGACCTAATTAAACTTAAAAGTTTTTGCACAGTGAAGGAAACTATAAGCAAGGTGATAAGAAAGCCTTCAGAATGGGAGAAAATAGTAGCAAATGAAGCAATTGACAAGGAATTAGTCTCAAAAATATACAAGCAGCTCCTGCAGCTCAATTCCAGAAAAATAAAAGACCCAATCAAAAAAAAAATGGGCCAAAGAACTAAATAGACATTTCTTCAAAGAAGACATAAAGATGGCTAACAAACACACTGACAAGATGCTCAACATCACTCATTATCAGAGAAATGCAAATCAAAACCACAATGAGGTACCATCTCACGCCAGTCAGAACGGCTGCTATCCAAAAGTCTATAAACAATAAATGCTGGAGAGGGTGCGGCAAAAAAGGTGAAACCGTCTTACACTGTTGGTGGGAATGCAAACTAGTACAGCCACTATGGAGAATGATGTGGAGATTCCTTAAAAAGCTGGAAATAGAACTGCCATATGACCCAGCAATCCCACTGCTGGGCCTACACAGAATTGAAAGAGACACGTGTATCCCAATGTTCATCACAGCACTGTTTAAAATAGCCAGAACATGGAAGTAACCTAGATGTCCATCAGCAGATGAATGGATAAGAAAGTTGTGGTACATATACACCATGGAATATTACTCAGCTATTAAAAAGAATGCATTTGAATCAGTTCTAATGAGGTGGATGAAACTGGAGCCTGTTATACAGGGTGAGGTAATTCAGATCAAAATGGGAAACAGTGGAAACACTGTCAGAGTTTATTTTTCTGGGCTCCAAAATCACTACAGATGGTGACTGCAGCCATGAAATTAAAAGACACTTACTCCTTGGAAGGAAAGTTATGACCAACCTAGATAGCATATTCAAAAGTAGAGACATTACTTTGCCAACAAAGGTTCGTCTAATCAACGCTATGGTTTTTCCTATGGTCATGTATGGATGTGAGAGTTGGACTGTGAAGAAGGCTGAGTGCCAAAGAATTGATGCTTTTGAACTGTGGTGTTGGAGACACCTTGAGAGTCCTTTGGACTGCAAGGAGATCCAACCAGTCCATTCTGAAGGAGATCAGCCCTGGGATTTCTTTGGAAGGAATGATGCTAATGCTGAAACTCCAGTACTTTGGCCACCTCATGCAAAGAGTTGACTCATTGGAAAAGACCCTGATGCTGGGAGGGATTGGGGGCAGGAGGAGAAGGGGATGACAGAGGATGAGATGGCTGGATGGCATCACTGACTCAATGGACCTGAGTCTGAGTGAACTCCGGGAGTTGGTGATGGACAGGAAGGCCTGGCGTGCTGCGATTCATGGGGTCGCAAAGAGTCAGACACGACTGAGTGACTGATCTGATCTGATCTGATCTGATGGAATTTAGAAAGATGATAACCATGACCCTATATGCGAGACAGCAAAAGAGGCACAGATGTAAAGAACAGACTGTTGGCCTCTGTGGGAGAAGGCGACAGTGGGATGATTTGAGGGGGAAGTATTGAAACATGTATATTATAATATGTGAAATAGATCGCCAGTCCAGGTTTGATGCATGAGTCAGGGTGCTCAGTGCTGGTACACTGGGATGACCCTGAGAGATGGGATGTGGAGGGAGGTGGGAAGGAGGTTCAGCATGGGGAAAACATGTATACCCATGGCTGATTCATGTGAATGTATGGCAAAACCACAATAGTGTAAAGTAATTAGCCTCCAATATAAATAAAAATTTTAAAATACTGAGGGTTGATTGCCTTTAAAATTGACTTGTTTCATCTCCTTCCTGTCCAAGGGACTCTTAATAGTCTTCTCCAGCATCACAGTTCAAAAGCATCAATTCTTCAGCACTCAGCCTTCTTTATGGTCCAACTCTTATATGGGTACCTGACTACTGCAAAAACCATAGCTTTGACTATACGGACCTTTGTTGACAAAGTGATATCTGTGCTTTTAAATACACTGTCTAGGTTTGTCTTAGCTTTCCTTCCAAGGGGCACTTGTCTTTTAATCTCATGGCTGCAGTCATCGTCCACAGTGATTTTGGAGCCTAATAAAAGAAAACCTTTCACGGCTTCCAGGATCAGCATGGGGAACACATGTACACCCATGGCCAATTCATGTCAATGTATGGCAAAAGCCACTACAATATTTTAAAGTAATTTGCCTCCAATTAAAACAATAAATTAAAAGAAATAAAAGCCAAAAACAAAAAAAACACTAAAAGACACACACACCAAAAAAAAAAAAAAAAAAACCTTAAGAAACACAGAAAACATCAGAATCAGATATGGTAGACACTTTAGAATTATCAAACTGGGAATTTAAATAACTATGATTAGTACACTAAGGATCATAATGAATAAGGTGGATAACATAAAACAATGAATTGGATTAATGTAAGTGGAGAGATATAAACTTTAAGAAAGAATCAAAAGGAAATTTTAGAAATCAAAAACACCATAACAGAAATGAAGAATTTCACTGATGGACATGGTTGAGAAAATAATCAGTGAACCTGAAGAAATGTCAGTAGGAACTTCTGAAACAAAAAGGGATAGAGAAAGATATACCATACAAACATTAATGAATAAAAAACTGAGGTAGCTCCATTCATTTCAAATAAAGCAGATTAAGGAAAATTATCAGGGATAAAGAGGGTCATAAACAGAAGGATTATTTCTCCAAGAATACTGTGTGTATATACATAAAGTCACCCAGTTGTGTCGAATTCTTTGTAACCCCATGGACAGTAGCCTGTCAACCTCCTCTATCCATGGGATTTTCCAGGCAAGAATACTGGATTGGGGAGCCATTTCCTTTTCCAGGGGATCTTTTTGACCCAGGAATTGAACCTGCATCTCTTACATCTCCTGTATAGGCAGATGGGTTCTTTACCGCTGCACCTCCTGGGAAGGAGACCCAGGTTTGATCCCTGGATCAGGAAGATTCACTGGAGAAGGAAATGGCAATACACTTCAGTATTCTTGCCTGGGAAACCACTTGGATAGAGAAGCCTGGCAGACTATAGTCCATGAGGGTACAAAAGAGTCAGACATGACTTAGTGACTAAACAAAAACAAAACTATATATATATATACACAACTATAAATATATATGTATATATATTATATATATATACATATATATTCACATACACAACAAGGATATATCCAACAAGGATAATATATATCTCTTATATAATATTTTTATATTCAAAATATAAAATAAATCATACATTTGACTTTAAAAAGAGCAACAACTCAATTTAAAAAATGACAGAGGACATGAATAGAGATTTTTCCAAAGACGATATACAGATAGCCACAGGCACATGAAAAGATGTTCAACATCACTGATCATTATGGAAATGCAACTCAAATGAGCTACAATGAGCTAACACCACAAATGGCTATTACCAAAAAGACAAGAAATAACAAGTGTTGGTGAAGATAAGGAGTAAACAACCCTCATTCACTGTTGGTAGAAATGTATACTAGTGTAGGCCCTAGAAAACAGTATGGGGATCCCCTAAAAAATTGAAAAACTACCATACAATCCAGAAATTCCACTCTGAATATTTATGTGGAGAAAATGAAAATACTAATTCAAAAAGATATATGGATCATATGTGTAGCTTTATTTACAATAGCCAAGATATGGAGGTTCAACCTAAGTGTCTATAGATAGTTGAATGGATAAAGAATAAGTGGTATATATACACAGTGAAATACTACTCAGCCATAAAAAGAATGAAATCTTGCTATTTGTCACAACTTGGATGGACCTAGAGGGTATTATGTTAAGTGATATAAGTCAGACAAAGAAAGACAAATACTATATGATTTCACTTATATGTGGAATAAAAATAAAAACAAATGGAACAATATAACCAAACAAAGAGGTTATTTATCAGTGGAGTAGTAGTTGAGGGGAGGAGAGAAATAGGTGAGGGAGATTAAACTGCCAGATACATTATGAAATGTATAGTATGGGGAATATAGTCAATAATTATATAATATCTTTGTAAGCTGACAGATGAAGACTATAATTATCTGGTTATCACTTTGAAATGTAAACAAATATCAAATTACTCTTTTGTGTACCAGGAACTAATACAGTGTTGTAGGTCAACTGTACTTCGAAAACACATACATTCAGAGAAAAGGAGATCAGCCTTGTCGTCACCAGAGACAGGGGATGGGGGAAACGGGGAACTAGATGAAGGTGGTCAAAGCTATAAACATCTAGTTAGAAGATCAATAAGTACTCAATATGTAATTTACAACATGACAAAGGTAATTAACTCTGCTGTATACTATATATGAAAGTTGTTACGAGAGTAAATTTTATTTTCTACTTCTTTTACGCCTTATTTATATAAGACTATGCATTTTCACTAAGCTTATTGTGGTAATCATTTCATGATATGCTGCTGCTGCTGCTAAGTCGCTTCAGTCCTGTCCGACTCTGTGCGACCCCATAGAGGGCAGCCCATCGGGCTCCGCTGTCCCTGGGATTCTCCAGGCAAGAACACTGGAGTGGGTTGCCATTTCCTTCTCCAATGCATGAAAGTGAAAAGTGAAAGTGAAATCGCTCAGTCGTGTCCGACTCTTTGCGATCCCATGGACTGCAGCCCACCAGGCTCCTCTGTACATGGGATTTTCCAGGCAAGAGTACTGGAGTGGGGTGCCATTGCCTTCTCCGATTTCATGATATAAGTAAGTCAAATCAGACTTCCCAGGTGGTGCAAGTGGTAAAGAACCTGCCTGCCAATGCAGGAGACATAAGAGATGCAAGTTCATTCCCTGGGTCAAGAAGATCCCCTGGAAGAAGCCATGGCAACCCATGCCAGTATGCTTGCAAGGAGAATCCCATGGATACACGAGCTTGGCAGACTACACTCCATGGGGTCGCAAAAGAGTGGGACATAACTGAAGTGACTGAGCATGTAAGTTAAATCATTATTCTGTATACCTTAAACTTCATTTCAGTCATTCAGTCATGTCAGACTCTTTGTGCCCCATGGAATGCAGCACGTCAGGCTTCCCTGTCCATCACCAACTCCCAGAGCTTGCTCAAACTCATGTCCATTGCGTCAGTGATGCCATTCAACCATCTCATCCTCTGTCATCCTCCTCTCCTGCCTTCAGTCTTTCCCAACATCAGGATCTTTTCCAATTAGTCAGTTCTTCACATTAGGTGGCCAAAGTATAGGAGTTACAGCTTCAGCATCAGTCCTCCCAATGAATATTCAGGACTGATTTCTTTTAGGATGGACTGGTTGGATCTCCTTGCAGTCCAAGTGACTCTCAAGAACCTTCTCCAATACCACAGTTCAAAAACATCAATTCATCGGCACTCAGGTTTCTTTATGGTCCAACTCTCACATCCATACATGACTACTGGAAAAACCATAGCTTTGACTAGACAGACCTTTGTCAGTAATGTCTCTGTCTTTTAATATGCTAGCTAGGTTTGTCATAGCTTTTCTTCCAAGGAGCAGCATCTCTTAATTTCATGGCTACAGTCACCATCTGCAGTGATTTTGGAGCCCAAGAAAATAAAGTCTCTCACTGTTTCCATTGCTCCCCCATCTATTTACTATGAAGTGATGGGACTGGATGCCATGATCTCTGTTCTTTGAATGCTGAGTTTTAAGCCAGGTTTTTCACTCTCTTCTTTCACTTTCACCAACAGGTTCTTTAGTGCCTCTTCACTTTCTGTCATAAGGGTGGTGTCATCTGCATATCTGAGCTTATTGATATTTCTCCCGGCAATCTTTATTCAAGCTTGTGCTTCATACAGTCTGGCATATCGCATGATATACTCTGCATATAAGTTAAATAAGCAAGATGACAATATACAGCCTTGATGTACTTCTTTCCCAATTTTGAACTAGTCTGTTGTTCCATGTCCAGTTCTAACTGTTGCTTCTTGACATGCATACAGATTTATCAGGAAGCAGGTAAGGTGGTCTGGTATTCCCATCTGTTTAGAATTTTCCACAGTTTGTTATGATACACAAAGTCAAAAGATTTAGCATTGTCAATAAAGCAGAAGTATATGTTTTTCTGGAATTCTCTTGCTTTTTCTATGATCCAATATATGCTGGCAATTTGATCTCTTCTTCTTCTGCCTTTTCTAAATCCAGCCTGAACTGATTAAGTTATCAGTAATGTATTGTTGAAGCCTAACCTGGAGATTTTTGAGCATTACTTTACTAGCATGTGAGATGAGTGCAATTCTGCAGTAGCTTGAACATTTTTTGGCATTGCCTTTCTTTAGAATTGGAATGAAAATTGACCTATTCCAATTCTATGGTTGCTGCTGCATTTTCTAAATTGGCTGGCATATTGAATGCAACACTTTCACAGCATCATCTTTTAGGATTTGAAATAGCTCAGCTGGAATTTCATCACCTCCACTAGCTTTGTTCATAGTAATGTTTCCTAACGTAAATTGACTTCACACTCCAGTATATCAGACTCTGGGTGAGTGATCACACCTTCATGGTTATCTGGGTCATTAAGATCTTTTTTGTATAGTTCTTTTGTGTATTTTTGCCACCTTTTCTAAATATCTTCTGCTTCTGTTAGGTCCATACCATTTATGTCTTTTATTGTGCCCATCTTTGCATGAAATATCCCCTTGATATCTCTAATTTTCTTAAAGAAATCTCTCGCCTTTCCCATTCTATTGTTTTCCTGTATTCTCTGCATTGATCCCTGAGGAAGGCTTTCTTATCTCTCCTTGCTCTTTCTTGGAACTCTGTATTCAGTTAGGTATATCTTTCCTTTTCTCCTGTCTTTTGCTTCTCTTCTTTTCTCAGATAATTGTAAGGCCTCCTCAGACAACCATTTGCCTTGTTGCATTTCTTCTTCTTGGGGATGGTTTTGATCACCACCTCCTGTACAATGATACGAACCTCTGTCCATAGATCTTCAGGCACTCTGTCTATCAGATCTAATCCCTTGAATCTATTTCTCACTTCCACTGTATAATCATAAGGGATTTGATTTAGGTCACACCTGAATGGCCTAGTGGTTTTCCCTACTTTCTTCAATTTATGTCTGAATTTTCAAAAAGGAGTTCATGATCTGAGCCACAGTCAGCTCCTGGTCTTGATTTTGCTGACTCCATAGAGCTTTTCCATCTTCAGCTGCAAAGAATATGATCAGTCTGATTTCTGTATTGATCATCTGGTTTTGTCCACGTGTAGAGTTGTCTCTTGTGTTGTTGGAAGAGGGTGTTTGCTACGACCAGTGCATTCTCTTGGCGAGACTCTGTTAGCCTTTGCCCGGCTTCATTTTTTACTCCAAGGCCAAAGTTGCCTGTTACTCCAGGTATCTCTTGACTTCCTAATTTTTCATTCCAGTTCCCTATGATGAAAAAGAACCTTTTTTGGTGTTAGTTCTAGAAGTTCTTGTAGATCTTCATAGAACCATTCAACTTCAGTTTCTTCAGCATTAGTGGTTGGTGGATAGACTTGTATTATGTGATATTGAATGTCTTGTCTTGGAAACGAACAGAGATCATTCTGTAATTTTTGAGATTGCATCCAAGTACTGCATTTTAGACTCTTTTGTTGACTATGAGGGCTACTCCACTTCTTCTAAGGGATTCTTGCCAAACAGTAGTAAATATAATGGTTATCTGAATTAAATTAACCCATTCTGGTCCATTTTAGTTCATGGATTCCTAAAATGTGGATATTCACTCTTGTCATCTCTATTTGACCACTTCCAATTTACCTTGATTCATGGACCTAACATTCCAGGTTCCTATACAATACTGTTCTTTTCAGCATTGGACTTTACTTCCAGCACCAGTCACATCCACAAACTGGACATTGTTTTCACTTTGTCTCAGCCTCTTCATTCTTTCTGGAGCTATTTCTCCTCTGTTCTCCAGTAGCATATTGGGCACCTATGAACCTGGGGAGTTTATCTTTCAGTGTCCTATCTTTTTGCCTTTTTATACTGTTCATGGGGTTCTCAAAGCAAGAATACAGAAGTAGTTTGCCATTCCTTTCTCCAGTGGACCATGTTTTGTCTGAACTCTCCACCATGACCCCTCCATCTTGGATGACCCTACATGGCATGGCTCATAGTTTAAGTGAGTTAGACAAAGCTGTGATCCAAGTGATCAGTTGGGTTAGTTTTCTGTAATTGTGGTTTCCATTTTGTTTGCCCTCTGATGGATAATAAGAGGCTTGTGGAAGCTTTCTTATGGGAAAGGTTGGCTGTGGGGGAATCTTGGTCTTGCTTTGATCCAATTTTCTGTTGATGTGTGGGGCTGTGTTCCCTCCCTATAGTTTGGCCTCAGGCCAAGTTACTGTAGGGGTAGTGGTGCTACTCTCGATCTCCTTCAAAAGGACTCATGCCAGGATGTTGTATTCAGTGTCTCTGACTTCATGGCAGGCCATGTTGACCCACGTCTCCATTGGAGATTCCTGGACACTCACAGGCAAGTCTGGCTCAGTCTCTTGTGGAGTTACTGCTACTTTCTCCTGGGTCCTGGTGCATACAAGGTTTTGTATGAGACCTCCAAGAGTCTGTTCTTCCAGTCCTGTGAAAGTTCTGTAATCAAACTGCAATGGCCTTTAAAGTCAAATTCCCTGGGGGTTCTCAGCCCCTATGCTGGATCCCTATAGGGAATATCTATTGTGGGATATCTAATAGGGAAATCTATTGTGGGCCCTAGAACTCTTGCAACAGTGCATGAACTTCTTTGGTATAATTGTTCCCCAGTTTGTGGGTTATCTGCTCGGTGGCACTATGGTGGGACTTACAGACTGTGCCTCCCAGGTCTGCTGCAGCCAGAGCCCCTGTTTCCACAGAAGGCCCCTGCTCACCCATATCTCTTCAGGAAACACCCAAACACTCAAAGTCAATTATATTTCAATAAAAATGGAAGGAAAAAGTTATTTTTGAATTGAGATATCATTTACATATCAAATAGACGCCATATTTTGAACAATTAGTGCAAATTATAATGTAAAATACCTCATTTATAATTTATTATATTACACATTAAATTGATAATATTCTTAATATATCAGGTTAAATAAAAATTTATGATTTTAAAAATGTCTAAGTTGAATGTCTCAGCTACATATCATCTAAATCAGATATGGGTAAGATAATTCATCCTGAGGCAATGTGCTCCCCAGCTGGCAACCTGTGAAAACAAGTTAGATGCTTCCAAAATAGATATGGGACAGGCATAGAACAAATACTCTCACTCTAAAAGATAGAAATAGAAAAATTGAAAGGGGTACTAGTATTGATGAAGTCCCAAATCTTAAGGCCAGTTTGAGTGGGGAGTCTGCCTTCTAGACATATTTGGTAGTGGTCAGGTCCCCAAGGCTTTGGACAGCCCTGCTCCCATGGTTTGTGTGGCACAGCCTATTCAGCAGCTCTCTTGGGTTAGAGTTCAGGGCAGGTGACTCTCCAAGGCTGGAACTGCATACATGTGGCATTATAAGACTGGGGTAATGGAGGCAGCCCCAACCCCACAGCACCACGGCACATTGCACCAGTGGGGGCAATCTGTGGTGGCCATACCTTCACAATAGTCCTTTGACTCCATCCACCAACATGCATGTGGAAGTAGTCATATCTCCATAGGTCTTGCACTCTGCATGCTAGCACCTGCATTGGTGCCCACAAAGTTTAGTGCCTGTGCCCTCCAGAGGGGCAACCACTTCAAGCCTGTGCCTATGCTTCTCCTGATATAACCCTTTTCTCTCAGAAGGGTGTCTGGCATATAGTAGGTAAGCTTCATCCTTTTGCACTAAATAAAGGCAAAAGATTCCTGGCTACAGAATCAACACTTCAGTTGTTTGAACGAAAATATATTCTTATATAAATTGGTAACCAGTATATTCTGAAGCTTACTGCAGCTTTATTCATGTAAAATCTTGGCCCTGTCCAAGACCTGTCCATTCTCAGTGTAAGTAAAGTGACCACCGATTTAGCCATGTGCCTATTCAGGCTCCTTAATTTTCATAAGAATCTATCAATCCCAATTTCATCTCACTTGATTGTAAAGCATGTGCATCTGCATGTAACTGACATGGTTATGGTTATGATTTCTGCATTCCAATTAATTCTCAGAGAATGACAATTTCAGCTTTCTATCAGCTAATTTTTATACATAACTTTGTGACAAGGTAGTATTTACAGAGAATTATTAGAGAAACATGCAGTCAAGATACTCAAGTGACTGAAATTTTCCTTTCTACCCAAACTACCCTGTAAATCTGTGGATAACCACAGCAGTCATTGTTGGAGTAATTCTTCTGTTTTCTACTCATTTGGACCTGAAAGTTTTGAGCAAGAATTTAAACCAATATCTTACAAACCCAAATTTGACTCCTCCATGTCTATAATGCAATCAAAGCAACAAACTGAAAAGTTATTAGATCTAGGAAAAGCCAATGTAGTTCAAAAGAAGGGAGGCACTTTGAAGAATCAGAATACAGGGATTCCTCTGAAAAAAATTTATTATAAGATATAGAAAGTTTTAAAATTTTGGTGATAAGTTGTCAATATGATGAAAGGTGACTTCAATAAAACTCATAGTAATGAAGATAAAATTATTCTTAGCCTAGGAATAGAAGATAAATAAAGATTTACAATAATGTGCTGGTAAATGTTTAATGACCAAGTTGGCTGGGGAAGGAGGCGAGCCTTGATTTGCAATGTATACCAGCTTCTGTGCTGTGGGGCCAATTCCAAGTTACCACATGATTTCAATAAACTTGGGAAATAATGTGCACAATCAGGTCTCATGAGCCAGTATGTCCTCATCCAGTACACCACTAAATCTGTCTCAAATGATCAGTTGATATCACAGTTAAAGCTTAAGGTCAGAAGCCAGGAAGGAATCCTACTTTGTTGCTGTTCAGTCACTAAATCACGTCTAACTCTTTGCAACCCCATGGATTGTAGCATGCCAGGTCTCCCTCTTCCTTTCCCAGAGTTCACCCAAGTACATGTCCATTGAATCGGTGATACCATCCAACCATCTCAACCTTCTTTTATCATTACTACTTATCATTGGATCAGAGTGTTTTGAACAATGATTCTCAAAACTAGCTTCTAGAAATTTCTTGAGAAGCTTTTTAAGAAAGAATGTCCAGGTTCCATTCTATGTAAATTATTCAGAATCTCGGGAGGTGAGTCTTGGTTGTTTCCTAAAGTCTCCAGATGATTTTAATGAATGGCAAAGACAGTGAATATCTAGGATGTATAATGTAATTAAACAAGAAAGGGAACTTAAAGCTGTTGGAAAGGAGACAGAGTAACATTTATTTATCTAAAATATAAGTTTCTTCCTGAAAAACCCAAGATAAACAATAAAAAAAGTTGTTAAAATTCACAGGAAACCTTGTTAAAATCCCTGGTCAGAAAGTAAAGATATGAGAATTATAAGCATTGTAAATACTAGCAATAATCAATTAAAAAGTTTATTAGGAAAAATGCCACACTGCACATGTATGTGTATTATTTATATAATCAAGCCTAGGAATAAATATGCATGAACATTTAGGGCTTATCTAGATAAAAGTCCAAAATATAAAAAGAAAACCGCATAAATGAAAACAAATACTGTGATTTTGGACATACAGGCTAAATACTGAAAACTTATCAACTTGACGCCAACTAAGTTTTAGATTTAACATGATTCAAATTAAAATGTCAAAAAACTTCTGTTTTCTGGAACATGATAAAAAGTTTATGGGGACAATCAGTGGGTAAAAATGGCTGAAACATTTTTTCGAAGAAGAATATGTAAGGAGAATTTGTGCTACTTGATAAGAAAATAATTAATGATGCTACAACAGTAACAAGGTCATACTAGTACAAGAACAAGTGGAAAAAGTGAAGAGCTCATGAAAAGATCATCATGTAAATATAAGAACTTAATACACAATAAGTTCAGTCACTCAGTCGTGTCTGACTCTGCAACCTCATGGACTTCAGCATGTCAGGCTTCCCTGTCCATCACCAACTCCAAGAGCCTACTCAAACCCATGTCCATTGCATCAGTAATGCCATCAAACCATCTCATCCTCTATTGTCCCCTTCTCCTCCCACCTTCAATAATACACAATAAACATTATAAATTATTGAAAACAGAAGACATGTTCAATAAATGGAGCATAGAAAATTAACAATTCAGAAAAGATAAAGTTAGATTCCTATTTTACAATCAAACAATATAGTCAATTTCCAATTAACAGAAGACTTAAAATGTAAAAAAAAAAAAAAGATAATAATAATAACCATTCAATTCACACACACAAAAAATGAATTTTTACAGGCTCTTGATTTTGGAATGACATTCTGAGTATGTTAGAAAATTAAGTTTTGTATGCACCCTGGAGCATGTCATGAACATACTGCTAAGTTGGCAAGGTCTAGAAACTGACACAGAAATGACCACTTGAGAGATATAATAGGGTCATGATTTGATGAAGAACTTTAACTGAAACTATGCATCCCCAAAATGAGCCTATAGTCAGATGATAAACTGCATCAGAGTCATTTGGGAAGCTTTGTGAAATACAGATTCCTGTATCTCAATACAAGAGATTGTTTCATCGGGTCAAGGATTAAGTCTGGGAGGTTTTGTTTTGATTTTCTTTTAATATAAATTTACTTATTTTAATTGGAGGTTAATTAACAACTTCTCACATGTGATTCTAGGATGAGCCTGTTTTCCTGTTGTGTAATACGATAGACAGGGCTTCCCTGGTGGCTCAGTGGTAAATAATCTGCCTCTCAATATAGGAGACGTGGGTTCAATCCCTCAATTGGGAAGACCCCCTGGAGAAGGAAACAGCAACCCACTTCAGTATTCTTCCCTGGGAAATCCTATGGACAGAGGAGCCTGGTAGGCCACAGTCCATGGGGTTGAAGAGTCAGACACTACAATGACTAAACAACAGCAAAAGCAACAACAATATGAAAGATGATAAGATTGGGAGTAAAAATAATCATATCTTGGTTAAAGTTCTAAAAACCACTCCAAATGAGGGAATAAAGATTTTTTTCCCTCACATTTAGAGGTAAAAAAACCCAAACAAAAACACAAGAACAAAAACACCCTGCCCTCCACCAAATAGCAAGAAGGTTACAGTGGTTCTTCTAAAACACCAGAGTCATGTCAGATCAGATCACTTCAGTCGCTCAGTCGTGTCCGACTCTTTGCGACCCCATGAATCGCAGCACACCAGGCCTCCCTGTCCATCACCAACTCCCGGAGTTCACTCAGACTCACGTCCATCAAGTCAGTGATGCCATCCAGCCATCTCATCCTCTGTCGTCCCCTTCTCCTCTTGCCCCCAATCCCTCCCAGCATCAGAGTCTTTTCCAATGAGTCAAGTCTTTGTAGAGTCATGTCAGAGTATAACAATTAATGAAGAAAACATTAGTAACATGATATTACTATGAAAATTCTGGTTGCATTAATAGTTAAGTTTGGATTACTTGCAGTTGATGAAACTGACAGAGTGAGAGGAAGAAAAGAGAACTGACTAACAGAAAGTGGACAGAAAAAGAGCCTATGGGGCTCTGACACAAGTGGTAAATGCAGTAATGACTAATGTGAAGACTGATCAATTTCACCAAGTTAGAATCTTGCCAGCTCAGGCTCTTGCTTATCCCTCTTCTTTAGTTATAAAACCCAGGGATGGCAGACTAAAGGCTAGCTGAAATAAAGGTCACTTTTTCATTTGTTGTTGCTATATGTGTGTGTCTAATACATCCATAGGAAAACAAATGCTATAAACAATGGCTGCAATAGACCTTCAAATATATAATAACTATTAATGGCAAATGGTTCCATCAATAAGCAGAGGTGCTGGCTATAAATATCAGAAATAGCCAGACTGATACATCTCAGCTATTTCACCTGGTTCCTGTTATATATATAGAAGACAGGGATGTTATCTGAAGAAAAGGTAGAAGCTAACTTAGCAGATAAAATAACACCATATGTGACCTATTGGTTCTCCCTGGATTCAAATTATATAAAGATTGTTAATAATATTTATAACCTCGATGCACTAATTCTACTTTGGCAAATCTATGGAGTTCAGTTCAGTCACTCAGTCGTGTCCGACTCTTTGCGACCCCATGAATTGCAGCATGCCAGACCTCCCTGTCCATCACAAACTCCCGGAGCTCACTCAGACTCAAGTCCATCGAGTCAGTGATGCCATCCAGCCATCTGATCCTCTGGCATCCCCTTCTCCTCCTGCCCCCAATCCCCCTCAGCATCAGAGTCTTTTCCAATGAGTCAGCTCTTTGCATGAGGTGGCCAAAGTACTGGAGTTTCAGCTTGAGCATCATTCCCTCCAAACAAATCCCAGGACTGATCTCCTTCAGAATGGACTGGTTGGATCTCTTTGCAGTCCAAGGGACTCTCAAGAGTCTTCTCCAACACCACAGTTCAGAAGCATCAATTGTTCGGCGCTCAGCCTTCTTCACAGTTCAACTCTCACATCCATACACGACCACAGGAAAAACCATAGCCTTGACTAGACGGACCTTTGTTGGCAAAGTAATGTCTCTGCTTTTCAATATGCTATCTAGGTTGGTCATAACTTTCCTTCCAAGGAGTAAGCGTCTTTTAATTTCATGGCTGCAGTCACCATCTGTAGTGATTTTGGAGCCCAGAAAAATAAAGTCTGACACTGTTTCCATTGTTTCCCCATCTATTTCCCATGAAGTGGTGGGACTGGATGCCATGATCGTTTTTTGAATGTTGAGCTTTAAGCCAACTTTTTCACTCTCCTCTTTCACTATCATCAAGAGGCTTTTTAGTTCCTCTTCACTTTCTGCCGTAAGGCTGGTGTCATCTGCATATCTGAGGTTATTGATATTTCTCCCGGCAATCCTGATTCCAGCTTGTGTTTCTTCCAGCCCAGCGTTTCTCATGATGTACTCTGCATATGAGTTAAATAAGCAGAGTGACAATATACAGCCTTGAAGTACTCCTTTTCCTATTTGGAACCAGTCTGTTGTTCCATGTCCAGTTCTAACTCTTGCTTCCTGACCTGCATACAGATTTCTCAAGAGGCAGATCAGGTGGTCTGGTATTCCCATCTCTTTCAGAATTTTCCACAGTTTCTTGTGATCCACACAGTCAAAGGCTTTGGCATGGTTGATAAAGCAGAAATAGATGTTTTTCTGGAACTCTCTTGCTTTTTCAATGATCCAGCGGATGTTGGCAATTTGATCTCTGGTTCCTCTGCCTTTTCTAAAACCAGCTTGAACATCAGGAATTTCACGGTTCACGTATTGCTGAAGCCTGGCTTGGAGAATTTTAAGCATTACTTTACAAGCATGTGAGATGAGTGCAATTGTGCGGTAGATTGAGCATTCTTTGGCATTGCCTTTCTTTGGGATTGGAATGAAAACTGACCTTTTCTAGTCCTGTGGCCACTGCTGAGTTTTCCAAATTTGCTGGCATATTGAGTGCAGCACTTTCACAGCATCATCTTTCAGGATTTGAAATAGCTCAACTGGAATTCTATCACCTTCACTGGCTTTGTTCGTAGTGATGCTTTCTAAGGCCCACTTGACTTCACATTCCAGGATGTCTGGCTCTAGGTCAGTGATCACAACATCGTGATTATCTGGGTCGTGAAGATCTCTTTTGTACAGTTCTTCTATGTATTCTTGCCGTCTCTTCTTAATATCTTTTGCTTCTGTTAGGTCCATACCATTTCTGTCCTTTATCGAGCCCATCTTTGTATGAAATGTTCCCTTGGCATCTCTAATTTTCTTGAAGAGATCTCTAGTTTTTCCCATTCTGTTGTTTTCCTCTATTTCTTTGCATTGATCACTGAAGAAGGCTTTCTTATCTCTTCTTGCTATTCTTTGGAACTCTGCATTCAGATGCTTATATTTTTCCTTTTCTCCTTTGCTTTTCGCTTCTCTTCTTTTCACAGCTATTTGTAAGGCCTCCCCAGACAACCATTTTGCTTTTTTGCATTTCTTTTCCATGGGGATGGTCTTGATCCCTGTCTCCTGTACAATGTCACGAACCTCCATCCATAGTTCATCAGGCATTCTAACCATCAGATCTAGGCCCTTAAATCTATTTCTCACTTCCACTGTATCATCATAAGGTATTTGATTTAGGTCATACCTGAATGGTCTAGTGATTTTCCCTACTTTCTTCAATTTAAGTCTGAATTTGGTAATAAGGAGCTCATGATCTGAGCCACAGTCAGCTCCCGGTCTTGTTTTTGTTGACTGTATAGACCTTCTCCATCTTTGGCTGCAAAGAATATACTCAATCTGATTTTGGTGTTGACCATCTGGTGATGTCCATGTAAAGAGTCTTCTCTTGTGTTGTTGGAAGAGGGTGTTTCTTATGACCAGTGCATTTTCTTGCCAAAACTCTATTAGTCTTTGCCCTGCTTCATTCCATATTCCAAGGCCAAATTTGCCTATTATTCCAGGTGTTTCTTGACTTCCTACTTTTGCATTCCAGTCCCCTATAATGAAAAGGACATCTTTTTTGGGTGTTTGTTCTAAAAGGTCTTGTATGTCTTCATAGAACAGTTCAACTTCAGCTTCTTCAGCATTACTGGTTGGGGCACAGACTTGGATTACTGTGATATTGAATGGTTTGCCTTGGAAACGAGCAGAGATCATTCTGTCGTTTTTGAGATTGCATCCAAGTACTGCATTTCAGACTCTTTTGTTGACCATGATGGCTACTCCATTTCTTCTGAGGGATTCCTGCCCGCAGTAGTAGATATAATGGTCATCTGAGTTAAATTCACCATTCCAGTCCACTTTAGTTCACTGATTCCTAGAATGTTGACATTCACTCTTGCCATCTCTTGTTTGACCACGTCCAATTTGCCTTGATTCATTGACCTGACATTCCAGGTTCCTATGCAATATTGCTCTTTACAGCATCGGACCTTGCTTCTATCACCAGTCACATCCACAGCTGGGTATTCTTTTTGCTTTGGCTCCATCCCTTCATTCTTTCTGGAGTTATTTCTCCACTGATCTCCAGTAGCACATTGGGCACCTACTGACCTAGGGAGTTCCTCTTTCAGTATCCTATCATTTTGCCTTTTCATATTGCTCGTGAGGTTCTCAAGGCAAGAATACTGAAGTGGTTTGCCATTCCCTTCTCCAGTGGACCACATTCTGTCAGATCTCAATCTATGCAGAGTATACATTAAAACTAACTCATTCACAAATTACATAATCACTAAAAAGGAGACAAATGAAATGTTCAATAAGAAGGACATTATCTGATAAATTTTGGTTCTTTTATCTATCATATTATGCCGCCATTAAAATACGTATAAAGAATTTTTAATCATATGGGAAATGCTTATGTCAAGGTAATGGTGGTCATGAAAAATCTGAATCCCCCTACTACACATCTTCCATAAAACAACATAGAAGCACTGCTGCTGCTGCTAAGTTGCTTCAGTTGTGTCCGACTCTGTGTGACCCCATAGATGGCAATCCACGAGGCTCCCCCGTCCCTGGGATTCTCCAGGCAAGAACACTGGAGTGGGTTGCCATTTCCTTCTCCAATGCATGAAAGTGAAAAGCGAAAGTAAAGTCGCTCAGTCGTGCCTGACTCTTAGCGATTCCATGGACTGCAGCCTCCCAGGCTCCTCCTTCCATGGGATTTTCCAGGCAAGAGTACTGGAGTGGGTTGCCATTGCCTTCTCTGCATAGAAGCACTAGAAATACCTAAAAGTACACAAAGCCATGCCCTCCACATAAAAACACAGAGAACATCCAAATTCCAAGTTAACTGTAACTAGGAAAATGAACAGTAAATCCTAGTGAGATATCACTCAGTTTCTGCCCATATATCTTTGCAGGAAGCAATGGCAATCCTGGTAGAAGTTCATTCATGAGAAAAATAGAGGACTAGAGGCCTAAGATTAATTTAAAGCCAGAACCTCACTCAATATGCCAGCAAATTTGGAAAACTCAGCAGCGGCCACAGGACTGGAAAATGTCAGTTTTCATTCCAACCCCAAAGAAAGGCAATGCCAAAGAATGCTCAAACTAACACACAATTGCACTCATCTCACATGCTAGTAAATTAATGCTTAACATTCTCCAAGCCGGGCTTCAGCAATACGTGAACTGTGAACTTCCAGATGTTCAAGCTGGTTTTAGTAAAGGCAGAGGAACAAGAGATCAAATTGCCAACATCTGCTGGATCATCGAAAAAGCAACAGAGTTTCAGAAAAACATCTAATTCTGCTTTACTGACTATGCCAAAGCCTCTGACTGTGTGGATCACAATAAACTGTGGAAAATTCTGAAAGAGATGGGCATACCAGACCACCTGACCTGCCTCTTGAGAAACCTGTATGCAGGTCAGGAAGCAACAGTTAGAACTGGACATGGAAAAACAGACTTGTTCCGAACAGGAAAAGGAGTATGTCGAGGCTGTATATTGTCACATGTCATCATGAGAAATGCTGGGCTGGAGGAAGCACAAGCTGGAATCAAGATTGCCGGGAGAAATATCAATAACCTCAGACATGCAGATGACACCACCATTATGGTAGAAAGTGAAGAAGAACTAAAGAGCCTCTTGATGATAGTGAAAGAGGAGAGTGAAAAAGTTGGCTTAAAGCTCAACATTCAGAAAACTAAGATCACGGCATCCAGTCCCATCACTTCATGGGAAATAGATGGGGAAACAGTGGAAACAGTGGCTGACTTTACTTTTCTGGGCTTCAAAATCACTGCAGATGGTGACTGCAGCCATGAAATTAAAAGACTCTTACTCCTTGGAAAGTTATCACCAACCTAGACAGCATATTAAAAAGCAGAGACATTACTTTGCCAACAAAGTTCTGTCTAGTCAAGGCTCTGGTTTTTCCAGTAGTCATGTATGGATGTGAGAGTTGGACTATAAAGAAAGCTGAGCACTGCAAAATTGATGCTTTTGAAGTGTGGTGTTGGAGAAGACTCTTGAGAGTCCCTTGGACTGCAAGGAGATCCAACCAGTCCATTCTAAAGGAGATCAGTCCTGGGTGTTCATTGTAAGGACTAATGTTGAAGCTGAAACTCCAATACTTTGGTCACCTGATGCAAAGAGCTGACTCATTGGAAAAGACCCTGATGCTGGGAAAGATTGAGGGTGGGAGGCGAAGGGGACAACAGAGATGAGATGGTTGGATGGCATCACCGACTCGATGGACATGGGTTTGGGTGGACTCTGGGAGTTGGTGATGGAAGGGAGGCCTAGTGTGCTGTGGTTCATGGGGTCGCAGAGTCAGATATGACTGAGCGACTGAACTGAACTGAACTGAACCAGAAAGACGGTCTATACAAAGTATGAAAATACTGATAAACAGTCAGGGCACTTAGGGAAAGGTATTCTAAGAAGTATTCAAAAGCCAGTCTGCGAAAGGTATTGTTTTTAAGAAAGTAGGTGGCAAAAAGTAAGGAAAAACACCCTTAGAAGGTTGAGTGGACAAAAGAAAGTGAAACAAAGGAGGAAATTTTAGAAATGGGCAAAGATCTACCAGACAAACAGAATCAATATCAGACAAAGTAAATTTCAAGCCAAAAAGCATTAAATGGGACAAAGGATATTTTTAAATGCTAACAGCCATACTCAAAATGGAAAAAGAAAAAAAGAATAGCTATAAATATTGGTGCATCAAAGAATACAGCAACCAACTTTATAAAGCAAAAATACAACAGATACAAGGAGATGTCATTAGAAACACTAAAAGAGTTTAAACATACCAGTTCTATCTCACAGTAGATCAAGAAAACAAACAACAGGTTAAAATACAGAGGCTAAATAATATAATCAATATGGTTGTTATTATAGATGTATATTAAATTATATACCCTGATAACAGAGAATACACCTCTTCTCAAGTGTGCATAAAACAGAAAAATGAACCACATACTAGGTCACAAAGATAACATCAATAAGTTCCACAATACTGAAATGTAAACATTTTCTAATCACAATCCAATAAAACTAGAAATGATAAGTCCAATCTACCTGGAAACTTTTACTTTCTATTAAATAGTTCTTGAGTAAAGGAAGAAATGCAAGCTAAAATCACAAAAATTCTGAAAAAGAAAACATGATAATAAAAACACTACATGTGACAACCTATGAGATATATTTAATGAAATGATAAGGAGGAAGGTTCACTAACTTAAATGCATTTATCAATAAAGTGAAAGAGTAAAAATAAATTGTCAGCTCAGAATGATAAAGAAAGAATGGAAAAGCAAATCAAAAGTAAGAAAAGAAACAACAAAAAAGTCAAAATTAATGAGGTGGGGAAAAAGACACAGTTGACCTAATTAATAAATTTAAATCCTTTTTTTGAAAAGCCATTACAAAATAGACAAGCCATAGCATAACTTTATGAAAAAAGAAGAAATATCCAAAAAGCACACATATACAAAAAGGAAAAAAAAAATCAAAGGAAATTTTAAAAGTGATAAGAGACTCAGAACTCATTACTAATAAACATTAAAGCTAGATGAAATTTTACCAAGGTTGATCCCATTAGAAGTAGATAGCTTTAAAAGATAATTTTTCACAGTGGCAATAGAGAAACTTATCACTGAACTAATGTGGGGACACACACATACACATTTACAGAGGAAATTCTACTAAACATAGAACAGACAGTTCCAATGATTCATAAATCATTCTGGGACATTGAAAACAAAGAAAAAGTCTGCACACTTTTGTATAAATAAGTATAATATTCATAATAAAATCTAATAAAGATAGTACCAGAAACTTACAGAACAATATCACCTATAAATAATTATGCTAAATCTAAAATAAATTATTAGTCAACATTATCCAATACCATATTAAGGAAATAATATACCATAGCTAAACTGGATTTATTGCAAAAATGCAGAATTGCATCCAGAAATATATGGTGGTTCAATATTGGGAAATTGACTCATATGCCATTTTAATAGGTTTAAAGAAAAATCATGATTATCCCCAAAGATATTGAAAACACCTTCAACAAAATTCAAAACAAAATTTCCTGACTTTAAAAGATATTACAATTAGAAATTGATAGATTAGAATTCTTAACATGATAAAATACACACACACACACACACACACACTCTAAGAGAGAGAAGTGCCTAAGAACTGGAAAACACAAGGCACATTATTTTTATTTGCAGATAATATGCTAGTATACTTAAAAAATCTATGGAACAAATGAGAAAAAACAATTGAAGCATTCAGTAAGGAATGTCTTTGGAAAAACGTATTATCATTGGATTCCTTTGTCTTTTTTTGGTATATCCATTAGAGATTTTTGGTTTGTGGTTACCATGAGGGGTGTGTGTATAAATTCAAATACGTTTGAACATCACTGAATTTTTACTCCACCCCTCCACATTTACTGTTTATTTTTTTTAAGGTTTTATTTATTTTTTATTTATTTTTTTTTACTTTACAATATTGCATTGGTTTTGCCATACATCAACATGCATCCACCACGAGTGTACACATTTACTGTTTTTGACAACATATTTTACATCATTTTTTCTTTGTGCCTCCCTTAATTACTTTTCTCTTTTAACCTTCCTAATAGCTTTATACGTGGTTGATTTACTACTTTTACTATGCATTTTACTTTACCAATGAGGTGTTTCCTTTCATAATTTTCCTATTTCTAGTTGTGGCTTCATTTTCACTGAGAAAAGTCCTTTAAACATTTCTTTTAAAGCTGGTTTGGTGGTGCAAAACTCTTTTAGCTTTTTCATATCTGTAAAACTTTTGATTTCTCCATCAAATTTGAATGGAATCCTTACCTGATAGAGCGTTTTCTATTGTAGATTTTTCTCTTTTATCATTTTAAATATCTAATGTTACTTTTCTATGGCATGCAGAGCTTCTGCTAAGAAGTCAGCTGATAGTCTTATAGGAGTTCCCTTGTATGTAACCTGTTGCTTTTCCCTTGCTTGCTTTTAATATTATCTCTTTAATTTTTTTGCCATTTTACTTACAGCATGCCTGGATGTGGTCCTCTTTGGTTTGATCCTATCTGGGACTCTCTCTACTTCCCAGGTTAGGGAGGTGTTCAGCCATTATGTCTTAAATTATGTTCTCTGCCCCTTTTATGGTGGTCTCAGACACTATAATGAAAATTTTAGTATGCTTGATATTGTTGAAGAGGTCTCAAACTGTCCTCATTTCCTTTTAATCTTTTCTCTGTTTTCTGTTCAGCATCAGTATTTCCAGCACTCTGTCTTCCAGCTTGTTGACCTGTTCCTCTGTATCATCTAATCTATAGTCAATTCAGTCTAGTGTATTTTTCATTTCAGTTATTGCATTCTTCAACTCTCTTCTTTACAATTTCTCCTTGCTAGAAAGTTCTCTAACTTCTAAGTCTGTTCATCCAATCTTCTGAATTCTCTGAACATCTTTATGATCATTACCTTGAACGCCTTGTCTGGTAGATTGCCTATCTTCACTTCATATATTTTTTCTGGGCTTTTATTCTGATCTTTGGTTTGGAACATCTTCCTTTGTAGTCTCACTTTGCCTAAATTGCTGTTTTCACTGTTATGTATTTGGTAGGTTGGCTTACAATTCCCAATTTTAGTGAAGTGGCCTTTTGTGGATGTCTTATGGATTCCACCAGTACATATCCATTTGGTCAACAGAGCCATGTGCTCTTGCATACCCTCTACATGGGTGGCATTTGTCTTCCTGTAGCTGGCTGACTACTATGGGCAGGCTCATAGGTGTGGCTGTTCCCCACTCCAGTTGACACAAGGCCATCTTGTGTGGAGCCTGCTGGCCACTGGAGGGTGGGGCTGGGTCACAAGCAAGCTGGCTTCAGGGCCCTGTGGGGTCATGGGGGGTAGTGCTGGCCCACTGTGTGCAGAGCTAGGATATTGGGTGGGTGGTTGTGGGGCTGGGGGTACTGGGTCTAATGTCAGTCTGCTAGTGAATAGGGCTGGTTTCTGACATGGTTGGCTGCCAGGTCCACGATTTCTCAAAACTGGTGTTGGATGTCTGATGAGTGGACTGAATCATAGGGGAACTTGTTGAGGGGTCCAAGGTATTTCAGAGCAGGTGCTGGTTTGCTGGTGGGCAGGTGGGGCTGGGGGCTCCTAGAGCTGGTATCAGCCTCCTGGTGATGGGGCAAGGGCCCTGCGTATGGGTGGCAGGGCTCATTCCTACCCACTGGTGGGCAGAGCTAGATCATGGGGTCACTGGCTGTCAGGCCCTGGGAATCCAGGGACTAGTTCCAGTGCACTGGTATGAAAGGCTTGTTCATACCTGGACAAGTCCAGGTCCCAGGGTGGCTGTGGACTCGGTATCTTAAGACAGCCAGCCTGTTGGTGGATGGGCCTGAGTCTCCAGCTGGCTAGATGCTTGTCCTGACACATCCCAGTACTGGTAAGACAGGCTGGTGGGTGAGGTTTGGTTCCAGAAATAATAAGCTAGAGGGAGGATTCCAAAATGGAACTTGCTAGCACAGTGTTTTTGTGATAGAACAAGCTCCCACAAAGGTCTGCTATCCACGACTATGTCCCCAAGGTGAGCTCCACTCGCCTTCTGCTTCTCCAGGAGGCTAAGATCATCAGGTCGGTCTGACCCAGGCTTTTCAAACTACTGCTTCTGCCATGGGTCATGCAGTATATATGAGATTTTGTGTGTGCCCTTTGAGAACGGAGTCTCAAATTCCCACAGTCCACTGGCTCTCCCAAAAGTAACCCCCATCTCCAGGCTTTCAAAACCAAACATTCTAAGGGCTCATCTTCCTGGCACAGGATACTTGACTGAGGAGCTCAATGGGTGGCTCAGACTCCTTTGTCCTTGGGAAGAACCTCTGCAATTTTACTTATCCTCCCATTTGTGAGTTGCCCACTTGGGGGTATGAACATTGAATATACTGCATCTTTACTCCTGCTAAAATCTCACTGTGGTTCCCTCTTTATATAAATATCTTTTGCTGTAGAAGAACATTTATGCTAGTTCTTCTCTTCTTTCTCATTGATGACTGTTCTGTAAATAGTTGCACTTTGGTGTTTCTACGATAGGAGGTGAGCTCAGAGTCCTCCCATTTTGGCCACTCCTCCAATAAACTCTTAAATGCATTTGAGATGTAAATGTAAAACATGAAACCACAGAAGTGCTAGGAGAAAACTCAGATCTTGCGTGTAGGGAAAGTCTTTCTAACTATGATTATAAATGTAGGTGCAATAACATAAAATACTGATACAATTCACTACTCAAAAGCTTTTAAATATGGGCCAAAATTATTATAAATTAAAATGGCAAGCTACTCCAGTGTTCTTGCCTAGAGAATCCCAGGGACAGCAGAGCCTGGTGGGCTGCTATCTATGGGGTCGCACAGAATCGGACACGACTGACACGACTTAGCAGCAGCACAGCAGCATACTAACAGAAAACTGACACTGGGAGGAAATATTCAACACATATATGGCAAATACATTAAATAAGCAGGGTGACAATATAGAGCCTTAACATATTCCTCCCCCACATTTGAGCCAGTAAATTGATCCATGTCCGGTTCTAACTGTTGCTTCTTGACCTGCATACAGATTTCTCAGGAGACATATAAGGTGGTCTGGTATTCCCATCTCTTTAAGAATTTTGCACAGTTTGCTGTGATCCACAATGTCTGACAAAATGTGGTGCACTGCAGAAAGGAATTAAGTATTCTTCCCTTGAGAACTCCATTAACAGTATGAAAAGGCAAAAAGAAATGCCACTGAAAGATGAACTGCCCAGGTTGGTAGGCACCCAATATACTATGGAAAAGAGTAGAGAAATAACTCCAGAAAGAATGAAGAGATAGAGTCAAAGCAAAAACAACACCCAGTTATGGATGTGACTGGTGATGGAAGTAAAGTCCAATGCTGAAAAGAACAATATTGCATAGGAACCTGGAATATTAGGTGCATGAATCAAGGTAAATTGGAAGTGGTCAAACAGGAGATGCCAAGACTGAACATAGACATTTTAGGAAACAGTGAACTAAAATGGACTGGAACGGGTGAATTTAATTCAGATGACTATTATATCTACTACTGAGAGCAAAAATCCCATAGAACAAATGGAGTAGCCCTCATAGTCAACAAAAGAGTCAGAAATGCAGTACTTGGGTGCAATCTCAAAAATGACAGAATGATCTCTGTTCGTTTCCAAGGCAAACCATTCAATATCACAGTAATTCAAGTCTATACACCAACCACTAATGCCAAAGAAACTGAAGTTGAATGGTTCTATAGTGACCTACAAGAACTTCTAGAACTAACACCAAAAATAGATGTCTTTTGCATCATAGCAGAAGTAAAAGTAGGAAGTATGAAGTCAAGAGACACCTGGAATAACAGGCAAGTTTGGCTTTGGAGTAAAAAATGAAGCAGGGCAAAGGCTAACAGAGTTGCCAAGAGAACACACTGATCATACCAAACACCCTCTTCAAACAATACAAGAGACAATTCTGCATGTGGACATCACCAGATGGTCAATACCGAAATCAGATTGATTATACTCTTTACAGCCAAAGAGGAAGAAGCTCTACACAATCAGCAAAGACAATACTGGGAGCTGACTGTGGCTCAGATCAAGTACTTATTGCAAAATTCAGATATAAATTGAAGAAAGTATGGAAAGCAACCAGACTGTTCAGATATGACCTAAATAAAATCTCTTACAGTTACACAATGGAAGTGAGAAATAGATTCAAGGGATTAGATCTGATAGACAGAGTGCCTGAAGAACTATGGATGGAGGGTTGTGACATTGTAGAAGGGGCAGTGATCCCCAAGAAAAAAAAAGGCAAACAGGCAAAATGGTTCTCTGAGGAGGCCTTACAAATAGCTGAGAAAATAAGAGAAGCTAAGGGCAAAAGAGAAAGGGAAAGATATACCCATCTGAATGCAGAGTTCCAAATAATAGCAAGGAGAGGATAAGAAAGCCTTCCTCAGTTATCAATGCAAAGAAATAGAGGAAAAATATAGAATGGGAAAGACTAAAGATTTCTTCAAGAAAATTAGAGATACCAAGGGAATATTTCACTCAAAGATGAGCACAATAAAGGGCAGAAACGGTATGGACCTAACAGAAGCAGAAGATATTAAGCAAAGGTGGCAAGAATACACAGAAGAATTATACAAGAAAGACCTTCATGACCCAGATAACCACAATGGTGTGATCACTCACCTAGAGCCAGGCATCCTGGAATGTGAAATCAAGTGGGCCTTAGGAAGCATCACTACGAACAAAGGTAGTGGAGGTAATGGAATTCCAGCTGAGCTATTTCAAGTCTTAAAAGATGATGCTGTGAAAGTGCTGCACTCAATATGCCAGCAAATGGAAAACTCAGCAGGGGCCACAAACTGGAAAAGGTCAGTTTTCATTCTAATCCTAAAGAAAGCAATGCCAAAGAATGTTCAAACTACCGCACAACTGAACTGATCTCACATGCTACCAGAGTAATGCTCAAAATTCTCCAAACAAGACTTCAAAAGTATGTGAACTGAAAACATCCATATTTTCAAGCTGGATTTAGAAAAAGCAGAGGAACCAGAGATCCAATTGTCAAGATTTGTTGGATCATAGAAAAAGCAAGAGGGTTCCATAAAAACATCTACTTCTCCCTTATTGACTCTGCCAAAGCCATTGACTGTGTGGATCACAAAAAACTGTGGAAAATTCTTCAAGAGATGGGAATACCAGACCACCTTACCTGCCTCCGGACAAATCTGTATGCATGTCACAATGCAACAGTAAGAACCAAACATGGAACAACAGACGGGTTCCAAATTGGGAAAGGAGTACATCAAGGCTATATATTTTCACCTTGTATATTTAACTTATATACAGAGTACATCATGCAAAATGCCAGACTGTACGAAGCACAAGCTGGAATCAAGACTGCTGGGAGAAATATCAATATTCTCAGATATGCAGAAGACACCACCCTTATTGCAGAAAACAAAGAGGAACTGAAGAGTCTTTGTTGAATGTGAAAGAGGAGAGTGAAAAACCTGGCTTAAAAGTCAACATTCAGAAAACTAAGATCATGGCATCCAATCCCATCACTTCATGGCAAATAGATGGAGAAACAATGGAAACAGTGACAGACTTTATTTTGGGGGGTCTCCAAAATTGCTGCAGATGGTTACTGCAGCCATGAAATTAAAAGACACTTGCTCCTTGGAAGGAAAGCTATGGCCAACCTAGACAGCATACTATAAAGCTGGGGCATTACTTGGCCAACAAAAGTCCATCTAGTCAAGGCTATGGTTTTTCCAGTAGTCATGTATAGATGTGAGAGTTGAACCATAAAGAAAGCTGAGTGTTGAAGAATTGATGCTTTTGAACTGTGGTGTTGGAGAAGACTCTGGAGAGTCCCTTGGACTGAAAGGAGATCCAACCAGTCAATCCTAAAGGCAATCAGTCCTGAATATTCATTGGAAGGACTGATGGTGAAGCTGAAGCTCCAATTCTTTGGCCAACTGATGCAAAGAACTGACTCACTGGAAAAGATCCTGATGTTGGGAAAGACTGAAGCAAGAGAAAGGGACAACAGAGGATGAGATAGTTGGATGGAATCACCTACTGGATGGCAGTCTGGAAGCCTAGCGTGCTGCAGTCCATGGAGTCGTGAAGAGTCGGACACGACTAATTGACTGAATTGAACTGAACACAGTCAAAGTCTTTTGCATAGTCAATGAAGCAGAAGTATTTTTTTTTTTTCTGGAATTCCCTTCCTTTCTCTATGATCCAATGAATGTTGGCAATTTTATCTTTGGTTCCTCTGCATCTTTGAAACCCAGCCTGTGCCTCTGGAATTTTCAGTTCACATATTGGTGAAGCCTAGCTTGAAGGATTTAGAGCATAAACTTGCTAGCATGTGAAATGAAAGCAACCGTGTCATACTTTGCATACTCCTTGACATTGCCCTCGTTGGGGACAAGAATGAAAAATGACCTTTTCCAGTTTTGTCACCACTGCTGAGTTTGCCAAATTTGCTGACATATTGAGTGTAGCACTCTAACAGCATCATCTTTTAGTGTTTTAAATAGCACAGCTGGAATTCCATCATGTCTACTAGTTATATTCATAGAAATGCTTCATAAAGCCCATTTGACTTCATACTCTAGGATGTCTGGCTCTAGGTGAGTGACCACACCATCATGGTTATCCAGGTCATTCAGGTCAGTTCAGCCGCTCAGTCTTGAATATAGTTATCCTGTGTGTTCTTGCCACAGTTTGTTAATATCTTCTGCTTCTGTTATGTCGCCACCATTTCCGTCCTTTATCATACTCACCCCTGCATGATATATTCCCTTGATATCTCCAATTTTCTTGAAGAGATTGCTAGTCCTTTCCATTCTATTGTTTTCCTCTATTTCTTTATACTGTTCATTTAAGAAAGTCTTCTTATCTCTCCTTGCTATTCACTGAAATTCTGCACTCAGTTGTATGTATCTTTCCATTTTTCTCCCGCCTTTCACCTGTCTTCTTTCCTCAGTTATTTGTAAAGCCTCCTCAGACAACCACTTTGCCTGTCTGTATTACTTTTTCTTTGGGATCGTTTTGGTCACTGCCTTCAGTGTAATGTTACAAACCTTCCTCCATAGTTCTTCAGGCATTCTGTCTATTCAATCTAATCCCTTGAATCTATTTGTCATCTTCACTGTATAATCATAAGGGATTTGATTTAAGTCATACCTGAATGGCCTACTGGTTTTCCCTACTTTCCTCAATTTAAGCCTGAATTTTGCAATAAGGAGCTCATGATCTGAGCCACAATCAGGTTCTGATCTTGTTTTTGCTGACTGTATAGAGCTTCTCCATCTTTGGCTGCAAAGAATATAAACAGTGTGAAATACTGAGCTGGATGAATCACAAGCTGGAAACAAGATTGCTGGCAGAAGTATCAACAACCTAGTTATGCAAATAATACCACTCTAATGCCAGAAAGTGAAGAGGAACTAAAGAGCCTGATGATGAGAGTGAAAGAGGAGAGTGGAAAAGCTGGCTTAACACTGAACATTCAAAAAACGAAGATCATGGCAGCTGGTCCCATCACTTCATGGCAAAGAGAAGGGGAAAAATTGGAAATGTTGACAGATTTTATTTTCCTGGGCTCCAAAATTATTGTCAATGGTGACTGCAGCCATGAAATTAAAAGACACTTGCTGCTTAGCAGGAAAGCTATGACCAACATAGACAGCATATTAAAAAGCAGAGACATCACTTTGCTGACAAAAGTCCATATAGTCAAAGCTATGTTTTTTCCAGCGAAAGTCATGTCCGACTCTTTGCGACCCCATGGATTGTAGCCTACCAGGCTTCTCTGTCCATGGGATTTCCCAGGCAAGAAAACTGGAGTGGGTTGCCATTTCCTTTTCCAGGAGATCCTCCTGACCCAGGGATCAAGCCTGGGTCTCCCGCATGATAGGCAGATGCTTTACCGTCTGAGGCACCAGGGAAGTAGTTATGTACAGATGTGAAAGATCCACCATAAAGAAGGTTGAGTGCTGAAGAATTGATGCTTTCAAATTTGTGGTGCTAGACAGAAGACTATTGAGAGTCCCTTGGACTGCAAGGAAGTCAAACCAGTCAATCCTAAAAGAAATCAACCCTGAGTACTCATTGGAAGCACTGATGCTGAAGTTTCAATACTTTGGCCACCTGTTGCAAAGAGCAGACTCATTGGCAAAGTGATTCTGGGAAAGATTGAAGGCAAAAGGAAAAGTAGGCAACAGAGGATGGGATGGTTAGATAGCATCAGGAACCCAATGAACATAACTTTGAGCAAACTCTGGGAGACAGTGGACAGAGGAGCCTGGCATGCTAGTCATGAAAACGCAAAGATTTTGACACGACTTAGTGACTGAACAACAAACCTATTGTTTAGCCTCCCTGTTTTTTGTATTTTTACAGTATTTCCCTGCAAGTGATTTCTGGACTCAGTGTTGTCATCAGAAAAGATACTTGATATGATTTCAATTTTCTTAAATTTACCAAGGCTTAATTTGTGGTCCAAGATGTGATCTACTCTGAAGAATGTTCCATTTGCAGTTGAGAATAAAGTTTATTCTACTGCTTTTACATGAAATCTCCTGTTCAGTTTAGTTCAATCACTCAGTCATGTCCGACTCTTTGCAACCCCATGAAATGCAGCATGCCAGGCCTCCCTGTCCATCACCAACTCCCGGAGTTCACTCAGACTCACGTCCATTGAGTCAGTGATGCCATCCAGCCATCTCATCCTCTGTCGTCCCCTTCTCCTCCTGCCCCCAATCCCTCCCAGCATCAGAGTCTTTTCCAATGAGTCAACTCTTCGCATCAGTTGGCCAAAGTACTGGAGTTTCAGCTTGAGCATCATTCCCTCCAAACAAATCCCAGGGCTGATCTCCTTCAGAATGGACTGGTTGGATCTCCTTGCAGTCCAAGGGACTCTCAAGAGTCTTTTCCAACACCACAGTTCAAAGGCATCAATTCTTCACGCTCAGCCTTCTTCACAGTCCAACTCTCACATCCATACATGACCACAGGAAAAACCATAGCCTTGACTAGACGAACCTTTGTTGGCCAAGTAATGTCTCTGCTTTTGAATATGCTATCTAGGTTGGTTATAACTTTCCTTCCAAGGAGTAAGCGTCTTTTAATTTCATGGCTGCAGTCACCATCTGCAGTGATTTTGGAGCCCCAAAAAATAAAGTCTGACACTGTTTCCACTGTTTCCCCATGTATTTCCCATGAAGTGATGGGGCCAGATGCCATGATCTTTGTTTTCTGAATGTTGAGCTTTAAGCCAACTTTTTCACTCTCCTCTTTCACTTTCATCAAGAGGCTTTTTAGTTCCTCTTCAGTTTCTGCCATAAGGGTGGTGTCATCTGCATATCTGAGGTTATTGATATTTCTCCCAGCAATCTTGATTCCAACTTGTGTTTCTTCCAGTCCAGCGTTTCTCATGATGTACTCTGCATATAAGTTAAATAAGCAGGGTGACAATATAAAGCCTTGACGTACTCCTTTTCCTATAAATCTCCTATAAATATTAATTAAGTCTATCTGCTCTAATGTGTCATTTAAGGCTTTTGTTTCCTTATTGATTTTCTGTCTCTATGATCTGTCCATTGGAGTAAGTGGGGTGTTAAATACCAACCCCGCCACTATGTGTTACTGTCTATTTCGTTTTTTATGGTTGTTAGCATTTGGCTTATATATTTATATATGCTTGTATGTTGGGCAGATATATATTTAAAATTGTTATATCTTCTTCTTGAGTTGACCCTTTGATCATTATATCATGTCCTTCTTTGTCTCTTGTAACAGTCTTTAATTTGAAGTCTATTTTCTCTGATATGAGTATTGCTGCTGCTACTACTGCTGTTAAGTCACTTCAGTCATGTCCAACTCTGTGTGACCCCATAGATGGCAGCCCACCAGGCTCCCCTGTCCCTGGGATTCTCCAGGCAAGAACACTGGAGTGGGTTGCCATTTCCTTCTCCAATGCATGAAAGTGAAAAGTGAAAGTGAAGTCACTCAGTCGTGTCCAACTCTTAGCGACCCCATAGACTGCAGCCTACCAGGCTCCTACGTCCATGGGATTTTCCAGGCAAGAGTCCTGGAGTGGGGTGCCATTGCCTTCTCCAATGAGTATTGCTACTCCATCATTTTTGGTTTTTGGTCTCCATTTACATGGAAGCTTTTTATTCCATCTCCTCACTTTCACTTTCTGTATCATTAAATCTGAAGTGAATCTCTTGTAGACAGCATTTACATGGGTCTTGTTTTTGTATCCATTCAGTGAGTCTATGTCTTTTGGTTGGAGCATATAATCCATTTACATTTATGGTAGTTATTGATATGTATGTTTCTATTGCCATTTTCTTGTTTGTTTGGTGTTTGTTTTTGTAGTTCTTTTTCTTCCCTTCCTCTTTTGCTCTCTTGTGGTTTGATAACTATTTTTGTTGTCATGTTTTGGTTGCATTTTCTTTTTTGTACATATATCTGTTTCAGTTTCTTTCATTTGCTTTTCCCATGAAATTTTGATAAAGAAGTTTGTGTGTGTACAAGGTGTGTGTACAAGGTTGTTTTGAGTTGCTGGTCTCTTTCTCACCTAGAGAAATTCCTTTAACATGTGATTTAAAGCTAGTTTGGTGGTGCTGAATTCTCTTAGCTTTTCCTTGTTCATAAAGTTTTTGATTTCTCCATCGTTTCTGAATCAGAGCCTTGCCAGATAGAGTATTCTGGATAGTATGTTATTTTTATTTCCTCACTTGAAATATATTATGCCACTCCCTTCTGGCCTGCAAATTTTCTGCTTAAAAATCAGCTGATAACCTTATGGGGATTTCCTTGTATGTTATTTGTTGCTTTTCACTTGTTATTTAAATTTTTTTTTTCCTTGTCTTTTAATTTTTGTTGGTTTGATTAATATATGCCTCAGCATGTTCCTCCTTGGATTTATCCTGTATGGGGTTCTCTGTGCTTCCTGGATTGGAGAGTTTCATTTCTCAGGGAAATTTTTGGCTATAATATCTTCAAGCATTTTCTCAGGCCTTTTGTCTTTCTCTGATGGGACCCCTATAATGTGAATGTTGGTGCATTTAGTGTTGTTCCGGAGGTCTTTCAGAGTGTCCTTATTTCTTCTCACTCTCTTTTCTTTTTTCCATGGCAGTGATTTCGAGCACTCTGTCTCCTAGCTTACTTATCCAGTCCTCTGCCTCAGTTATTCTGTTATTGATTCCTTCTAGGGCAATTTTTCATTTCGGTTACTGTTTGTTTCATTTCTGTTTTGTTTTTTTTTTTAATCTTTTAGCTCTTGGTTAATAAATTTCTTATACCTTCTTGGTCCATGCATCTATTCTTTTCTGCAGATTTTGGATCAGTTTTACTATCACTACTCTGAATTCTTTTTCAGGCAGATTGCCTATCTCCTCTTCATTTAGTTGTTCTTGTGGGTTTTTGTATTGTTCCTTCATTTGCAACATATTTCTCTGTCATCTCATTTTGTCTAATTTCCTGTGTTTGTGGTCTCCTTTCTGGAGGATGCAGGATCGTAGCTCCTATAGCTTCTTTTGTTTGTCCCCTGTTGGATGAGGTTGGTCAAGGGGCCCATGATGTCTTCCTGATGGGATGAACTGGTTCCTGCCCTCTGCCGAGTGGAGCTGGGTCATGTTCCTCTGATGGAAAGGCTGTGTCAAGTCCTGTGTTTGAGGTAACTGTGAGCCCAGTATGACTTTAGGTAGCCTGTCTGCTGTTGGATGGGGCTGTGTTCCTGTCTTGCTGGTTGTTTGGCATGAGGTGTTCGAGCTCTGGAGCCTGTAGGTTATTGGGTGTGACTGGGTCTTGGTACAAAAATAGGGAACTTTGTGAGAGCTCACACCAATTAATGTTATCTGGGACCTCCACCACCAATGTCCTTGCACCCAGACAGAACTCCAGTCTATCCCTACCTCCCCAGGAGGCCCTCCCAGACCCATAGTCAGGTGTATCCCTGGTTTGTATGAAGGTATTGTTTTATGCTAGCTCCTAATGCATGTATGGTCTTATGTGCACTTTCCAAGAGTGGAGTCTTTTTTTCTCCCAGCCCTATGGCTCTCTTGCACTCAGGCCCCAGTAGCCTTCAAAGCAAATGCTCTGGGAGTTCTTCTTCCCAATGCCTGACCCGCAGACTGTCCCAGAGGGATATTTTTATGTGGGAACGTCCCTGTGTATTCCCTATGTGTTCCATATTTTTGGGTATGAGAGCTGCTTTTAGTATGGATGCCTGCCACCTCTTTCCTCAGTTTATGCTGGCCATTATCCCCTTGATTGAAGGTGGGGGAACTGATGATGTGGTGACCTAAGACTCCCCTGCATATTAAGTAGGTCCTCCCCTTTTCTCTGTGGTTATTACTCTCCTGCCAGGGGCAGGGTCTACTCCTTAGCTGTTGGGATAGAGGCTCCCATATCTGTTTCAGAACTGTGTTTCTGATCTTCCATGTGAGGTAGGTGGGATTTGAGCACTCCCACTTGGAGAGAAGCCTCTGAGTATTCCTCCTCTGGAGCTGTGAGTGTGCTCTCGTGTTACTTTTCACCCATCATGCTGGCTCATAAATATCATCGTTGAAACTAATCTCAGCTCCACCTTAACCATGGATATGCTGGCAATAAGACTTGATCCTCATGTCTTTAAGGTGCTGTTTTCACCAGGCCACCAGTGCACATCTACCAAAGTCAAGTCTCAGAACTGCATTAACTGTTTACCTGAAACTACTGTGTGAGCTTTTGAGGCAGCTCAATTCTGATCCAACTCAATCCTCACCCACGTGTGCCCACAGAGTCCACCACTGGTAAAGCTAGACCTATCTGAGCTGCAGGAGCACTCATCCATTCAGATATTCTGCAGGCACTGGGTTTACAAAGCCAGCAGCTGGGTATGAATCTGTGGTTCCCTCAGCCATGAGGAGAGATTTTAGTTCTTCTTCCTTAGTTGCATTGTCCAAGGGGCTTAGCTGTGGTTTGAGCCCCACCTCTGTGTATGTTCCTCTCACCAGTGTCTGCTCTCAAGACTGCCCCAGAGCACAGGCACCCAACCAGGAAGAAGGAGGTAAAGGCAGAGGAGGCTTTGGCAGGGAGTAGTGCACAGGCAGTTCTGCAAGCCTGGTAGAGAAGGCTTTGCTTTGAGGGGCAAGGAAGCCTGCTCAAGACAGGTGCCCCTACTAGTGCCCATGGAGGTAGGGGCTGACATATGGGGAAAAGGGCTGCAATGGGGGCCCCTCCCCTTTTGCACCACTGAACAGTGGTGCCTGCTCCTCTGGTGGCTTCTTCCACAATCTTTCCCACTTGTGGAGCTCCTTAGTCCTATCCCTTCAGTCTGTCTCTTCACAAACCGCTGTCCCCTCCCTTGTCCATTCCCCAGACCACACATTCCAGCACCTAGAACTCTTGTGCACTAGGAGACACCTATCTCAGGCTGGGGCACACAGGGCTGTGGCACAGATCATCTGTGTAGGTCTTACTATGTCCTGCCTGGCACAGATCCCTGCTGTGCTCTCCTCTGATCCCCTGAAGCTCCTTCTCTGTCCTAGCTGAGCTTGCCATTGGTGGAAGGGCTTCCCTGAGTATGGGAACCTGTCTTCTCCTTTAGCTCACCAACCCAGGGGTGCAGGCTTTGTCTCATTTACTCTTTTCTTTTTTTTATCCTACCCTGTTACATGAGAGGTTTTCTTGTCCTTTGAGGTGTCTGAGATCCTCTGCTAGTGATCAGCAGGTGCTCTGTAAGAATTGTTCCCATGGTAGATGTATTTTTGATGTACTTGTGGGGAAAGGAAAACTCCATATCTTCCTATTTCACCATCTTGACCTTACAATCTATCTTGCCTTAGCATATTTTTCATATTGTTTGATTCTATTTAGATAATTAGACCTAGGGTGCCTCTTTCACTAATTTCTCGACAAAATTATTGTCCCTTGGCACTCTTCATTCTGGTATCTGCATGCAGGACACACATGAATTTAATAAGTCCTTAGGCACTTATATTGAGAAGAATTTAGTTCCATTTGTTAGTGTTAACTGCAGATGACTTATATCACAAGATATCAGAAGTCTATAAGAGGAATCTCAAGAAAGATGTCAGCATGTCTCCATCACCATTTATTTTCCTACTGCTTATGATGCCAGATGGGGTTGAATTGGGAAAGAATTGAAAAAGTTATTGTAATAAAGACAGATGTATAGCTCTATAATCCTTTCTGAAAGACATGGAAGAAGTCAGTAAATTTTTCTAAGATACTAAAAAGCAGACTGGTCTTGTCTACATTGCCAGCACCCCAGGGAGGTCACTGGACTAAGCAGTGGAATTAGAATCTTCACATTGTAAAATTTGTACTATATCCTGGATCATTACAATGAATCAGAGGTAAAAGAAGTTCAAAATATCTAAGAGACATCTCTATGACCTAAAACAGAAAGAAAAGGTAGATGAATTTCTAAGAAAAAGAAAGAAGTATTCCGGTTTGGGGAAAGGAAAGATTATAAACAAGCCAGAGAAGATCAGGAGGGAGTTACAATGTTCATTATAATCCAAATCATAATGCTAACAACCATTTATTTTTAATAATTAACAGATATGGAGTGTTTAGCTATATGATAGAAAATTTGCTGAGTATTTTACATAGATTATCTTATTAAATCCTTGAAACTTTATGAAACAGGAAATCTTTTTTTATTTTTTTTCTATTTTCTATTTTATTTATTTATTTTTTAATTTTATTTTATTTTTAAAACTTTACATAATTGTATTAGTTTTGCCAAATATCAAAATGAATCCGCCACAGGTATACATGTGTTCTCCATCCTGAACCCTCCTCCCTCCTCCCTCCCCATACCATCCCTCTGGGTCGTCCCAGTGCACTAGCCCCAAGCATCCAGTATCAAACCTGCACTGGCAACTCGTTTCATACATGATATTTTACATGTTTCAATGCCATTCTCCCAAATCTTCCCACCCTCTCCCTCTCTAATCTTAAATATCTCATTTTATACATAAAGAAACGGGCATTGAGAAATTCTGTTACCTGCTAAGGACACAATTACTAAGCAGAGGAGCTATGATTTGAATATGCCTTCACTCTCAAGCATAATGGTACACTGCTGATTCAAGGGGTGGCTCAGATGGTAGACTCTGCTTGTGATGTGGGAGACCCGAGTTCAATCCCTGGGTCGGAACAATACCCTGGAGAAGGGAATGGCAACCCACTCTAGTGTTCTTTCTTGGAGAATTCCATGGACAAAGGAACCTCGTGGGCTACACTCCAGGGGATTGTAAAGAGTCAGAGACGACTGAGTGACTAACACTTTCACTTTCTTTTAAGAAAAAAACATATATCCATGTAACCAACAGCTCACAAGTCAAGTTTACTGATTCCTTATGAATAAGTTAATTTTTAAATATCAGCAAGAGTAATTTAGATAAAATGACTTAATATTCTTTGAAACCCATCAAAAATATGTTTAAGTATATGGGTTAAGAATACATAAGGGCCACCCCCAATATAATAATTGATTCAGGCAGGCCAGAATCATGAATAGATTGTAGGGCCATTGCAAATAAGGTTGTTGGGAAGCAGACTATTCAAATGATGCCAGAGTATCACTTGATAAATTAATTACTAAATACAAAAGAGAAATACACTTTTATTTTGGGGGTATCTGGCAATCACCAGCTCATGCAGGAGATCAGAGTATATCACTAACAATGGTAAAAGAAGGTTTCTCTTGATATGATACAATGAAAAGTATGCAATCTCATCTATTAAGCATTCTTGCAAAAATGTTTATGCTGATATAGTCAATCTTTCAGACCCAACCTCCAATTTGTAGGATACATGGGTGATAGAAGAACAAATTAATTGAAATGATGAACTGATCAAAACATAAGACAAATCTAGAACATGGAATTTTCTCCAAGAATACTGGATAGGACTCTGCCAAAAGTCAACATCATAGAAAAAAAGGTTGAAGGACTATTCTAGATTAAAAGAGATTAAAGATGTCACAAAAATTATTTTAAAACAGGATAAATCTGATTATGAATTAATATCAGATCATCTTATGGAAATAACTGTTTAGGCTAATAACACTATGGTAACATATGAGAATTATTCTTAGGAGTTCCATGTTGACGAATTTGGGAGTGGTGTGTGTACGTTTGTGTATATTCTCTCTCCCTGTCTCTAATATAAAATAAGATAAAGATATATAAATAATACAGATAGAGACAGATATCATGACAGAGACAGAGAACACTTGCAAATGTGGCAAAATGTCAATCAATATAATCAAAAATTATGGGAAAAATGAGGGCACCCACGAACAGAGCAGAGACATCACTTTGCTGACAAAGGTCTGTCTAGTTAAAGCTATGGTTTTTCCAGTAGTCATGCACGGATGTGAGAGTTGGACCATAAAGAAGGCTGAGCACTGAAGAATGATGCTTTTGAACTGTGATGCTGGAGTAGACTCTTGAGAGTCCCTTGGACAGCAAGGAGATCAAACCAGTCAATCATAAAGGAAATAAACCCTGAAGATTCACTGGGAAGATTGATGGTGAAGGTGAAACTCCAATACTTTGGTCACCTGATGTGAAGAGCTGATTCACTGGAAAAGACACTGATGCTCAGCAACGCTCAGGAGAAGAAGGGGGCAACAGAGGATGAGATGGTTGGATGGCATCATCAACTCAATGGACATGAGTTTGAGCAAACTGCATGAGACAGTGAAGAACAGGGAAGCCTGGCATGCTGCAGTCCATGGGGTCACAAAGAGTCAGACACAACTGAGCAACTGAACGACAACAAACAGAATAGAATATTATATAAATTTTTCAAATTTTTAGTGGAAAAAAATGGAACACAGAAGATTTAATGAAACCAACAAAAGGTGAGACAGAAGAAAAAATAATATAAGAAGGCAATTTATTGGAAAAAAAGGTAGAAATTACTTAAGCAATTAAGGTATTAAATAAAGGATTCCTTTAAAACACATAAAAGAATCATGTATCAATTTTCAGGAAAAATATAGTTTTGGAAATCTAGACTATTTTAAGACTTTAAAATGTAAACATAATTGTAAAGTTAAAAGTGACTATTAAACTGAAATAAAGTTAAGAGAACAATTTCATTTACAATAGCATCAAAAATAAAATATTTAGGAATAAATTTAATATAAAAAGTACTAAACTTATTTCCGAAACCTGCAAAACATTGTCAGAAGACTCAAACAAATGGACAGACAGGCCATGTTCATCAATTGGAAAACAATATTGTTAACATGACACCATTTCACAAATTGATCTACAGATTTAATGTGATCTTTTTCAAAATCATGGTTGGCTTCATAGCAGCACTATTCATAACAGGTAAAATGTGGAAACCAAATGTTCCTCAACTGATATGCAGATAAGCAAAATGTGGGTATATGGTTGAATATTATTCAGCCATACAAAATGGAGATAGTTAGAAATGGTAAGGTTATATAGAAACATTTTGAAGAAAGAGCTGTAGAATTTGTCCATGCATAGTTGTGAGAAGAAGAAAAAGTGAAGTTAAAGATAACTCTGCAGTTTTTAGCTATACAGTTTTTAACTCAACATTCAGAAAACTAAGATCATGGCAACCAGTCCCATCACTTCATGGCAAATAGATGGGGAAACAATGGAAACAGTGAGAGACTTTATTTTGGGGGGCTCCAAAATCACTGCAAAATGACTGCAGCCCTGAGATTAAAAGACACCTGTTCCTTGGAAGAAAAGCTATGACCAAGCTAGACAGCATATTAAAAAGCAAAGACCTTACTTGGCCAACAAAGGTCCATCTAGTCAAAGATATGGTTTCTCCAGTAGTCATGTATGGATGTGAGAGTTGGACTGTAAAGAAAACTGAGCACCAAAGAATTGATGCTTTTGAACTGTGGTGCTGGAGAAGACTCTGGAGAGTCCCTGGGACTGCAAGGAGATAGAACCAGTCCATCCTAAAGGAAATCAGTCCTGAATATTCATTGGAAGGACTGACGCTGAAGCTGAAACTCCAATACTTTGGCTACCTGATGCGAAAAACTGACTCATTGGAAAAGACCCTGATGATGGGAAAGATTGAAGGCAGGAGGAGAAGGGGACGACAGAAAATGAGATGGTTGGACAGCATTACCGACTCGATGGACATGAGTTAGAGTAAGCTCCAGGAGTTGGTGATGGACAGGGAGGCCTGATATGCTGCAGTCCATGGGGTTGCAAAGAGTTGGACATGACTGAGTGACTGAACTGAACTGAACTTTTACCTTGAGCAAGTAAAAAAAAAAAACTGAAATTGACAAATCTGTGGAAACAATAGATTTGGAGGGGTAAATTAGTAGTTCACTTTATACATAATAAGTTTGGAGGTGCTCCAAATAAGTTTAGGGGAGAGATCTGGGCTGGAGAAATAAATCTGAGGGTCATTCCTTCATCCAACAAATGCTTACTTCATGTCACCCCTATGCCAGGTATTGTGCTAAAACCTGTGATATTCATTACAGTCACCACTAGCCACATATGGCATGTTAAATGTTCAGTTCCTTATTCTCACTAGTCATATTTCAAATGCTTAATAACATCTTATGCCTGCTGGCTTCCATATTAGACAGCACAGATAAAAACCACTTCCATCAGCAGGAAAGTTCTTTTGGACCATGCTGTACTAGATCCTATCAGTCAAGTTGTAACAGAAAGAAATAAAGGCAAGCCTAACAAGTCACAATTTTAGAAGCAAAAGTGGCAGTGTATTACATAAGGTAGTTTTAAAATCATGGACACTAGACACAAAAAGGTTGGGTTCAAATCCTGGTTCTAACTTTTGGAATCTACTTAAATTTTGTGCCTTAAGTTACTTCATCTGCAAAATGAGATAATAATAAAAAATCTGATTCGTTGACATGATGTGAGGTTTAAATGAATTTATATTTACAAAATGCTTAGCACATATCATTGCATATAGTAATTGCCAAATCAATGATATTTCTTTGTGTTTTAAAATCACAGTGACAAATTGATTGATTATATTTGGAATATATCACTAGATGCCAACAATTGAACTTGAGTCAGGGCAAAGAGTACGAATAAATAAATGTTTTACAAAAAAGGTTTTGAGAAACATGTGTTTGGAAGATTTCAAGCCAGTGTCTTTTTTTTTTCTGGCCATACTATGTGGCATGTAGGATCTTAGTTCCCTGACCAGGGTCTGAACCAGTGCCCCCTGCATTGGGAGCTCAGGGTCTTAACTACTGGACCACCAGGAAAGTCCTTCAAGCCAATGTCTTGAAAAAGGCTCAGAATTTTTCAATATATTGTCTATGTGTTTACCAGTGTCACTGCTATGATGAATAAGTAAATATGTGTAAAATTTGCACTGTATAAAAATTATTGAATAATAATATATCTATGAATATGAGCAGGTGTGTTATTGGGGGGGGTGATATAATATGAGGCAGGATGAATCAGTACATTACAGTGATTTCTATATTTGCCAGGGCTAACTCTGTCAATTTCCTTTGTATTGTCAAAGCACGACAGCATATCTTTGGTAGATTGAATGGTTATAGGTAATACTAACTAAGCCTATATCACTAAAAAATGAATTAAATCATGAGAAAGGAAGACAAGAGAGACTGATTCATAAAGAACAGTTTAGAATTTGAATTTGCATTTGTTTACATGGATAAGCTTGGGTAAAGACTTGACTGGTTCATGACCCATAAGCAGACCTTAGTCAACAGAGTGGTGACCTTAGATAACACAGATTATCAAATCGACCCCTACTTCAATATCAAGCATATTCTGGTTCAATCTGAAACTAATTGATGGTTACTGGTAATTATCCAGAATATAATAATTAAATCACCAGAGAGTTTTCTTGGGCTCTTCCTAAGTGCTCTGTGTAATAGGACCTTGCTGGGCACATTCCATCTAAACCACCCAATAAGCTAAATTTGCTATTGCTTCGACTAAGCCCGTGGCTGACTTTTAATGAACAGATTATTGTAATTATATATTATTTAGGTAGTTGGGCATGTATGTATGTATGTGTGTGTGTACATGAGTGAATTAGCTGTGAGTTAGAAAACTTCAAAAATGAGGATTCTGTATTCCTTAATTCTTTGGTGCCACATCTGTGGAAATTATATTGTCTTTTTATTAAATTAGAAAGGATACAAGTAACATTTTATTAGTGACTGATTCCTTCTCCCCTCTCACTTGCCCTCTTGAGTGCAATCTAGAAAGATGTACTTTTCCATTAATGGCTCCCATGCTAGAACTGAGGAAAAACAGAGAAGTAAATTGCTCTCAGAGGAACTATTAAGCTTGGCAACAATTAAGAAGTCCAGATTTCTATAGGCCACTCCACAGGGTCTTCATTCTGAAGGCATCTATCTTGCATTGCTTGGCCATATTTTAGGGACAGATACAGAAAAAAATCGTGAGATTGCTGAACATGCCCACATGGGTAACTAGGAATAGAGATGTCTAATTTGCTAGTATGTGACTGAAAACCTCAACTCTCCATGGATGTATACTATGGAATGCTAAGTGGAATGCACCAAAGACACTTGATCTTAACATCACAAGGTTAGGAGAGAGGTTGTATGAGCAGTATTGTTTAGCTCTGATTTTAAAGGGACATGTACATATGGGTGCATATACATGCACATTTCAAGGAAGAGGAGGCTAGAAATAAAGAATCAGTTGATATACATGTTTGCTAACAAGAAATCCACATGGAGACTAAATCCTGTTTACAAAATACTGCTGAAAAACATAAAAGCTGAATGATGTGAGGCTACTTCTGAGTTACCACATATGGCCACACAGACTGTACAATGTATACTCTACCAGATGAACATCATTGACAATGCCCAGACATAAATGGTGATCCCTGGAGTTTGGTAATATGGAAATTCTGGCTATATCATATCAGATGATACAGAAATAAAAATATAACAGTTAGTAAACATTAACACCTATCATGTGCCAAGGCACTATTCTAAATGCAGTACACATATTTAACTTTGTTATTCCTCACAAAAACATTATAAATTAGGTGCTATTACTATCCCCAATCTATAGATGAGAAAAAGTGCAATGAGAGGTGGAATTACTTGTCCAAGATTACACAGGAACTAAGCTATGACACTTGGATACAAACTCAGGCAATTTGGTTACAGAGTCCATGCAGTTAATCAAAATGCTGTAAAAAAAACAAAACAAAATAAAACAAAAACAGGCAATTTGCCTGATTTATCTATAATATTAAAACTGAATATAGACACATAACACTGCCTATAAAGTATGTGTCATAAATAGAACCTACCACATTGATCAAATCTCTAAATCAAAATAGCAGCTTATAGAACACAGGTTGTATTTGGTGGCAGACAGACTGTATCTGGTGATGAAATTAGAGAAATGTGGAATATTCTACAGGATAAGCAATCCAGTTTATTTACACAAATAAACTGAAAGAAAGAAAAAACAGCCAGGTGTGACAGCCTACTCTAGTGTTCTTGCCTGGGGAATATTATGGATGACAGGGCAGAGGTGGGGGGTGGGGCTGGGGGGCTGCAGTCCATGGGGTCATGGGGTGTCGGGCATGTCTGAGGTGACTTAGCACTCATGAACAGGGAACTATATCCAGTATCTTGTAATAACATGTAATGGAAACTAATCTGAAAAATATATATATGAAAATGAAAGTCAAGTCACTCAGTCATGTCCGACTCTTTGCAACCCCATGGACTGCAGCCTGCCAAGCTCCTCTGTTCATGGGACTTTTCAGGCAAGAATACTGGAGTGAGTTGCCATTTCCTTCTCCAGGGGATCTTCCTGACCCAGGGATCTAATCTGGGTCTCCCGCATTGCAGGCAGACTCTTTACCCTTTGAGCTACCAGGGAATCCCCGCTCATCTGGTAAAGAATTCACCTGCAATTCAGGTGACCTGGGTTTGATCCCTGGGGTGGGAAGATCCCCTGGAGGATGGCATAACAACCTACTTGAGTATTTTTGCCTGGAGACTCTCCATGGATAGAGGAGACTGGCGGGCTATAGTCTACGGGCTCGCAAAGAGTCAGACACAATTGAGTGACTAAGTACAGCGACTGAATCACTTTGCTGTACATCTAAAACTAAAATAACATTGTAAATCAACTATACTTCAATAATTTTTTAAAGGAAAAATAAATAATTCAGCAGGTGGAGGAGAAAGTGGGTGATGGTATAACTGAAACAAGGCTAACTACTTGTTGACACATGCTGAATCAAGGTGCTGGGTAGAGAGGTTCAATATATGTTCAAAATATGTCAGTTATATCTCAACAAAAGAGTTTAAAAAGAAAAAAAAAAAACCTCATCATGGGCAGGCACATATCAAGAAAGTGAATACTGGATACTTGCTGTATCAAGGGAAAGTGGTTATACATAAAGCATAGAAGACTAAGAAAACAGGTAGGGCACCGAGGTATATCTATACAGACACCAACCTCTTGAGAATAACTTAAGTAACAGCTCCCCTGTAGGGCAGAGCAAGTGCTAGCTGACACATTCTCTGGGCAATGCTCCTTGGGACTATTTAAAATTATTATTATGAGTAATGAGAAAAATCAAACCCTGAGGAAATTCTATTTGGACTTGTTATAGTTCCTTTGAAACAGACTGGATCTGCACATTAGGAAGAAAACCTTAGGGAGATAACTGATGATTCCATGAAAGAGATAAATCAACTTGAAGTGGTCAAGTCAAACTGTTGCCATATATTTACAGGTTCATTGGACACAAGTCCAAAATGATCACCCAGAATAGTTTCTTCCTTGTGAAAGATGGAAAGATTGAGGAATCTATGTACTGCTGGAACCAGTAAATGATCTGGCCTATTATCAGACCAATTTATAATTCTAATCAAAGCACTATCTTAAAGTCTATAATCAAAACAGCAAAAACTATTTCTGATTTTGCTCATCTTCCTGTCCTTACCACCATGCTTGGCTCATGGCAAATATTCAGCAAACATTAAACTGGCAGACTCAAGAGAGACGAATATAACAGGGAAGACTCAGACCAGAGTGAAGGCTGTTTGTCATTCTGATTTAACAGGCCAGTATGAAGCAATGTGGTGAGGTCAGGCAAGAAAAGAGAAATTACATGCAAGCAAAATTTGTGTGTGCAGGTTACCAGTGTAACTTTGTGTATTTTTTAAAAAATCACTGCTACTTCAAATCTAACATGGCTTTAATTGTAATTTCCACCTTCATTTTTATACTAATAAGAAAGAAAAAAACTCTGCCAATTACACTGTGACATATGAAAAATTATAAGACTGAATTCAAATTTAACAGAAGTTAAAATGCCATTCTGAAGTTACCCAAGGGCATTCATGTATGTGTACACATGCACACACACAAGCCATCAAAGTTCTTTTTTAAATTATTATAATATATTTAAATGAAAACTGACAATAGGCATAGATGATACCAAATAGTGCTAAGCAATAATAATACATTGCATTTATAAAGTGTGATACTATTCAGTGCCTTTTCATATAATTTGAGCTCACCTTGTACAAGCCTTTTGTATGGATGTGAGAGTTGGACTGTGAAGAAAGCTGAGCGCAGAAGAATTGATGCCTTTGAACTGTGGTGTTGGAGAAGACTCTTGAGAGTCCCTTGGACTGCAAGGAGATCCAACCAGTCCATTCTGAAGGAGATCAGCCCTGGGATTTCTTTGGAGGGAATGATGCTAAAGCTGAAACTCTAGTACTTTGGCCACCTTATGCGAAGAGTTGACTCATTGGAAAAGCCTTTGATGCTGGGAGGGATTGGGGGCAGGAGGAGAAGGGGACGACAAGAGGATGAGATGGCTGGATGGCATCACTGACTCAATGGACATGGGTCTGAGTGAACTCTGGGAGTTGGTGATGGACAGGGAGGCCTGGTGTGCTGCGATTCATGGGGTTGCAAAGAGTCGGACACAACTGAGCAACTGAAGTGAACTGAACTGAAAATGTGAAAACAGTGTAATTCCTAGAATCAATGAAATATGAGATTTATAGTTGTTTGGACTGGTTCATTCCCATTGGGAATACAGTATTTCACAAAAAGGGTCAGAAGTCTGAGATTTCTGGACAAGAAAGTCCCTAGAAGAAACCAGAAGAACATTCTGGCCAGGAAAGGAAAAGCCAAAAACGGGAGAGAAAATGAAGTTGGTGACAATTTAATAGCAGAAAATGTGATGCCGCTCAGAAAAAAGGAATTAGAGAGGCAAGCACAGAAGAGTTAAAAATTAGACAGTTGCCTGGACAGTTGTCAGACAGAGTCTGGACAGTCCTAGGGATGATGCCCATGATTAAGCCCCTGGCAAACAGGCCCTGGGGTTCCGATGTTGTCCCCTTCCCCTAATTCTCCTCCATGGTCTTTCAAATGTTGGTTAAGCATCTATTTAGCTGACTGAAGTCTAAGAGTGCCCAGTCCATGTTTTGATGGTGCTGACACAGGACTTATGACACAAACAGCAATCTTCCAGGCCATGAATACTCTTGGAAATTCCTGCAAAAGCATGCTAAGTTTACTAAAGGTGTTTAGGTGTTATACAAATGAAAATGAGAAAGGATTATTCAAAGTCTTAAAGAACATATAGTGTAATGTAAGAGTCATACATGAAAATAAAGCATTATAATAAAATGAGATAGGGACAAGTATGCAATTAATAGTTAAAAGGAATGAAACATTTTCCTGATTGGTTTTAATTTGGGGGATGATGAATATTTATTGGTAAATGGCATCATTATTTTAGAGATTTATGAAATAAAATCTTGAGATAAATTATCCATACTCTACTTGCTAATCTGTGTTGAAGAATATAAAAAAGAACAATTAGGAAGTAGTGAAATTAGGTAAAAGTCTGAGTGTAAGTCAGTCGTGTCTGACTCTTTGTGATCCCATGGACTCTAGCCTGCCAGGCTCCTCTATCCGTAGAATTCTCCAGGACAGAATACTGGAGTCAGTAGCCTTTCCCTTCTCCAGGGTATCTTTCAATCTAGGGATAGAACCTAGGTCTCCTGCCTTGCAAGCGGATTCTTTACTGTCTGAGCCACCAAGAAATAGGACTCATCAACGTTTTACTTTATACATTGCTCTAGTCTCTTTTATGTTTGACTTTACCTCTGGAAAGTTAAGAAAAGTGACTAGGAATTATTCATAACAATATTGGGAATATTCGAGATGTAATATATGTCTGAAAGTTTTGCTAGGATGGAGTATGGCCAGCACTTGAATTGTGGCTATGCTTCTTTTTCTTTAATGAAAATCTACTATCAGATTCACTCCATAAAAATTAAAATGTCAAGTGGAAATCATACATTCAAGTTTAAAAACTTAGATGAAAAGTTAGCCACTGTTCTTGGTACATATTGTCCTGCAAGGATCATTCTGTCTTGTCTGATTTCAGTTGCTTAGTTTCCCCATATTAGTCAACTGATATGGTTTGTGGCCTGTTATCTTCTATACTAAGTGTCATATAGAACAAGCCTTCTGCATAAGTTTTTTTATCTTGGATTCAAATGTGAAAACCTCCTCTTTTCCTAAGGAATACTGGGCTATCAGTGAAGATTCTGGAAGCCCCCAAAGTACCTACAGAAATCAAGATATGCTAATACTTTTTGGAATCACACCCTATGTGTGGCACATAACAAGACTGCTCAGTGCTGGGTTTCAGTGGAAACTTTCTAATAAACATGCTATATGTATAACAGTGTACTAAATATAAAATCAACAAGTTGCATTCTGAGATAAAATGTAGGAAAAGGAATCTTCACATTATTTAAAGACAGAAGCTCATTAGAGGAAGTTTGAAGTTATGCTTAGTGGTAAAGGCACAGATTTGAAACTATCAAGGGGGAGAAAAAGGAAAAGACCTTAAGTGACAACAAAATTTGATTTCATCTTTGGGAAACTGGAGCTTGGTAATGACAATGGCCCATCTGCAGTTGAGATAGTGAGGCTAAGTGAGGAGATAGTGAATACTCAAAAGGTCAGCAGACACACCATTTCTGGGATCATACTGACAGCATCCAAATGGGATAATTGGTGTAGTCCAAATGAAGGTATACCTATATCTTCTGTTACTAGAGGCTGACAGATAATCACCACTTCTGAAATTTTAAAACATGGGGAAAAGGACCTGGATAGATTCATAATCTAACAAACCAATCAATGATATTTAATATTTACTTATCTTACAAACATTTTTAGGTGTTAGGAGCTTTAATCTTCTCCCTTTCACTGATAGGCAGATTGCCAAAACAGGCTTCCTATATTAAGCTAATCACTTAGGGAAATTCATATAGAATTATAATCATATTGTGTCCAGAAAGAAGTTAACATAACAGGCCTGAGACTGCTATCCTTAGAAAAGCCTCCTCTCAAGGCATGTCCTTGGCTGGTGTCTGGGAACTTCGAATTTTGGAAGTGTTTCCATCATTTCCAGAACTGTTAAAAGTGGCTCATTGTACCTAGACCGGCTGTACAAACACCATGGTTTATGCTGAACACCTGCTTTCCACTGGCAGTCTAGAATTCTGGTACATGCTGGGATGAAGCTGTCTTCATGATCAGCTACCAATAAAAACCTAATGAGCTCCCGTGGTAGACAATACTTCACACGTATTGTCATAATTCAATGCTGGAGGAATCAAGTGCACACTCTGTTGCTCCACTGGAAGAGAACTCTTGGAAACTTGTGCCAAGTCTCCTATAGATATTACCCCATGTGCCTTTACCCTTTGCTAATTTTCCTTTATATCATTTGACTATAAAAAAATCATAGCTATGAATACGACTATATGCTAAATTCTGACTCCTTTTACCAAATAACCAAACGGGGGGTAGTTTTTGAGATCCCCAATACATATAGGTAGTACATTTTCAGGACTAGTTTAAGAAGAGAGAAAATTTCCTTTTCAGTCTTTAACAACTCAACTGACACTGACTAGTTGCACTGTACCATAAAGGGTGCCAAGTATAGAGAGTAATGTACTAAAACGCCATGGGAATGATAACATCACAAATATAAGTATTAAGTATAAAGAAAATTGGCATAGTTACAAAAACAAATTTCAGTTAAGAAACCACAAGTTGGCATTTGCATGTTTAGGTTCATAAAACATATCCAACACATGAAATTGAATGAATCAACACATAGTGTATTATATACAATCTGATATATACACACATATGAATAAGAAGATAGCAGGAAATAAAGCAAAATCTCTGCCCTAATAGAGCTCAATATATGGATCACTTCATGACTCTTAACTGGTTCAAGGCCAACAAAATTGAGCTGCAGGAGTTACCCAGTGTTGATATTGGACCAAGAAAAACAAAGGTTATGGAACATCATATTGTTAAAAAGGCACAATGCTCTCTAAATTTTCTAGGATAGTTCTGGGATGTCTAGAGGCAAGTCTGAGAAAAGGTTTCCATGATGAGGAGAGGTGGTTAATTGGATTTTGAAATAATTAGTTCTAACTGGAACAAGATGAGTCTAAGAATCCACAAAATGACAGAGGAAATGGAAAGCTAGAGAATAAAATCATAAAAAGGTAACTATGATATATATGTTGTCAAGAACTTATGTAACAGTTTTGCAAAGAAAGAGAAAGGTTATATTGATGAAAATTAGCTTACATCCTGGTTAATATCCAGAGGACCTGTCAATGACTGTTAACACATTAAAAACTCCAGATACATATGGAATAGATTCCAACCTGTTAACATAAAGACTCAATATTTTCCATGATGTTGGTATTCTTTAGAATGCTTAGATGCATAAACAGCAGAGGTGGCAAAGTGATGGCATCTGAGTCAAATTCAGCCTGAAAATATGTTTTGATTGGCTTTGCCAGTGTAGTTTTTATTGTAAAATATTTCAAACATGAAGATACAAAGAAAAAATAAAGCAAACACTCATATACTAATCATATTTTAAGATGATGCCATATTTCCATCAGATAAGCTTTTACAAAGAAATTAAATTTACTCACTCTACTAATAATAGCTATCATGAATACAGTGTTCATCATCCCCATGCATATGTGCTCACACACAAGTGTAGGTGTGAACAAACTCACATACACATATACATACACATATACTTTGCAGGTATTTAAACTTTTCCAAATGGCAATACAATGTATGAATCTTTCTAGTAAATTACATGTCTGATACTTATACATGCTGATATATTCTGCTTTAGTTTTAGGGTCAGCAAATTATTATCATTGGCCCAAAAACAGTCTACCACCCGTTTTTGTAAATGAAGCTTTATTGGAACATAGCCACACTCATTAGCTGGCATATTGTTTACAGCTGCTTTCTAACTACAGCAGCATAGTAAAGTAGTTGAGACAAAGACCATACAGCCATAAATAATTAAACTATTTGTTTGGCTCTTTATAGAGTTTGCCAACTCTTGTAACAGTTTGTTCACTGTAATCACTGTGTAGTATTTCATTGTGTGAATTTATAACAGCACTGATTTTTATTTCTTCCATTTTTTCACAATTTTAAAAAACCTCACTTGTGTGAATTTTTCTTTTCCAGCCTGTGTTGTCGTGTCTCCCCAGTGCTGCCACTGGACATCAAACAGACACTCAACTTGATCCTTTGAAATATATTTAAACAAAAATAATATGCTAAATCAAAGGCTTGATCTGAGAAGAGCTTCCCAACATCTGAGAGCTCAAATGGTAATATTTCAAAAAATGGCAGGATATTAAATAGAAAATGAAATGGAAAAAACTGAGACTCTAAAATAGTTTTTAATCCATAATGAAACTGATGAAAAAATATTTCATCATAGTTTCAATATAGTTTTAAGGGGGCTTCCCTGGTGGCTTAAATGGTAAAGCATCTGTCTGCAATGCAGGAGACCTGGATTTGATCCCTAAGTCAGGAAGATCCCCTGGAAAAGGGAATGGTAACCCACTCCAGTATTCTTGACTTGAGAATTCTATAGACAGAGGACCTTGGCAGGCTAAGTCTACGGGGTCACAAAGAGTCAGACATGACTGAGTGACTAACACACACACACACATTCAGTTGTAAAGAAAATTATTAATATTACAAGGAAGTAATCACAGTAATGGTTAAGGATTCATAAGCCAATGACAATAAAAATCACAAAAGCCAATAATATATCATGAGGAATATTTCCATATATCCAAGGTTGACATACACTACACACAGTAATAAGTTTTATGTCTAGGGCCCATGAAATGTTTTAATTTCCTTTAAAATGAAAATAAAATATCAATATAATCCAGTCTGCAAAATATTTGTCTTGATACTAAAACAGTCATAGAATAGAACTTTAATGGAAGAAGAGGTTTATTAAAGAGAAAGAGCGTATAACCTTTGGAAAACATAATTTGGTCCTGCAGATACTTTGTGAAAAGTCCCAAACTTAGGAATATTATTATGAAGACTAACAAAGCCACATTTGATGTTTTGATGAATCAGACCCTGCCAGTCTTAATCACTCCACTAAGTAATTCCTTGGTCTTGCAGCTGCAGCCTTGAAACCCATACAATTGAAATAACTGTTTAAGCCACAACAAAAAAATCACTGAATAGACTTACCTTTCCAAATCCCTTGCAAACTGTCAAAATATTATTACATCATTGAGTGGCAGGATATAGAAGAAACCAATTTATGAGAATGAATGAATATAGAAGAAACCAATTTATGAGAAGCTATACCAAGTTGTAGCCAAGAACATATTAAATTAACCTCCAGGCATATTGTTCATGGCAGGTATAAAGCCATCGAACTGAAGGCTCAGAATTTTCCACCAGCATAATTTTTCTGAGATTCTTTCTATGTGAATGTAGCTTGTTCCTTTCAGTTGTGATGGAGGTCAGATTTGTCCTTGCGATTCAAGGATAGTTCAAAATATGCAAATTAATATATATGATACACCATGTTAAAAAAAACCCCAAAAGATAAATATATGATCATTTCAACACCTGCATAAAAAAAGCATTGAACAAAATTCAAGACAATTCCATGATTTAAAGCTCTCAACAAACTAGGTATAGAAAGAAATTAAGTAAACATAATAAAGGCCATATAGGAAAGTCCCACAGGAAACATCCTCAATGCAGAAAACCTGAAAGCATTTTATCTAAGATCTGGAAAAAGATAAAGATTCCAACTCTTACCATTTCTATTCAAAATAGTACCGAAAGTCTGAAGTGAGCAATTAGGCAAGAAAAAAATTCATAGCATCCAAAACAGAAAGGAAGTAGGAGAATTGTCTCTGCAGATGAAAATATCTTATGTGCTGATAATCAAGTTCTAGAACTAAAAACTAATTCAGTGAAGTTGCAGGATAGAAAATCAACATATAAATCAACATATCAACTGAATTTCTGTAGACTAACAAGGAACTACCTGTAAAGGAATTTAAGAAAACAATCTCCTTTAACTGTCACAGTTAACAAGTGACAGGATACTGTACAGAGAAAATCCTAAAGATGCTGCCAGAAAACTACTAGGACACATCAATGCATTCAGTAATGTTATGGGATATAAAATTAATATATAGAAATCTGTTGCAATCCTATACATTAACAATGAAAGATCAGAAAAAGAAACTAAGGAAACCATCCTATTTACCATCACATCAAAGAGAATAAAATACTTAGAAATAAACATACCTAAGGAGGTAAGAGACCTATATTTGGAAAACTATATGACACTGATGAAAGAAATTGAATGCAACACAAACAGAAAGATATACCATGTTGTTGGATTGGAAGAATCAATATTGTTAAAACGACTATACTGTACAAGGAAATCTACAGATTCAATGCAATTCCTATCAGAACAAATGGCATTTTTACATAGATAGAAAAAATAATTTAAATTTGTATGGAAACACAAAAGACCTGAATAGCCAAACAATTCTTAAGAAGAACAGAGCTGGAGGAATCATGATTCCTGACTTCAGACTATACTGCTGCTGCTGCTGCTAAGTCGCTTCAGTCTTGTCCGACTCTGTGCGACTCCAGAGATGGCAGCCCACCGGGCTCCCCCGTCCCTGGGATTCTCCAGGCAAGAACACTGGAGTGGGTTGCCATTTCCTTCTCCAATGCATGACTATACTACAAAGCTATAATAATCAAAACAGTATGGTACTGAAGATGAAGGAGGCAAGAACATAAAATGGAGAAAAGACAGTCTCTTCAATAAGTGGCACTGGGAAAATTGGACAGTTACATGTAAAAGAATGAAATTAGAACATTCCCTAACACTATACACAAAAAATAAACTCAAAACATATTAAAGACCTAAATGTAAGGCTGGACATTATAAAACTCTTAGAGGGAAACATAGGCAGAACACTCCTTGACATAAATCACAGCAAGTTCTTTTTTGAACCCACCTCCTAGAATCATGATAATAAAAGCAAAAATAAACAATTGGGACCTAATTAAACTTAAAAGCTTTTGCACATGAAAGGAAATCATAAACAAAACACAAGCCTAAGAATGGGAGAAAATATTTGAAAATGATATCACTGATGAAGGATTAATATTCAACCTATATATACATCTCATAGAATTCAACATCAGAGAAATTCCACACAATTGAAATTAAAAATGGACAGAAGAATTAAACAGATATTTTTCCAAATGGGAAATGCAGATGACCAACATACATTTGAAAAGATGTTGAACATCACTGATTGTCAGGGAAATGCAAATCAAAACTACAATGAGATATCATCTCACACCTGTCAGAATGGCTATCATCAGAAAGAGCACAAATAACAAATATTGGTAAGCATGCGGTGAACAGGGAATCACTCCTTATACATTGTTGGCAGAAATGTAAATTGGTATGCAGCCTCTGTGGAAAACAGTATGGGGGTTTCTCAAAAACATAAAAATAGAACTACCATATGACCCAGCAATTTGACTTCTGGGTATAAATTTTAAAAAATAAAAAATAGCAATTTGAAATGATACATGAACCCTAATGTTCATAGCAGCATTATCTGCACTTTCCAGAATGTGGAAGCAACCTAAGTGTCCACAAATAGATGACTGGATAAGGAAGATGTGGCATGTAGATATTGATGGTGATAGAGATAAAATGGAATGCTATTCAACCATAAAGAAGAACAAAATTTTGCCATTTGCAGTAGCATGGATGGAATTGGAGGACGTTGTGCTAAGTGAGGGCTTCCCAGGTGACACAGTGGTAAAGAATCCTCCTGTCAATGAAGGAGAGATGCAGGAGACACCAGGTTTGATCCATTTGTAGGGAAGATTCCCTGGAGGAGGATATAGCAACCCACTCCAGTATTTTTGCTGGGAGAATTCAATGGACAGATTAGCCCAACAGCCTATAGTCCATGGGGTCACAAAGAGTCAGACATGACTGAGCAACTGAGCATGCATGCTAAGTGAAGTAAGTTAGACAAAGAAGACAAATACTGTATGATACTATGTATATGTGGAATCAACAAAATACAAAAAAAAAAAAAAAACCTACTGAATATAACAACAACAACAACAAAAAGCAGACACAGATACAGAGAACAAACTAGTGGTTATCAATGGGAGAGGGAAGTGGGAGGGACAATAAAATGCTTGGGGAGTAAAAGGTACAAACTAATATGTATAAAATAAGCTACAAGGATATATCATGCAACATGGGGAATATAGCCAATATGCTATAACTATAAATGTAGTATAACCTTTAAAAATTGTGAGTCACTATATTGTGCACCTGTAACTTGTATAATATTGTATAGCTGCTACTGCTGCTGCTGCTAAGTCGCTTCAGTCATATCCGACTCTGTGCGACCCCATAGACGGCAGCCCACCAGGCTCCCCCATCCCTGGAATTCTCCAGGCAAGAACACTGGAGTGGATTGCCATTTCCTTCTCCAATGCATGACAGTGAAAAGTGAAAGTGAAGTCACTCAGTCGTGTCCGACTCTTAGTGACCCCATGGACTGCAGCCTACCAGGCTCCTCCATCCATGGGACTTTCCAGTCAAGAGTACTGGAGTGGGTTGCCATTGCCTTCTCCAATTGTATAGCCACTATACTTCAAAAACTAAAGAAAACAATCTCCTTTACTATATCATAAAAAAAATAAAATATTTAAAGTACCTAGGAATAAACTTAACAAAAGAAGTAAAAGACTTATACACATAAAATTACAAAATATTAATGAAAAATTAAAGCCAAAAATACATGGAAAGGCATTTTGTTTTCATTTATTTGAAGACTTAATATTTTTAAAATATTCATATTACCCAATGTGATCTACAGATTCAATGTCATCCTCATCAAACTCTCAGTGGCAGTATCTAAACAAATATTTTTAAAAATCATAAAATTCATATGAGACAATAAAATACACCAAATAGCCAAAATAATCTTGAGAAAAACAAAGCTGGAGGCATCAAACTTCCTGATTTCAAAATACATTACAAATCTACAGTAATTAAAACAGTATGGTATTGGCATAAAGTTATACATATAGATTAACAGAAAAGAACAGAGAGCTCAGAAATAAACCCACATATATAGGGTCAACTGATCTGCAACAAAAGAGTCAAGAATACCCAATAGGCAAAGAGTAGTCTCTTAAACTGGAGAAGGAAATGGCAACCCACTCCTGTGTTCTTGCCTGGAGAATCCCAAGGATGGGGGAGCCTGGTGGGCTGCCGTCTCTGGGGTTGCACAGAGTCGGACACGACTGAAGCAACTTAGCAGCAGTAGCAGCAGCAGTCTCTTAAACAAATGGGGCTGGGAATACTGGATAAATAAGTACTAGGGATATAATGTACAACATGATAAAGGTAATTAACACTGCTGTATATTACAGACAAAAGTTTTCAGGAGTGAATATTTAAAATTCTCATCACAAGTAAAATGTTTTTTTATATTTCTTAAATTTTGTATCTGTATGAGATGACAGAGGTTCAACAAACACTGTGATAATCACTTCATGATGTATCTAAGTCAAATGATTACACTATCCACCTTAAACTTATAAGATGCTGTATGTTGATTAATCTCAAAAGAACTGGAAGAAAAAAAAAAACAGCACAGGATTTTCTTTAAGGCATCCAGGTGCCTGATGTCCACACTGCCATTTACTACCTATTAGTCTTTGTCAAATTTTGTAATCATTCTGAAATTCAGTGTCCTTGTCTATAAAATTGATAGGATTAGTGAATTTCTGATGATTAAATGAGACACTATATGTAGATCCCTTCACTCACAGAATCACTTCATTAATGATGATGATTATTTTAATAGCAATATTTATCTGATGCATTGTACAGAGTTCAAAATATGCATTTAAGATTCCTACTTTAAAAATATCAGCTAACATGTATTGATTACTTATTATATTCTGGGAATTGTGTTACATGCTTTGCATGGGTGTATTCCTCAATATAACTAGATGACGTTGAGTATTATTATTTTTCTCCTTTTACCTGTGGAGGAATAGATGCTCAGAATTATTAGTTAACTAACAGCATGACTAGCAAGAGGTAGGGTCAGAATTTAAAGCTACACAGTCTGATTCCAGAGCCTGTACTATTTTCTTTCACCTATTAAAAAATTAACCGAAGATGAGTAAAAATTTAGCAGCAATAATACTGTACACACACACACAAAATAGACTTTTTGTCCATAGAGCAAGATGAATTACATACTGACAAACTTAATTAGTCCAGAAATCAGAGCAGGGAAGTGGGCAGGACTAAAAGCATAACTAGACATAAAAATGGCAAAAGTACAGTTTTTATTAAAACAGCAAGATGAAGTAAAAACAAATAAACAAATAAAACTCAGGAGCTTCAAGCATGGAAGCAAAAGTCTACCCTTCCTAGAAAAAGCAAATTTAATAAATAATACAAGAACAATTTGAAGAAATTTAAAACTCTTCTCAAGTCGTATATTAGAAAATTCAAAGACAAAGATCATTACATAAGTCAGTGGTTCTTAAACTTTAGTATGTATAATATTTATGCAGATTTCTAGGCTCCACCTTTGGAGACTTTGAATCTTGGTTTCTGGGAAGTTTAACAAACATTCTAGATGATTCAGAAACAGGTAGCCTACCACCACATGTAGATATACACTGGCCTATGTAGGCTATCTTGCAAATATCTCAGTAGATACCCCAACCCACCATCTGAGATGCATATAACGAAATAGGAAGATTGGGCTTCCCTGGTAGCTGAGCTGGTAAAGAATCCACCTGCAATGAAGGAGACCACAGTTTAAGACTGTATACCTGGAGGTGAGAAAGGCTACCCACGTCAGTGTTCTTCCCTAGAGAATTCCATGGCCTGGTGGGCTACAGTCTATGGGCTTGCAAAAAGTCAGACATGACTGAGCAACTAAGCACGCAGGATAATGTATAGAAAGTGCTTTTACGATTACTTAGAAACCTATTGCAGAGGATATACTATAAAAAATATCAATTTTAGATTTGAAAGGAAAATCAAAGAAAAATTTCAACTGAGAAGATAAAGCCATTTAAGTACCCCACAGCAACTCTCATGGTCTGCCTAAAGTAGCAGTGACCTGTCATTTAGAGAAAATGTGTCAACATCACCCAGATCTGAATTAGTTCAAAATATAGCTAAGGAGGCCAAGGTATTAGTATATACCAAGGATAAAGATATGCACCACCTTACTTCATCACAAATATATTTTTAAAAGAAAGTAAAATAAGAAATAAACATTCTTGCCTAAGACAGTATTTCTCAAATAAGTTTTGGTCACCTGGGTTAAAACTGAATTGCTTAAAATGCAGACTCCCATCTTAGGTCTACTGAATCAGAATTATCTATGGAAGGAGGCCAAGGAAAGAGCATATAGAAGTACATTTATGCACACACATAAATAAATATTTAGCTATGCAATTCAGTGACCTTTAGATAAAATTCACAAAGTTGTACAAACCTCACCACAATAATTTATTAAAGAGTTATACCATTTTAGAAGAAAGCCCATAATTTTAGCAGTCAGGTATGACCTAAATCAAATCCCTTATCATTATACAGTGGAAGTGAGACATAGATTTAAGGACCTAGATCTGATAGATAGAGTGCCTGATGAACTATGGACAGAGGTTCATGACATTGTACAGGAGACAGGGATCAAGACCATCCCCATGCAAAAGAAATGCAAAAAAGCAAAATGGCTGTCTGAGGAGGCCTTACAAATAGCTGTGAAAAGAAGAGAAGCGAAAAGCAAAGGAGAAAAGGAAAGATGTAAGCATCTGAATGCAGAGTTCCAAAGAATAGCAAGAAGAGATAAGAAAGCCTTCCTCAGCAATCAATGCAAAGAAATAGAGGAAAACAACAGAATGGGAAAGACTAGTGATCTCTTCAAGAAAATTAGAGATACCAAGGCAACATTTCATGCAAAGATAGATTCAATAAAGGCAGAAATGGTATGGACCTAACAGAAGCAGAAAATATTATGAGGTGGCAAGAATACACAGAAATGTACAAAAGAGATCTTCACAAAGAAGATAATCACAATAGTGTGATCACTCACCTAGAGCCAGACATCCTGGAATGTGAAGTCAAGTGGGCCTTAGGAAGCATCACTATGAACAAAGCTAGTGGAGGTGATGGAATTCCAGTTGAGCTATTGCTAATCCTAAAAGATGATGTTGTGAAAGTGCTGCATTCAATATGCCAGCAAATTTGGAAAACTCAGCAGTGGCCACAGGACTGGAAAGGTCAGTTTTCATTCCAATCCCAAAGAAAGGCAATGCCAAAGAATGCTCAAACTACCGCACAATTGCACTCATCTCACAAGCTAATAAAGTAATGCTCAAAATTCTCCAAGCCAGGCTTCAGCAGTAGATGAACCGTGAACTTCCAGATGTTCAAGCTGGTTTTAGATAAGGCAGAGGAACCAGAGATCAAATGGCCAACATCCGCTGGATCATTGAAAAAGCAAGAGAGTTCCAGAAAAACATCTATTTCTGCTTTACTGACTATGCCAAAGCCTTTGACTGTGTGGATCACAATATACTGTGGAAAATTCTTCAACAGATGGGAATACCAGACCACCTGTCCTGCCTCTTGACAAACCTATACGCAGGTCAGAAGGTAACAGTTAGAACTGGACATGGAACAACAGACTGGTTCCAAATAGGAAAAGGAGTATGTCAAGGCTTTATACTGTCACCCTGCTTATTGAACTTATATGCAGAGTACATCATGAGAAATGCTGGGCTGGAAGAAGCACAGGCTGGAATCAAGATTGCTGGGAGAAATATCAATAACCTCAGATATGCAGATGACACCACCCTTATGGCAGAAAGTGAAGAGGAACTAAAGAGCCTCTTGATGAAAGTGAAAGAGGAGAGTGAAAAAGTTGGCTTAAAACTCAACATTCAGAAAACAAAGATCATGGCATCTGGCCCCATCACTTCATGGGAAATAGATGGGGAAACAGTGTAAACCGTGTCAGACTTTATTTTTTGGGGCTCCAAAATCACTGCAGATGGTGACTGCAGCCATGAAATTAAGACACTTACTCCTTGGAAGAAAAGTTATGACCAACCTAGATAGCATATTGAAAAGCAGAGACATTACTTTGCCAACAGAGGTCTGTCTAGTCAAGGCTATGGTTTTTCCAGTGGTCATGTATGGATGTGAGAGTTGGACTGTGAAGAAAGCTGAGTGCCGAAGAATTGATGCCTTTGAACTGTAGTGTTGAAGACTCTTGAGAGTCCCTTGGACTTCAAGGAAATCCAACCAGTCCTTTCTAAAGGAGATCAACTCTGGGTGTTCTTTGGAAGGAATGATGCTAAAGCTGAAACTCCAGTACTTTGGTCACCTCATGCGAAGAACTGACTCATTGCAAAAGACTCTAATGCTGGGAGGGATTGTGGGCAGGAGGAAAAGGGGACGACAGAGGATGAGATGGCTGGATGAGTCTGAGTGAACTCCGGGAGATGATGATGGACAGGGAGGCCTGGCGTGCTGCGATTCATGGGGTCGCAAAGAGTCGGACACGACTGAGCAACTGAACTGAACTGAATTGATCCATTTTTCTTCTTTTCTCTTCCCCCCACCACCCTATGCAAAAACTAATCTACTTTCATTCTGTATGAATTAGTCTATTACAGAAATTTTATATAAAAGTAATCTTTATCATTGCCTTTGTTCAGTCAGTACGTTTTCAAGGTCTATCCATGCTGTAACATTTATCAGTAATTTATCCTATTTATTTGCAGAAAATATTGCATTAAATGTACACACAAAAATGTGTATCTTAAATACTAATTATTTCATATTAAATGAACGATGGGGATAAAATTAGATATTGCTTTTCAAACTCAAGCAAAACTGAGGATTTGATTTCATTTGTAGACAATATTTCAGAATTCCCAAATTTGTTTATTAATAGCTATTATAACCAAAGGGAGTTTCTGTAAAGACCTAAGAAGCTTACACCATACACAGTATATAGGATAAATGATAGCAGTGTCAGGAATGGTAGAATTAACACTATGAATGAAAATTAAGAAATTAAAAATAAGCCATAAAAATATTCCATGGCAAGGAATATGACTTTCTGAACCTGGGTTGTCAAGCAACCGTACCAACTTTTGGTTATTTTAATCTAAATTAAATTGATTAAAATTTAAAATATACTTCTACAGTTGCACTAGCCACACTTCAAGTCTTCAATGGCCAAACGTAGCTAGCAGCTATTGTACTGGACAATGCAGACAGAGAACAAGTCCATCATAGCAGAAATTTCTATTAGACAATGCTGCTCTAAAGATACATAAAAGTGTCATAGTATGCTTCATTCATTCCTTCAAATAATAATAATGAAAAGTCTACTATGTAAAAGACACTGCTCTAGGTACTGTTGTTGTGTTTAGTCGCTAAGCTGTGTCTGTTTTGTGCCCCATGTACTGTAGCCCACAAGGCTCCTATGTCTATGGGATTTCCCAGACAAGAATACTGGAGTGGGCTGCCATTTCCTTCTCCAAGGGATTTCCCAGACCCAGGGATCAAACCTGCAGCCCCTGCATTGGCAGGCGAATTTTTTTAACCACTGATCCACCAGGGAAGACCACTCTAGGTACTAGAGATACTTTAATGCACAAAACAGGCAAAATTTCTACCGCTGTGGAGTTTAAGTGCTAATGATGGGAAAGAGAAGATACACAAATAAACAAAATATATTACATTAAATGGTCATAAAATGGAAAAAGTGTGAGGAAACAAGAAAGAGGAGATGAGATGCTATTTTAGATAGAATGGTCTGGGGAAATCTCAATGAGGTTTGTGTAGAGAACTGAAGAAAATTCAGAGTAAGCCTTATAAATATATGAAATAAAAGCACTGCAGAAAGGCAAAATAGCTAGAGCAAAGGCCTGAAGCAACTATAGGCTGCGCATACGTCTAAATATAGCATGGCAGCTATTGTGGCTAGCGGACAGTGACGTATAAAAGATTGAGAAAAAATAGTGTAGGAAATACAGATTTGGGGGCAGCACCTTTAATGGTGCTCAGAAAGCTTGGTTATGTTGTTATCAATAAAGTATGTTTTTCATATGTCAAATGATTCTCCAAGTTAGGAGATGTGAAATGGCAGCAAGAGGTGCTCCATGGATCCTCTTCCCAGTGAAACAACCATTTCTGTGCTTATAGAAAATCATTTAAACAAAAATATATTCATTTATAACCTCTAGTGAAGTTAAAGTCGCTCAGTCGTGTCCAACTCTTTGCAACCCCATGGACTATATAGTCCATGGAATTCTCTAGGCCAGAATACTGCAGTGGGTAGCGTTTCCCTTCTCCAGAGAATCTTTCCAACCCAGGGATCGAACCCAGGTCTCCCACATTGCAGGCAGATTCTTTACCAGCTGAACCACAAGGAAAGCCCATAATCTCTAGAAACTCCCCCAATGTCATATATAGATAAATACATTTAGCAATATCTAATTTAAATATCTGTGAGAACAGTGAGAGTCTATGGCGTTTGAGCCCCAAAATGTGCCACTTTCAATCTTCTCCTGCCAGTTCAGCAAGATAGAAGCCCTGCTCCTGCCAGATGCATCCAAAAGACAGGTCTCTCTCTCCCCGAGAAAGTCTTCAACATTTCTATTATTACTCTTAGCACAAGGTTGCAGAAGTTCTATCCAGGAAAGCATGTCGAAGAGAGCTGGAGCTCTCTCCGTCAACATAATCTCCACTCATATGGCATAATTTTGATTCTAGAAATAGCAGGACTAGAATAATGGGTCTAAATTATCTCTGTGCCTGCTCACTCACAGGGAAATGGTTCCATGCAGGGAAAGAGAAACTGAGAAGACCAAGAGATTCTGCTTCTTCTGAAGCAGAATCATAGAGAATGAGTGCAATTCTGAGAGAAGCATGTCACTGTCCTCATCTCCACCTCCCAATTCATTTGTGCAGAGGTTCTACGCAGGGGGAGGAGCGGGCAATAAAAACAGTTTCAAATCTGTCCACAAAGAGACTGACTTTATTTAAAAGAGCATATTAGGAAGTTCAAGCCTAAAGATACTCTCAAATATAACGAACTTTTTTTGTTTAAACTTTACAAATTGTATTAGTTTTGCCAAATATCAAAATGAATCCGCCACAGGTATACATGTGTTCCCCATCCCAAACCCTCCTCCCTCCTCCCACCCCATACCATCCCTCTGGGTCGTCCCAGTGCACCAGCCCCAAGCATCCAGTATCGTGCATGGAACCTGGACTGGCGACTCGTTTCATACATGATATTATACATGTTTCAATGACATTCTCCCAAATGTTCCCACCCTCTCAATCTGCAACAGAGTCCATAAGGCTGTTCTATACATCAGTGTCTCTTTTGCTGAATCGTACACAGGGTTATTGTTACCATCTTTCTAAATTCCATATATATGCGTTAGTATACTGTATTGGTGTTTTTCTTTCTGGCTTACTTCACTCTGTATAATAGGCTCCAGTTTCATCCACCTCATTAGAACTGATTCAAATGTATTCTTTTTAATGGCTGAGTAATACTCCATTATGTATATGTACCACTGCTTTCTTATTCATTCATCTGCTGATGGACATCTAGGTTGCTTCCATGTCCTGGCTATTTATAAACAGTGCTGTGATGAACATTGGGGTACACGTGTCTCTTTCCCTTCTGGTTTCCTCAGTGTGTATGCCCAGCAGTGGGACTGCTGGATCATAAGGCAGTTCTGTTTCCAGTTTTTTAAGGAATCTCCACACTGTTCTCCAGAGTGGCTGTACTAGTTTGCATTCCCACCAACAGTGTAAGAGGGTTCCCTTTTCTCCACACCCTCTCCAGCATTTATTACTTGTAGACTTTTGGATTGCAGCCATTCTGACTGGTGTGAAATGGTACCTCATAGTGGTTTTGATTTGCATTTCTCTGATAATGAGTGATGTTGAGCATCTTTTTACGTGTTTGTTAGCCATCTGTATGTCTTCTTTGGAGAAATGTCTATTTAGTTCTTTGGCCCATTTTTTGATTGGGGCATTTATTTTTCTGGAGTTGAGCTGTAGAAGTTGCTTGTATATTTTTGAGATTAGTTGTTTGTCAGTTGCTTCATTTGCTATGATTTTCTCCCATTCTGAAGGCTGCCTTTTCACCTTGCTAATAGTTTCCTTTGATGTCCAGAAGCTTTTAAGTTTAATTAGGTCCGATTTGTTTATTTTTGCCTTTATTTCCAATATTCTGGGAGGTGGGTCATAGAGGATCCTGCTGTGATGTATGTCGGAGAGTGTTCTGCCTATGTTCTCCTCTAGTTTTATAGTTTCTGGTCTTACATTTAGATCTTTAATCCATTTTGAGTTTATTTTTGTGTATGGTGTTAGAAAGTGTTCTAGTTTCATTCTTTTACAAGTGGTTGACCAGTTTTCCCAGCATCACTTGTTAAAGAGATTGTCTTTAATCCACTGTATATTCTTGCCTCCTTTGTCAAAGATAAGGTGTCCATATGTGCGTGGATTTATCTCTGGGCTTTCTATTTTGTTCTATTGATCTATATTTCTGTCTTTGTGCCAGTACCATACTGTCTTGATAACTGTGGCTTTGTAGTAGAGCCTGAAGTCAGGTAGGTTGATTCCTCCAGTTCCATTCTTCTTTCTCAAGATAGATTTGGCTATTCGAGGTTTTTTGCATTTCCATACAAATTGTGAGATTATTTGTTCTAGCTCTGTGAAGAATACCGTTGATAGCTTGATAGGGATTGCATTGATTCTATAGATTGCTTTGGGTAGTATACTCATTTTCACTATATTGATTCTTCCAATCCATGGACATGGTATATTTCTCCATCTATTAGTGTCCTCTTTGATTTCTTTCACCAGTGTTTTATAGTTTTCTATGTATAGGTCTTTAGTTTCTTTAGGTAGATATATTCCTAAGTATTTTATTCTTTCCGTTGCAATGGTGAATGGAATTGTTTCCTTAATTTCTCTTTCTGTTTTCTCATTATTAGTGTGTAGGAATGCAAGGGATTTCTGTGTGTTGATTTTATATCCTGCAACTTTACTATACTCATTGATTAGCTCTAGTAATTTTCTGGTGGAGTCTTTAGGGTTTTCTATGTGGAGGATCATGTCATCTGCAAACAGTGAGAGTTTTACTTCTCATTTTCCAATTTGGATTCCGTTTATTTCTATTTCTGCTCTGATTGCTGTGGCCAAAACTTCCAAAACTATGTTGAATAGTAGTGGTGAAAGTGGGCACCCTTGTCTTGTTCCTGACTTTAAGGGAAATGCTTTCAATTTTTCACCATTGAGGATAATGTTTGCTGTGGGTTTGTCATATATAGCTTTTATTATGTTGAGGTATGTTCCTTCTATTCCTGCTTTCTGGAGGGTTTTTTTATCATAAATGGATGTTGAATTTTGTCAAAGGCTTTCTCTGCATCTATTGAGATAATCATATGGTTTTTATTTTTCAATTTGTTAATGTGGTGTATTACATTGATTGATTTGCGGATATTGAAGAATCCTTGCATCCCTGGGATAAAGCCCACTTGGTCATGGTGTATGATCTTTTTAATGTGTTGTTGGATTCTGATTGCTAGCATTTTGTTAAGGATTTTTGCATCTATGTTCATCAGTGATATTGGCCTGTAGTTTTCTTTTTTTGTGGCATCTTTGTCAGGTTTTGGTATTAGGGTGATGGTGGCCTCATAGAATGAGTTTGGAAGTTTACATTCCTCTGCAATTTTCTGGAAGAGTTTGAGTAGGATAGGTGTTAGCTCTTGTCTAAATTTTTGGTAGAATTCAGCTGTGAAGCCTTCTGGACCTGGGCTTTTGTTTGCTGGAAGATTTTTGATTACAGTTTCAATTTCCGTGCTTGTGATGGGTCTGTTAAGATTTTCTATTTCTTCCTGGTCCAGTTTTGGAAAGTTGTACTTTTCTAAGAATTTGTCCATTTTTTCCACGTTGTCCATTTTATTGGCATATAATTGTTGATACTAGTCTCTTATGATCCTTTGTATTTCTGTGTTGTCTGTTGTGATCTCTCCATTTTCATTTCTAATTTTATTGATTTGATTTTTCTCCCTTTGTCTCTTGATGAGTCTGGCTAATGGTTTGTCAATTGTATTTATCCTTTCAAAGAACCAGCTTTTGGCTTTGTTGATTTTTGCTATGGTCTCTTTTGTTTCTTTTGCATTTATTTCTGCCCTAATTTTTAAGATTTCTTTCCTTCTACTAACCCTGGGGTTCTTCATTTCTTCTTTTTCTAGTTGCTTTAGGTGTAGAGTTAGGTTATTTATTTGACCTTTTTCTTGTTTCTTGAGGTATGCCTGTATTGCTATGAACTTTCCCCTTAGGACTGCTTTTACAATGTCCCACAGGTTTTGGGTTGTTGTGTTTTCATTTTCATTCGTTTCTATGTAAATTTTGATTTCTTTTTTGATTTATTCTGTGATTTGTTGGTTATTCAGCAGCGTGTTGTTCAGCCTCCATATGTTGGAATTTTTAATAGTTTTTCTCTTGTAATTGAGATCTAATCTTACTGCATTGTGGTCAGAAAAGATGCTTGGAATGATTTCTATTATAATGGAACTTTTGATGGTAACCAATTAAGAGGAAGGTGGCATCTTCATGGGACTTCCCACAAGGCGCTAGTGATAAAGAACCTGCCTGTCAATGCAGGAGAATTAAGAGACACAGTTTCAATCCCTAGGTCAGGAAGATCCCTAGGAGGAGGGCATAGCAACTCACTCTAGTATTCTTGCCTGGAGAATCCCATGGACAGAAGAGCCTGGTGGGCTACAGTCAATAGGGTCACTAAGAGTCGGACACAACTAAGTGACTTAACACGCACGCATGGTATCATCATGAGCTCTCTAAACCACAAGACAGCCAGTTTAACACAAAGAAACAAGGAAACAGATAGCTAAGAAGAGCCCAAGAAAAGATAGACCAAGCCTGAAACAGTGGCCTCAAAGACTCCCTCTGGAAGTGAAGTGAACGTTGCTCAGTCGTGTCTGACTCTTTGCAACCCCATGAAATATACAGTCCATGGAATTCTCCAGGCCAGAATACTAGCGTGGATAGTCTTTCCCTTCTCTAGGGCATCTTCCCAACCCAGGAATTGAACTGGGGTCTCCTGCATTGCAGGTGGATTCCTTACCAACTGAGTTATCTGGGAAGGGACCCAAATTTAATTGAATCACTGTGGAACAACTTATGTCCCTGGGTATTTTTAAAGTCAATGTAGCAATTATCTGATAATTATTCAGGGCTAACAGCTCAGTTTGATATCAAAAAAAGGCAAATGATTTAATGCAGAGATCAGAGAGATTGTTAAAGACAGCCTTGGTAAAACTATTGCCATGTCAGAGTGAATAAGCACATGCCCAAGGCAGTGCTATTTGAGGAGCAACATCAGAGGCTGTACACTACAGGGAAAATGATCTTTGCTTAAAGAGTCCAGACAAGTCACTAAACAAACCAATAAACAGCAAAATAAAGTGACTAAGCTCTCAGTTTATAGAGGGGATGGTACATTAGAAATCAGAGTTGCTATAATATATGTGTGCGGGGGGTCACACAGAGTTGGACACGACTGAAGTGAGTTAGCATAGCATAGCATATATCTATCTATCTATCTCTCTCTCTCTCTCTCTCTATATATATATATATGTATATAATCTAAAATGTCCAGTTACAGACCAAAAAACTAAGATATTCAAACAAAAAGAAAAGTATGGCTGAATCACATGGAAAATAGCCTTTGAAAAGGCCTGAGTATTGAACTTGCAGAAAATTATTTTTAATATTTTCAAAGAACTAAAGAAAAACCTGCTTTAAAAAAGTAAAGGAAGATATGAGAACAATGCCTCTGCAAATAGTGAATGTCAATAAAGCAAAACAAGTTATTTTAAAGATAATTAATTTCAAATTTTGTAGGTGAATGGTACCAAAAATGAAATAAAAAAATTTCTCTTGTTGATCTTGTTTAGTCGCTAGTTCATGTCTGACTCTTACAATCCCATGGACTGTAGCCCACCAGGCTCCTCTGTCCATGAGATTTCCCAGGTGAGAATACTGGAGTGGGTTGCCATTTCCTTCTTCAAGGGATCTTCCCAACCCAGGGATCAAATCTGCATCTCCTGCATTGGCAGGTGGATTCTTTACCACTGAGCCATCAAGGAAAAGGGGCTCAATAGTAGACTTCAATTCGCAGAAGGAAAAATTAGGAAACTGAAGATAGACAGGTAGAAATTATGCAATCTGAAGAAGAGCGAAAATATAGTGAAGATAAAATATAAAGACAAATAAACAGATTCAAAGAAATGTAAGACACTGTTGCTGCTGCTGCTGCTAAGTCGCATCAGTTGTGTCCGACTCTGTGTGATCCCATAGACGGCAATCCACCAGGCTCCGCCATCCCTGGGATTCTCCAGGCAAGAACGCTGGAGTGGGTTGCCATTTCCTTCTCCAATGCATGAAAGTGAAAAGTGAAAGTGAAGCCGCTCAGTCGTGTCTGACTCTTCGCAACCCCATGGACTGTAGCCCAGCAGGCTCATCCGTCCATGGGATTTTCCAGGCAAGAGTACTGGAGTGGGGTGCCATTGCCTTCTCCGTAAGACACTATTAAGCACACCAATATATATGAAATGGCATTACCAGAAAAACAAGAGAGTAATATATAAAATATATTTTAAAATAATTGTTGAACATATCCCATATTTTATTAAAATTATTAATCTACATATCCAAGAAGCCTAGTGAGAGTGAAGTAGGATAATTTGAAAAACATGTACACCTAGACCCAGGCTTCCCTTGTGGCTCAGATGGTAAAGAATTAGCCTGTAGTGCAGGAGACCAGAGTTCAATCACTGGGTCAGGAAGATCCCCTGGAGAAGGGAATGGCTATCCACTCCAGTATTCTTGCCTGGAGAATGTCATGGACAAAGGAGCCTTTCAGGTTAAATCCATTGGGTTGCAAAGAGACATAGACAACTGAGTAAATAACACTTGTGCCTAGACATATTATAGCAAAAGTGCCACAAGAAAAAGGAAAAAAATATTGTGAAAACAGCAAGGGAAAAGTGGCTTGTCCTGTAACAAGGGATCCTAAAAAGATCAACACAGCCCATATCACCTTAGGAACAATGGAGGACAGAAAGCAATGAGATGATGTAGCCTAAGTTAAAAAGGAAATTTAAAAAAATCAATCACAAATTTTATCTTGCATAAAACTGTTTTCTGAGAGAAAATATGGAATAATGACATTTCAGGATCTTTAAAGAAATGAAAGAATTCTTTTACCAGCAGATTCAGTTTTCAAGAAATGGTAAACAAAGCTCTTGAGACTAACAAAAGTGCAAAACAATAATTTGAGTACTCACACAGACAGAGACACACACAAAAGTACCAATAAAGGTAATTAGGCCATTATAAAGGGATTAACAAGTGGCTCAGCTGGTAAAGAATCCACCTGCATTGTAGGAGACCTGGCTTCGATCTGAGGGTGGGAAGATCCCCTGGAGAGGAAATGGCTACCCACTCCAGTATTCTGGATTGGAGAATTCCATGGACTGTACACTTCATGGGGCAGCAAAGAGTTGGACACGACTTAGCAACTATCACTTTCAGGCAATTATAAAAAGCAGTGTGAGATGGTGGAGGAATAGGATGGGGAGACCACTTTCTCCCCTATAAATTCATCAAAAGATCATTTGAACTCTGAGTAAATACCACAAAACAACTTCTGAACGCTGGCAGAAGACACCAGGCACCCAGAAAGGCAGACCATTGTCTTCAAAAGGAGGTAGGACAAAATATAAAAGATATAAAGAGAGACAAAAGAGTTAGGGATGGAGACCGGTCCCGGGGAGGGAGTCGTAAAAGAGGAGAAGTTTCCAAACACTAGGAAACACTCTCACCATCAGGTCTGTGGGGAGTTTTAGAATCTCAGAGGGCAACATGACTGGGAGGAAAAAATAAATAAACGAAACCCACAGATTGCGTGCATAACTGCAACTTCCAGTGGAGAAGTAACCCAGAAGCTCACGTCCGCCACCAGCAAGCAGGGGCTGAACTGGGAGGCGCAGGCTGCATTGCTTAGGGTAAGGACTGGGCCTGAATGCCTTGAGGACAATCTGAGGGAACTAACATGAGATAGCAACCCAAACCATGGGATAGCCAGAGAGAGGATAAAAAAAAGGAAAGAGAGAGAGAGAACTTTCCTGTGAAAAGCTCCAACCTAAGGCACTGCCAGGCCCGCTCACAGAACAAGGGACTGAGTGAATATCAGAGGACAGCTAGCCGGCAGTGGACCAGCCCATCCCCCTCCAGAGGCAGGGAGGCAGGCGGGTGACAGCCAGAGCCAGAAGGCAAGGGGCAAACTCGGCCCCAGAGATGGCATCCTCTATCAAACTCCAAGCAGGCTTCCAGTTGCTAACCAAGTCTTCCTGGGATCCTGAATGGTTGACATCCACCAGGAGGGTCACAGCCAGAGATCAGCTCCCCAGAAGACAGAGAGGTCACACCTGAGATGCCGCTCCTGCTGTGCACCCAGGAAACTGAACAGCTGGGACAGAGGAGGTGATAAGATGCACCATCCCACCTGCAGAGTGTGCACTCACCAAACACCTGGTCACCTGAGCTGCTTGGACCTGGGAAGGGCAGAAAACACAGGCCCGCCTGAGTCTGTTCCTTTGTGGAGTACCTGAGAACCTGAACCTGAGTGGCTTAGACCTGGGAAGTGTATGCAAACCATGGCCCGCCTTAGAGAGTTCCCCTGCAGAGAAACCTGGAGCCTGAGCAGTGTTGACCACAAAAGCACACGTGCCATGTGGGGGCAAACCCAGTGTGTCCCAGAGACTGCGAGCACTTCCCACACACTACAGTGATATTTGTTTGCAGGGTTCCTCGCTCCCGGCAGGACAATTGAACAAGTGAGCTTAAATAAATGACCACCTTCGCCCCCGTGTGTCAGGGTGGAAGTTAGATACTGAAGAGACTTGCTAACAGAGGAAGCCAAAACAAACAAAGAGGAGGGAACTGCTTTGGAAGTGACAGGTGCAACAGATTAAAACCCTGTAGTTAGCATTGGCTACATTGGAAGGGACTCATAGACGTTGAGAAGTATAAGCTGAAAAAAGGAACTATCTGAAACTGAAGTGATCCCACACTGTCCTCAACAGCTCCAGAAAAATTCCTAGATATATTTTACTATTATAATTTTTTTTAATTTTTTAAATTTTAAGTTATCTATTACTCCTTTATTTTTCATTTTTAAAACCTATTATTACCTTGGAAAAAATAACACCCTATTTTTAATGCAAATTTCATATATTTTTTTTATAACTTTTGCGATTTTGTTTTGTTTTTTTAATATTGTATTTTTGAGAGTCTAACTTCTACTCTAGATTTTTAATCTTTGCATTTTGGTATTTGTTATCAACTCTGTACCTTTAAGAATCCAATCTTAGGTACCCATTTTTACTTAACAATGTGATTACTGGCTTGATTGCTTTCTCCCCTTTTGAATTTCCTCCCCACCCCCCAGGTCACATCTATCTCCTCCTTCCCCCTTTTTCTCTCTACTTAACTCTGTGAATCTCTCTGGGTGTTCCAGGCTGTGGGGAACACTTAGGGAACTAATCTCAGGCGAAATTGGTCTCTCTCCTTTTGATTCCCCCTCCTCTCCTCCAGGTCACCCCTATCTCCTTCCTCCTTCTTCTCTTCTCTATGGAAATCCATGAACCTCTCTGAGTGTTCCAGACTGTGGAGAGCAAATAGGGAATTGATTACTGGCTAGATTGCTCTCTACCCTTTTGATTCCCCCTCTTATCTTCCTGGTCACCTCTATCTCCCTATTCTCTCTTCTCTTCTCCGTGTAACTCCATGAACCTCTCTGGGTATTCCTCACTGTGGAGAATCTCTTCACCATTAACCCAGATGTTTTATCATCAGTGCTGTATGGATGGAAAGTCTTCAGGCTACTGTAAGAATAAGACTGAGAGCAAGAGGCAGGAGGATTAAATCCAAAACTTGAAAACACCAGAAAACTCATGACTCCAAGGAACATTAATCGACAAGAGCTCATCCAACAGCCTCCATACCCAGACTGAAACCAAGCTCCACCCAAGAGCCAAAAAGGTTCAGAGCAAGACATACCAAGCTAATTCTCCAACAATGCAGGAACATAACCCTAAGAACAAAAGTACAGGCAGCCAAAAGTCACACCAAACCCACAGACACCTCAAAACTCACTACTAGACACTTCATTGCACTCCAGAGAGAAGAAATCCAGCTCCACCCACTAGAACACTGACACAAGCTTCCCTAACCAGGAAACCTTGACAAGCCATTCATCCAACCCCACCCACAGGGAGGAACCTCCATAATAAAGAGGAACCACAAACTACCAGAATACAGAAAGGCCACCCCAAACACAGCAATCTAAACAAGATTAAAAGGCAGAGAAATATTCAGCAGGTAAAGGAACATGCTAAAAGCCCACCCACCCAAACAAAAGACAAAGGGATAAGGAGTCTACCTGAAAAGTAATTCAGAATAACGATAGTAAAAATGATCCAAAATCTCAAAAATAAAATGAAGTTACATATGAATAGTCTGGAGACAAGGATTCAGAAGATGCAAGAAAAGTTTAACAAGGACCTAGAAAAAATAAAAAAGAATCAATCAAGAATTAATAATGCAATAAACAATGTCAAAAGCACTCTGGAGGGAATGAAAAGGAGAAAAACTGAGGCAAAATATAAGATACGTGAGGTGGAAGATAGAATGGTGGAAATAAATGAAGCAGAGAGGAAAAAAGAAAAAAGAATTAACAGCAATTAGGACAACCTCGGAGACCTCTGGGACAATGTTAAATGACCCAATATTCAAATCATTGGAGTTCCAGAAGAAGAAGACAAAAAGAAAGGCCATGAGAAAATACTTGAGGAGATAATAGTTGAAAATTTCCCTAAACTGGGGAAGGAAATAGCCACCCAAGGCCAAGAAACCTGGAGAGTCCCAAACAGTATAAACCCAAGGTGAAACACCCCAAGACACATATTAATCAAATTAACAAAGATCAAAGAACAAATATTAAAAGCAGTAAAGGAAAAACAAGAAATAACTCACAAGGGGATCCCCATAAGGATAACAGCTGGTCTTTCAATAGAAACTCTTCAAGCCAGAAGGGAATGGCAGAACATACTTAAAGTGATGAAAAAGAACATTCTACAACCCAGATTACTGAACCCAACAAGGATCTCATTTAAATATGAAGGAGAAATCAAAAGCTTTACAGACAAGCAAAAGCTGAGAGAACTCGGCACCACCAAACAAGCTCTTCAACAAATACTAAAGGATCTTCTCTAGACAGGAAACACAGAACAGGTATATAAACTCCAAACCAGAACAAAAAGTAAATGGTAACGGGATCATACTTATCAATAATTACATTAAATGTGAATGGGTTGAATGCCCCAACCAAAAGACAAAGACTGGCTGAATGGATACAAAAACAAGACCCCTATATATGCTGTCTACAAGAGACCCACCTCAACATTAGGGACAAATACAGACTGAAAGTGAAGGGCTGAAAAAGATATTTCACAAAAATGGAGACCAAAAGAAAGCACGAGTAGCAATACTCATATCAAATAAAACAGACTTTCAAATAAAGGTCATGAAAACAGACAAAGAAGGACACTACATAATGATCAAAGGATCAATCCAAGAAGAAGATATAACAATAATAAATATATATGCATCCAACATATGAGCAACGCAATATGTAAGGCAAATGCTAACGAGTAAGAAAGGGGAAATAAACAGGAACACAATAATAGTGGGAGACTTTAATACACCACTCACACCTATGGACAGATGAACTAAACAGAAAATTTAGCAAGGAAACACAAACTTTAAATGATACAATGGACCAGTTAGACCTAACTGATAACTATAGTACATTTCACCCTAAAAAATGAATTTCACCTTTTTCTCAAGTGCACAAGGAACCTTCTCCAGGATAGATCACATCCAGGGCCATAAATCTAGCCTTGGCAAATTCAAGAATATTGAAATCATCTCAACCATCTTTTTGGATCACAATGCAGTAAGATTAGATGTCAACTACAAGGAAAACAATATTAAAAATACAAACATATGGAGGCTAAACAACATATTTTTAAGTAACAAACAAATCACAGAAGAAATCAAAAAAAGAAATCAAAATATGCACAGAAACAAATGAAAATAAAACAACCCAAAACCTATGGGATTCAGTAAAAGCAGTACAAAGGGGATGGTTCAAAAATACAAGCCTACCTCAAGAAACAGGAGAGAAATCAAATAAATAACCTAACTCTACACCTAAAGCAACTAGAAAAGGAAGAAATGAAGCACCCCAGGTTTAGTAGAAGGAAAGGAATCATAAAAAATTAGGGCAGAAATGAATGCAAAAGAAATAAAGGAGACCATAGCCAAAATCAACAAATCTAAAAGCTGATTCTTTGAGAAGATAAATAAATTAGACAAACCATTAACCAGACTCAACAAGAAAAAAAGAATGAAGAATCAAATCAACAAAATTAGAACAAAAATGGAGAAATCACAGCAGACAACACAGAAATACAAAGGATCATAAGAGACTACTATCAGCAACTACATGCGAATAAAATGGACAACTTGGAAGAAATGGACAAATTCTTAGAAAAGTATAACTTTCCAAAACTGAAACAGGAAGAAATAGAAAATCTTAATGGACCTGTCACACGCACAGAAACCGAAACTGTAATCTGATATCTTCCAACAAACAAAAGCCCAGGACCAGATGGCTTCACAGCTGAATTCTACTAAAAATGTAGACAAGAGCTAACACCTATCTTACTCAAACTCTTCCAGAAAATTGCAGAGGAAAGTAAACTGCCAAACACCTTCTATGAGGCCACAATCACCCTAATACCAAAACCAGACAAAGATATCACAAAAAAAGAAAACTACAGGCCAATATCACTAATGAACATAGATGGAGAAATTCTTAACAAAATTCTAGCAAACAGAATACAACAAGATATTAAAAAGATGATATATAATGACCAAATGGGCTTTATCCCAGGGATGTAAGGATTCTTCAATATTCATAAATCAATCAATGTGATATACGACATTAACAAATTGAAAGATAAAAACCATAGGATTATCTCAAGAGATGCAGAGAAAGCATTTGACAAAATTCAGCATGCATTTATGATAAAAACCCTCCAGAAAGCAGGAATGGAAGGAACATACCTCAACATAATAAAAGCCATATATGATAAAACCACAACAAACATTAAAGTAAAACTCTGACTGTTTGCAGATGACATGATCCTCTACATAGAAACACTAAAGACTCCACTAGAAAATAAATAGAGCAGTTGGAGAAGACTCTTGAGAGTCCCTTGGACTGCCAGGAGATCCAACCAGTCCATTCTGAAGGAGATCAGCCCTGGGATTTCTTTGGAAGGAATGATGCTAAAGCTGAAACTCCAGTACTTTGGCCACCTCATGCGAAGAGTTGACTCACTGGAAAAGACGCTGATGCTGGGAGGGATTGGGGACAGGAGGAGAAGGGGACGACAGAGGATGAGATGGCTGGATGGCATCACTGACTTGATGGACGTGAGTCTGAGTGAACTCCGGGAGTTGGTGATGGACAGGGAGGCCTGGTGTGCTGCGATTCATGGGTTCGCAAACAGTTGGACATGACTGAGTGACTGAACTGAACTGAACTGATGGTTCACTGTAGGGTAAAATTCCTTACTTCTATTCACCTGTACAACATTGTAAGTCAACTATATTACAATAAAAATATTTTCAAAGTAAGAAAATATTAAGTATGAAATTTCAGATGCTAGATATCTACTGCTGCTGCTGCTAAGTCGCTTCAGTCATGTCCAACTCTGTGTGACCCCAGAGATGGCACCTCACCAGGCTCCCCTGTCCCTGGGATTCTCCAGGCAAGAACACTGGAATGGGTTGCCATTTTCTTATCCAATGCATGAAAGTGAAAAGTGAAAGTGAGGTCGCTCAGTCGTGTCCGACTCTTTGCGACCCCATGGACTGCAGCCCACCAGGCTCCTCCGTCCATGGGATTTTCCAGGCAAGACTACTGGAGTGGGGTGCCATTCCCTTCTCCAGATATCTACTAATACATAAGAAAATCAAGTGATCTGTGAAGGATATGTGGGGAGCTTTCACTCTATAGTAATGTTCTCTTTTTTTATTCTGAGTTCTTGCATGCTCACAGTATTATTTATTATACTTTGTATGTTTCTAAAGTTCTTTATATAATCCAAATTTCATAAAAATTATTAATGATAAAATAACAAAAAATTTTCTTCAAGAATATGATTGTGCATTCAATATGCGTGAACTTCCAGATGTTCAAGCTGGTTTTAGAAAAGGCAGAGGAACCAGAGATCAAATTGCCAACATCCGCTAGATCATCGAAAAAGCAAGAGAGTCCCAGAAAAACATCTATTTCTGTTTTACTGACTATGCCAAAGCCTTTGACTGTGTGGATCACAATAAACGGTGGAAAATTCTGAAAGAAATAGGAATACCAGACCACCTAACCTGCCTCTTGAGAAATTTATATGAAGGTCAGGAAGCAACAGTTAGAACTGGACATGGAACAACAGACTGGTTCCAAATAGGAAAAGGAGTACGTCAAGGCTGTATATTGTCACCCTGCTTATTGAACTTCTATGCAGAGTACATCATGAGAAACGCTGGGCTGGAAGAAGCACAAACTGGAATCAAGATTGCTGGGAGAAATATCAATAACCTCAGATATGCAGATGACACCACCCTTAGGGCAGAAAGTGAAGAGGAACTAAAAAGCCTCTTGATGAAAGGGAAAGAGGAGAGTAAAAAAGTTGGCTTAAAGCTCAACATTTAGAAAACTAAGATCACGGCATCTGGTCCCATCACTTCATGGGAAATAGATGGGGAAGCAGTGGAAACAGTGTCAGACTTTATCTTTTGGGGGGGCTCCAAAATCACTGCAGATGGTGATTGCAGCAACGAAATTAAAATACGCTTACTCTTTGGAAGGAAAGTTATGGCCAACCTAGATAGCATATTCAAAAGCAGAGACATTACTTTGCCAACAAAGGTCTGTCTAGTCAAGGCTATGGTTTTTCCAGTGGTCATGTATGGACGTGAGAGTTGGACTTTGAAGAAATGTGAGCACCAAAGAATTGATGCTTTTGAACTGTGGTGTTGGAGAAGACTCTTGAGAGTCCCTTGGACTGCAAGGAGATCCAAGCAGTCCATTCTAAAGGAGATCAGCCCTGGGTGTTCTTTGGAAGGACTGATGCTAAGCTGAAACTCCAGTACTTTGGCCACCTCACGCGAAGAGTTGACTCATTGGAAGAGACTCTAATGCTGGGAAGGATTGGGGGCAGGAGGAGAAGGGGATGACAGAGGATGAGATGGCTGGATGGCATCACTGACCTGATGGATGTGAGTCTGAGTGAACTCCGGGTGTTGGTGATAGACAGGGAGGCCTGGCGTGCTGCAATTCATGGGGTCTCAAAGAGTCAGACACAACTGAGTGACTGAACTGAACTGAACTGAACTGAAAGGCCAGTCAAAGCCTCTGGATGGTATTGAGAAATGGAGCATTTCTTGCCATATCAGTAAACAAGGATGTCACAGTCTTCAGTGATTGCAGCCCTCCAATGTGACCTGGTGAGCCCTAAGGGTACTCAGAAATAGAAAAATACATGTGAATTGGCAGCTATCAGACTGCAGTCATTCCCTAAGGTGAGCCCCAAGGGAGCTCAGGATGTGAAAAACACAGGATACTGGCCTGGATAGCTGAAAGGAATGGTTTCAGTGAGCCCAGACTCTTGCATCTTCCCATACATATAAAAGTATAGAGCATAATTCTCAACTTTTAGGTTGGAATTTTTTTTAAGTTGACAGTATAAAAAGTATTATCAGGACTGCTAAAATAGAAAAAGAAATGATTTTAGAATATAAGCTGAGGAGAATGGAAGAATTATTTCCCAAAATTATTCCTCTTTAATTGCCAAGAATCTTTAAAATATAGCTAAATAATTTAAAATCATGCCTTCCAAAGTGTAAATTCAACTGTCCTTATATGGGAAATAGTAACTTTTCAATTTTTCACAGGAAAAATGATTTTAGAAATGTGTTTTATACTGTGAACCTGATAATTATGTTCCTTAATCAAATGGGAACTGTGTCATAAACTATTACTAGAATACAAAGGAGTTAATCACATAATTGATTGTATTTACCAGTCATTTCCCTTGAAAAAAAGAACTCATGTGGTCATTAAATAATAAAATTTACTTTTTAGGCTAGAGGATATTGTATTTTATTTTTACTACATAACATATAACTAGACTCCCCTTCAGGGTAGGCTCATGTGCCCTGGTCAAGCACCACCGCTACCCCAGTCCCACCAGAGTAGGCTCCTGCACTCTAGGGCAGCCTTAGGACCAGATGTTGGTGGGTGGCTCACATGCAAAGGTAGGGCTGAAACAATAGCAGAGTCCCAGGGGCTGTGAAACTAAGGAAGAAGAGCTAAAATTTCTCCTCTGCTGCTGCTGCTGCTGCTGCTAAGTAGGTTCAGTCATGTCTGACTCTGTGTGACCCCATAGACGGCAACCCACCAGGCTCCATCCCTGGGATTCTCCAGGCGAGAATACTGGAGTAGGTTGCCATTTCCTTCCCAAAATCTCTCCTCACACCTGTGCAAAACACAGACATACATACCCGCTCTTGGCTTTGGAAAATCAGTGTCTGTGGAACATCTGAACAAACCATGAGTGCCTCTGCATCTGAGACAGGTCTAGCTTTAACAGCTGTAGGCTTTGTGGGTACATACATATAGGGGTGGAATAGGCCAGAGTCTGAGCTGTCCCCACAGTGCCCACAGCATGTACTGGTCCATGATTACTGCAGTACAGGGACATGACATCAGTGGATCTATGCTGGTGGCCTAGTGAAAACACCACCTGAGAGGCACCAGTACAAATTGACAGCATACTGACAGTTAAGATGGGGCTGAGAACAGTTACAAAAACAGTGCAATTTGCACAACTTGTGAAATATGACAGAACAGAGTACACTCACAGGTGAGCAGAACCAGAGGAAGAATACTCAGTGGCTACTCTCCCAGTGGGAATGTTCCAATCCTGTGTACCTTGCACTACAGATCAGAAACACAACACAGAAACAGATTCCAGGGCCTATGCTCCAACAATTAGGGAGTAGACTCCATCCCTAACAGTGCAATGACAACCAGAGAGCAAAGGGCAAGCCCAGCTCAATATCCAGGGCAGGCTCCGGTCACTACAATATCAGCTACACCTATCAAGGGGATAATGGCCAGCATACACTGAGGAAGGAAGTGGTAGACATCCATACTAAAAATAGCACTCTCACTAAAAAATATTAAAGCATGCAGGCTACACAAGGATGTTCCCACATAAAAATAGCCCTCTAAGGCAGTCTGAGGGTCTGGCATTAGGAAGAACTCCCATGGCATCTGGTCTTGAAGATGAGAAATGGAGTATTTCCTCCCATATCAGTAAGCAAGGATGTCACAGTCATCAGTGACTCAGGCCCTCCAAATGTGAATTTCTGAGCCCTGAGGGCACAGAGGAAGAAGACCAATACCTGTGATCTGGCAGCCATCAGGCTGCAGCCACACCCTATGGTGAGCACAAAGGAACTCAGGATGTAAAAAACCTAGGATACTGGCCCCAGATAGCTGAGATACATATGAAAGAAATGATTTCAGTGAGCCCAGATTCTTGCATTTTCCCATGCATAGAAAAGTGCTAAATTCCTTAGCTTGGGATGTCTGGTTTTCTTTAATTAACAAAAATACTTTTGATATTCAGATTACTTGCCCTTTTTTGTAAACTTGTATATAACCTGACTCCTTCCTGTGCCTCCTTGGAGTAATTCTCTCAGAGTCACTTGAGATGCTGTCTCCCAGGCTTAAAGTCCTAAAAATTTCCACTGAATGAAAAACTCTTAACTTTTATGTTTCTTTATGTTGACAAAGGCAAGCAGGGTTTGAGTGCAGGAACTCCACAGGGCTGGGGAATATAGAGACTCAACTCTTTGTGGGTGCACACAAGATCTCAAGAGCACTGGGGCCCAGCACAAAGAAGTACCTCTATAGGAACCTAGGCTAAATTTACATAGGATGTTTGGAGGGTCTCTGGAGAAGACAGGGATCAGCTACAGCTCACTTTGGGAACAAGGACATTGGTAGCAGGGGAACCAGGAAATATTTATTGACATGAGCTGTTCAGGAAGTCCCCATTTTGGAAACAAGACCCAGCTCCATACAATGGCTTACATGCTATAGTGCTGGAATGCCTTAGGACAAACAATCAGCAATATAGGAAAACAACCCACAACCCCACCCATAAACAGACAGGTTGCCTAAAGTCATACTGGGCAGCACAGCCATTTCAAAACACACTCCTTGACACAGCCCTGCCCACGAGAAGGATAAAATCCAGCTACACTCACCAAAGGGAAGGCCTGAGTCTCTCTAGCCAGGAATCCAGCACAAGCTCCTGGACATATCTCATCCACCAGGAGACAAACACCAGAAGCAAGAAAAAATATCCTGCAGCTTGTAGAAAGGAAACCACAAATGCAGAAAGTTAGACAAAATAAGACAACAGAGAAACAAGTAGCAGATGAAGGAACAAGATAAAAATCCACAAGAACAACCAAACAAAGAGAAGCTAGGCAATACACCTAAAAAAAATTCAAAGAGATGATAGTAAAGATGATTCAAAATTTTGGAAAAAGAATGGATGCACAGACACAGATATAAGAAATGTTTGACAAAGAGATAGAAAAATTAAAGAACAAACAAACAGATAAACAACACAATAACTGAAATGAAAAATACAGAAGAAGGAATCAATAGCAGAACAACTGAGGCTGTAGAACAAAGAAGTGAGCAGAAAAACAGTGATTGATAAAAATCACTGCCACAGAACAAAATAGAGAAAAATGAATGAAAAGAAATGAGTACAGTGTCAGAAACTTCTGGAACAACATTAAGCACATCGGTATTCACATTATAGAGGTCCCAGAAGAAGAAGAGAAAGACATAGAGCCTGGAAAATATTTGAAGAGATTATAGCCAAAAACTTCACTAACATGAGAAAAGAAACAGTCACCCAAGTCCAAAAAGGACAGAGAGTCCCATACAGGATAAAGACAAGGAGGAACATGCCAAGACACATATTAATCAAACTGACATAAATTAAAAGCAAAGAACAAATATTAAAAGCAACAAAGGAAAAGCAAGAACCTGAGACTAACACAACATTGTAAATCAATGATATCCCCCCCAAAATTAAAAAGCAAAATGAACAAACAATCCTCAGAATGGGAGAATTTATTTACTACCAGAACAACCAACATGGAATTAATGTTCAAAATATACAAACACCTCATGCAGCTCAACATAAAAAAACAAACAAACAACGCAACCAATAAATAGGCAGATATACATACATCCACTTGTTTTTAGATTCTTCTCCCATATAGGTCACTACAAAGTCGTGAGCAGAGTTCCCCGAGGTATACAGTTGATCCTTATCAGTTATCTACTTTACATAAAGTAGTATGTATATGTCAGTCCCAATCTTCTAAATTATACACCCCAACTTATCCTCTGAGAACCATAAGCTTGTTTTCTACATCTGTAATTCTATTTCTGTTTTGTAGATAAGTTCATTTGTATCCTTCTTTTAGATTCCACATATAAATGATTTCATATGATATTTGTATTACTGTATGACTTACTTCACTCTGTACAATTGAAATTAACATAACATTGTAAATCAACTACACTCCAATAAAATTTATTTTAATTTAAACAAAAGATAGATTAAAAATGTGAAAAAAATGGGCAGAAGATCTAAAAGAAGACATACAGGTGCCCAAAATGCACATGAAAAGATGTCTCTGCTTTTTAATATGCAAAGTGAAGAGGAACTAAAAAGCCTCTTGATGAAAGTGAAAGTGGAGAGTGAAAAAGTTGGCTTAAAGCTCAACATTCAGAAAACGAAGATCATGGCATCTGGTCCCATCACTTCATGGGAAATACATGGGGAAACAGTGGAAACAGTGTCAGACTTTATTTTGGGGGGCTCCAAAATCACTGCAGATGGTGACTGCAGCCATGAAATTAAAAGACACTTACTCCTTGGAAGGAAAGTTATGACCAACCTAGATAGCATATTCAAAAGCAGAGACATTACTTTGCCAACAAAGGTTCGTCTAGTCAAGGCTATGGTTTTTCCTGTGGTCATGTATGGATGTGAGAGTTGGACTGTGGAGAAGGCTGAGCACCGAAGAATTGATGCTTTTGAACTGTGGTGTTGGAGAAGACTCTTGAGAGTCCCTTGGACTGCAAGGAGATCCAACCAGTCCATTCTGAAGGAGATCAGCCCTGGGATTTCTTTGGAAGGAATGATGCTGAAGCTGAAACTCCAGTACTTTGGCCACCTCGTGTGAAGAGTTGACTCATTGGAAAAGACTCTGATGCTGGGAGGGATTGGGGGCAGGAGGAGAAGGGGACGACAGAGGATGAGATGGCTGGATGGCATCACTGACTCAATGGACGTGAGTCTCAGTGAACTCCAGGTGTTGGATGATGGACAGGGAGGCCTGGCGTACTGCGATTCATGGGGTCGCAAAGAGTCGGACACGACTGAGTGACTGAACTGAACTGAACTGATCATGCAACAATCTAGGATAGGGGAAAAATGTGACTAGTCAACCAACAAACTGATTGAAAAATAATTATTAATTGTGGATATATCCCTTTTGATTGTTATATTTTATTTGCCAAAAAGACATATTTTTAGGTACAGGAAGTATGAAAGGCTCTAGAAAACAACAGAAGAAAGCCTACAGTTAAGTATTATAGGAGATGTCATAGAAGGTAGTCTACAGTATACAGATTTAGGGGTTAAAAATAGCTGGAAAAGAGCATGAGACTTAAGGAAAGAATTAAGGACAAGATATACTGGCAAAAGAAAATGAATGCTTTTCTTCCTGGATAAATTATGGTGAGCCTACATGAAGCCAAGGCAGCCAATTCATAGTGGTGTGGGAAAAGATCAGGATAGGTCAAAAGAAGCAGGGAAATTGAGTATCCCAGTGAAAATCTCCAGAAGACATAATACGAGAGAAGCTTTGAAGGGAGGTCTCCTTACATAAGTATAGATTATGTGCTAGCTGAGTCTTCTCCATAGAATATAAGTTGCACAAAGATAGGAAATACAAGCAGAATGTTCAGTGTTTAATCTACAGCCCTGAGTGTAATGCTTGGCCCTTTGTAGGTAGTCAAATATTTGCTAAAATTAATAAATAAATGAATTAGGATCATCACCAGATCTAGAATTACTTAGATAATGGGCCAGGGATCAAGGTTTACCAGTTGTATGCATACATAAGTAAATTAACACTATTTTACATTATATTTATAAATATTTATATTCTGAACTTGTCTATTTTTTAGATATTCCTATTTGGAGGTTGATGTGCACAGATACACTATACCAACTGAATTGTACTGTCATGTGTGATTTGAATGAACCATTTCGGTCCTATTGCACTCTATAACAGAATCAGTAGGATGAGTAGTATGAAATTTTGTTTTGGCTTATTATATACCAGGTAGAAGAATGTAGTGATACTGGAAATAGAATTCTAAATAATTTATGAGACTAAATAATTTTTCAAAGACTAAATATCTTGGGCCATGCTGTCAATTGTTTTATATATGAAATGTCCTTTAGCTTACAAAATGCAATGTCAATTGGCCAGGAAAACAGAACTTACATTTTTAAAAGTCAACAGTGTAAAGTGATAAACAAAGACATATATTGAGGCATCAGTGATGTAATTTGCAATGCAAAATCTACATTACTGTTATTACTGGATGCTATAGCACCCTCAAGTGCTAACAGGTTGAGATGTCAGGTCTGTAAGGTTGTGGAAGTTAAGCTATGTACCACAGAAAAGACCAAAAATATATGCTTTATCCAAACTTCAACTTTTCACACTCAACTTGTTCTATGAAACTTTATGAGAACTGAGATTACCAGACAGCTCATCACCATTCAAAAATAGGAAGAAGAGCAGGTTTTCATGAAGACATAAAAAATGAGTTTAGTTTTGGGCATGTAAATCAGATGTACTTGTGGAATATCTATGTACAGAGATCTTGTGCAAAAATTCCAGTACTGATTTCCTCAGCCTTTGGGGATTACTGCCCAGCCATGATCAGTTTTATCTATTTACCAGAGTGTGTTGCACAGATATGATCATTCTAATATGTTGCTGTTGTTGTTTAGTTACTAAGTCATATCTGACTCTTTTGTGACCCTGTGGACTGTAGCCTGCCAGGTTCCTCTAGCCACAGGATTTCCCACACAAGAATAATGAAGTGGGTTGTTATTTCCTTCTCTAGGAGATCTTTCTGATCCAGGGATTGAACCCTCATCTCCTGCTTTGGCAGGTGGATTCTTTACCACTGAGCCACCAGAGAAGCCCAATGTGCACCATGACCTAAATATGTTTGAAAAGCACAGGTCCAGTGGGAAACTGGATCCATTAGTTTAGAACTCATGATATGATGTCTGGATTAGTGATTTTGGTGTGTTGACAGCACAGAGGTGCTAGTAAAAACCAAAGAGAGTTGAAGTAACCAGAACCAGACTTTCTCTCCTGTGGTAACAATTAGAATCTGGGACAAAATATAAGAAATAGTTGTTTGTAGTACTTCAACAATACACAGTATAGAACCCTAAAACAGGGGGAAAAGCAAGATAAGCCTTATCATTACCAGTTTGCTACCTGAAAACATGATTTCTGGATGGTAGCATGGGGAGTGAGCACTCAAGCTGAGCATGGACATTTTGCTCAGTTGAAGAGACAAAAATTAGAGGTCAGAAAGGCTGAGTAAACTAGAAGTGCAGAGTAAACTTTGCAGGTCAGAGTACCAGAGAAGAGGGATCTATGTAGAAAAAGAACTGAAAAACCCTTAGCTGTGGGTCCACTTGAGTCTGTCACTGAATACAAAACCATGAGTGCCTAAGATGAAATTCCATGAGGCCAGACAAAGAAATACCAAGAAGCTTTATTCTGAAGAATACCCAGAACTCTCACAGAGCTGGCAACTGTTTAAGTTCCAAACACTAAAAATGAAGAGACAAAAGAAATTAGACCTTAGATGTAAGGCTAAACTAGCCAGGAAAGAATACTTTATATCTGTCCTAATAAGATTAAAAATCATCCTCAAATGAAGCAATCTGATACACAAATAACTGACTGCAAAACAAAATTCAACACACTAAAAAATAAATCACCAAAACTGCAACACTCAAGTCATGATGTACAGCATGTAACAAAACTTACCAGACTTATGTAAAAAAAAAGAAAAATATGATCCATAGCAAAGATAAAAATCTAATCATTAGGAAAACATGTTGAAGAAGTGAATGGGGGGCAAAGATAGAAGGCTGGAAAATACCCAGGCAAGATTTAAAAAATAAGAAGAAAAAGGACCTGACAAAAGTCACTTGAAAGGAATATTACATGATGTTAGAAGAATTAAGAGACTGTTGAATCATTAACGTCGTGTAGAGAGAAAGATTCAAAAGGAGGGAGTGGTCAATAAGGATACCAAGTAAGATAAAATTGAAAAGAGTTCATAAATTTCACAAGAATATACCTTCTATGCCTGGCCAGAGTAGTTCCAATGGAGAGGCTGGGGTAGAATCCAGATTTGAGAAGGAGAGAAGCTAATCATTGTTTCAAGGAAAGGTGTCTCTGACTCAGCATAGGCAAATAAGTGTACATTTTATATTTAAAAATATATTCTACAACCTTTATCAATGTCTCCTTTCTCTTATAGCCATATTTCTTTCTAATATACAAACAACTGTCCAAAAGAATTATGAAATTAAAATTGTTACCAAAAAAGGCATTCAGCAGCTTCTGAACCTGAATATTGCTGCCCACGGTACGGTACAATCCCTCTGTCTTGATTCCTAGAGAAAGAAAACCAGGTCAGTTTTATTAATATAGCTAGAACTTTCATCTCCCTCAAGGTAGAGAAAGTGGGCACTTACACAATGGATTCAGTTCAAACAAGAAAGGATCTCCCTACTGTCTCCAATCTCTCCAGCCCTCCTCTACAATAGGGAAACAGTCCTGAAACATCTCTGCAAATTATTCTTCCCATACTTTCATTCGGATTGTACCAAACCCTCAATAACATAACTAGAAAGAACACATTCTATAGTAAATAGAAAAAAAAAAATGCTTATGTGAGTAGCAGCAGATAACAGAGAACAGTGTCGTCATTTTGGAAAGAAGCTTGGGTTTAGTTGAAAAAGGAGGAGATATCAACCTTGAAGTTGTCCTTGGGCAGGGATATAAAGTAAGAGAGAGCTAGAGTATGGCAGGTGTGAAGCAAATAAATATTTTGTGTACTGAGAAAGATTGAAGCAACATTTAGCGGAAAAAAAGAGCCCTGGCTTATACACTACCCTTGCCTACATTCAAAACATTCTCAGAAATAAGAAAGTATCATCAACCTGGAAAAATATTAATGCCACATTTGCTGGATTTTAACTTTGTCCCCAACAATTTTTAAATCAATATGTATTGTGGCAGAAACTGAACTATTTAGAGTGGAACTATCATAACACTGCATGAAAAGTGCCCGATAGTATTTAAAAATATTTTATATGCCATTTGAAGTTCTTTATCACTAAAAGCAGGAAACCACAAATTATTCATACTTGGTTCTAAGTGTTGCTTCTTGACCAGAACACAGTTTTCTCAGGAGAGGGGTAAGGTGGTCTGGTATTCCCATCTTTTTAAGAATTTTCCACAGTTTGTTGGGATCCACACAGTCAAAGGCTTTAGCATAGTCAATGAAACAGAAGTATATGTCTTTTTGGAACTCCTTGGCTTTTTCCATAATCCTAAGAACGTTGGCAATTTGATTTCTGGTTCCTCTGCCTCTTTGAAACCCACCTTGTACATCTGGAAGCTCAGCTCACATACTGCTAAAGCCTAGCTCGAAGGATTCTGAATATAACCTTACTTGCATGTGAAATGAACACAATTGTACAGTAGTTTGAACATTCTTTGGCATTGCCCTTCTTTGAGATTGGAATAAAAACTGACCTTTTTCAGTCCTGTGGCCACGGCTGAATTTTCCAAATTTGCTGACTTACTGACTGCAGCACTTTAACAGCATCATCTTTTAGTATTTTAAATATCTCAGCTGGCATTCTGTCCCCTCCACTAGCTTTGTTTGAAATAATGCTTCCTCAGTTGCACTTGACTTTAAACTCCAGGATGTTTAGTTCTAGATGAGTGACCACACACCATCGTGGTTATCTGGGTCATTAAGACCTTTCTTGTATACTTCTGTGTATTCCTGCCACCTGTTCTTAATACCTTCTACTTCTGTTACATCCTTAATGTTTCTGTCCTTTATTGTGCCCATCCTTGAATGAAATGTTCCCATAAGATCTTCAATTTTCTTGAAGAGATCTCCAGCCTTTCCCATTGTACCGTTCTCCTCTATGTCTTTGCATTGTTAGTTTAAGTAGGACTTCTTTTCTCTCCTTGCCATTCTCTGCAACTCCACATTCTGTTAGGTATGTCTTTCCCTTTCTCCCCTATCTTTGTTTTTCTTCATTCCTCAGCTATTTGTAATGCTTCCTCAGACAACCACATGCCCTCCTTGTATTTCTTTTTCTTTGGAATGGCTTTGGTCACTGCCTGCTATACAATGTTACAAATCTCCATACATAGTTCCTTAGACTTTCTGTCTCCCAAATCTAATCCCTTGAATCCACTAATCACAGCTGAATAAAGGGAATTGATTTAGGTCATACTTAATGGCCTAGTAATGCTCAAAATTCTCCAAGCCAGGCTTCAGCAATACGTGAACTGAGAACTTCCAGATACTCAAGCTGGTTTTAGAAAAGGCAGAGGAAGCAGAGATCAAATTGCCAACATCCACTGGATCATTGAAAAAGCAAGAGAGTTTCAGAAAAACATCTATTTCTGCTTTATTGACTATGCCAAAGCCTTTGACTGTGTGGATCACAATAAACTGTGCAAAATTCTGAAACATATGGGAATACCAGACCACCTAACCTGCCTCTTGAGAAACCTATATGCAGGTCAGGAAGCAACAGTCAGAACTGCATATGGAACAACAGACTGGTTCCAAATAGGAAAAGGAGTACGTCAAGGCTGTATATTGTCACCCTGCTTATTGAACTTATATGATGGGCTGGAAGAAGCACAAGCTGGAGTCAAGATTGCTGGGAGAAATATGAATAACCTCAGATATGCAGATGACACCACCCTTATGACACAAAGTGAAGAGGAACTAAAAAGCCTCTTGATGAAAGTGAAAATGGAGAGTGAAAAAGTTGGCTTAAAGCTCAACATTCAGAAAACGAAGATCATGGCATCTGGTCCCATCACTTCATGGAAATAGATGGGGAAACAGTGGAAACAGTGTCAGACTTTATTTTTTGGGTCTCCAAAATCACTACAGATGGTGACTGCAGCCATGAAATTAAAAGACGCTTACTCCTTGGAAGAAAAGTTATGACCAACCTAGATAGCATATTGAAAAGCAAAGACATCACTTTGCCAACAAAGGTCCGTCTAGTCAAGGCTCTGGTTTTTCCAGTAGTCATGTATGGATGTGAGAGTTGGACTATGAAGAAAGCTGAGTGCCGAAGAATTGATGCTTTTGAACTGTGGTGTTGGAGAAGACTCTTGAGAGTCCCTTGGACTGCAAGGAGATCCAACCAGTTCATTCTAAAGCAGATCAGTCCTGGGTGTTCTTTGGAAGGAATGATGCTAAAGCTGAAACTCCAGTACTTTGGCCACCTCATGCGAAGAGTTGACTCATTGGAAAAGACTCTGATGCTGGGAGGGATTGGGGGCAGGAGGAGAAGAGGACAACAGAGGATGAGATGGCTGGATGGCATCACTGACTCAATGGATGTGAGTTTGAGTGAACTCTGGGAGTTGGTGATGGACAGGGAGGCCTGGCGTGCTGCGATTCACGGGGTTGCAAAGATTCGGACACGGCTGGGTGACTGAACTGAACTTAACTGAATGGCCTAGTGGTTTTCCCTACTTTATTCAAGTTAAGCCTGAATTTTGTAATAAGGAGCTCATGATCTGAGCCACAGTCAGCTCCAGGTTTTGTTTTTGCTGACTGTACAGAGCTTCTCCATCTTTGGCTTCAAAGAACACAATCAATCTGAGTTTGGTATTGACCATCTGGTGATGTCCATGTGTAGAATTATCTCTTGGGTTGTTGAAAAGGGTGTTTGCCATGACCAGCAAGTTCTCTTGTCAAAACTGTTAGCCTTTGCCCTGCTTCATTTTTTACTCCAAGGCCAAACTTGCCACTTATTCTATGTATCTCTTGATTTCCTACTTTTGCATCCCAATCCCCTATGATGGAAAGGACACTTTTTTTTTGGTGTTAGTTTTAGAAGGTCTTGTAGGTTTTCATAGAACTGTTCAACTTCAGCTTCTCTAGCACTAGTGTTTGGGGTATAGACAGATTACTGTGGAGTTGAATGGTTTGCCTTGAAAATGAACTGTTTGTGCCCTTTTTGCAGTTGCACCCAAATACTGTATTTTGGACTCCTTTGTTGACTATGAGTTCTACTGCATTTCTTCTAAGGGATTCTTGCCCACAGTAGTAGAGTAGATACTATACACACACACACACACACACACACACACACATATATATATAATGGTTATCTGAATTAAATTCACCCGTTCTTGTCCATTTTAGTTCAATGATTCCTAAGATTTTGAGGTTCACGCTCTCCATCTCCTGCTTGACCATGTCCAATTTGCCTTGATTCATGGACCCAACATTCCAGGTTCCTATACAATATTGTTCTTTACAACATTGGACTTTACTTTCACCACCATCTATAACTGAGCATCATTTCCACTTTGGCTCAGCTGCTTCATTCTTTCTATAGACATTAGTAATTGCCCTCATAATTGCCCTCAGATCTTCTGCAGTAGCATATTGGACACCTTTTAACCTGGGGGATTCATCTTCCAGTTCCATATCTTTTTGTCTTTTCATACTGTCCATGGGGTTCTCCAGGCAAGAATAGTGATGTGGTTTGCCATTTCCTCCTCCACTGAATCGCTGGAGGTTTTTGTTTTGTCAGAACTCTTCACTGTAACCCATCTGTCTTGGATGGCCCTGCGTGGTATGACTCATGGCTTTATTGAGTTATGGTAGCCTCTTTGCCATGACAAGGCTGGGATCCTAATATTGCACATCAACTATACGTCAATAAAAATTAAATATATTTTTAAAATCATTTAAAAAAGAATAATCAGATTCAAATGATGCCAAGGCTATGGCTCATATCTTACCTTTGGTCTCAATTATATTGATGCACTTCCTAACAAACTTGAACCCCACTTCATTCAGTTCCACTGTTTCAAGCAAAAGAAAGCAGAGTTAGATCCTGCTGCAATAAGCCTCACCTAAAAAACCTTCAGGGATCTGGTTAAGAGACTACAGTGAGAGAATTAGGGCTTTAGTCTCTCTCCTTCAATCACCATTAAATGGAAAGATTCTTCATTTGGGTGAGAGAAGTGGTTAGAGGTTTTACGCTTGTAACACAAAATGTTTTTACTTGACCCTTTTTGTATATCTGCTTGAGGCATGAGCTACCTCAAATGTGAAAAATTAGGCTGGAAATGCACACAATTTCTATTGTGTGTCTAGAAAAAGAAGAATATAATTAGTGTTTCTCTATATTACTACAACTACCCCACCAAAAATCTAAGATAGATAAAGTGACTTCCTTAGTTCAATTGAAAGACACCTTCTAAAAAAGCAGGTCTGAATTTCATTTCACACAAAGGTATCCATAAATACATCCATAAATACAATATTACAAATTATTGATGATAGCATTTACTGTGATTAGGATAGCTAACAGTTTATAATGCCAGTAGATCAGAAATCTGACTTACTTTCTTCCTGTTTTGTTATAGGGCTGTGGTAGATCTACAAAAAAAGAGACAGAAAGAGCCATGGATATTGCGAATAACTATAGGTAAGTATAGCAAAAACTAAATACCTTTCCTCAAATAAGCCTCAAAAGCATTAGTGACTTTAAGAGTTTAACAAGTAATAAACGGGCTAAACAGAATCATTTTTGCCTAGGTCACTAGAAACAGTAGGATTAACAATCCCTGAAGATTACATTGGATTTCACACAGCTCACTGCAGTGGTAGCCTACCCATCTTAGACATTTACTCATGTAAAACTTTTCCTGATGGAGCAAGGGAGTATGACAGAAAGGAAGTGGTTTTCTCCAGGTTATTGGCAAAAGAAAGCAGAGTTAGATCTTGCTGTAATAAGCTTCACCAAACAAACCTTCAATGATCTGGATAAGAGACTGCAGTGTTGAATAGCTGATGGTAAAATTTAAATATTACTAATACCAATCTCCTTACCCAAAGGTGTTAGTGGGTATTTTCTACCCAGATGGGTAGAAAAGCAAGTGCCCATCTGAAAGAGATTCATGTATTCACCAAACTTTCTCTGAGTCATCTTAAAGTATGAATTGTGATAGCTATGTGAGAAACAAGAGGAGATCCTTGACTCTTGAAGCCTAGTCTTGGCTTTATGGCTACATCATTATGAAACTTAGGCATGTCCCATTCATTCTCTAGACTTCAAAATTCATATCTCTAAAATGATCAGTGTTGCAGTAGATGTTCCTTCAAGAACTGATCTTCTTACTATGTGTAATATTAGTGAATTGGGGAGGGGGGTTGTTAGTAGAGCAGAAGCAACATTAGTAATGCAGGAAATAAGTCCTCTATATGCCATCTGTATAATCTGCTTTAACAATCTCTCCTTTTAAAATAAAATTTTCTGCCTATATGTGTATGCCCATGGATAGGTCAATGAGACAGGTCAAATTGATAAGGATCCACATTCAGAGGGCCCATGTTCTAACATGATTCTTCACAAAAAGCCATCTGTACCCTTTGATTTTTAAAACTTTAAAGGGGGAGCAAGTTCAGGAGAGGGAATTAAGAGTAAAATGACTTAAAAATTGTAAATTAACTATATTTGGATTAAAAAATAAGAAATAAATATGAACAACAACAAAAAAGAATAAAATGTCTTGCTGGGCTTGCTAGTATCCTGCTAGAAAAATACCATAGGCATGTAATGGTTAAGTTCCAAGTTTCTGTGAGAGAAGGGAGCAGAGAAAGGCCCTGGTCTATTTTCTGGATGACAGTCCTTACAACACCACTTCTCTCCTGGTATCTTCTGAGTTGCTATACATGCAATCTTATAGCTGGGCCTTCCTCACTAGTCTTCAAGGCACTAGAAACCACAGAAAGAAGTCCCTGTAATATATTCTCCATTTTAGCAAGATTTTGCCTTGCATAAGGCAAGAAGATTAGATTGTACCCAAATACTACTGAATTTCAGTAGCTTTGCACCAAGCCTTCAGACCAGTGAGAAGAACTTCAAACTGATATAGCATATTATGGTTGACAAACTGGCTTTCAATTGATTTCTTTCAAAGAAACTGTGTGAGATAGCTAGAACAGAAATTATTAAAGCCATTTTATCAAAGAGAAGAATCTCAGAGAAATTAAATAAGTAGCTCAAGGTCACACAATCATTGAATGGCAGAACCAGACCCAAATATAACCTTTTGGGATTCCAAAACTAAGAAGCTGACATTACATCATATGCCACAAGAAGAAACCTACACAGAAGATACTGAAAAAAAAAATGCTTTTTGGTGACCTGACTGTTCATATTGGTCTTTCTATGATAATTGTTAGCCCTGTAAAAGTATTCCTTGTAATCCTATGTAACAGTGTTCTAAATGGAATGGTGCATTTTGGGATATAAGATGGCAATGCCATCTCCTGCCCTTAAAGAGAATAAGCTGACTTAGAAATGTAAGGGAGAGGCAGTAAAACCATTCTGAATAAAATCTTAATAAATGCTTGTTCACAGTCATGAAAATTATTTTCCATCCTTATATATGAACACATATTAATGCTATAAACTACAAACAGGCTTAATTTCTTTCTTAAGAAAACCTTGTGGGCATAGCTGTATAAGAAGAAAGAAGCTGAGAGACCTAGTTTCTAGGTCCATTGCGATGCCTTTCTGAGGCTAATTCTAGAGAAGTCCTTTACCATCACTGGAACTCAAGTTGCCTAACTTACTAAACAAGAAATGTTATTCAGCATTTCCTTCTAACTCTAAACTTTTGAGTATGAATTATCTATCACCATTTAATTGTCCTGGACTCACTGCTACCACTAGAGCACAATCATATACTGGCCTATGTTACTGAGGTTTCCCCAGGGTAACTTACAGGTTCTTTCCCATCCATAGCCTCCATCCATAGTCTTCTGTTAGCTTCTGAAAGAGCTTGCAGAGTGATGGTTCCTGGTCTAAGGAATAAATGACAAGTTGAGAGCAGAAAAGTTAACTGAGAGAATTGAGTCTTATAATCTAGGTTCCACTCAGCCCTGAGAGTTATGACACTGAGCAGACACAGGAATATAGATTTCCAATTTTTCAAAATCTTTGTTTACTCAGAAAAACAATGGAACTTAGAGAACAGTAATTTTGGAAACATTGGTGGAGGTACTATCTTTGTGGCTTCATGCCAGGGTCAGGCAAGGAAATATGAAGGCAGATGCTGACACCTCACCATAATACAGACTTAAATTGACCCCACTGTGTGCTTAAAACAAACTGAAGCTCTCCCTGCCTCTTGCTCTTAGAAGCCAGTCATTTGGTCTGAGTTCAAATGGTTCTGAGCATGTTCACTATAAGTACATATATCAGGAAAATGGCTTTGTTACTTCTACCACCTAGGATGTCCAAGGAGCACTTTGGTTGGAAAGAAATCAACAACATGCACAGGGAGGCCTTCTGGCTGATTTAAGCAATCTTATAAATAATAACAACAACTACTAGTTTCTGAATGCTCAGCAAGTGCCATAGTTCTATAAGTAGTTTATAGGTATAAATTCACTTAATCTACACAAGAAGCCTATAAAGCAGGGACTATAGAAATCCCTATTTTACAGAAGGGAAAACTGAGGCACAGAGAGGTTACCTGAGTCCGTGGTAAGTGTAGAGCCAGGATTTTGATTTAGGAATTTTATTCCAGCAGCCATGTTCTTTCTTAGCTAATACATTATAAGGCCTCTTCCATGACATACAACTTGAAATCCAATTTTATTTTATTTATTTGCAGTAACTGCAACTATATACCCAGATATACCCCAATTTGGTATACACTGTTCTTCTCGGACCTTCAAAACCAAACTGGAATTTGGGGATTAATCATATTACTTGCAGGCATAAGGTCTTTTCCATTCTCTGCTTAGTTGTGCCACTAGGAGATATTTGTTCCTCTCGCTCCTTCCATGTTAAGATGAGACCTCTCTGAGTCATGAAACAGTAACAGAGTAATGACAAGAGAGTTCAGTGGGAAAGTCACAGTGCTTCAATTTCTTTAGTCATAAAAAATTTAGATCTGATGAATTGGTAGGTCCTTTTTAGTCTGATACCATGGGATTCCTATCCTACCTGTCCTTCTGTCTCTTACTACATTAAAGTACTCCTTAATAAGTAAAGCCCCCAAATGATCTTTAAGCCAGAATCAATTGAAAACTAGGACTTGGCTTTCAGTACTGGACTCTTTTCAAGTTTACCTTTCTCTAAGAAATATCCAACCTATTAGACATATCTTATGGGGCTAGAAAGTCTACAAATCTCTGTAAAAATAATTACCCAGATGGATCCTGAAGCTAGAAAGAAGGAAAGCAAGAAAATGGGCAAAAAACATAAAGCAGATGCTGCAGACTAGATATGAAGTTAAACCTATTACAGACACAGTTTTCCTATTTAGGAAATCAGAAAGCTGGTATGTATCCTTCCTTGATCATACAGAAAAGCTGAAAGAATAAATAAGTGACTATTCAGGAAGCATTTGGAGATTCTCTGGTGCTACTAAAAGTCAAATTCAAAGAACAATGTTGTTAAGAACAAAATGACAAAGTAGAAAGAGTACTGACTTCTAGGCCAGGCTTTTCCATCATGATTTTAGACAAATCCTGTGCCCACCCTGAGGTCTCAGTCACTCCTCTAAAACAAAAAGGCATATATAACATATTTGCTGTAGAGTTCAGTGGTTAAGAATGTGGGCTTGGCAATTAGTATACCTGGATTTGGATCCTAGCTCTAACATTTACTAGTTGTATAATCTAAGTGCTTAACTTCTCTCTGTCTCCTGGTCTTTGTGAGACTGGGATAGAAACACTGCCCACTTCATGTGACCGTAATGAAGACTAAAGGAAATTATGCATTTAAAACGAGGTGGATGAAAATGGATCCTATTATACAGAGTGAAGTAAGTCAGAAAGAGAAACACCAATGCAGTATATTAATGCATATATATGGAATTTAGAAAGATGGTAATGACAACCCTATATGGAAGACAGCAAAAGAGACACAAATGTAAAGAACAGACTTTTAGACTCTGTGAGAGAAGGCGAGGGTGGGATGATTTGAGAGAATAGCATTGAAACATGTATATTACCATATGTAAAATAGATGACCAGTACAGGTTTGATGCATGAGGCAGGGCACTCAAAGCCAGTGCTCTGGGACAACCCAGAGGGATGGGGTGGGGAGGGAGGTCGGAGTGGGGTTCAGGATGGGGGGAACACATGTACACCCTGGCTGATTCATGTCAATGTATGGCAAAAACCACCACAATACTGTAAAGCAATTAGACTCCAATTAAAATAAATAATTAAGAAAGCAAAGAAAAACAATAAAATAAAGGTTGAGAATGGTGCCTAGCACATAGAGGTACTCAGTGAACGTTAGCAGTTGTTGCTGTCATCGTCATCATCAATGTTATTATTATTACTGTAATTATTGTCCTTCAAGTTCTGATGAGCTATGAGACTGTGGCTTCAAATATTGGTAGGAACAATAAAAAAAAGTTATCCTCTATCCCAGAAATAGAAAAGGGGATTCAAAGAGTCATCTGTTCAATTCAGCAGGGAACATGAGTACAGGTGCCTGATGTCTACTGCGAGGCCTGCCTCTGCCCCTTATATCAGATTGACCAGCCAGGAAAGCAGATGTGGACGACGTATTACTCAGAAAACTCCACATACACAGAGGCACCTCAGCATCTGTGCATTATTATATTTGACCCTCTATTTCACAACATATTTATTCTGCTTATAATAGACAATGGAATAAAATTTAAAAGAACATGGGGTTTGGAGACCTACAGACCAGAGTTTGTGCTCAATCTTGCCACTATGTGACTTTGATTAGGCAAGGCAATTAAACATATACAAGTCCCAGTCTCCTCACCTGTAAAATGAGGGTGGAGTTCAGTGGAGGAATATTTTTTAAATGCCCAATATGTGGTAAGTAAAATCATAGCTATATCAAAACTTTAATCCTGAGTTCTAGCTTCAGAATTCCCCAGTATTCTTGGGTAGGGAAAAATTTTAAAAATGAATACCAGATTCAGTATCTACTATGAGCCATACATAGCACTAGATGCAATATATCTATAGATAGATCCTTATAAATATATTGATCCTTGCCCTTAACCTTAGGGCCAAACTGTTTGCAAATGCTTTGAGTCTATGAGAATAATACTTGCAAGTGGCTTGCAAATTTAAGCTGAAAACTGAATCAGAATGGAATTAGACACAGAAAAATTTAACTTTATTTAAGTGCATTAATTCAGCAGACCCAAAGACACTAAAGGTTCATAAAAAGGAAGCCACAGCCAACAGTTGCTTTCCCCTTCCTACTGAGCTCAAAGTTGTGGGGTGGAAATGAGTGACAGCCTCATGATTTTCACTAACACTGTTTACTATTACAGCCATCTTTGACTGGGACCATCCATTCTTAACAAAGAAAGCATATAGATTCACAAACATAAATTTAAAATGGGAAAGAGAACTAATAGCTACTTATACCAAGACCAAAAAAAATGCCTTATTGTCTTAATCTGATCTATATGATTCTAGTCACTGATAGCTTTGCTCATATGATATTGTAATTCAACCAAGTTCCTTTCCAGCAATCTGATCTTTTGTTAAATTCTATTATAATACTTAATGCCTAATACTTAGGAATAATAGATGGAAATAAAATATAGAAACACATATACTCACTAAATTGTGGATCAACTTCCCAACTACATAAAATGTCTTTTTCCAAAGTTACTCCAAATGCTCTCATTTTAAAATTCAAAAGTAAAAGTTAAAGTTCCCTACCAATAAATTGTCCAGGTTGAAAAGACAAAAAGAGAGAATTGGATAGGAACAAATGCAACCAAGTCCAAAGATTGCAAGCTTTGCTGAAAACAGAAAGTTGATAATTAAACTATTTACACTTTACATAAATATCTGCAAGGTAGGAAAAGTCCACATCATTTGTACCAAATGGGGGAAAAAAAGCATCCCCAATAGAACTACCACCCTCCATCCAATCTATGTTCCCTTAAATATGTGTTTCAATTAATTTGTTCTTGTATATTGGGATAAAAAAGAATGAGTTTTGTTATCCTGTTCTTTTTCAGCATCACCAAATACTGACCTTTTGCATATATCATAGCAAATTAAATCCTAGGAATAACTTCTGCCTACAGCAAGTAAGGCAAAGCTGACTGAACCTTGAATAGAGAGAACCAGCTCTGGTCCAGCTCTAACAGGGATCTCTGGGAGGGGCAGCCAAAAGAGCCAATAAAATGGTGTCATGAATAGTTTTTCTCATTTTTATCAAAAAGCGATGACAGATGAAAATAAAATACCTACCCAGGCTCAGAAACTGGCACATGGGATGCTGCCAGTTCACATCCTTACCTTTCATTTGTTTCTATATCGAAACAGAATCTCTTATCGATAGACTCTGTCTTCCTTCTCACACAGTACTTCAGGGTTAAGTCCAAGGGCCCCTGAAATAACAGAAGGATGAATAGCCAGTTTGTAAAAAATACACAGAAGCTTCTTTTGCTTACTGCAGTGTCCTTAATGTCACTTGGAAGGCATCTGTTACAGCAGCAGGAACAATGTTTAGCCTCATTGAGGACGTCGTCCCCTCAAAGCATAGTTGTAGCAAGGTGGCAGATGGTTTTTCTCTGTTCTAAAAATCAATGACTGAGTTCAGAAGAAACTGCTCAGAATAAACCAGTATTCTTTTCCAAGTATGGTATATTAAATAGGAAACTCATAAGGGGGATGTAGGAGAAATGGGGTGCACAAATGGTATTAAGTATACAAAATAAAATTTCATGAGACTTCTAGGTAGGGAGATTACACTGGGTAAGTGGTTTCTGAAATGTCCCTTCCATTACAGTGGCAGATAGAAGATAGGAGGAAAAACATTTTTGGTTTCCCATTTCCAGAACCTTTAAGATGATGGGAATTACAAAAGCAGTCTCTCCAAAGATAGGGCAGAAGTAGGGAAAATAAGGATATTTTTGTCATAGTCAAGGTGGAATTTGGTATTTCATGTGTGCAGGACAACGTGTCCCACATTAGTCTTGTGGGCACTTAACAAGACCATAGAAATCCATTGGGTTCACGGGTTGAGTGTGTGTTAAGTTGCTTCAGTCATGTTCAGCTCTTTGCCACCCCATGGACTATAGCCTGCCAAGCTCCTCTGTCCATGGGATTCTCCAGGCAAGAGTACTGGAGTGGGTTGCCATGTCCTCCAGGGGACCTTCCTGACCCAGGGATCGAACCTGTGTTCCCTGTGGCTTCTACACTGATGGAAGATTATTTACCACTGAGCCACAAGCGAAGCCCATGTTCACAGATTAAAATTCCTCAAATCCCACCTAGTTCAGTTTACAACAGAGGCAATGTGGTATAGAAAAGAGAAGTAACATTTATTGATTACTAATACATGCCACATATTATGCTAGGTATCTTTAAACCACTTTTCTTCATAACAGCCCTAAGAGGGAAGTGAAGCTCAGAGAGGTAAAATGGCTCATCCAAAGTCACCCAAGTCAGAATAGTAGAAATATCAATAAACTAAGAAGTTTAAAAGCTGGAGTCTTGTCTCAGTGATAACTTTTACTAGGTATGTGGCCCAAGGTAAATAATTTTTCCTCTCTGAATATAAACTTCATAATCTATTAAATGGGAATAATACTACCAACCTTGCTGTCTCAAATTCAGAAACACTGAATTTGTGTTTCTGCCCAAAGTGCCAAGTCTGTACCTAAGCACTATACTGTCCTAACTGGCCCATACAGTTGATCATCAAATAAATTCCCTCTCATTGTCACACTCAAGCCCTTTGCAGGTCTATCCTTTTTCTTGCTCCTGCACTAGAGAAACACAATTCTATATTCATCTTACAATCTGCCTTCTAAAACTCCAACACTTAGGATATCAAGCATTGTCAGCCTTGCAAGATAAGAGTAATTAACTACATCATGTGCTCACATTCCCTTTTTAAACTCTCAACTCTGTTAGATTTGGTGAGATGACATCACACCTCAGGGGACAACATCCTGCCCACCACTCCAGGTTCACCTTCAGCCACCCTCATCTAATTTATGATGTCCCATCAGTGTGAAAGAACTCCTATTTCACACATGTATCATGCTCTTTCATGACTCCAACTTTGCATATATTGTTTCCTCCACCCAAAATGACTTTATCTATATTCTTTGACAAACTCTTACTTGTGCTACAACCTACAGTTCAGCTTTCATTTCCTCAAAAATCTTTCCCCAATATATATACTGTCTACTTTGTGTTTTCTGCATTGTATTAAAGCCTCTCTTTTTCACGTCTGATTCCCCTACTTGACTAAGAACTCAAGGATGTGGGCAGCATCTTATTTATCTTTATATCTCTAGCACCTAGTAAAAAGTTAGTGTTCAATAAATATTTATAAACTAGACTATCATCCTTGACATTTTTTCTGATGAGAAAAATGATAGTGAGCAACCATAACTGATTTACTCAAGATCACACTTTATTAGGCCTTGGAACTAGGATTTAAGACTAGTTCTTGAAACAAGAGTGTCCAAGATGGTAGAGTAGGAGAAACCTGAGCTTACCTCCTCCCATAGGCCCACCAAAATTACTGAGACAGACAGACCTCAGACCCTTTGTTGCAGTGTTGCAATGCTTGCACATGGCCACACCATTCTTCCAGCAACAAAATGCAAGCAAATTGTATGGGACTAAAAATAACTGCATGCATGCCCTGTTGGGACAAATTGTGGACAAAAGATACAAAGAGACAAAAAAAACTGCCACTTTTGAAGAGCCTGGAGCAAAAGCAGGGGGATGGGAGCAAAAGCAGAGTATTGTGCATGCCCCCTACATACACCACCACCTATGGTGTGGACAAAAAGCCTAAGTTACCCCTCTGTTCCAACCCGTGGACACACTTCTACCCTCACCCCTATAAGGAACAATCTTGCCCTGCTTTGGGAGGCAATCAAGTAAGGGAACTTGTTGTCTGTTCTTGCTGCCCCTGATGCATCAGGGGCCACAATAAAGCCTTGCCTAAACTTCTTGTCTAGTCTGTAGTCAATTTCTATTGATTGGGGAAGGCCAAGAACCCTGTTCGGTAACATTACAACTATTTACAGAGCAACAGTCAATGGTGAGAATGACCTGAAGACTAGCAGGAAAGATCTTCTACAATTACAGATATAAGGAAAGAATCACAACTAGACAGGTGGGAGGGGCGCATGCATGGTAGAGTCAAGGCCCACACCTCTAAACAGGTGATCCACAAATAAGAGGATAATCACAATCGTAGAGTTTATCCTCAAGGAGCAAGGGGTTTGATCCTCATATTAGATTCCTAGTCAAGGGGTCCTGAACCGAGAAGACAAAGCCTCAGAATATATGACTTTGAAAGCCAGCAGGGCTTGCTTTAAGGAGAGCCAGAGGTGTATAGGAAATAGGTATTCTATTCTTAAAGGTTGCACACAAAATCTCACCTGCTCTGAGAAGCAAGGAGGAAGGTCCCTGGGTCATATTCACCTGCTGATAGTAGAGAGCCATACAGAGAGACATGAGCCAAGTGGAACTCACCCTGGGGACATAGAAGCTGGAGGCTACCATTTTGAGGTGCTAATTCTACCATGAGGAAAAAGATGCTAGAAAGCACCATTTTGGAATCCTCCCTGTAGCTTATTAATGTTGGACATGGCCCTATCCACCAACCAGTTAGCACGAGCCCTAGGAGCCATACAGGGATATAGCTGCATCCACCAGCAGGCTAGAGGCAGCAATAGGTCCCCCAGGACTTCCCAAACACTCCAGGATCCAGGCCCATCCACCAATAAGCTGGCATTAGCCCCAAGGAACTCGTTTACTCTGCAGCAGACAGGTAACAGCCCTAGAACATATTGGGCCCCAACACTGCCAACTGATGTGCTGAAACCAGCTTTAAGATACATCATGTCCTACAATCAGCTTACCCAAGATCCAGACTCACCAAGCAACAGGCTGATACCAAGCCCCAGGTCCCAGCTTGATCCAGCAGCAGCTTGACAACCATTCTGGGACACTTTCTTTAGGCCTCACAAGAAGCCAACCAGTGCCCAGCCAAGCCCACCAGTGGGCCAGGACCAGGACACAGGCTAAACTACCAAGGGGCATTAACCAGTAACAGGGCTCCTTGGGCCCCACCACCAACTGCAATAGAACTCAGACTGGCCCATCAGCAGGCAGCAGCTTCAGCAGTAGGTAAACAATCAGGTGGTGGGGATCAGCCCATGCTCACCAGTGTGCCCACAACAATAGGCCCCACCAAAAGAGGGGCATATTTTTATATATAAAACATTCTATTCAAAAGCTTGCTGCAGAATATACATTCTTTTCAAATATACATGAGCCATTTTCAAGGACAGATCACAAGCTAAGGCAAAAAACAAGTGTCAGTAAATTGAAGGAGATAGAAATCACACTAAGTATCTTTTATAATCACAACATTATGACTAGAAATCAACTGTAAGAAAAAAAAAATGCAAAAAACATAAACATATAGAGGATAAACAGTTGAACAACCAAAAGGATCACTGAAGAAATCAAAGAGGAAATAAAAAATACCTAGAGACAAAATGAAAATGAAAACACAACAATCCAAGTTTTATGGAATGCAGCAAAAGCAATTCAAAAATGGAATGTTACAGCAATATAAGCCTAACTCATAAAATGAGGAAAATCTCAAACAACCTAACCTTATACATAAAGTAACAAGAGAAAGAATAAACAAAAGCCAGTCACTACAAGAAAAGAAATCATAAGCTAGAGCAGAAATAAATGAAATATAGACAAAATTAACAAAAAACAGAAAAGATTAATGAAACTAAGAGCTAGTTGAAAACATAAACAAAATTGATAAATATTTTCTCAGAGTCATCAAGGAAAAAAGAGGGCCCAAATCAATAAAATCAGAAATAAAAAAGGAGAAATTACAACAAACAACACAGAAGTCTATCGGGTCATAAGAGATTATTATGACCACTCACATACCAAAAAAAATGGACAACCTAGGAGAAATGCCTATGAATAAATGCACAATCTTCCAAAATGGAATCAAAAAGAAATAGATATGCAAACAGGCCAATTACCAGTAATGAAACTGAATCAGTAATTAAAAAAAAAAACAACCAAAAATCCAAACATACAAAAGTTCACAACCAGATGGCTTCACAGGTGAATTTCATCAATCATTTAAAGAAGACTAACACCTATTCTTTTCAAACCATTTCCAAAAATTCAGTGGTAATACATTTCCAAACTCATTCTAAAAGGCCAAAACCAGACAAAGATACTACAAAAACAGAAAATTACACACTAATATCACTGATGCACATAAATGAAAATATCCTTGACAAAACTTTGGCAAATCCAATTTAACATTAAAAAGTTTGTACACCATGATCAACTGGGATTTATCCCAGGAATGCAAAGATGGGTCAATATCTGCAAATCAATCAATGTGATACAGCACAGTAATAAACTGAAGACTAAAAATCATGCGATTACCTCAATAGATGCAAAAAGAACTTTTGTCAAAACGTGACATCCATTATGATAAAATAAATTCTTAATAAAGTTGATATGCAGGGAACATTCCTCAACATATTTATTTTTAACATACCTATACATATTTATTATTAAAACCCAAATATGATGAGGCCAAAACTAACATCAAACAGTCAATGGTGAAAAGCTAAAAGCATCTCCTTTAAGAGCAGGAAAAAGACAAGGATACCAACTCTTGCTACTATTAGTGAACATATTGGAATTCTAGTCGACAGCAATCAGAGAAGAAAAAAAATAAATAAAACAAATCCCAAGTGAAAAAGAATAAATAAAGTGCGAGTATTTGTGGATGACATGATATCACAAATACAAAATCCTAAAGAAATCACCAAAAACTTACTAGAACTCATCGATGAATTTAGTTAAGTTGCATGATACAAAATTAAAATAAAAAAAGTTAGGAAACAATAAATACTGGAGAGGGTGTGAAGAAAAGGGAAACTTCTTGCACTGTTGGTGGGAATGTAAATTGATACAGCCACTATGGTAAACAGAATGGAGTTTCCTTAAAAAGGGTGGAATAAACCTACCATATGATCTAACAATTCCACTACTGGACTTACACCCAGAGAAATTTATGAAGGAAAAAGACACAGGTACCCCAGTGTTCATTGCAACACTATTTATAATACCTAGGACATGGAAAATCCCATGGACGGAGGAGCCTGGTAGGCTGCAATCCGTGGGGTCGCTGAGGGTTGAACACGACTGAGCGACTTCACTTTCACATTTCACTTTCATGCATTGGAGAGGGAAATGGCAACCCACTCCAGTGTTCTTGCCTGGAGAATTCCAGGGACGGGGGAGCCTGGTGGACTGCCATCTATGGGGTCACACAGAGTTGGACACGACTGAAGTGACTTAGCAGCAGCAGCAGCAGGACATGGAAGGAACTTAGATGCCCATCGACAAGAGAGTGGATAAAGAAGCAGTGGTATGTATACACAATGGAATATTACTCAGGCATAGAAAGGAACACATTTGACTCAGTTCTAATGAGGTGGATGAATCTAGAGCCTATTAGAGTGAAGTAAGTCAGAAAGAGAAAAAAAAAAAACTACTGTATATTAATGAATATTTGTGGAATCTAGAAAGATAGTACTGATGAAACTATTTGCAGAGTACCAATGGAGACACAGACAAAGGAACAGACTTGAGGACACAGGAGAGGAAGGAGAGAATCGGACAAATGGAGAGAGAAGCATGGAAACATATACACTACCATATGTTAAATAGACCAGTTCAGTTCAGTCGCTCAGTCCTGTCTGACTCTGCAACCCCATGGACTCCAGCACGCCAGGCTTCCCTGTCCATCACCAACTCTTGGAGTTTATTCAAACTCATCTCCATAGAGTCACTAATGCCATCCAACCATACCATTCTCTGTTCTCCTCTTCTCCTCCTGCCTTCAATCTTTCCCAGCATCAGGGTCCTTTCCAATGAGACAGTTCCTCGCATTAGGTGCCCAAAGGATTGTAGATTCAGCTTCAGCATCATTACTTCCAATGACTATTCAAGACTGATTTCTATTAGGATGGACTGGTTGGATCTCCTTGCTGACCAAGTGACTCTCAAGAGTCCTCTCCAATACCAAAATTCCAAAGCATCAATTCTTTAGCACTGAGTTTTCCTTATACTCCAACTCTCACATACATACATGACTACTGGAAAAACCATAGATGTGGCTAGATGTACCATTGTTGGCAAAGTAACATCTCTGTATTTTAATACGATGTCTAAGTTAGTCATAGCTTTTCTTTCAAGGAGCAAGCTGTATTCTAATTTCATGGCTGCAGTCACCATCTGCAGTGATTTTGGAGCCTGAAAGAATAAAGTCTGTCACTGTTTCCACTGTTTACCCATCTATTTTCTATGAAGTCTATGAATGTTGAGCTTTAAGTCAACGTTTTCACTCTCCTCTTTCACTTTCATCAAGAGGCTCTTGAGTTCTTCACTTTCTGCCATAAGGGTGGTGTCATCTGCATATCTGAGGTTATTGATATTTCTCCTGGCAATCTTGATTCCAGCTTGTGCTTCATCCAGCACAGCGCTTTGCATGATGTACTCTGCATATAAGTTAAATAAGCGAGGTGACAATATACAGCCTTGACGTACTCCTTTCCTGATTTGGAACCAGTCTCTGGTACCATGTCCAGTTCTAACTGTTGCTTCCTGACCTGCATACAGATTTCTCAGGAGGCAGGTCATGTGGTGTGGTATATCTATCTGTTTAACAATTTTCCATAGTTTGTTGTGATCCACAGAGTCAAAGGCTTTGGCATAGCCAATAAAGCAGAAGTAGATGTTTTTCTGGAACTCTCATGCTTTTTCAATTATCCAATGGATGTTGGCAATTTGATTTCTGGTTCCTCTGAGTTTTTAAAATCCACCTTGAATATCTGGAAGTTCATGGTTCATGTATTGTTGAAGCCTGGCTTAGAAAATTTTCACTATTTCTTTGCTAGCATGTGAGAAGAGTGAAATTGTGTGGTAGTTTGAGCATTCTTTGGCATTGCCTTTCTTTGGGATTGGAATGAAAACTGACCTTTTCCAGTCCTGTGGCCACTGCTGAGTTTTCCAAATTTGCTGGCATATTGAGTGCAGCACTTTCACATCATCATCTTTTAGGATTTTTAATAGCTCAACTGGAATCCCATCACCTCCACTAGCTTTGTTCACAGTGATGCTTCCTAAGGCCCACTTGACTTCACATTCCAGGATGTCTGGCTCTAGGTGAGTGATCACACCACTGTGGTTATCTGGGTCATGATGATATTTTTTGTATACTTCTGTGTATTCTTGCCACCTCTTCTTAATACCTCTGCTTCTGTTAGCTCCATACAATTTCTGTCCTATATTGTGCACATCGTTGCATGAAATACTCCCTTGGTATCTCTAATTTTCTTGAAGAGATTTCTAGTTTTTCCCATTCTCTTGTTTTTCTCCATTTCTTTGCATGATCACTGAGGAAGGCTTTCTTTGGGACTCTGCATTCAAATGGGTATATCTTTCCTTTTCTCCTTTGCCTTTCACTTCTCTTCTTTTCTCAGCTATTTGTAAGGCCTCCTCAGATAACAATTTTGCCTTTTTGCATTTCTTTTTCTTGGGGATGGTCTTGATTACTGCCTCCTGTACAATGTCACAAACCTCTGTCCATATTTCTTCAGGCACTTTGTCTATCAGATCTAATCCCTAGAATCTATTTATCACTTCCACTGTATAATCATAAGGGATTTGATTTAGGTCATTCCTGAATGGTCTAGTGGTTTTCTCTACTTTCTTCAATTTAAGTCTGAATTTAGCAATAAGGAATCCATGGTCTGAGCCACAGTCAGCTCCCAGTCTTGTTTTTGCTGACTGTATAGAGCTTCTCCATTTTTGGCTACTAAGAATATAACCAATCTGTCTTTGGTATTGACCATATGGTGATGTCCAGGTGTAGAGTCTTCTCTTGTGTTGTTGGAAGAGGGTGTTTTTTATGACCAGTGTGTTCTTTTTGCAAAACTCTGTTAGCCTTTTCCCTGCTTCATTTTGTATTCCAAGACCAAATATTTCTGTTATTCCAGGTATCTCTTGACTTCCTACTTTTGCATTCCAGTCCCCTATAATGAAAAGGACATCTTTTTTGGGTGTTAGTTCTATAAGGTCTTATAAAATAGATTGCCAGTGGGAATTTGCTGTATGATTCAGTGACCTGAAACGGGTGCTCTGTGATAAGCTAGAGGGTTGGGATGGGGTGGGAGCTGGGAGGGAGGTTCAAAAGGGAGGGGACATAGGTATACCTATGGGTGATTCATGTTGATGTATGGCAGAAACCAACACAAAATTGTAAAGCAATTATCCTTCAATTAAAAATAAATAATTTAAAATGAAATCTGTGGCAATTAAGCACACTGAAAACACTGTCAGAAAGAGAAACTAATAAAACAATTTACAATCACATAAAAAAGAATAAAAAACCTAGAGATAATCTAAGGAGGTAAAATACCTGTACTCAAGAGAAGTATAAGGCACTAAGGAAAGGAACTGAAGATGATACAAACAAATGGAAAGATACTCCATACTCGTGGATTAGAAGAATTAATATTATTAAAATGACCATACTATCCAAGGTACTTTACAGATTGTAATCAATATCAAAATAGCAATGCCATTTTTCACATAACTACAACAAGTAATTCTAAAATTTGTATGTACATGCAAAGACCTTGAATAACTAAAACAATTTTGAGAAGGAAGAACAAAGCTGAAGTTAACATACTCCCTGATTTCAAACTATACTATAAAGATAAATGGCAACCCACTACAGTATTCCTGTCTGAAAAATCCCACGGTAGAGGAGCCTGGTGGGCTACAGTACATGGGGATGCAAAGGGCTGAACACATATGACCAACTATGAATGCATGCAGAATAATCGAAACGATATTTTTCTGGCATAAAAACAGACACAAAAATCAATGCAACAGAACACAGAGAACAGAAAGGTACCCACACTTATACAGTCCAATTATTCTGTGACAAAGAATGCAAGAATATACAATGGGAAATAAATATTCTCTTTAGTAAATGGTGTTGGGAACCTGGACAGCTACATGCGAAAAAATTAAACTGGACTATTTTTCACACTGTAAACAAAATTAAATGCAAAATGAGTGAAAGACTCAGGTGGAGAATTTGAAAGCATAAAAATCCTAGAAGAAAACATAGGCAGTTCTCTCTGACATTGGGCTTTAGCAATATTTTTTGTTTTGTTAATTTATTTATTTTAATTGCAGGCTAATTATTTACAATATTGTAGTGGTTTTTGCCATACATTGACATGAATCAGCCATGGATGTACATGTGTTCCCCATCCTGACCCTCCCTCCCACCTGTCTCCCCATCCCATCCCTTAGGGTCATCCCAGTTTGTTTGTTTGTTTGTTTGTTTTTTAATCTTCTCAGGAAAAAGTAACAACAGAAAAAATAAACAAATGGGACTTCCTCAACCTAAAAAGCTTTTGCAAGGCAAAGGAAACTATCAACAAAATGAAAAAGCCACCTTCTGAATGGGAGAAAATATGTGTAAATGATATACCTGATAAAGGGTAAATAGGCAAAATATACAGGAAACTCATAAAATTCAAAATCAAAGAAAATATTAAAGAGTGCACAAGGGAACTAATTTTTTTGAAAAAAAAAAAAAACAAACAAATGGCCAACAGGAAAATTAAAAGATGTTCAGTATCACTAATCATTGGGTGAATGAGCTTTCACCAGAGTGAGTTTCACCTCACATCTGTCCGAATGACTATCATCAAAAGGAACACAAATAACTCAATTAAAAGTGCAGAGGGAAAGAACAAGTAAAAGAAGGGCTTGCTCTAATCTGCTAAGAAGCTATGTTGTTGTTGTTCAGTCACTCACGTATCCAACTCTTTGCAACCCCATGGACTGCAGCACACTAGGCTTCCCTGTCCTTCATTATCTCCTGGATTTAACTCAAACTCACGTCCACTGAGTCGATGATGCCATCGAAATATCTCATCCACTGTCACCCCATTCTCCTTCTACCCTCAATATTTCCCAGCATCAGGGTCTTTTCAATTGAGTTGACTCTTCCCATCAGGTGGCCAAAGTACTGGAGCTTCAGCTTCAGCATCAGTCCTTCAAATGAATATTCACAGTTGATTCTTTAAGGGTTGACTGCTTTGATTTCTGAATTGCAAGAGACTCTCAAGAGTCTTCACCGGCAACACAGTTTGAAATCATAAAAATCAGTTTTCAGCCTTCTTTATGGTTCAACTCTCACATCTGTACATGACCATTGGAAAAATCATAGCTTTGACTATAGGGACCTTTGCCAGCAAATAAATGTCTCAGCTTTTTAATATGCTGTCTCAGTTCAATTGCATTCAGTAGCTCAGTCATGTCTGACTCTTTTCAACCCCATGGACTGCAGCATGCAGGCTTCCCTGTCCACCACCAATTGCCGGAGCTTACTCAAATTCATGTCCATTGGACTCGGTGGTGCTATCCAACTATCTCATCCCCTGTCTACCTCTTCTCTTTCCTCCTTCAATACTTCCCCAAATTAGGGTTTTTTACAATGAGTCAGTTCTTCACATCAGACGGCCAAAATATTGGAGTTTCAGCTTCAGCATTAGTCCTTTCAATGAATAAACAAGACTGATTTCCTTTAGGATGGACTTGTTGGATCTCCTTGCAGTTCAAGAGACTCTCAAGAGTCTTCTTCAGCACCACAGTTCAAAAGCATCGATTCTTCAGCACTTAGCTTTCTTTATAGTCCAACTCTCACATCTATACATGACTACTGCTGCTAAGTCACTTCAGTCCGTGTCCAACTCTGTGTGACCCCATAGATGGCAGCCCACTAGGCTCCCCCATCCCTGGGATTCTCCAGGCAAGAACACTGGGGTGGGTAGCCATTTCCTTCTCCAATGCATGAAAGTGAAAAGTGAAAGTGAAGTCACTCAGTTGTGTCCGACTCTTAGCAACCCCATGGACTGCAGCCCACCAGGCTCCTCCATCCATGGGATTTTCCAGGCAAGAGTACTGGAGTGGGGTGCCACTGCCTTCTCCATACATGACTACTGGAAAAACCATAACTTTGACTAGATGGACTTTTGTTGGCAAAGTAATGTCTCTGTTTTTTAATATGCTGTCTAGGTTGATCACAGCTTTTCTATCAAGAAGCAAGGGTCTTTTAATTTCATGGCTGCAGTCACCATCTGCAGTGATTTTGGAGCCCATGGGGTCACACAGAGTCAGACATGACTGAAGCGACTTAGCAGCAGCAGCAGCAAAAATAAAGTTTGCCACTGTTTCCGGTGTTTCCCCATCTATTTGCCATGAAGTGATGGGACCAGATGCTGTGATCTTAGTTTTCATAACGTTGAGTTTCAAGCAAACTTTTCCACTCTCCTCTTTGATTTTCATCAAGACACTCTTCAGTTCTCTGCTTTCAGCCATAAGGGTGGTATCATCTGAATATCTGAAGTTCTTGATATTTCTCCTGGCAAACTTGATTCCACCTTGTGCTTCATCCAGCCCAGCAATTCGCATGGTGTAGTCTGCACATAAATTAAATAAGCCAGGTGATATTATACGGCCTTGACATACTCCTTTCCCGATTTGGAACCAATCTGTTCTTCCATGTCCCATTCTAACTGTTACTTCTTGACCTGCATACAGATTTCTAAGGAGGCAGGTCAGTTGGTCTGGTATTCCCATCTCTTGAAGAATTTTCCACTGTTTGTTGTGATCCACACAGTCTAAGGGTTAGGCAGAGTCAATAAAGCAGAAGTAGATGGTTTTCTGAAACTCTCTTGCTTTTTTGATGGTCCAATGGATATTGGCGATTTAATCTCTGGTTCCTCTACATTTTCTAATTCAGATTGAACATAAGGAAGTTCACGGATCATGTATTGTTGAAGCCTGGCTTGGAAAATTTTAAGCATTACTTTGCTAGCATGTGAGATGAGTACAGTCATGTAGTAGACTGAACATTCTTTGGAATTGCCTTTCTTTGGGATTGGAATGAAAACTGACCTTTTCCAGTCCTGTGGCCACTGCTGAGTTTTCCACATTTGCTGGCATATTGAGTGCAGCACTTTCACAGCACTATCTTTTAGTATTTGAAATAAATATAGAACACTGAAAGATGAACTCCCTAGGCCAGTACATGTCCAATATGCTACTGGAGATCTGTAGAGAAATAACTTCAGAAAGAATGAAGAGACAGAGCCAAAGCAAAAACAACACCCAGATGTGGATGTTACTGATGATGGAAGTAAAGTCCGAGGCTGTAAAGAGCAATACTGAATAGGAATCTGGAATGCTAGATCCATGAATTAAAGCAAACTGGAAGAGGTCAAACAGGAGATGGCAAGAGTGAACACTGACATTTTAGGAATCAGTGAACTAAAATGGACTGGAATGGGTAAATTTAACTCAGATGATCATTATATCTACTATTATGGGCAAGAATCCCTTAGAAGAAATGGAGTAGCCATCATAGTCAACAAAGGAGTCCGAAATGCAGTACTTGGATGCAATCTCAAAAATGACAGAATGATCTCTGTTCATTTCCAAGGCAAACCATTCAATAGCACAGTAATCCAAGTCTATACCCCGACCAGTAATGCTGAAGAAGCTGAACAGTTCCATGAAGACCTACAAGACCTTCTAGAACTAACAACCAAAAAAGATGTTCTTTTCATTATAGAGGACTGGAATGCAAAAGTAGGAAGTCAAAAGATACCTGGAGAACAGGCAAATTTGGCCTTGGAGTACAAAAGGAAGCAGGGAAAAGGCTAATAGAGTTTTGCCAAGAGAACACACTGGTCATAGCAAATACCCTCTTCCAACAACAGGAGAGAAGACTCTACACATGGACCTCACCAGATGGTCAATTCCAAAATCAGATTGATTATGTTCTTTATAGCCAGAGATGGAGAAGCTCTATACAATCAGCAAAAACAAGACCGGGAGCTAACTGTGGCTCAGATCATGGATTCCTTATTGCCAAATTCAGACATAAATTGAAGAAAGTTTGGAAAACTACTAGACCATTCAGGAATGACCTAAATCAAATCCCTTACAATTATACAGTGGAAGTGACAAATAGATTCAAGGGATTAGATCTGATAGACAGAGTACCTGAAGAACTAAGGACAGAGGTTTGTGACATTGTACAGGAGGCAGTGATCAAGAGCATTCCCAAGAAAAAGAAATGCAAAAAGGCAAAATGGTTGTCTGAGGAGGCCTTACAAATAGCTGACAAAAGTAGTGAAAGGCAAAAGAGAAAAGGAAAGATATACCCATTTGAATGCAGAGTTCCAAAGAATAGCACGAAGGATAAGAAAGCCTTCCTCAGTGATCAATGCAAAGAAATAGAGGAAAACAATAGAATGGGAAAGACTAGAGATCTCTCTAGAAGAAAATTAGAACACTTCATGCAAAGATGTGCACAATAAAGGACAGAAATTGTATGGACCTAACAGAAGCAGAAGATATTAAGAAGAGGTGGCAAGAATACACAGAAGAACTATACAAAAAGCTATCTGGGACTTCATGACCCAGATAACCACAGTGGTGTGATCACTCATGTACAGCCAGACATCCTGGAATGCAAAGTCAAGTGGGCCTTAGGAAGCATCACTATGAACAAAGCTAGTAGAGGTGATGAAATTCCAGTTGAACTATTTCAAATCCTAAAACATGATGCTGTGAAAGTGCTGCCCTCAATATGTCAGCAAATATGTTGTCTAGCTTTTCTTCCAAGGAGCAAGTGTGTTTTAATTTCTTGGCTGCAGTCACCATTCACAGTGATTTTTGAACCCAAGGTAATAAAGTCTGTCACTGTTTCTATTGTTTGCCCATCTATTTGCCATGAAATGATAGGACCAGATTCCATGATTTTTGCTTTTTGAATGTTGAGTTTTAACCTAGCTTTTTCACTCTATTCTTTCTCCTTCATCAAGAGGCTCTTTAGTTCCTCTTCACTTTCTGCCATTAGGGTGGTGCCATCTGCCTATCTGAGGTCATTGATATTTCTCCAGTATATGTTGATTCCAGCTTGTGCTTCATCCAGCCCAGCATTTCACATGATGTACTTCTGCACAGAAGTTAAATAAACATGGTGGCAATATAACCTTGACATATTCCTTTTCCAATTTTAAACCAGTCTGTTGTTCCATGTCCAGTTCTAACTGTTGCTGCTTTACCTGCATACAGTTTTCTCAGGAGGCAGGTAAGGTGGTCTGGTATTCCCATCTCTGTAAGAATTTTCCAGTTTGCTGTGATTCACACAAAGGCTTTAGTGTATTCAATGAAGCAGAAGTAGTTGTTTTTCTGGAATCTCTTTGCTTTTTCTATGCTTTTCTGGAATCTCTTTGCTTTTTGTATGCTTTTCTGGAATCCCTTTGCTTTTTCTATGATCCAATGGTTGTTGGCAATTTAATCTTTCATTCCTCTGCCCTTTCTACACCCAGCTTGTACAACTGGAAGTTCTCAATTCATGTACTGTTGGAGCCTGGCTTGAAGGATTTTGAGCATTACCTTGCTAGCATGTGAAATGAGTACAGCTGTGAGGTAATTTAAACATTCTTTGGTATTGCCCTTTTTTGGGAATGGAATGAAAACTGACCTTTCCGGTCCTGTGGCCACTGTTGAGTTTTCCAAATTTGCTGGCATATTGAGTGCAGCACTTTAACAGCATCATCTTTTAGGACTTGAAATAGCTCAGCTGGATTTCCATCACCTCCACTAGCTTTGTTGGTAGTAATGCTTCTGAAGGTGTACTTGACTTCACACTCCAGGTAGCCTGGCTCTAGGTGAATGACCACACAATTGCGGTTGTCTGGGTCATTAAGACCTTTTTTTGTATAGTTCTTCTGTGCAGTCTTGCCACCTCTTGTTAATATCTTTTGCTTCTGTTAGGTCCATACCATTTCTCTCCTTTATTATGACCATCTTTCATGAAATGTTCCCATGGCATCTCTAATTATGGACAGAGTTTCATAGCATTGCATAGGTGGGAGTCAACAAAACCATCCTCGAGAAAAAGAAATGCAGAAAGGCAAAATGCTTGTCTTCAGAGACCTTATAAATAAATAGCTGAGAATAGAAGAGAAGTAAAAGGCAAAGGAGAAAAGGAAAAATATACCCATCTCAGTGGGGAGTTCCAAGGAATAGCACGAAGAGATAAGAAAGCCTTCTTAAGTGAACAGTGCAAAGAAATAGAGGAAAACAATAGAATGGGAAAGACTAGAGATCTCTTCAACAAAATTAGATATACCAAGGGAATATTTCATGCAAAAATGGGCACAATAAAAGACAGAAAATGTATGTACCTAACAGAAGCAGATGATATTAAGAAACTATGAAAGTAGTATTAATATCTGCTGCCTGTGGCTTGATCTTTGTTGTAGGACCTAAGAAAGCAATTTTGAAGTCCAAGGTTTGGAAAGTAATGTGTGTAGAAAAAGAGAAGGAAGAGATTACAGGTTGCTTAAAAGCATTTGTTAGTCAGATATTAATACTTAAGCTAACTTCTCACAGAAATGGAACAAATTCTGTGTGACAACACACTTTACTGGAACCACATTTAAAAGTTCTTCAGCAACTGGCAGACCAGAAACTAAAGAGTACTGAATTCATGAATGAGCAACTTGACCTACATATAAACATGGGTGAAGACTGTGAAAACCCCATTTGGTATGCTCTGTGAGAGGTACATCCCATGTCTAACCCACATTCAAAGCAGAATCCCAAAATTTCTTGTTAATGACAAAAAAAGAAAAGCAGCTTTTCCTCAAAGAGTTTTATAGTTTCTCACCTTACATTTAGGTCTTAAAATCCATTTTGAGTTTATTTTTGTGTTTGGTGTTAGAAATTTTTCTAGTTTCATTCTTTTGCATATAATTGGCCAGTTTTCTCAGTACCACTTGCTGAAGAGACTGTCTCTTGTACATTGTTATATCTCCTTTGTCATAGATAAAATGTCTCTAGGTGCGTGGATTTATCTCTGGACTTTCTATTTTGTTTCATTGATCCATAATTCTGTCTTTGTGCCAGTACCATACTGTCTTGTTGACTGTAGCTTTGTAGTATAGTCCTATGAACAAGCCACACAAGAGCGATCTTCCATGGAAATCACCAGCAATGGCCCCAAAAGTCTCCAAACTTCTGCCTATGGAAATTGGGTCTTCATGCATCACAACTTTCAATGCTAACAAGTAAACCTTGTTTCATTTTGTAAACAATTTGTAAATAACAGAAACTTTTATAAATTATGCCCTAAGGCCCTGTCTGAAAGACAGTTAAAGCGATATTACTTTTAGAATATGAATAGTCAGTCTATTAGCTTTTATCTTAGGAAACCTTCAGGGTCCTATGTATGTATGTTCCCAAAGCCCATACAAAGATGGGAAAAAGTGAGATGACAGACTAATTTTTTAGCTGGGTGGTCATACATAAAATAGTATAGAATTTACAAAATAATATAATAGTATCAAGTTCCTCCTCATGATAGTAAGTGAACTATCATGTCAGTGTGTCGAACTCATCTTGCCATTTTGGGGAGTAGAGGAAAGTCTGGAGGCCTTTCCAGAAGAATTAAGTGCTTAAAGATATTTGAGCATTGCATAAAATGTAGTATATAGGTTATTTCAAATTTAGATGACAGAATACTCCTTTAAAGAAAATGCTTCTTTTTAAACACTATTTTAAAGAATCCATAGTAGAACCTTCTTAAAAGCAAGTAATACTCTCCTCCTTCAATTTGTCCATATTTTTTTTGTAAATTTTCTTTGTACAATGTGATAGACACTTGTAACAATGATCTAAAAGAGTAAAGGCACTTTACGAAGGCCTGAAATAATTAACAGAGATTCTTCACTCAACTGGGTAGCATCTGGGCCAATGCAAACTTAGGCCAAGGAAAACATATGAAGACATCGGTTCATGTGACAGTGGTAGACTCAATTCTTTGACATGAAGTCAATATATATTCTTTTCTGAGATTCAGTCACAGATGCATTTCAAAAAAATGTGGCCCATAAAAGAACTGACCTGCTGCTTAGCACCTGGCTTCTGATCCATAGGCGTCATAGTGAACGTTTTGGTCTCTTTCTCATATTGGCAGTAGTATTTCACCCAGGATATTCCCAAAGCCCCTACAAAGACAGGCAACAGTGAGCTGATAGAATAAGTATTTTGGCTGCATGGTCAGTTTACCTGTAAGACAGAACCTGTGCACAGTTTACTTTTCATGGTCATGATCCAGATCTAGTCCTACCTTTCCCCTGAGCTCCAGCTATGCAGTACCACCAGCCCACTACACATATGGTTATTATAATCCTCATCAACTACTTTCCACATCTGCTCTGGCTTGCTCCAAACCACTCTCCTTACTGTGTTCGCTGTGAGTACTCCCATTATACATTTTACTGTATGAGCTAGGGACATCTGTAATCTTCTGCCTTTCCTTCCCTATAACCTGCCCTATTTGATTGGTGGTAGGGTTCTGCTCATTCTATCCCCTACATGTCTCATTTTTCACTCCTTTTATAGTTGAATTCATTCAAGACTCTATTTCTGATGTTTGGCAAAAAACTGTTTTATAAGATACTCCAAGAAAAACAAAAATTCACTATTTCTCCAATTAATGATTTCAGTGGCCTTCTCTGATCACTCCTTTCTAGCCTATTCTCTACTCTTTTGTTAGAGAATATTTTTTAAGTATATATCTCTATTTATATCATTCCTCTTATTATAAACCACCTATGGATTTCCCATTCTTTCCAAATTCCTTAGGTTGGCTCACAAAGCCTTTTATAATGTGATTGTATTTAGCTTTTCAACTTGGCTTTTTTCCCCCCTCACCTCTATGCCCCTGACTCATTGAATTACATTCAGTTATCAAATAAATAGTTGGTGATATAACTGATAGACCAAGTTCAGGACATATTTAATAGTGAACAGGGCACTATTAATAATTGTATATGGGCAACAAATATAAACCAGGACTCTTCCTGGATAACCAAGACCCTACAAATAAAATACACTCTCACATACCTCTGTGCCTTGACTCATACAATGGTATACACCTAGAATTTTCTTTGCCTTTTTTTTACCTGTCAAACTCCCACTCTTAATTCACATTTCAGTTCATATATCACTTCCTCAGTGAAGCCCATAGATATATTCTCCAAATGCAATGCTCAACACACTTCATTATAATTCTTAATATACATGTGTCTTCATTAGACTGTAAACTTCTTGAGGTCAAAAACTAAGTTTGATCCCTTTTTTGTACCCCCAATGCATTACACATTGTCTGGGAAAAAGGATTTTTAGTAAACATACATTCAACTGAGTAGGAATGTCATATCCATTTGAAAAATTAAAAAACTGGGAAATAGAAGGATCACATAGTTAGTTGATATTAAAGTCAAGACAACATACTCATTACTCTGCCCCTCGTATACCACAGCAGTGGTTCTCAACTAGGAGCAGTTGTGCCTCCCAGAGGACATTTGGCAATGCCAAGAGACATCTTAGGTTATCATAGTTGGGAAGTACTATCAGAATAAAGTGGGGAGAGGCTATAGATGCTTCAAAACAGCCTATAATGCATAGGATGACCTCTCAAAACAGAAAATTACCCAACCTGAAATGTCAATAGCACTGAGATTGAGAGATCTTGCAATGGAGAGGTGAAGAACTGAACCTGACAAATAGAACACACCTTTGAAAATCATCAAAGTGGACTGCTCTAAGGGAGGAAAAGTATGATAATACCAATGCTGAAATACCATGGTTTGTGGATTTCAGTGGGTTTTGCCCCTGGTAACCTCTGAATAGTCTCTTCTACCTACTCACTAGGTCAGAGACTCAAGTCACAGGCTTTGGAGATATTGTATCACAATTCAAAAGAAAATCAAATAGCACATACAGGTTTGCATAACATTAGGAGGCAGAAAAGCTTAAACCTCTGAAATATTCAGTAACTGAATAAGATAACCCATTTCCCTTAGTTAGTAATGAGCAACTGTGTTGTTCACTGAAATCACAATGGTTGGGTAGTGCTTTAAAGGCAACCTTGTGATCCTAAGGCAATGGAAGGTATAGGGTACAGTTGTAGGAGCATAGGTTTTGGCATTTCACAAACCTGACTTTACATTTAGCCTTTTTACTTGATAGTTAGGTGACTTCCAGTTAGTGATCTCTCTAAGCCTCCATGGCTTCATGTGAATATTGGTATGGTAAAGTGCTTTCAAAGGTTACATGAAGTAGTATATTTAAAGCACTTAACACCATGCCTGGCACATAATAGGTATAATAAATATTGTTTTATATCTCCTCTTATCCTACCTTCCTTTTAGTCTAAGTCAGAGTCATTGAAAGCATTAAGCAATTAACAATCCTCATTTTGAATTTCAGAGAAAATCTTAAGTCTTATCATCACAAAGCCTTTGTAATACAAATCCTTAACCTCCCCCTTTAATTTTGTCCTCCTTTTTATTTTCTCTGTTCTTATGCTGGTTTCCAAAGAGGTATAGCTGGAAGGGGTCTATGAACTATATGGGTGCCTGGAGTTTGGAGAGGCCAAGTAGCAGTGGGTATCAGCCTACTTAAACCCAGTGGCTATCCCTGTATTCCCACACACATTTCTCTTGAGTATAGAGATAGCCTTCAATGGTTGGCTGTCCTGGAAGTTTGCATGTCTGTGGAGCTTCTTTCATCCTTTTCTTAAGTTCTTCCATCTCTTCTCGGGTACTGGAGAAATGATTTCTTGTCTGTCAAGATATTATCATCATAATTATTATCATCAGCACCATCATCATGAATAAGCATTCAATGATCAGAGACTTAGTGCAGAGTTTCCTCAGCTTTTATACAGCATAGCAAAAAACAAGTGTCGAGTGGCATAGTAACTAGAAAACAATTTAGTGTAGTTTAACAGTACTAAAGGCTAAAAGGGAGAGAGAAATGTAAATAACAATGTACCTGGGAGACATTTTCTAATGGAAATCACTAAAGGTTCCAAGAAATAAAAGCTCTAAGAATTCTGAGCATCACACTAACTCTGCCTTACAAAAAGGAAGGCTATAAAGAAGGGTCCCTAGGACAATATTATCATAGCAACTTCTACATTCTGCCTCAAGTAAAGTTACTGGTTACTTTGACACTGAAACAAATCCTGGCCATTAGAATAAAGGCTATGAGAGTGTGCTCTCTTTGAACATAGGTCAACAGAAAACCTACGTTTTCATGCTCATGAATAAGAAAAGCTAATATTAAGACGTAGTATGTTTAAAGTACATTACTAAAAAACAATGGCAAAACACAGTTTGAAATGCGTGTATCAGAATCACTAGAGATAAATCTTCAGTGTTTAGTTTCAAGATTGTCACATGATGTTATTGAAAAAGGTGAAGTGGGCTGTCCTACCTAGTTGAATTCACTCTGTAGATTATCTTCTGAGTTTTATATATATATATATATATATATATATATACACACACATACACACACACACACACACACACATATATATATATATGAAAGTGAAAGTGAAGTCACTCAGTCGTGTCCGACTCATTGCGACCCCGTGGACTGTGGCCTACCAGACTCCTCCATCCATGGGATTCTCCAGGCAAGAATACTGGAGTGGGTTGCCATTTCCTTCTCCAGGGGATCTTCCAAACCCAGGGATCAAACCCAGGTCTCCCGCATTGGAGGCAGATGCTTTAACCTCTGAGTCACCAGGGAAGCCATATATATATATGCAAATATTTGTTGCTAAACTCAGACTTTTCAAGTTATGCTTGGAGGAAGATTAAGTAATTGAGCTAGTTATATAAATATATTGTAAATCAGCAGAGGACAGGAACTCTCACATTCTGGTGAAAGAGAGCACCCAGAAAGAAACAAGTGTAAGTCAGAATCTCCTAAACAACGAATTGTTTTCATCCAAAAATTCATCTATAAATTTTAAGCAATGTAACAGGTCCAAAATCACTACCTCAGTGGTGCTTTCTTTTACTGTATCAGACAATTATTCTATACTCTGTGCTTTTTTAACTTTTTTCATCTTAACTCTATTTTAGCACTTTTCATAAGTAATCATGCTGTACCTCTGTTTATCTCTCTCAGCTCTAAGGCACTGAATAATCCCTGAAGACAAAAACTAACGTGCCTCATTATGGTATGTTCAGTGCATTTTACAATGCCTGGCACAAGGTATATGTTCATTATATACCTAAGTAATTGTTAAACGTGGGTTAAATAAATAAATGAGAAAAATGATATGCGACAAGGAAGGGAAGGTTGTGCCTATGCCCATCGATAAGAAACAGCATGGGAAAGATTGAGACAATCTTTCAAGATAATTTATTTAACTATACTAATGTAATGAGAAAATGAAGGGACGAATGGGCATTCATATTAATAAAACCTACAAAGAGAGAATCTTGACTAACTACCATAAGACCTGACCTGTACTTAAATAAGCCCATAGATGGGTTCTAATCTGGGAGAGATATAGCAAATTAGCAACATTTAATAAATATTGGATAGATGTGTTAGTGGGTGAAAAGGTGGGTTTGAACAACAGTCAGCCTCAAAGACAGGGAATAGTTGAAACTGGAAGAGTAAAAACAATCTATTACACTAAAATATTTGTGATCCACACCAGTTGGTACACAAATTAGCTGGGATATAATAACCTAAAAATCTAAAGTCAAGATAATGAGAATGAAATCCAATTGCAATGCAGACTGGTGAAGAAACCCACGTGAAAACTCACATTCTGTAAACTGAGCTGAAGCTGTTGTTTATACGGGAGGAAATCCTGTGTTAGTTCCACAGTCAAGCTGTTGGAAATGAAGAGGCTATGAAGAAAGGCCAAGACCTAGAGAAAATGTATAAAAACAACTTTATCACCAACACCTTAAAATTAATCAAATAAAGGGAAACAAGATACACAAAAAAGAAACTTCACACAGTGTTTAACCAATATAGTCTTAAAAGCAGTAATTCAAACACAAATAGGTCTACACATACCTATTCTTTCATTAGGTTAAACATTCACACTGGACTCAAATCCAGAGAATAAGAACGACTAACAAATTTGTTCAACAATACCCTTTTCAGATACTATATGAAACCAATCAAAATGTGGACAGGATGAACATAATGTGAGAATCAGTTCAGTTCAGTCGCTCATTTGTGTCTGACTCTTTGCGACCCCATGAATAGCAGCACGCCAGGCCTCCCTGTCCATCACCAACTCCCGGAGTTCACTCAACCTCACGTCCACCGAGTCGGTGATGCAATCCAGCCATCTAATCCTCTGTCGTCCCCTGCTCCTCCTGCCCCCAATCCCTCCCAGCATCAGTCTTTTCCAATGAGTCAACTCTTCACATGAGGTGGCCAAAGTACTGGAGTTTCAGCTTCAGAATCAGTCCTTGCAAAGAACACCCAGGACTGATCTCCTTTAGAATGGAGTGGTTGGATCTCCTTGCAGTATAAGGGACTCTCAAGAGTCTTCTCCAACACCACAGTTCAAAAGCATCAATTTTTCAGCACTCAGCTTTCCTCACATTCCAACTTTCACATCCATACATGATCACTGGAAAAACCATAGCCTTGACTAGATGGACCTTTGTTGGCAAAGTAATGTCTCTGCTTTTGAATATGCCATCTAGGTTGGTCATAACTTTCCTTCCAAGGAGTAAGTGTCTTTTAATTTCATGGCTGCAGCCACCATCTGCAGTGATTGTAGAGCCCCCCAAAATACAGTCTGACACTGTATCCACTGTTTCCCCATCTATTTCCCATGAAGTGAAGGGACCAGAGGCCATGAACTTCATTTTCTGAATGTTGAGCTTTAAGCCAACATTTTCACTCCTCTTTCACTTTCATCAAGAGGCTTTTTAGTTCCTCTTCACTTTCTGCCATAAGGGTGGTGTCATCTGCATATCTGAGGTTATTGATATTTCTCCCAGCAATCTTGATTCCAGCTTGTGCTTCTTCCAGCCCAGCGTTTCTCATGATGTATTCTGCATATAAGTTAAACAAGCAGGGTGACAGTATACAGCCTTGACGTACTCCTTTTCCTATTTGGAACCAGTCTGTTGTTCCATATTCAGTTCTAACTGTTGCTTCCTGACCTGCATATAGGTGTCTCAAGAGGCAGATCAGGTGGTCTGGTATTCCCATCTCTTTCAGAATTTTCCACCGTTTATTGTGATCCACACAGTCAAAGGCTTTGGCATAGTTAATAAAGCTGAAGTAGATGTTTCTCTGGAACTCTCTTGTTTTTTCAATGATCCAGCAGATGTTAACAATTTGATCTCTGGTTCCTCTGCCTTTTCGAAAACCAGCTTGAACATCTGGAAGTTCAAGGTTCATGTATTGCTGAAGCCTGGCTTGGATAATTTTGAGCATTACTTTACTAGTGTGTGAGATGAGTGCAATTGTGCAGTAGTTTGAGAATTCTTTGGCATTGCCTTTCTTTGGGATTGGAATGAAAACTGACCTTTTCCAGTCCTGTGGCCACTGCTGAGTTTTCCAAATTTGCTGGCATATTGAGTGCAGAACTTTCACAGCATCATCTTTCAGGATTTGAAATAGCTCAACTGGAATTCCATCACCTCCACTAGCTTTGTTCATAGTGATGCTTCCTAAGTCCCACTTGACTTCACATTGAGGATGTCTGGCTCTAGGTGAGTGATCATACCATCGTGATTATCTTGGTCGTGAAGATCTTTTTTGTATAGTTCTTCTGTGTATTCTTGCCACCTCTTCTTAATTTCTTCTGCTTCTGTTAGGTCCATACCATTTCTGTCCTTTATCGAGCCCATCTTTGCATGAAATGTTCCCTTGGTATCTCTAATTTTCTTGAAGAGATCTCTAGTCTTTCCCATTCTGTTGTTTTCCTGTATTTCTTTGCATTGATCGCTGAGGAAGGCTTTCTTATCTCTTCTTGCTATTCTTTGAAACTCTGCATTCAGATGCTTATATCTTGCCTTTGCTCCTTTGCCTTTCACTTCTCTTCTTTTCACAGCTATTTGTAAGGCCTCCCCAGACAGCCATTTTGCATTTCTTTTCCATGGGGATGGTCTTGATCCCTGTCTCCTGTACAATGTGGGAATAGCTATCTTTATATCTTCAGAACTGGCACAGAGTAAATACTCATAAATACATGCATGTTCAGTCACTTCAGAAGTGTTGGATTCTTTGTGATCCCGTGGACTGTATTCTGTCAGGCTCCTCTGACCATGGGATTGTCCAGGCAAGAATACTGGAGTGGGTTGCCATTCCCTCCTCCAGGGGATCTTCCAGACCCGAGGATTGAACCACTGTCTCCTGCATCTCCAGCATTGCTGGCAGATTCTTTAATGCTGAGACACTGAGGAAGGAGACTCAAATATTTATTGATAAAAACAATAAATAAAAATGGATAAATGATCATAATGAACAATATCATAATGCTAAAATATCCAAGGATGTTATTTTGAAAAACAATCTTTAAATTAGAAACATATTGGGGAGGGGGTGGGACATTACAGAAGACATAGAAATGATCAAGAAAATATATTTTTAATGTTTCAAATGTTCACTCCAATAAAAATCAAATATACACAACAACAAAATAAAAATTTTGTCTGTGAAATACAAGCATATTAAAAATCAATTCTCAATACTAGCAATAGTAAAGTGTAATGTGTGTGTGTGTGTTGTGTGTGTGTGTTGACTACTCAGTTGTGTCAGACTCTTTGCGACCACATAGACTGGAGACTGCTAGGCTCCTCTGTCCATGGGATTTCCCAGGCAAGAATATTGGAGTGAGTTGCCCTTCCGTTCTCCAGGGGATCTTCCTGATCCAGGGAAAAAACTCAGGTCTCCTGCATTGCAAGAGGACGCTTTACCATCTGAGCCACCAGGGAGTAAAGTGTAACAGGAAGTAGTAAAAACTGCTCTATTCTTTTTGAAGAAAGCTGAGCACCAAAAAATTGATGCTTTTGAACTGTGGTGTTGGAGAAGACTCTTGAGAGTCCCTTGGATTGCAAGGAGATCCAACCACTCCATCCTAAAGGAGATCAGTCCTGGGTGCTCATTGGAAGGACTGATGCTAAAGCTGAAACTCCAATACTTTGGCCATGTGATGTGAAGAGTTGACTCACTAGAAAAGACCCTGATGCTGGGAGGGATTGGGGGCAGGAGGAGAAGGGGATGACAGAGGATGAGATGGCTGGATGGCATCACTGACTCGATGGACATGAGTTTGGGTGAACTTTGGGAGTTGTTGATGGACAGGGAGGTCTGGCATGCTGCAATTCATGGGTTCGCAAAGAGTCAAACACAACTGGGCGACTGAACTGAACTGAACTGAACTGAATTCATTTTAGAAAGTAAACAACAAAGCACATATAAATATGCACTTACATACTATATGCATACAAACACATCTATATGTGTGTATTAATATATATGTTCAGTTCAGTGGCTCAGTCATGTCCGACTCTTTGCAATCCCATGGACTGCAGCACACCAGGCCTCCCTGTCCATCACCAACTCCCAGAGCTTACTCAAACTCATATCCATAGAGTCCGTGATGCCATCCAGCCATCTCATCCTCTGTAGTCCCCTTCTCCTCCTGCCCCCAATCCCTCCCAGCATCAGAGTCTCTTCCAATGAGTCAACACTTCGCATCAGGTGGCCAAAGTATTGGAGTTTCAGCTTTAGCATCAGTCCTTCCAATGAGCACCCAGGACTGATCTCCTTTAGGATGGACTGGTTGGATCTCCTTGCAGTCCAAGGGACTCTCAAGAATCTTCTCCAACACCACAGTTCAAAAGCATCAATTCTTCGGCGCTCAGCTTTTTTCACGGTCCAACTCTTACATCCATACATGACTACTGGAAAAAAAACATACCTTTGGATAGATCGACTTCTGTTGGCAAAGTAATGTCTCTGCTTTTTAATATGCTGTCTAGGTTGGTTATAGCTTTTCTTCCAAGGAGAAACTGTCTTTTAATTTCATGGCTGTAGTCACCATCTGCAGTGATTTTGGAGCCCAGAAAAATAAAGTCTCTCATTGTTTCCATTATTTCCCCATCTATTTGCCATAAAGCGATGAGACTGGATGTCATGGTCTTAGTTTTCTGAATGTTGAATTTTAAGCCAATTTTACTCTCCTCTTTCACGTTCATCAAGAGGCTCTTTAGTTCTTCACTTTCTGCCATAAGGGTGGTGTCATCTGCATCTGTGAGGATATTGATATTTCTCCCAGCAATCTTGATTCCAGCTTGTGCTTCATCAAGCCCAGCATTTTCCATGATTTATTCTGCATATAAGTTAAATAAGCAGGGTGACAATATACAGCCTTGACATACTCCTTTCCTGATTTGGAACCAGTCTGTTGTTCCAAGTCCAGTTCTAACTGTTGCTTCTTGACCTGCATACAGATCTCACAGGAGGCAGGTCAGGTGATCTGGTATTCCCATCTCTTGAAGACTTTTCCAGTTTCTTGTGATCCACACAGTCAAAGGCTTTGACAGAGTCAATAAAGCAGAAGTAGATGTTTTTCTGAAACTCTCTCACTTTTTTGATGATCCAACAGATGTTTGCAATTTGATCTCTGGTTCCTCTGCCTTTTCTAAATTCAGCTTGAACATCTGGAATTTCACGGTTCACATACTGTTGAAGTCTGGCTTTGAGAATTATGAGCATTACTTTGCTAGCGTGTGAGATGAGTGCAATTGTGTGGTAGTTTGAACATTCTTTGGCATTGGCTTTCTTTGGGATTGGAATGAAAATCGGACCTTTCCAGTCCTGTGGCCACTGCTGAGTTTTCCAAATTTGCCAAATATATATGTACATAACCACAAACTATGGGCTTCCCCGGTGGCTCAGATCATAAACAATCCGACTGCAATGTGGGATACCCAAGTTTGATGCCTTAGTAGGGAAGATCCCCTGGAGAAGGGAATGGCAACCCACTCCAGTATTCTTGACTGGAGAATCCCATGGACAGTGGAGCCTGGCGGGATATAGTCCATGAGGTCGCAAAGAGTCAGTCATGACTGAGAGACTAACACACACAAAAACACACAAACACAAACTAAATATATTGGGTTAGCCAAAAAATTTATTTGGATTTTTCTGTAAGATTTTATTATGGTAAAACTTGAACAAACCTTCTGGCTAACCCAATATACGTATATATACATAAACATAAAAACTACATACATACTTATGTACTATATACATGTGTGCTGCTGCTGCTGCTAAGTCACTTCAGTCATGTCCAACTCTGTGCGACCCCATAGACAGCAGCCCACCAGGCTCCCCTGTCCCTGGGATTCTCCAGGCAAGAACACTGGAGTGGGTTGCCATTTCCTTCTCCAATGCATGAAAGTGAAAAGTGAAAGTGAAGTCGCCGAGTCTTGTCTGACTCTTAGTGACCCCATGGACTGTGGCCCACCAGGCTCCTCGGTCCATGGGATTTTCCAGGTAAGAGTGCTGGAGTGGGATGTCATTGCCTTCTCCATATACACGTGTATATGTATATAGACGTGTATATGTATATATATAAAATATATATATATACATGGTGGTGGTGATGGTTTAGTAACTAATTCACGTCCGACTTTTGTGACCCATGGACTGTAGCCCACCAGTCTCCTCTGTCCATGGGATTTCCCAGGCAAGAATACTGGAGTGGATTGCCATTTCCTTCTCCAGGGGATCTTCCTGACCCAGGGATCCATCCCCAGTCTCCTGCACTGTAGGCAGATTCTTCACCGACTGAGCTACCAGGGAAGCCCTAAATATACATACATACATACAGTTATATATGTGTACTGTACAAACATACATATATAAATGCACATGAGTGTATGTACCACACACACAGTTATGTAGACATCCTTCCTTTTCCTTTTCAAATTTTCCCATCCCAGGAAATGACACCATCTCCTACTTATTTAGTCAATCAAGCCAAAAAGCAAATAATTCTGGTTTCTTTCACTCACATCTTAGTCTAATCAATCATTAAGCCCTGCCAATTTTACTTCCAAAATATATCTCTAATCCAATCATTCTTTTCTATTTCTACTACCACCACCCTAACCCAAAGCAAGATTTTCACTTGCCTAGACCACTGGGATAGGCTAACTCATTTCCTCATTTCCAACATTGTCTTCTTCCAAGCTTCTCCACACAACAAAATCAGCCCATGTCATATCCTATTTAATATACATCAGTGATTTGTTTACTACAGTTCAGACTAAACTAAAATCTAATCCCTTCACCATGCCTACAGGTCCTATGCCTTCTTATCAGATATTATTTCCTGCCACCCTCCTTTTCTTTCATCAGTGATACTCGCCATTCTTTACTAAATTAAGGACTTACTAAAACCATTAAGGACCTACTAACACCATTCTCACCATTCTTTACTAACTTAAGGACTATGTACATGTGTTTTTTTCTGTGCCTGGAAAGTTCTCTTCCCATTATTCACATTGCCTTATCTTTTCCTTCTTTAGATCTCATCTTATATGACACTTTCAGAGATCCCCCTTGACCATTTGACCTAAAGTAGCTGTCTGCTCCTGTTCTTTGTTTTAGCCATTACCATAACACAAACTGGAGAAGGAAATGGCAACCCACTCCAGTGTTCTTGCCTGGAGAATCCCAGGGATGGGGACCCTGGTGGGCTGCCATCTAAGGGGTCACACAGAGTCGAACACGACTGAAGTGATATAGCAGCAGCAACAGCAGCATAACACAAATTATTTTATTTATGTGTATCCTTTCCACCCCATGAAAGTGTAGTCTTCACAAAGACAGAAACTGAGTCTTTTTCACTGTACAATACCCAGTTGTTTAGCACAGTGCCTGCATATAACAGAGGCTCAATAAATGCTTATTGGATAAATGAATAAATATTTGTTTGCAAATGTACCTATACATTTTTACATATAAATTTGTACATATACAGATACATACAGCTGTGATCACAGATAACATGTACACAGATATACATGCTTATGTATAATATGTGTACACACACATGCACATGTGTACACACACCCACACCAACAAGTACATAGACACAATAGATAGACAAAAGAATATAACAGACACACAGAATTTAGGGGGTAAACACCACAATATTAACAGTGATCATCTCTAAATGGGGGATATGTTGTATTTGTTTTACATATATTAAAATTTTTTTCTAGCTTTTTCTGCAACTTTTTTTACATTGTTTTTATAATAAAAAAGAAAGTTGCTAAAAATCAAAATGCTTATCAAACCACAGTACATCATCTTCTATAATATATTAAGGATAATTAATTAGAAAAATATTCAAAGGATAGAAGTAAAAATAGAATGGGAAGTCATTGAATGCAAGAAACATGCATTCTTAGAACAGTGTCTGGGATATGATGGGTATTTTCAGAAACCTTATGAAAGTGTAAGAGGAAGGAAGGGAGGAGAACAAGGTAAAATGAAGGGTGACAGAAAAAGCAAGGAACAGGAGAAAGGAGAGGAGGAAAAGAAATATAAAGAAAAATCATAGCTATAGAAAAAATTGGAGGAGGAAGGAAGGTGGGGAAGAGTGAGGACAAGTGAGAGAACATTGGTTAGAGAGCAAGAATAACACAACCCAGTGTGTCTATTTCTTTGACATTCATTATTAAGAATTGACTATATTCATATTCTTCAAGACTCCAATTTTATAATCAAAGTTCTCTACATTTACTTGACATTTGGTAAATATTTTAGACCATTCATCATTAGAACTTACTGGCTCCACAATATTGAACTTCTTAGACTCTTGAACTTCCTGTATTTGATAAACATAATCGAGGGACGACTCAAAGAAATTGTGCCTTTCCTTGTCCACCTGGAGGTCTGCCTAAAGAAGAAGGGTAATAAATGTCACGTATTGGCATAGTCATTCGTGCAAGTCAGTGTTTATGGATTCAACAGAGTGCTAGGGCTGGAAGAGAATTATGCGACCAAGCAGTGATATTATCCCTTTATTTTACAAATAGGGAACATGAAGCCAAGATAGAAAAAGTGACTGATGCACGATATCCGGTTTCTGGCCTAACAAATAAGAGGCTTGGAAGTTATTGTGCTCATCCTCATACAAGGAAAAGCTAAACTGTGAATCAACTACTCTTCTTAGAACCAACAGACCACTGAAATCAAAGGAAAAACAACTGTCTCAAAAATTGGATAGATAGTTGAATATAGAGAATCCGAAATTATCAGAGCAGAAGCCCAGAAACAGAAGCCTGTTGCTGCAACAAGCGTCAGACTTTAAGATCTCTTAAAAAACCAATACAATATTGTAAAGTAAAATAAATAAATTAATTAATTTTAAAAAAATCCAAAGACAATAGGGAAGACAAAACACAAAGATACCAGAGGAGATTTTCACTTCTAGCAAGAGCAGTTATAGAAAATTAAGCACAGTCTAAATCCTAGTCAGATAAGCATCAAATCAGATCAGATCAGATCAGTCGCTCAGTCCTGTCTGACTCTTTGCGACCCCATGAATCACAGCACGCCAGGCCTCCCTGTCCATCACCAACTCCTGGAGTTCACTGAGACTCACATCCATTGAGTCAGTGATGCCATCCAGCCATCTCATCCTCTGTCGTCCCCTTCTCCTCCTGCCCCCAATCCCTCCCAGCATCAGAGTCTTTTTCAATGAGTCAACTCTGCGCATGAGGTGGCTAAAGTACTGTAGTTTCAGCTTTAGCATCATTCCTTCCAAAGAAATCCCAGGGCTGATCTCCTTCAGAATGGACTGGCTGGATCTCCTTGCAGTCCAAGGGACTCTCAAGAGTCTTCTCCAACACCACAGTTCAAAAGCATCAATTCCTTGGTGCTCAGCCTTCTTCACAGTCCAACTCTCACATCCATACATGACCACAGGAAAAACCATAGCCTTGACTAGACGGACCTTTGTTGGCAAAGTAATGTCTCTGCTTTTGAATATGCTATCTAGGTTGGTCATAACTTTCTTCCAAGGAGTAAGCATCTTTTAATTTCATGGCTGCAGTCACCATCTGCAGTGATTTTGGAGCCCAGAAAAATAAAGTCTGACACTGTTTCCACTGTTTCCCCGTCTATTTCCCATGAAGTGATGGGACCGGATGCCATGATCTTCGTTTTCTGAATGTTGAGCTTTAAGCCAACTCTTTCACTCTCCACTTTCACTTTCATCAAGAGGCTTTTTAGTTCCTCTTCACTTTCTGCCATAAAGCATAAAACCACATAATAACATCCTTTTATCTCTGTTCCTTTTACCCAGGGCATCATGTTCATCATTCAACAAAATGTTACAAAGTGTACAAAAAAGTGAAATACACCAACAAACACAGTCTAAAGAACCAGCATCAGTTCAGTTCAGCTCAGTTGCTCAGTCATGTCTAACTTTTTGCTACCGCATGGACTGCAGCACACCAGGCCTCCTTGTCCATCACCAACTCCCAGAATTTACCCCAACTCATATCCATTGAGTCAGTGATGCCATCCAACCACCTCATCCTCTGTAGTCCCCTTCTCTTCTCACCTTCAATCTTTCCCAGCATCAGGGTCTTTTCAAATTAGTCAGCCCTTCACATCAGGTGGCCAAAGTATTGGAGTTTCAGCTTCAACATCAGTCCTACCAATGAACACTCAGGACTGATCTCCTTTAGGATGGACTGGTTGGATCTCTTGGCAATCCAAGGGACTCTCAAGAGTATTCTCCAACACCACAGTTCAAAACCATCAATTCTTCAACACTCAGCTTTCTTCACAGTCCAACTCTCACATCCATACATGACTACTGGAAAAACCATAGCCTTGACTAGGCGGACCTTTGCTGGCAAAGTAATGTGAGACTCTGATAGTTCTGTGGAGCTCACACAATCTGACTTTACTCACATGGAACACTTCTAAGAAAAAAGAACACTTCTAAGACATTGGCAAAGAAATGCTATTCTTTGGAACTCTGTATTCAGATGGGTATATCTTTCCTTTTCTCCTTTGCTTTTTGAATCTCTTCTTTTCTCAACTATTTGTAAGGCCTCCTCAGACAACCATTTTGCTCTTTTGTATTTCTTTTTCTTGGGGATGGTTTTGATCACCACCTCCTATACAATGTTATGAACCTCCATTCATAGTTCTTAGGGTACTCTCTCTATCAGATCTAATCCCTTGAATCTATTTGTAACTTCCACTGTATAATAATAAGGCATTTGATCTAGGTCATACCTGAATGGTCTAGTGGTTTTCCCTACTTTCTTCAATTTAAGTCTGAATTTTACAATACGGAGTTCATGATCTGAGTCACAGTCAGCTCCAGGTCTTTTTTCTGACTGACTAGAATTTCTCCATCTTCAGCTGCAAAGAATATAATGAATCTAATTTTGGTATTGACCATCTGGTGAGGTTCATGTTTAGAGTCATCTGTTGTTTTGTTGGAAGAGGGTGTTTGCTATGACCAATGTGTTCTCTTGGCAAAACTCTGTTAGCTTTGCCCTGCTTCATTTTGTACTCCAAGGTCCAAGTTTCCTGTTCCTGCAGGTATCTCTTGACTTCCTACATTTGCATTCCAGTCCCCTATGATGAGAAGGACATCTTTTTTTGTTGTTAGTTCTAGAATGTGTGGCAGTTCTTCATAGAACTGCTCTACTTCAGCTTCTTTGGCATTAGTGGTTAGGGCATACATTTGATTACTGTGATGTATGGTTTGCCTTGAAAGCAAACTGAGATCTTTCTATCGTTTTTGAGATTGCACCCAAGTACTGCATTTTGGACTCTTTTGTTGACTGTGAGGGCTACTCCATTTCTTCTAAGGGATTTTTGCCCACAATATAATAAAATGGTCATCTAAATTAAATGGACCATTCCCATCCATTTTAGTTCACTGATTCCTAAAATATCAATGTTCACTCTTGCCTTCTCCTGTTTGAACACTTCCCATTTACCTTGATTCACTGACCTAGCATCCAAGGCTCTTATGCAATGTTGTTCTTTACAACATAGGACTTTACTTTCACCACCAGACACATGCACAACTGGGCACTGTTTCTGCTTCGGCTCAGCCTCTTCATTCCTTCTGGAGCTATTTCTCTGCTCTTCTCCAGTAGCATACTGGGCACCTACCAACTTGGGGAGTTCATCTTTCATTGTCACATCTTTTTGCCTTTTCATACTATTCATGGGGTCCTCACAGCAAGAATGCTGAAGTGATTTGCCATTCCCTTCTCCAGTCCAACATGTTTTATCAGAACTCTCCACCATATCCCATCTGTCTTGGGTGGCCCTACACAGCATTGCTCATAGTTTCATTGAGTTAGACAAGGTTGTGATCCATATGATCAGTTTGTTTAGTTTTCTGTGATTGTAGACCTAGTGCAGAACCTAAAATAAAAAACTTACTGTTGGAAAACCTCATAGAAAAAAGAATATCTATTCCTGACCTATCAAATGCAATGCTAGTTATCTTTTTAAATTTTTCAAATTGAGGAATAATTACTTTACAATATTGATTTGCTTTCTGCCAAACATCAACATGAATTAGTCATACGTATACATATGTCCCTGTACTCTTGAACTTCCTTCCCACCTCCCACCCTTTCCACCCCTCTAGGTTGTTACAGACCCCTAGTTTGAGTTCCCTGAGTCATACAGGAAATTGCCAATGGCTATCCATTTTACAAGTCATAGCATAGATGCTTTCATGCTACTGTGTCCATTTGTCTTACCCTCTCTTTCCTCCCCTCCACCATGTCCATACATCCATCACTATATCTGTGTCTTCATTTCTGCCCTGCAAATAGGTTCATCAGTACCATCTCTCTAGATTCAATATATATATATATATATATATATATATGTATATATATATATACACATACATATATGTGTATATATATATACATATATATATGTGTGTGTGTGTGTAATATATATTTGTTTTTGTCTTTCTGACTTAATCCACTCTGTATAATAGGCTCTAGGTTCATCCACCTGATTAGAACTGACTCAAACACATTCCTGTTTATGGCTGAGTAATATTCCATTGTATATATGTACCACAGCTTCTTTATCCACTCATCTGTCAATGGACATTTAGGTTGCTTCCATGTCTCAGCTAGTGTAAATAGTGCTGCAGTGAACACTGGGGTACATGTGTCTTTTTCAATTTTGGTTTCCTCATGGTATATGCCTAGAAGTGGTATCGCTGGGTCATATGGTAGTTTTATTACTAGTTTTATAAGGAATCTCCATACTGTCCTCCATAGTGTCTGTATCAATTTACATTCCCACCAACAGTGCAAAACCATTCCCTTTTCTCTACATCCTCCCCAGCACTGGTTTGTGGATTTTTTGATGGTAGGCATTCTGTGTATTGATCTTGTATCCTGTGATACTGAATTTGCTGATTAGCTCTAATAATTTTGTTATAGTATCTTTAGGATTTTCTACATACAATATCATGTCATCTGCAAATAGAGTTTCATTTCTTCCTTTCCAATCTCAGTCACCTTTCCAATCTGGATTCCCTTTATTTCTCATTCTTCTCTGATTGCCATAGTTGAGAATTCCAAAACTATGTTAAATAATAGTGGCGAGAGGAGGCAGGCTTGTCTTGCTCCTGATCTTAGAGGGAATGCTTTCAGTTTTTCAACATTGAGAATAATGTTTGCTGTAGGTTTGCTGTATATGACCTTTATTATGTAAAGTTCCTTTTATGTCCAATTTTTGAAGTTTTATCATAAATGGGTATTGAATTCTGTCAAAATTTTTCTGCATCTATTGAGATTTTCATATGGATTTTATCTCTTTATTTATTAACATGATGTCTCCCATTGATTGACTTGTGTGTATTAAAGAATCCATGCATAACTGGGATAAACCTGACTTGATCATGGTGTATGATATTTTAATCTTTTGTTGAATTCTGTTTGCTAGAATTTTGTTGAGGGTGTTTGCATCTATGTTCATCTGTGATATTGGCCTGTAATTTTCTTTTTTTGTGTGATGTCTTTGTCTGGTTTTCATATCAGGGTGATGGTGACCTCACAGAATGTATTCGCAAGTATTCCTTTCTCTGCAATTTTTTGGAAGAGTTTCAGAAGAATAGGCATTAGCTCTTCTCTAAATGTTTGACAGAATTCTGTGAAGCCATTTGGCCCTGGGTTTCTGTTTTTTGGGGAGACATTTTATCACAGTTTCAATTTCAGTGTTTGTGATTGGTTTATTCATAATTTCTATTTCTTCCTGGTTCAATCTTGGAAGGCTGAACTTTTCAAAGAATCTATCCATTTCCTCCAGTTTGTCCATATTTGGCATATAGTTGCTCTTAATTATCTCTTATGATCCTTTGTATTTCTGCATTTTCCTGTTCTAACCTCTCCATTTTCATTCCTAATTTTGTTCATTTGATTTTTCTCCCTTTTTTTCTTGATGAGTCTGGACAATGGTTTTTTCCAATATTGTTTCTGTTCTCAGAGAACCAGCTTTTAGTTTTATTAATCTTTACTATTGTTTCCTTCATTTCTTTTCGCTCTGATATTATGATTTCTTCCCTTCTACTAACTTTGGTATTTTGTGTTATTCTTTTTCCAGCTGTTATTTAAGTGTAAAGTTAATTTGTCTATTCAATGTTTTTCTTATTTTTTTGAGGTAAGATTGCATTGCTATAAACTTCCTTCTTAGAACTGCTTTTGCTGCATATCACAGGCTTTGGGTTGTCATATTTTTGCTGTCATTTTTTACCTAGGCATATTTTAACTTCCCTTCTTCCTTCAATAACCTATTCATTACTTAGAAATGTATTGTTTAATCTCTATGTGTGTGCTTTCACAGTCTTTTTTCTTCTGTAACTGATATCTAGTCTCACAGTGTTATGGTCAGGAAAGATGCTTGATATGATTCCAATTTTCTTCAGTTCACTTAGGCTTGATTTGTGATCCAAGATGTGGTCTATACTGGAGAATGTTCCATGTTCACTTGAGAAGAAAGTGTATTCTCCTGCATTTGGATGGAATGTCCTGAATATATCAATTAGGTCCATTTTGTCTAAAATTTCAATTAAGGTTTGTGTTTCCTTTTCAATTTTCTTATTTGATGATATGTCCTATGGTGTAAGTGGGATGTTACAGTCGCCTACTATTATTGTGTTACTGTAAATTTCCTCTTGTATGTCTGTTAGAGTTTGCCTTATGTATTGAGGTGTTCCAATGTTGGGTGCATAAATATTTAAAATTTTTATGTCTTCTTGGATTAATCCCTTGATCATTATATATTGTCCTTTTTTATCTCTTGTAATATTTTTTATTTTAAAGTCTGTTTTGTCTGATTTGAGAATTGACACCCTGGCTTTCTTTTGATTTCTATTTGCATAGAATATCTTTTTTCCATCCTCTTACTTTCAGTCTTTATGTGTCGCTAGATCTTAAAGTGGGTTTCTTGTAGACATCATATATATGGGTCTTGTTTTTGTATCCATTCAGCCAGTCTGAGTTTATTAGTTGTGGTGTTTAATTCATTTACATTTAAAGTAATTATTTTTATATATGTTCCTACTGCCATTTTCATAATTATTTTGGTTTGTTTTTGTAGGTCTCTTCTTTCTCTTGTGTTTCTTGCCTATCAGTTCAGTACAGTCGCTCAGTCGTGTCTGACTCTTTGCGACCCCATGAATCACAGCACACCAGGCCTCCCTGTTCATCACCAACTCCTGGAGTTCACTCAGACTCATGTCCATCGAGTCAGTGATACCATCCAGCCATCTCATCCTCTGTCGTCCCCTTCTCCTCCTGCCTCCAACCCCTCCCAGTGTCAGAGTCTTTTCCAATGAGTTAACTCTTCGCATGAGGTGGCCAAAGTACTGCAGTTTCAGCTTTAGCATCATTCCTTCCAAAGAACACCCAGGGGTTATGTCCTTCAGAATGGACTGGTTGGATCTCCTTGCAGTCCAAGGGACTCTCAAGAGTCTTCTCCAACACCACAGTTCAAAAGCATCAATTCTTCAGTGGTCAGCTTTCTTTATGGTCCAACTCTCACATCCATACATGACCACTGGAAAAACCATAGCCTATAGTAATGCCTTTAACATTTGTTGTAAAGCTGGTTTGGTGGTGCTAAACTCACTTAAATTTTGCTTGTCTGTAACACTTTTGTTTTCTTTATCAGTTTTGAATAAGATCCTTGCCAGGTAGTGCAATCTTGGTTATGGATTTTTTTTTTTCTTTCAGTACTTTAAATATATCCTGCCATTTCCTTCTGGCCTGCAGAGTTTCTGCTGAAAGATCAGCTGTTAATCATATGGGTTTCCCCTTGTACATTACTTGTTCCTTTCCCCTTGCTGCTTTTAATTTTTTTTCTTTGTATTTACTATTTGTTAGTTTGATTAGTATGTGTCTTGACATGTTTCTCCTTGCATTTATCCTGTATGGAACTCTCTGCGCTTCTTGGACTTGATTGACTATTTTCTTTCCCATATTGGGTAAGTTTTTTTTAACCATAACCTTTTCAAAAATTTTCTCAGACCCCTTATTTTTCTCTTCTTTATCTGAGACCACTATAATTAGAATGTTGGTACATTTAACATTGTCCCAGATGTCTCTGAGGTTATCCTTAATTATTTTGATTCCATTCCTTTATTCTGCTCTTTAGCAGTTATTTCCACCATTCTATCTTCCAGCTCACTTATCTGTTCTGCCTCAGTTATTCCACTATTGATTACTTCCAGAGTACTTTTAATTTCAGTAATTGTGCTATTCATCTGTTTATTTCCTCTAGGTCCTTGTTAAGTGTGTTAATTTATTCTTGCATTTTCTCCATTCTATTTTTGAGGCCTTGGTACATCTTTAATATCATTACTTTGAATTCTTTTTCAGGTAGTTTGCCTATTTCCTCTTCATTTGTTTGGTCTTGTGAAATTCTACCTTGTTCCTTCATTTGTGCTGTATTTCTCTGTCTTTTCATTTTTTTCTCACTTAATGTGTTTGAGGTCTTCTTTTCCAAGGCTTTATGGTTGTATTTCTTCTTCCTTTTGGGTTCTGCCCTCAATAGTTAATGTTGGTCTAGTGGTTTGTGTTGCCTTCGTGTTGTGGGTGACTTGTGCCTGCATTTTCTCCCCCTCTGATAGGCAGGGTTGTGTGAGGTGGTATATTTTGGAGTGTCTGAGGGAATCCTGTCTGCTGATGACTGTTTTTGTGTTTTTGTCTTGTTTGTTGCTTGGGTGAGGCATCCTGCACTGGTTGCCGTCGGCAGCTGTGTGATTCTAGGTTTTGTATACAGGTGTAGGCCTTCATGGACTTTCTCACTAATTAATACTCCCTGGGATTAGGAGTTCTCTGGCACTCTGAGGTCCTGGATTCAGTACTCCCACTCCAAAGTCTCAGGCCCAATCCCTGGTCAGGGGACTGAGATTCCTCAAGTTGTTTGTTATGGCATTAAATGGGATTAAAACAAACACACAGAGATGAATAACAAAACACTGAAAGAAACAAAAGACAAACCCAGACAAATGGTAAATACAAATCAAACAGATAATTACAAAAACAGTGGAACATATACACATACACATACTTAACACATACACAAACATAACAAAAATATTCCAAAGAAATGAAAGTACAAGAGACTGACTTGGCAAGCAAAGGAAACCAAAAATGATATTAACCAATTGAAAACAGAGCCAATTAAAACTTAAACTGGAAAACAGAATCAAAGCAGAGTGCCAATTGGGGAATAAAGCAAAGAAAACAAAACAAATTAACAAACACGGTGAAAAAAGAATAAAATAAGGGGGAAAAAAATAAAAAGAAAAGGAAGAAAAAAGAAAAATGAGGTTAAATAGAAGTATGTAAAAATTATTTAATTATATTAAACAACTGCAGCAGGAAAAGAATAATTTTTTAAAAACAGTCAAACAGAAGAAAAACAAAAAATTCAAAAAGGAAAAAAAAAAATCCACAGCACCACAGAAGGCCAGTGCAGAGGTAGAAGTATATAATGGAAATAAAGATTGTGATTTTTAAAAAAAGAAAAAAGTCTCAAGGTCATTATTCTTAGTTGTGGAGTCAGTCGCCCATGAATGAGGTTGGACCAGTGCCATGTAAAGGTTTTCTGGTTGGGGGGACTTGTGCCTGTGTTCTGGTTGATGGAACTGGATCTCATCTCTCTGATGGGTAGCACCATGACCAGTAGGTTTTGGGGTGTCTATGGGTTCAGTGTCGCTTTGGGCAGCCTGTCTGCTAGTGTGTAATGTTTTGTTTCTGTTTTCTTGAAGGATTAGCATGGGGTGGGTATTGGTGTTTGCTGTCCTTTGGATGGGCTTGGCTTTGGTGTTGAGATGGAGGCCTTTCAGGGTCTCTTATCTATTAATGTTCCCTAGGGTCAGGTATACTCTAGTGGTTCAAAGCCTTGGGCTTGCGTCTCTACCTCAGGGGTTCAGGCTCGTTGCCTATTGAAGCTCCAAGACCTTACAAGCCACACAATGCAAAAGACAAGTTCCCTATACTAGTGGTAAAGGCAACACTCAGCAGCCCAGAATACTCAGTGAAACCTACACCAAAGTCTTCTAATACTTCCAGGAAGGTCTCTGAAACTTGTGGGCAGCATGGAGTCAGTCTCACATCTGGCCTCAATTCAGTTCATAGTAGCTCCTAAAGTTCACAGTTTCTCCTAGAGTCCACAGTCTGTTCCCCACCTGGACACAAGAGAGTGAAAGCTGAGGCTCATTAATGCTCACTTGCTCTCTTGGGCTGGGGAGAGAGGAGGATATGGCAGCCACATATGAGTTGTACAGGGGAATGCCTATGAAAGTAGTAAGCTGTTGGATGCTGTTACAGTCTAAGGCAGCTTGTGAATTTTCCCAGAGAAAACTGGGGTCTAGGGACCCCAGTTCATGGGTCTCTAGAAAGAGCCAAGCTGTTAAAGCTCCCTGCAAGGTGTGGGCAGTAACCTGTGCCTGCTCATGGCCTGGTGCGAGCTGCAACCTCTGGGACTGGCAATGTATCAGCAGTGTTTTGTCTGTTGCTTCCAGAACCTTTCCTGGCTTTGGCAGTGGCAGGCATGTCTAATTCCACAACCTTGTCAAAGTAGCACTCTAAGCACACATCATCAAGACCACCAGCCCCCTTCCTCTCCCTGGGATCTTCATTGGAGCCTTGACTCCCTGCACGGCCACTCCCCCATTCCAGGTTGGGGCTTGTAAGCTGCTTATGGGCTGAGAAGTGCTGTTAGGCAGCTTTCTCAGTATTTTGCCTTCTGAGTCGCTGCTGTTGCACAGCACTCTGAAGTTTCACAGCTCCCCCCTTGGTCCCGCCTGTGAGGGGCTTTATAAGTGCTTAGAAACTTTTCCTCATTCATGACTCCCTACCTCTCTTGGGACACAAGCTCCCGCCCTGAAGTCCTTTGTCTTTGTGTGTGTGTGTGTGTTTATCCTTTGTCCTACCTCATTCTAAGGAGATTTGCTTGCTTTTTTGGAGGTTTGGAGTCTTCTGCTGTCATTTAGAAGCTGTTCTGTAGGACTTGTTCCATATTCTGATGAATTTTTTATGTATTTGTGGGAGGCAGGTGATCTCCCCATCTTACTCCTTCACCATCTTCTTCTGTCCTACAATGCTAGTTTAACTCTATAACCTCATCTGGAATCACAAACTTAGAACTGGAAGGGATCTGTGAGTAGTACCGCACTTCCTTTGACAGAGAAACTGAGGCCAGGAAAGAAATATCTTATCCAAAGTCACACTGTGAGTTTGTGGAGGAGCTGACTTAAGAACTCAGGAGTCCTGAGACCCTGGCCATAGTTGAATCTGCAAGCACAACCATTATACATGGTTCTCTGCTGAGGCAGAGTAAGAGAAAACCCTTGCAATAGGAAGCTGCCATGTACCAAGGCATACCTGGTAATAGAAGGCAGGGACAGGCTTTTTGAACATACCTCTTGTAACTGAGATTCTTTCTTTTTGGAAGACAGATGTAAGTGCCGATCCAGCAAGGAATAAAACCTCTCTCCATCCTTTTCAAATTTCTTTTTCCGCTCCTAGAGGTGGGAGAGAAGGTAAAGAGTAAGATGTCTGTGATTTTAATTTAATCTGCTCAGAAATAAGAATGAACAACACAGTGTCAAAAAAGCAAGTCAGGATTTTGTCTCAGCAGTTTCAGCTTCTTCAAATATAACCTTGAACAACTTCACCTATGCAAAGGGTAGTTCCTATTGGTATAGCTAAAGGCTCTGGGAGCTAATGCTCAGACAATGGCACTTAAAACTCACCTGTATACCAGTTAATTTTTTTTTCTCCTCAATATTTTTCACATGTATAAACTACATTAATTTTTGAAAAGAAGAAGGAACACAATAGTCAACAGTGAATATGCCTTTCAAATGTTAATCTATAATGCATTTAGACAGTCCAATAAAAAGTAAATCATTCCCAAGAAAATTGGAATCTAAGACTGACTCTGTAAATTATAAGTTCTTTGATACTGCTTAAGCATTTCAGTACTACATATTAAAAGATGATGTTAAAGATATGGAAAAATCCTGCAAGGCTTAACTGAAAATCAGGAGTTGAAAAGCCTTATGAGGGATGGAAGACTCACTCGTTATTTGTGTTAAGCTCTCTGCCTCTCAGCACAACAATTAATAGAAACCACACAGTCTCCAAAGGAGCACTAAGAATGCTAGCTTGTCACAGACTAATGCTGACATCCTGCAATCCTCTCAGCACCACACTGGTAAATTCATGTAAAAAGCTTGCGTTGTCACATAGGAAATCTAAACTCACTGAGTACCTATAGCATGCCAAGTATTAGATGAGGCAAAGCAAGTGACACACAGGAAAAAAATATACCTCACCCATGGTTTATTTCTAGAGGCAATC